>NW_027411644.1:111292439-111998689 GCF_047663935.1 Musca autumnalis
GGTTGGAAAAAATTCTATGCAAAATCCACGCTTATAACTTATGGATGGAAGTTGGTGGGAAAAATATACTTATAAAAATCCACGCTTATAACTTATGGATGGAAGTTGGTGGGAAAAATATTCTTATAAAAATCCACGCTTATAACTTATGGATGGAAGTTGGTGGGAAAAATATTCTTATAAAAATCCACGCTCATAACTTATGGATGGAAATTGGTGGGAAAAATATTCTTATAAAAATCCACGCTTATAACTTATGGATGGAAGTTGGTGGGAAAAATATTCTTTGAAAAATCCACGCTTATGACTTATGAATGTTGGTTGGAAAAAAATTCTATGCAAAATCCACGCTTATGACTTATGGATGGCTGTTGTTGGGAAAAATATTCTTTGAAAAATCCACGCTTATGACTTATGGATGGATGTTGGTTGGTAAAATATTCTTTGAAAAATCCACGGTTATGACTTATGTTTGGATGTTGGTTGGTAAAATATTCTTTGAAAAATCCACTCTTATGGCTTATGGATGGATGTTGGTTGGTAAAATATTCTTTGAAAAATCCAAGCTTTTGGCTTATGGTTGTAGGTGGGAAAAAATATTCTTTGAAAAATCTACGCTTATGACTTGTGGATGTACGTTGGTTGGAAAAATATTCTTTGAAAAATCTACGCTTATGACTTGTGGATGTACGTTGGTTGGAAAAATATTCTTTGAAAAATCCACGCTCATGACTTATGGGTGGATTTTGGTTGGAAAAATATTCTTGTAAAAATCCACGCTTATAACTTATGGATGTTTGAGGGAAAAACATTCTTTGAAAAATCCACGCTTATAACTTATGGATGTTTGAGGGAAAAACGTTCTTTGAAAAATCCAAGCTTATGACTTATGGATGGATGTTGGTTGGAAAAATATTCTTTGAAAAATCCACGGTTATGACTTATGGTTGGATGTTGGTTGGAAAATATTCTTTGAAAAATCCTCGCTTATGACTTATGAGTGGATGTTGTTGGGAAAAATATTCGTCGAAAAATCCACGCTTATGTCTTGGGGCTGGTTAAAAATATTATCCTTAAAAATACCTTGGATCTGTATATTGATAACCGTTGAAATTATTCCTTCTTTATTCAAAACTTTTCAATACATTTCTTTTGTTTGCATGCGTATGTGTTTGTATCGCCATGCAATTACATAATTAATCTCCTAACTCTCAGCTGGTGCAAACCTTTGCCTTTGTAACATGACACGACATTTGATGATTAACAAAAAAATTCCTGTCAAAGGTAAAAAAGCTCTCAGTTTTTTTGCCTTCAGTTCTTAAAATTCTTCAACTCATTCGCAATTGTTTATCCTTTCTCAGAACCCTGCCAGCAATTGGAAGTTAGTTTTATCTAATTTTATAAATGAGGATCTTTTTGGTGTCTAATTTTCTGTAAAAATGCGACATTTGTCTAATATACAATAACAATGGCATTGTTATCCCATTTGTATCGTATCCAGTCACCATTTAGAAAAGAATACGATAGACAAATAACAACAATAACATATGCCCAGCAAAAATACTCATTACAAATTGACCTACTTTCTCATTATTTTAACACGGGCATGTCATAGGGAGTAAGTACTTCTTTTTTGGCACATAAAAGTAAATGAAAAAGTACTTAAATAAGTAGTTACGACTTGAAGTAACCAGGGAGTAACTACTTATTTATCTACTTTTTAGTGGCCAAAAAATAAGTACTTACTCCCTATGACATGCCCGTGTTAAAATAATGAGAAAGTAGGCCAATTTGTAATGAGTATTTTTGCTGGGTGTATCTAAAAATAAATGTAAGCTATCTCATTTATATCCCAATGAAGGATGGAAATTAGATAGACATATCTATTTTCCATCCTTTATTTGGATACAAATTAGACAGCTTACATTTATTTTTAGAATTGTTGTAAGTTGAACAAATAAGACATTTGTACACAGATGGTAATATACGCAGGTGGTGCAATGGTAAGCATGCTCGCTTTGCAATCTGAATGTCCGGGGTTCGATTACCAGGTCAGGCGACATCACATTTTTCAAATGACAAAATTAATATAAGCGACAATTCCTGAAACAATTATAAAAATATAATGAATTAAATTAAATAATAAAAAACCAAAAAGTCAAAAATAACCCAAACAAAGGATTAACGACACAACAACAACAATAAAACAAAACATAAAATAAAAAGGAATTAAATTAAGTTAAAAAGAAAATCAACATAAAATTTTGTTCTTTTTTATTTATTATTATTTTTATCAAGTTTTTAGCTATATTAATGTTTTATAGTTAAAAAACAGATTTGTCATTAAAAAAATGTCGACTGGCCTGGGAATCGAACCCGGGCATTCAGATTGCAAAGCGAGCATGCTTACCATTGCTCCACCGATATTATCGTTTTAATAACTTTCTGAAGTGTCCAATTAGACACTCAAAAAAGTATCTAATGAGCGGAACAGTTCTTCCCGAGAGCATGATCTTTTTGGATAAGAATGCGACTATCGCATTCGTTTGTGCAATCTAATTGAAGTGACTCATTGGACAATAAACAGATAGCAAATGTTGGCAGGGAATACTCCTAAAGCATGTCGTCTATGTGTGTTGGTTGGTGATGTCTGTAAAATTCCTAGAAATTTAAATGATACTAATTGAAAAATATTCTACACTTGACTGGATGGTTTTTTCGTTTGTTTATTCTTTTGCTCTGCTTGTGCATGAATGTGGCAGAAGGAATGGAGAGTAGACGAAGAAGAGCACATACACTCAAATGTCAAATCAGAAAAAAATTCATTCATAAAAAAACCCAGCCACATGGTTTGCAATAATCGTAGATACTTGACGACCTTGACATTTTGCACAGTCCAAGATGAAGGCAAAAGGTGAATATGAAAATCTGCGGAATTTCCCATGAAGACAAGTTCTATGCTTTGGCTGTACTTGAGTGTGGGTGAATCATTCAGAAAAAGAAACTATTTGGCGCCAGCCATAATAAATGTAAAAGTTACACAAGCAGTAAATGTTCGGAGATAGGTAGACACATAATAAAAGTACAGCACAATAAAAGGGAAGCGGAAATTACTTTAAAAAAGAGCAACAGCCATAATTGTACTGGAAATAAAAAACAAACCAAAAAACAGTGTTGCCACTTCATTATTGATTTTGGTAGCAATTCCAAAGAAAACATTTTTAAGAAGAATATTTTTAAGCTGGGTGTTGCTTATAAGTGTGGATTTTTGAAAGAATATTTTTAAACAACATCCATAAGTCATAACCGTGGATTTTTCAAAGAATATTTTTCCCACCAACATCCATAGCGTTGATTTTTCAAAGAATATTTTTTCAACCAATATCCATAAGCGTAGATTTTTCAAAGAATATTTTTCCAACCAACATACATCCATAAGTAATAAGCGTAGATTTTTCAAAGAATATTTTTTCCAACCATAAGCCATAAGCGTGGATTTTTCAAAGAATATTTTTCCCACCAACATCCATAAGCGTTGATTTTTCAAAGAATATTTTTTCAACCAATATCCATAAGCGTAGATTTTTCAAAGAATATTTTTCCAACCAACATACATCCATAAGTAATAAGCGTAGATTTTTCAAAGAATATTTTTTCCAACCATAAGCCATAAGCGTGGATTTTTCAAAGAATATTTTTCCCACCAACATCCATAAGCGTTGATTTTTCAAAGAATATTTTTTCAACCAATATCCATAAGCGTAGATTTTTCAAAGAATATTTTTCCAACCAACATACATCCATAAGTCATAAGCGTAGATTTTTCAAAGAGTAGTTTTCCAACAAACATCCATCCATAAGTCATAAGTGTGGATTTTTCAAAGAATAATTTTTCCAACCAACATCCATACATTAGTCATAAGTGTGGATTTTTCAAAAAAAAATTTCCAACCATCATCCATCAATAAGTCATAAGCGTTGATTTTTCAATCTTTGAATCTTCTTCCAAAAGTTGATAGAAAACAAATTGTATTAACCGACCAAAAAATATTATTCGTGGTCGAAAAGTCCAACTCAAAAAGAAGGAAACTGCCACCTCCCAAAGTATATGTCTAGCTCATTTCCGTACCCCCATAACTGGTTAAGTAGACTACCCTAAATGCATACCACTTTGTCTATGAAAGGCAAACGTGTGGGTATGAGCCAAGTCTAGCGAAGATTTTATCTCATTCACCGTATAGAATGTAATAAAAAATGAACTTTGCTGTTCTCCACTCCACTTATTTTCATGAATGAAAATTTGTTCGGTAACATTTTTACTGGTTGAATGGAAGGAATTTGCAAAGGGAATGGGTATTTGAGTTTCAGGTACACACATACATATACTCGTATTTTGTTGGGTTGCCTTTCGTTTATGGGTCCATAACCCCTGCTCTTGACATGCAACTGAAAAGGACATCAATCGGCGTATACCCCGATTTTTATGAATGAAATTTCAAATTTGGCCTTGTTGTAAATTGCATCCGCTCTCTGTGAGTTTTTCTCATTGTATGTGAGATCCAGAGAATATCCGTAATTTACGCAATTAGGGGTAAATTCGAATTTCGAAACAATGCGAAAATGTGTACTGCGCATGCCCCTGACAAAATTCCTTAGAGATTTTTATGAATGGAATTGTTGTTCCTTACCCAACGTGAATTTACTGGGGTTGGTTGTATCATTCAAGCGTTCGTATCCATTCTACCATCCAACCATTACCACTATCAACAACATCTGCATCATGGTTCGGCTTCATTTCAAGGTCATTGTAAATAAAATATGCCTCGTATGATGTTGGATCTCCCTGTTCTTGTGTCTCACCGACGACCGACGACCGTGTGTATTTGTTGTCTGCAGGTTTGTATCTATGAGGCTGATGAATGGTTTTTGGGCTGCAGCAGTATTTATCCGCATACCCATACATGACCTGGCATTTGGGTGTGTGATGGCATGTACATTTTTCTACTCATCCTATTAAATACCACTTATTTTCTCTGATTTTGGATAACTTCTTTGGAATTTTGTGGACTTGTATGAAAATAGAGTGGATTTTTCTTGGGTATAGGGTTTTTAGTGAAATACATTTTTTGAACAAATCAAGATCTGTGGCACTGCCTGTTATGTATTCTAGTTAGCGATGGTGGAAGCGCATCGATGGAATGAGTAATGAAAACATGGAAGAAGAAAAATTATTTTTTGCCATATGATCGGTTTGTAAGGCTCACACTCTGAATGTCTGAGTTCGGGATGAAACAATAGGTAAAACCAGTACGAAAGTATCAGTCAGCGGTGCTGATGGAGATATACCTAGGGAGGTACCCGAAGGCGTGGACCGATATGGACTATATTCCAACCTGATACGTGACGGGTTGAAATAATACGATGTGCAAAGTCTGCACTAATCAGAAACTCCCTGCGAGAATTATCTTGCGGATTTGACATTTTGGTTGGTGCCGCCAAGTTTTCTTAGAGCTTTTAGGCCAACATCTCACGAAGTATAGACTTGCGCAAGAAAAAATTGTACCGTCGTAAAGGGAGCCGCAAGGAAAACTTACTGAAAAAAATCAAAACGATCCGAGAGGAGCTGTCAAACCACACCCGAAGGAGTGGACCGGTACAATCCATATTCGGACCTGATACATGATTGGATGAAATAATACGATGTGCAAAGTCTGCACAATATGAAACTCCCTGCGAGAATTATTTTGCGGATTTGTCATTTTGGTTGTTGCCGTCAGGGTTTCTTGGAGCTTTTAGGCCAATATCTCAGGAAGTATGGACTTGCGCATGAAAAAAATTGTACAAATTTGCACATTGGTCGCAAACGTGAATTCTTTGGCCAAAAGTCAATTTTTTGACATTCTTCTTTTGAGTTTTTTTCTTCGCAATATTGAAGTAAACACTCCAAAACAACAAACACAATGATTGTTTATTCCAAATTTGCATTTACCGTTAGACGAGAAGGAGTCAAAGTAGAGATTTGTTTACTGTGTTATTAATCGAGTTGAGTGCGCAGTATTTTGTGATAATTTGTGGATTATAAAATCGCAATAAGTAAAAGTGTAAAGGTAAAACTCAAATATGGAGAAGAATGTAAATAGAATCATTTTCCAAAAAGAACAGAAGAAAAATTCGGTCTAAGAACAAAGCTATCAACATATTTCTGGAACACTCTTAAATTCTTACATTTTGTTTCAATGGTAAAATTGTTATGGACCGAAATAATTTTGATCGCTAGTGGTCGATGTTAGAATAAAATCAAAAATATTTTGATGTGTATACTTTAATAAAAAAATTATTTCAAGATACGATTCGTTGCGATAAATGATTTACAATTTTTTTAGGCTACATCAAATTCCGAAATATTTCATATTCGGCTGGTACAAAATTAATTCTAAGAAACACAATTTTGAACCGATTTGCCTGAAAATTTAGTATTTTTATTTTGAGAGCCCAGAGAATATTTCAACCAAAAATTGTCGACATAGGTCCACGTTGGGGTATAGCCCCCATATAAGGGAACCCCCAATTTAAGGTAATTTGATAATTTTAGCCATATTTTTAAGCCGATTTAGCTGTAATTTTGCATTTTGATTTCTTAAAAGATATGAACCCTTCGCACCAAAAATGATAAACATAGGTCAAAGTTTTAGTTTAGACCTCAATGGTTTTTTGGAAATTCAGGATGAAAATAATTCTGAATTAATATTTTGTGACAGTAATTATAAATAAAACTAAATATTAATAAAAAGGAGCGTACAAATAGTTTTGGCCACAAAAATTGGATTTCGGACCAGTGTGCGTCGTAAAGGGAGCCGCAAGGATAGCTTACTGAAAAAAATTTCAAAACGATCCGAGAGGAGCTCTTAAACTTCACTTTATCCGAATTTTGTGTGGGAGGTACCTGAAGGAGTGGACCGATATAGTCCATATTCGAACCCGATCTATATCTAGAAAGAATAATACAATGTGAAAGGTTTGTACCAAATCGATTGCTCCTTTCGAGAGTTATCGTTTACACCATTTTGCAGAAAAATTTTGAACTTCTGTGGGGGATGTACCCGAAGAAGTGGACCGGGACTAAGTTTGGACAAAATATTACGATACCCAAAATTTGGTTCGAATTGGTTGATCTGTTCAAGAGTTATCGTGCGCACCAGGCAGCTAGACAGACAGACGGAGGGACATGGCGAAATCGACTCCAAATTGTCTGAAACTAAAATTTCGTCCAACCATTTCGTCAACCATAATGGTCGTATCAAAGTGTATATACCCTTTCTAGCCTAAAGACTGAGGGTATAAAAACATAACATTTTTCAATCCTACGCCGGCAGGATCTTCGATACCGGATTGACCTGGAACCAAACAACACACTTGTTCCGGCCAGCGGATGCCACCTCAATGTACACATGTTTGTATTTGTATCGTTTTTCTGTGTTGGGTTTCGGTGTCGAGGTATTTTTGGCTCGACTTCGACTCGGTACGAGTTTTTTTTTTCACAACTCCAACTCCGAGAGTGAATTCCTATAACACTAAAAATTAAAAAAATGTGCACAAGTTTTTAACTTTTCCTATATTTTGACCATAAGTGTTGTTCAATCGGTAAGCGCTGTTATTCAAATCTCCAAATTTGAATAACTTAATAAAGAACCACTACTGTTCTTTCCAAATTACTTTTACGCCCTTCTTTTATTTATTTTCTTCCTATTCCTGCCATAACTGCAACCGAGAGGAAAATATTTCGAAATCCACGAAATATTTTTCTATCCAAAACAGCAGTAAATCCAGCATTTTCTTCCCTCCAGAAATAAATACATCTGCATTTTCAATCTGAAAGAGAAAAATATTACGAAGTTTTGAGGCCGATTTCGAGAAAAAACACACTGAATACAAAATAAAATAAAATGTTCCCATCCTACGCTCATACTAAGGCAATATTGTTCCGATCGACTTATTTGGCCACATATTCTATGCTTTTTATTTTTTTTTGAAATTTATAAGTAGGGATCACCCCTTAAACTAAAATTCAGCGCTCACATTTTGATTTTTAGTGTGGAGTGGATAACACTATGCAACACGAAAATTATTAACCCTATTCTGACACCGCAGCGTATTACTTACTTACTTACTTAGCTGGCCCATTACAGAACATTTGTTCTATAGGCCGAACTAAGAAGAGATCTCCATTTCTCTCTATTTGTTGCTTTGCACTCTGGAATACCGCGCCTTTTCATCTCACCATCCACTTGTTTGCGCCATCTATTCCTTGTCCTGCCAATTCTGCGTGCACCACCATGTGGCATGTATTCATACGCCTTTCTAGCGGGTTCATCATCGCTCATTCTTATGATATGGCCTAGCCAACGCAATCGCTGCATCTCGACACGTTTAACTATATTGATGCCGTTGTATAGCAGATACAGCTCGTGGTTCATGCGACGTCGATATTCACCGTCAACGCAGATTGGTCCGTAGATCTTTCGAAGAATTTTTCTCTCAAACACACCAAGCACTGCCATGTCTGCTTGCGCAAGTACCCAGGCTTCGGAGCCATACATCAGCACGGGTAGTATCAGTGTTTTGTAGAGCGTTATTTTTGTTTGACGAGATGTGGCTTTGTTTTTAAACTGCTTACTTAAACCAAAGTAGCATCTGTTGGCCAATACAATTCTTCTTTTTATTTCACAACTGATGTCGTTTGTTGTGTTTACGGAGGTGCCGAGGTAGACGAAGTCTTTTACTACCTCAATATTATAGGAACCAACTTCCACAGTCAGTCCGAGCTCAATGGACGCATTGCGCGTCGACACCATCAACTTGGTCTTCTCACCGTTTACCGCCAGACCCACTTTAGCAGATTCTCCTTCGACCTTTATAAAGGTATCAGTTACTTCTTTTACTGATCGGCCCATGATGTCTATATCATCAGCATAAGCAAGTAACATGTGACTATTGGTGTAGATTGTGCCACTTCTTTTGACGTTTGCCTCTCGTATAACCTTTTCTAGCAGGATGTTGAAGAGGTCACACGATGTCTGAAACCTCTTTTGGTACCAAACTCTTCGGTGAGGTTCTTTCCTATTTTAACTGAGGACCTCGTGTCAGTTAAAGTCATTTTACAAAGCCGGATGAGCTTTGCGGGAATACCAAATTCAGACATGGCTTGGAATACCTTTGAACGCAGCGGGCTGTCGAAGGCTGCTTTATAATCGACAAAAAGGTGGTAGGTGTCGATCTGCATCTCTTGGGTCTTCTCCAGGATTTGCCGCAGGGTAAATATCTGGTCAATGGTGGACTTGCCAGGTCTAAAGCCGCATTGGTATGGTCCAATTATCTCGTTGACCATAGGCTTTAGTCGTTCGCACAATATCCCTGACACGATCTTGTAGGCAATAGGGAATAGACTTATGCCCCTACAGTTAGAGCATACAGTCTTATCTCCCTTCTTGTGGACGGGGCACAGGATACTCAGGTTCCAATGGTCGGGTACTCGTTCTTCCTGCCAGATGGTGCTAACTAGCTGATGAATACACCTTATCAGCGTGTCGCCTCCGGTTTTGAACAGCTCGGCTGGTAAGCCATCGGCCCCTGCTGCCTTATTATTCTTCAGCAGATTTATTGCTGTCTTTACCTCATCTTGGCTGGGCGGTATACATTCAATACCATCTTCTGGGATTGGGACTGTGGTATATTCGTCGTCTTCGCTGCTATTGGATACCAACAGATTTGAAAAATGTTCTTTCCATATCCTGAGTACACTATCTATATCAGTTACCAAATTACCTTGCTGGTCTCTACAGGAGGATGTGCCTGTACCAAAGCCATCAGTTTGATGCTTGACTCTTTGGTAGAATTTTCGGACTTCATTCTGGCTCCTGTACATCTCGATTTTTTTACACTCCCGCTTTTCCATCTCTCTCTTTTTCCTGCGGAAAAGACGTTTCTCCTCTCTCCTTTTCTCCCTGTATCTATCTCGTGCGATACGCGTTGCTACGGATTGTAAAGTAGCCTTATATGCCGCATTTTTCTCTTCGGTGGCAGCACGACACTCCTCATCATACCATGAATTAATTGGTGGAGGTCTCTGGTATCCAAGTATGGATTTTGCGGCTGTTTGCATGGAGTGGGCAATGCTTTGCCATTGCGCTGATATGTTATCGGGATGAGGAGTGCGTTGATTAAGCAATTGGGCTAGTTGAGTGGAATATGCTGTGGCTATCTGTTGTGATTGCAGCTTACCGATGTCTAACTTTCGTGTTGTGTCTGTTCGTACTTTGTATGCTACGTTTAAGCGGGTGCGTACCTTTGCTGCAACAAGGTAGTGGTCCGAATCAATGTTTGCGCCTCGGAACGATCGTACATCCAACACGCTCGATAAATGTCTTCCGTCTATCACAACATGATCAATTTGGTTTCTTGTTTTCTGATCTGGAGACAGTCAGGTGCCCTTATGAATATCGAGATGATTAAATCTGGTACTGCTAACTACCATGTTTTTTGCAGCTGCAATGTCTATCAGCTCATATCATTGTCAGATGTTTCACTGTGGAGACTGAATTTCCCGACTGTTGGGCCAAAGATATTCTCCTTTCCAATTTTGGCATTAAAATCGCCTAGAATGATTTTAATGTCATGGGCAGGGCAACGCTCATATGTTTCTTCTAAGCGCTCGTAAAATATATCTTTGGTCTGTTCGTCCTTTTCTTCAGTGGGAGCATGAGCGCAAATAAAGCTGATGTTGAAGAATTTAGCTTTTATTCGAATTGCAGCAAGTCTTTCATTCACTGGGGTGAAGCTGGATACCAGATGTTTTAGTCTCCGACTAACTACGAATCCACAACCAAACTCATGCTTTACGTCATGGCAGCTATAATACAGTGCGTTACCTTTACGTGTTGTTGTGACGCCTTTCCCAATCCATCGTATTTCCTGTATGGCAGTAATATCGGCCTTGTACTTTTCAAGTACGTCTGCCAATGCGAAGACTGCACCTTCTCTATAAAGAGTGCAAACATTCCAGGTGCAATTTCGCAGATCATGGTCCTTAAAACGTTTGCGGGGTTCGTCAACTTTAGAGGGGTTTGTTTTTCTTTTCTTTCGTTTTTTCATAGTAGGCTGTTTTTTCTAGGGGAGGGTTACTAACCCGACGTCCAAACCCAAGTTTTTAACGTTCTTATGTATGTGTGGCACATGTTAGCTCACTACCTTTAACGGGTGTTAAAGGCAGTTCCCCAGGTGACACCACGGGGAGGTCGGTGTCTACTTGAGATGAAAGAGGGACCAAGATAAATCCTGGGCTTTGCCATGTTAAAACCGGTCAGGACCGTTGCTTGGTATCTTCCATCCCCTACGTCACCGTATTAGAAGACCAAAAATAAGAAGACACGTGTCCCGTCGATTTTCCCTATCACCTCCACTTTCGCGGTTATGGGCCCACAAAGGCCTGAGGCATTGATGCCAAATGGGATCATATTGTGGGGCTCATGTCTTCTAATTCGCTGAGAATTTGGGATTACCCGTGGTAGAAAAGTTGTAGCTCTCGTCTTGGAGAATAATAATTTTGAACAAATAAAATCTATTCAACATCATCTTCAAGGTCAACATCATCTTCTCGGATTTTAGGCTACAGATATCAAACCGATCAGACTTGAAGCAAAGAACCGCCTATAAAAATATACCTTAGGTCTCAATAAACAACTTTCTAGAACATACGAACTCTGTAGAAACGGTTCTTAATGGCCAAATCAGCAATAACATTGCGATTTTTATCCTCTTTTATTAGTTTCTGTTCCATAGATACTAAACCTTTGAAAATTCAAGAAACGAATTAACCACATTAATGTAGCAAAAATACACAGAGTTCGTATGTTCTAGAAAGTTGTTTATTGAGACCTAAGGTACATTTTTGTAGGTGGTTGTTTGCTTTAATTCTAATCGGTTTGATATCTGTAGCCCAAAATCCGAGAAAAAATTATATGGGTAATTTGTCCTTGACGATTTTGACCTTGAAGACAATTATTATTCTCTGAGACGAGAGCTACAACTCTTCTTCCACGAATAAACCCAAGTTCTCAGCGATTTAGAAGATATGCACCCCACAATATGATCCCTTTTGACATCAATGCCTCAGGCCATTGTGGGCCCATAACCGCGAACGTTAAAGTGATAGGAAAAATCGCCGGGACACGTGTCTTCTTATTTTTTGTCTTCTATCACGATGCGGTGTCAGAGTATGATTAATAAATCATGACTGAAAAAATGAGACACAGTGTAATTTTATTGAAATATTTGAGATATGTTGTGTACACCACCCAGCACGTAGGCAGATGGATGTTTTCTGGAACTGAAAAATTAACACACGATGAGATTTCGTGCATGAAAGTATTCTACAAAATGTTGCTAGCTAAATTTTATGTAGGGTCGGTCCACTAGGACAAGAAATCGATATTGTCATGTTTTCATTTCCCTCTATCACTTTTACCTGTTCCTTTCTCATGAAAACTCTGGTGGACAGATCCGGTTATTTGAATGTCTACATCTATAATATAATGAATCATAGAAGAAAGATTCGCCGTTTGTCAAACTTCTGAGTTATGGCGGGATGAATCTGTCGTTGACCAACAACAAATTTATGATACCCTAATTCTGAAGCGTAACAATTCGAATTTCATATATAGTTAATAGATTATGCGAAATTGATCGAAATACATGATCATATGTTTTTTTTTTTGAGAAAGTAACGTGCAAAACTGGTAAGGACAATGAAAACGTGACAATATCGATTTCTTGGATAAGGTTTCACATATAATTTTCGGTGGAACATTTTTTTAGAAAATTTCATTTTGTTTTACTTTTTGAGTTCAATAACAAAAAGGACATGGAAGGAACTGAACTAGAAGGAAAGCATATTCGACAGAAAGGTTCATCATTCTATTTAACTGAAAATATGTCATCTAAAAATAATGAAACAATATCTCCAAACAGAGATATAAAGCTATTTTCTCAATGAATGATGGAGGTCAATTCCAAAAAAAGTGCATTATGTCATAACTCAGAAATTTCTGCTATGGGATCATTTGGGGTTCTCAATTGGGGCTTTCATTCCGAAAAGGAATTTTTCCACCCCCCAGATCTTGACTTCCATTTTGTGTCACAGGGTATTCAGTAAGAATTCCCATAGAGACCACAATGTCTTTAATAGAAGACAAGGATGACATCTCAGAAAAACAAGATGAGAATACCAATATAAAGGTCGAATCTTAATTCGATGGTCATAGAACTTTACTTTTGTTTGCAAAAATGTAAAAAATCAATTGGATCAACAAAATAGGGATGGATAGACTACACTTCAGAGGATAGTAAATATCCTGTGAATCGTCCTTTAACTTAGTATTATAAACCGTTTGCATATATGTTTTCTTTTCTTTTCTTTTCTTTTCTTTTCTTTTCTTTTCTTTTCTTTTCTTTTCTTTTCTTTTCTTTTCTTTTCTTTTCTTTTCTTTTCTTTTCTTTTCTTTTCTTTTCTTTTCTTTTCTTTTCTTTTCTTTTCTTTTCTTTTCTTTTCTTTTCTTTTCTTTTCTTTTCTTTTCTTTTCTTTTCTTTTTTCTTTTCTTTTCTTTTCTCTTCTTTTCTCTTCTTATCTTTTCTTTTCTCTTCTTTTCTTTTCTTTTCTTTTCTTTCCGTTTCTTTTCTTTTCTTATAAAATAAATAATGATTTAAAAAACTGTTCTTGTTCCACATTCGAGTTATTTTTTCGACTCCGACTCCAGCAAAATTGCTCGACTCCGACTCCGAATCCTTGGTTGGGAGCAGCAAATCCCGGAATGTCTGCTTCGGATTCTTTTGGTTCGTGCGGGTCGGAGGAAAATCCAGGAGTTGCTCCATGCTGCATGAACACAGCCCCCAGTGAGTCGTCGTCGTCAAAATAAGAGACTGCCCCCGCAGTTCCCGCAGCAGCAGCAGCAGCCGCACACGCAGCACTTAACACAAGCCGTTGCTGTATCAATCCCTGACAATGCATTATTTTTGCAATTTAATTGCAATGGACTCCGAGGTAAGATCGATTAAATAGTGGATTTGTTGTATTAGGAAACGACCAAAGGGGTTTAGCGCTGGCTGAGCAGATAGATAGGTCTACGTTTTGCACGGTCAATGAGGACGCCTTTACCAGAATTAGCGGAGAGTGTCACAGTTCGCCAGATATAACCATCATGTCACCTGGTCTGATAAACCACGTCACCTGGATCATAACATCTCCCCATAATTGTTTCCATCAGAAGACCCCCTAAACTCATGCGAAAGCTATTTAGCCGAGTTTCAGAGAGTTTAATAATCACCGCTTCAGAGATCTGCCTAACCCTTTTGATATTCGGGTAGCAGAACGGACGTTCCTAACACTCGACATATACCTCCAGGTCGAATACCCGAAGTGAGACCAAACTTCCCGGCAGTGACAACGGGATTAGCAAATGATCGTGATGAGCATCGTCGTTCACACTTTTAGGGTTTTTCTAGATTTTCACGATTTTGCTTGGATCCGCAAGTTCTATCGTAATGGGACTGAAGAAAATGTTGTAGCCGTAATAATGTGAACACGTCTGTTCCTTTTAACCAATATTACAAAACTGAATATTTATTTGTTTTCATTTGACATATTTTAGAATGTATACATTGAAATAAATTATAGTAGGCTAACGCATATATAATAATATCCAAAGTAGTGTATATAAGATTGGGTAGCAATCGAATAGAAATAACAATAGGAATAACAAGTAACATACATATATATACATCCTTGCACAAACTACTACACTAGGTTTTACCATTTTTGTGCCTCTTTATAAAACAATGTCATGCACGGTGCGCCTTAACTAACTTTTAATGAAAACTGCTTACACCTGGGATTTTTTTGCGAATTCTGAAACAGCAATGTCCAGCAATGTTCAAAAGATGAGAAAAATCCAAAAACAAGAAAATATCGCCGGAGGGGTTTTCAAATAAATCGCAGTCAAAGTTTACGCTTTCAGGTTTTTTTTAGGTCTTCAAGATTTTGCTTGGAAACGGCAAGCCTTATCGAAATGGAACTAAAGAAAATGTTGTAGATGTGAAAATCCTCTACATTATCTTCTTTAGTACAATTTCGATAGGACTTGCCGTTTCCAAGCAAAATCGTGAAAGCCTAAAAAAAACCCTAAAAATGTGAACGTTGACCGCAACTGTAAATGTTTGGCGTTGTCTAGCCTGGGAATCGATCTCACATATTCAGCGAGGAAAGCGCTTGCTAGCTATTGTGCCAAGGTGTGCTTACTAAAATTTGTAGGCATACATAGGTCTAAGTTTCATTGTAGCCCTTATAAAAAGGTATCTGCCGATGCCATGAATTTGGAAGATCATTTTTATACTCTCAGGCTTTAGAAAACCGAGGCTATGCATATGCAATTTGATATGATCAAAAATGTTCCTCGGCCTGGCTGGTGCGCATGACAACTCTTCAACTTCACTTCTTAATTTTTGTTTATCAAACTTAGATCGAGTTTGAAGATGGACCAAGCAGGTCCACTCCTTCTCGTACTTCTCCCACAAAAGTTCAAAAATTTTTGCCAACATGGTGCGTACGATAACACTCGGAGGTAGTAATCGATTTGGTTCCAAATTTGCACATCCTAATATCTATTTCGGATATATATAAGTTTGGAATATGGGCTATATATGGCCAATCCTTCGCCTACCTTTAACTCAAAATTGTTCGCAAAAGTACAGTTTCAGATCCTTTAAATGGATCAAAAGCTCTAAACCTGCTGGCGGAATAATGAAAAATGAGCACGATAATTTACAAATGGGTTATCCGATTTGACCTAAACTTTGCACATAGTAAAATTTATTTCTTCTTCAAGTTCTATGAAGGTCTCCATATATCGGACAAGGTCTTTCTGTATTTCCCTCACAAAAAATATGGCCAATCCTTCGCCTACCTTTAACTCAAAACTGTTCGCAAAAGTACAGTTTAAGATTGTTTAAATGGACCAAGAACTCTGAAAAAGCTGGCGGAAGCTACTATAATGAAAAATGAGCACGGCAATTTACAAATGGGTTATCCGATTTGACATAAACTTTACACATAGTAAAATTTCTTTCCAGCGTATATCAAGTTCAACGAAGGTCTATATCGTACAACGTCTTCAGGTATTTCCTTCACAAAAGTTCAAAATTATCACTTAAGTGCAATTTAAGGACTGTATGAGGATCATTTTTAAATTTGTAGTTTTGTTTACATTGATATAATGTTTTTCCTGATCAAGTCCATGCTAGGACATAATGGTTGATGGGCACGATAACTATCGATAGTTGTGACTGACATTTTTCCAACCTTAGGACATCGTAATATTTGCCTCAAAGTGATATAAAGTTCGTAGATGTACTTTTCGGACAACTCCCTCCTACACCTCTCGCACAAAAAGTTTAATATTTTCGTTTAAGTGCAGTTCCAGGATTGTTTTGAAAGTTTAATTGATGTCGATAAACGAAAATTTCGAGGGCAATGACTCTCAAAATTAGATCCAGTTCCAAAATTAACCATATTGGCCATTTCCCTTAGGTACCTCTAGTAAAAGGCTAGGCTAGTATAAGTATAATAGCGGGTAGTCTACTTCAGGGGATAAAAAGCTTCCAGGAAAAAAAATCGATGTAATGCATTTCGAATGTTTTAGCCATCTTCTGTTGACTTTCCGTAATATCATATATGTATTTGGCTCTAAATATAGGGCGTAAAAACGTACCTTCCCATTAATTTGATTAATCAAACAAAACAAAAATAGAGTAACTAAAAAGACGAAATGCATAATATGAGACAATTGGCACCAAAGGAATAATTTTACTACATAAAAACATTGACTCCATTATCCGGGAAAATCGATTATCCGACACTACTTCAATCAGAAAAGTACAACGCAAAATGTTAAAATACAGTCGGACCTCGATTATCCGTTATAGTCGGGACCTATAACGGATAATCGAGATCCGACTGTATTTTAACATTTTGCGTTGTACATTTCTGATTGAAGTAGTGTCGGAAGAGATGCGTACTATTTTACTCAAGTTTCCATCCCTGATAGCCACCTTCATACAACACACCCATTCAGTATTTAACGTGTTGCATACTTTGGGGAGCCAGACAGATTGTTCATTTTCGCCGCAAATTTACTGTATGTAGTAAATTAACACCCTATCCCTTGAAACTTCTATTGAAACACATAGTTTCAAAAGTTTGTCACAGTTTTTTTGCAGTTGTCTGAAAAATTGGCTCTATCTCATCGTATACACTTGTGCGTGGGTGTTGAATATAGTTGCTTTTTAATTGACTTTAAATTGGCACACACATTCAGGCAAACATAAACATATGGATATGCATGATGTTTTTGCAGAGCGTAGGCTTGATATTTATTTAAACGATATTTAAATTTTATAGTTTTAATTTCACTTTAACAAATAAGAAGTTTTTTGAGCTTGAGGACATTATGTTTGCTTATTTTATTTCTTCATTCTTATTCCCAATATTTCACGATTATTTAATTGCAACATAATGACCTCAAGCTCAAAAAAATCTTATTTGTCAAATTGAATTAAAAAGGTCGATTAATACCAAAAATCTAACAAGTTTTCATTTCATATTAAAAAAATAAAAAAGTTTTGGAAAGAGAATAAGAAAGAATTGTCTGACCTAGTAATGTTATGGGTATTCTACACGATATGTTTTTTACATATGGGTTGTCACTTTTTATATACAAAATGTATATTCAAAGTGACAATCCATATGTAAAAAACATATCGTGTAGAATACCCATTAGTGGTAAAATAAATGAAGCCCATGAAAAAGGATAGCTTGTTATACCCTCCAACATTAAATATTCTTAATTGAAATTTAATAATTAGTTTCCTATCTACAATTTTAGGTGGAACAGTTTTCGACTACGGATATCCAAAAACAAGTAAGAACGGCGTTAAGTTCGACCGGGCCGATTTTTTATACCCTCCACCACGAACTGTATTGAAGTAAATACGAACAATTAGTAACTACTATGCTCTCAATCTACTTTAAGTTTAATTCCTTGGATGATAATAATGATAATCACTTTATACTGAAAATTTTCTGTGTGGAGGTTTTCTACCCATTGAGATTCCAAAATCACAGTTTACATCCAATTATGAAGGAAAATGTTGCAACACTACTTAATACCCCGGTTACACTTAACCGGATTAACCCAGTGGCTTTGGATTTCAAATGTCAATTTCATAGCGCAAACGTCAAATAAATCCTCTCGAAGTGGGTTAATGCGGCCAAAACTCTAGTGTAACCGTACTATAAGAAAGATCATCGTTGTTATTTCTATCCTCTGACTAAACACAATACCAAATTACAGCAATCTCGGTACGATTTTTTTAGGTAGCGTAAATTGCAATGTGGGGTTTTTATTCATACATATCTTTTTGAAAGGCATTAAAGCAACTAACAATAAATTCAAATTTTAACGATTTTAACTAATTAATAATAATTACAAAAATATGAAATGAGATCAATGTATATTGATAATAATCTAAGAAAAGATTAACAGTAAAGTAGATTATAAATTTGTTGGTGAAAGATTGGATTTAGGTAGTATAAATTGCAATGTAGGGTTTTTATACATAGATATCTTTTTAAAGATATTTTAATAAAGGAACTAACAATAAATTGAAATTTTAACGATTTTAACTAATTAATAATAATAATATGAAATATGAGATCAATGTATATTGATAATAATCTAAGAAAATATTAACATTAAGAAAATATTAACATTTGTGTTTGACGTCTTTGGCTTTGGCTAGTAAAATGATCGATATAGAGAAGTTGTTTGTTGTGTTGAGTGAAGTTCAGGTACGTGACGAATGTGTGCTTGTGAAATGACGCTTGAGTGCTTTTTCGTGCGATTCCTGGCTGTCTTATTCGCTTCCAGGAGATGATGGATTTGTAATATTAAAATTATGTTCTGCATTTTGCACGTGGTTTTGCGGCTGCTCTAGTTGTGGCAGTTTATACCACCGGCTTCCTGGGGTATTCTTTAAATATTTCCGTAGTGCCGTTTCCGAAATATTATATTGAACCGCAGCATTAGTTATGCTCATGCCATCGCAGCATTCACGAATACCATTTTCGAGTTCCTCTGGTGTGAATTTTTTTTGTATTTGTTCGCTTAAATGAAATAGTGGGCTTCCAGCAATTTTAATCAGACGAGACCGGATTGTCGAAATAGTGACTTTATATTTATGGTGAGCTTGCGGAATTGTCATTTCGCCTGCGCATATTTTTTTAACCGCTTCTTCCATTTCGTTTTCGTCATAATCCTTTCTCCTTTTTTGCTTGGTGTATATTCACTGCCAGGCACATATTCATCACCAGCATCACAGCATCGTGATCATTTTTAGGAGCCTCGTAATCAGCATCGCTACCTGCAGCACTAAAAAATAAAACACTTTAGGTTTTAATTTCAAATTACAATATTTTTATTTAAGTAATGTTGCTCTATCGAATGCCGGTTATAAGTCAACTGAACTATTTCTTATTATAATCCCTTTTGTAGGGCCACACAAATAAGGTGAACAACATGGGAAACGAAACACATAGGGACGACATGCAAGACAATTCGATCAATAATTGAACGATCAAAACAAACGACAATAAAAGGGCCACAGTTACTGATTTGTATGCACGAATAAGCATACAAACAGAACTGCGTTTAACAAGTGTTGTTGTTGTGCCCATCGAACACAAAACGAACGAAGAAACAACTAACAGGCAAATGCCTAGCTATGTAGGCACCGTTGTTAGTGGTTCTTGTTACAACGGACACGACACAAAAATGTATTCCTGACAAAATACACAAACTCGAACCTGCACATTAGGGTGGGACGAATAAATAGAACACTAGTGTGGGTCGAATAACATAAAAAATGAATAATTAATAAATTTCAAATAGTTTTAAATACAATAATAAGATGTTAAGACCCAATAAATATAATAATTTATACAAAATAAAATGAACAACAAATCGACATAAAACACAAAACATTTAAATGATGATCTCCTCCAACAGACATCTTCAGGAACCATTATAAGAGCAGCAGCACCACCACCATCTGCACCAGCAGCAACACCACCTTCTGGACCAGCACCACCAGCAACACCACCTTCTGGACCAGCACCACCAGCAACACTATCTATACCAGCAGCAACACCGCCTTCTGGACCCGCACCACCAGCAACACCATCTGTACCAGCACCAGCAGCAACACCATCTTCTGGACCAGCAACACCATCTATACCAGCAGCAACACCACCTTCCGGACCAGCACCACCAGTAACACCATCTATACCAGCAGCAACACCACCTTCTGGACCAGCACCAGCAGCAACACCATCTGTACCAGCACCAACACTACCTTCTGGACCAGCACCACCAGCAACACCATCTATACCAGCAGCAACACCACCTTCTGGACCAGCAGCAACACCACCTTCTGTACTAGCACCAGCAACAACACCACCTTCTGGACCAGCACCAAAGGCAGGAGGTCCTGTATAGGAAACTGTAGGCACATTTATTATATAATTAGAATTTTCGGGAACAATCGAGACGCTGCCTGTGTAACCGAAGTTACCGCAGACTCCCAAAAATTTTAGAGCCGGCTCGAATTCTGGCCAGTGTAGCTCTGAGATATAGCACTCGCCATAGCTCAAATAATTTACAATCGAATGTAAAGTCTCGCCCGATGCATTTTGAATTGCTATAGAATGATGTAATGAGCATGTTGGGTATTTGAGGGAGTCCCTGAAAAGTCTGCTATTTGCATAAAGAGTGTGGTGGTGTACCTCAACACATTCGCCCCCACCATATAAGCGAACTGGGCTGTGGTTATAAATGTCATCACAACAATTATTAATTTTAACGATTTTTATATATTTTTCTCTGTAAACTTTTGAATCCCGACAATATTCACAAGTTCCTTGTTTTCCTTATTTTGTTGATCTTCGTCCTGGTCGTCAAAAATTTTAATTCCAGTAGGGACAACAATATTATTGTAGCTGAAGTAAGATATTGATTTTTCGTCCTGGATCTCCTCTTTTTCTCTTTTTATTAATATTAATAAATAATTATTATATAAAATAATTATTATATCTTCTTTTCGTCTTTTACGTCTTCAACTTCAAAACTTTCCAAACCGCCACAACCGCATGAAAACTTCCACCACCGCCACAATCGCATGAAAACTTCCACAACAACGCCACACACCCCGCACACCTCTTTTTCTTCTTTCTCTTTTTATTAATATTAATTAAAATAATTATCCGTCTTCTTTTTCGTCTTTTAACTTTCATCTAAATCTCACAACCGCACACAACCCAACCAACTTTTTCTTCTTTTCTCTTTTTATTAGTAAATAATTATTTATATTTATATATTTTATAATATATTAAATAAAATAATTATTACAATATTAATGATGATGATAATAATCCGTCTTCTTTTTCGTCTTTTAAATTTAACAAAAACCCCTCGAAATACATTTACATGGGGCTTTTGTCAAAACGTGGACGTATGCTGTTTGTTATTTTTTTGCAAGGAATGTTTTGTACCAGTTATCATGTTTTGTACCACGGCTAAAACTTTCAAAATATCGAAAATCCGTGAGTGCCGTTCTTGTGGGCTATATAAAAACCGATACCGACAAATTTCTGGTGGAAAGTTTTATACCCCCAACGAGGATTAAATACCAAATTCCAGCCATTTCGGTGGGATGTTGTGGCCACAACCTTCAAAATACCGAAAATCGGAAGGTACCGTTCTATGGGGCTTTATTAAGACGTTGACGTATACCCACGAAGACTAAATACCAAATTCCAACCATTTCAGTGGTATATTATGGCTAAAACCATGAAAATACCGAAAATCGGGAGATACCGACAAATTTCAGGATGAAAGTTTCATACCCCCAACGAAGATTAAATACCAAATTTCAGCCAATTCGCTGTTATAAGGAGGCTAAAACCTTCAAAATACCGAAAATTGAGAGGTACCGTTCTAAGGGAATGTGGACCGAAATAGTCAATTTTTAATACACAACATCCTAGGAGTAGTAGAAACTTATGAAATTATTAAGCTCTATCTTATCTACCTTAAAAAAAAGTTATGTGACTATAGGGAACCTAAAATATCAAATTACGGGTAGTTCCGTCAAACCCTGAAAATACGCATCTTCCCAAAATTTCAACATGCTATCTCCAGACGGACGGACGGACGGACATGCATAGATCGAATCAGAATTTTACCTAGATTTTTTTATAGGGTCGCAAATGATTATTTCAATGCGGTACATACGAAAAAACAAACATAATACACCCTCCATACTATGGCGGAGGATTTAAAAATGCAAAATAAATTTTCATCTGCAGAAAGTTAATGCCCAAAAATAATTGTGTAGGGTATGGACGGGCCGGCCCAATTATAGTCTTTTCTTACTTGTTTTCATATTTTTACTGCCGTTTCCTGAGGGTATATTCCAGTCGCAAGAACGACTTAATCAGTTTTACTTGTTTCGATTTATTTTTATAATAGGGAATTACCCATATGTAATTACGTTAACCCTAATACAGCCTAAAAGTATGTTATGTTTTTTTAATATCACAATACGGGATCTGTTAAGTGACCTTTCCATGCGTACATATTTACACCAAATATGTACGTATTATTTATTATATTTCCTACTTCTTCTTTTATTATTTTTAATATGTATTTCATTTACTACTTATATGGTATTTTAACAACATACATTGAATGTGCGTAGTGTGTCTTAGCGTTTAGTGAGTGTGTACTTTCATAGCTACCTATTATGTGACGTTTAAAATTTCACACATAGCATGTCACAATTGGATCTGAGATATGTGTGTTATTTCCCCCAGATATTTGTGGTTCGAAGTGACTGCAACAGATTTGATTTCATTAATGCGTCGTTATTTTGTGTCAGTTCTTAGAAGGAAAGATGAAAACGTCGCAACACTTTACACCATAGATGAAGAAGATGAACACTCGCCATTACGTTTTCGTACGATTCACCATACAAATGCTCTCTTCGTGTTCATCATTGCTTTACACTGAATCACATTACATGTTAATAAGGGATGGGGCTAAAGCTTTTATTGGAGTATAAAATCACTAGACTAGAATAATGGGAAAAATTTTTGACAAATAATCAAAATACATAAATTATTTATTTTCAAGTTTTTTGCTGCAATATTCGAGGAAGGATTTATTGTGTGTTTTAGACACTTTAGATGGAAACAATTTAAGGCTTAACATAGTTTGTAAGGTGATTTGAAGTTTGAGTTCCGCTGCTCGAATCCAAACAATCATTAATGTTACTCGTTTCTAAAGTAATTAATGCTTTGACACCTTGGGGAGGGGATAGCCAAATTCTTCTAAAAATCTATGGAGAATATAGGTGTTTTGTTGTTAATATGACATAGTTAAATGTATAACATACTATATCGTGAAGGTGCTCCAGCTAGAACGTTGTGTGAGAACAAACATACTATATTCGAAGAATATATTAATTTGATAAGATCAACTCTAAATATGGTGTCAGTTGGAGAAATGCAGAGAATTGAGGCATCTGGAAGTATATCCTTAGTTTGGTTTCAAAATAAATGCAATCCTCCTTTTTTATACAGGGGCAAATTGTGTCGCCAAAAAATCCTGCAAAGCCAAACTTTTAATATACACCACCAGTCTGGGGAGTTGGTATCAGAGTTTATGAGTCGAAGTCGCACCATTTTCAAAAAGATTTTTCACCTATAGGCAGATTTAAGATTGGCTCCGTTGTAATTGGGACTCAAGGACCACATGAGGTAAACAGTTCTTAATAGAATTTTTAAACGTTGAATTTGGATGCTGATAACATTGATATTGAAGAATTTAGCTTTTATCCTAAGTGTAGTAAGCTTTTCATCCACTGGGTTGAAACTGAATATGCATTAACCACAGATGGTCCGTCAGACAACCTCATTCCAACCTTCTATACTTTCTATTCCTGGTGTCGGTGTGAATGAAAAACTAGTAAGAACGGAGTTAAGTTCGGCCGAGCCGAACTTGTTGCACCCTCCACCAAGAGATATATTGAAGTAAATTAGTTTCCTTTCGTTTATAAAGAATACTATATACCAAATTTCAGCAATTTCGGTAAAACAGTATGGCTAACCTTCAAAGTACCGAAGTACCCTTTTATGGGGGCTATATCAAAACGTCGATCTATACCGACAAATTTCTGGCGGAAAGTTTTTAGACTCAAAGCAGACTAAATACCAAATTTCCGATTTCACTGCCGACATATATTGTGAGTCATCGATGCTTGAGAGTGGTGGATGCTGATGTGACAAACCGAGCATATCCGCATTGGTCCTGGGATTCCTTCCATCTCGGCACGGTTCAACAGAATACGGAACATGCATCCCGGAATATGAACTGCCTATCTGCCCACGCCTTTAGAATAAGTCTCTGGAGGTAGGATGCAGTTGTGGGTAGACAGCTAACATAGATGAAAGAGCTCCCACTACCACAAATCGAATCCACAAATCAAGACAAATCCAAATCCTTTCTCTGTGATATCAACCGAGGGTTAGTTGAGCTCGGTTGTTCCCAAAGGCACATTGTGATTGGTGTGCATGCAACTCAAACTCCTCTAGGTGGCTCATCTTTGACAACTTTGATACCTAATCACTCTTCTAAGTCACCGATTGGATTGTTGAAGGGAATGAACCAACCCCATTATACCCCAATAACGCAAAGAGTTGGAAAGACTGGCTCAGCATCGGTCTTAACTCCTGCGTTGAAGAGAATTAAGTCAAAGGATTAAACTCACTCAACGACTAAGAATCCCGAAATAAGTAAGAACGTCAAATCTTGTAACTTCTCTGCAAACTACCAAAAGACTGAGGCCCGGAAAGGTGCCACTGCTAAGGAAGCCCTACAGGCTGACCAAAATCGCAAGGATTCAGATCTCATTCGTTGGGTGACAGTATTTAAGATGAAAGAGGGACATAGATAAATCCAGAAATTGTCCATGAAATAACCGATCAGGACCGATGCTTGATATCTATAACAGTGCCCTTTTCTTGTGTTCCTGTATTTGGATCATCCTACCATCTGGGACTTATCTATTAAAATTTGACATGATTTCAGTTACAATCTTGGATTATATACCGATGCTCCAGTGTTGGTTGTTCTTAGTCTGAGTTTTTAGTTGTTGGTTGACACAAGCTTTTAGAGAATTTGTCTCCAGGTCGGAAATTTATGTATATTGATATCGTATTGAAAGAAACCATTTTGCAAACAAATTGGTTATCATAATATGGAGGGTATAAATAAATTTGTCATAACATTCGTGACGCATCGAAATATTCGTCGGAGTTCCTATAAAGTATATATGTATATTCTTGATCAGCATAAAACCCTAAGTCGAAATAGGCATGCCACCGTGGTGCAATGATATGCACACAAATTATGGAAATTTTCGATATTTTATAAAATTTTAGGCAATAGATGTAGTTGTTGGAGTTTATTGTTTCTCCAAATATTTTATTCTTGTCATCATCTACAAATTTGCTTCAGAGGTCAGATGAAGATTCACATAGGTTTCAGAGATTTAGCCCAGAATTTCTTTAAAAAGTCAGTATTTAACCATGTTTAGATGGTGCCATAAAATCCAAGCTGGATCTGACACAACAAGGCCCAACTAGGGTGTTTGTCGTTTTGGTCTGTACATTCACAAAATCTTCAGCCCAAATTGTTTGCTCAAGATTACCTTAAAAACGTTGCATAGTGTTATTAAATAGCCATGTTCGTCTTACCGTCCGACCGTCTGTTGTAGTCAAGATATAACCCGTAATATTTAATATAGAGCGTTGTAATTTGGTACAACAGTTTTTCTTACCCCCAGGATGTTTGGTATCGAAAATCGGGTATATCGGTCCATGGTTTGATACAGCCCCCTTTGAGCGGTACTTCCCGATTTGCGGTATTTTGAAGATAATGGCCTTATTATTCCACCGAAATGGTTGAAATTAAGTATTTAGTCTTCGTTGGGGGTAAGGAACATTCAACTTGAAATTTGTCGGTATAGGTCCACGTCTTCATATAGCCACATAGAACGGTACCTCCCGATTTTCGGTATTTTGAAGGTTGTGGCCTCATTATTCCACCGAAATGGTTGAAATGAAGTATTTAGTCCTCGTTGGAGGTGAGGAACATTCAACATGAAATTTGTCGGTAAAGATCCTCGTATTTATATAGGCTACCTCCCGATTTTCGGTATTTTGAATGTTGTTACCTATGTATATATGTATGTATCGTATAGAAATAGCTGAAATTTGGAATTTAGTCTTCGTCTTCTTTGCATTTAGTCTTCGATGGAGGTATAAAATACTCCAGAAGAGAATTGTTGGTATACGTCCAGGTTTTCATATGTTTTATCCCATAGAACGGTACATCCCGATTTTCGGTAATTTGAAGGTTGTGGCCTCAATATTGCACCGAAATTGCTGAAATTGGTATTTTGTCTTCGCTACGGGTACAACAAGTTATATCAAAAAATCAGGCAGCAGAGATCCAGGTTTTGGTATAGCCGCATATATGAGAGTACCACCAGATTTAAGATTTTTTGAGGATTTTGGTCACATTTTTTTACAGAATTGGTTGTTAATTGGAATTTTGTGTTCCCAGAAGGTGGAAAGTTTCCTCGCAAAAAAACTATCCTTACATATGCAGGTTTAAGTTCAACCCCCCTAAACCGATATTGTACAATTTAATGTATTTTGAGGCTTTTTGTCAAATTGACGAACCTAGATTGCTGTAATTTGGTATTGCGTGTGGTCAGAAGATACAAAAGCTCAATTCGGAAAATTATAAGCATTGGTCCATGTTTTGAAAAAAAAAAAACAACTATGACGCCCCATGTGAGCTCTTTTAAAGGGTTTTACTACATTTTCCTTTGGAATTGGATTTAACTCTGTATTTTAGACTCTCAATGGGTAGAAAACATCCACGTAGAAAACTGTCAATATATAGGGATTTCCGAGGAACAACTTAGTACTTTCATAAATTTGTTTCTACTTACTTCAATACAGTTCGTGGTGGAGGGCATAAAACGTTCGGCCCGGCCGAACTTAACTCCGTTCTTACTTGTTTGGATCGAAATCTAATTTTCTTCAACGAATTATTCACGTACCCAAATTGATTTTGATCGAATAATTGTTTGATATCGAAAACGGAAGTTAGGACCGATAGCCGATAGCCTTTGTAGGTAGTGCTTTATAATTATAATTTTATTATAATTTGTTATTATAATAAACATTTAAATCTAATATATAAAAGGCAATGTGTGTATGTTAGTATGTTTGTTTGTTTGTATGTGTGTTTGTTTGTATGTTCCGAATAGACTCAAAAACGGCTAAATAGATTTTCTTGAAAATTTTAGATAATGTACAGGGAACACCGGTGGTGAAAATAGGCTATATATTTTTTTGAATGGTCGTCGCGGAAGTGAAATATCGCGGTCATCCCAAATTATTCAAAAATTTATTATTTCAGTTAATATACCTAATTTTAGTAAGCGTGACTACGAAACCGCTATAACACTGGCTTCAATATGGTCATCGCCATAGTTTGGAATACAGTAAAATCTCGATAACATGAGATGTCACTATATAGAAATTCCGAAAAATCGATTGGGAAATCTTATGAAATTTTGTATGTTGAGTTTTTAGGTCTAAGAATAGGTCGTAATATATTTTTTTTATCCCGCTAAGTGTAGTGACCGGTGGTCCTCCCCACAAATTGTTTAAGAAAACCGCGAAATTCAAGATACTTTTTAATATATTGTTTACAAATTGTTTGCATTGCCAAGAAAAAAACAGCTTACTACCGTTCTAATTAACTGAAATAATACATTTTTGATAATTTTGGGATGAACGCGATATTTCACTTCCGCAACGACCACTCAGGGTCAAGACAGTAATTAGTCTTGACCCTGAGTGGTCGTTGCGGAAGTGAAATATCGCGTTCATCCCAAAATTATCAAAAATGTATTATTTCAGTTAATTAGAACGGTAGTAAGCTGTTTTTTTCTGCTAAGAATAGTGACCGGTGGTCCTTCCCACAATGTTTTTAAGAAAATCAGAAATCTTTGATATTTTTGAACGTATTGTTTACAGATTGTTTTCCCTGAATGATCGCGGTCATCACAAAGTTTTCAAAAATTTATTATTTCAATTACTTACTTACTTAGCTGACCCATTACAGAACATTTGTTCTATAGGCCGAACTAAGAAGAGATCTCCATTCCTCTCTATTTGTTGCTTTGCACTCTGGAATACCGCGCCTTTTCATCTCATCATCCACTTGTTTGCGTCATCTATTCCTTGGCCTGCCAATTCTGCGTGCACCGCCATGTGGCATGTATTCATACGCCTTTTTAGCGGGTTCATCATCGCTCATTCTTATGATATGGCCTAGCCAACGCAATCGCTGCATCTCGATACGTTTAACAATATTGATGTCGTTGTATAGCAGATACAGCTCGTGGTTTATGCGACGTCGATATTCACCGTCAACGCAGATTGGTCCGTAGATCTTTCGAAGAATTTTTCTCTCAAACACACCAAGCACTGCCATGTCTGCTTGCGCAAGTACCCAGGCTTCGGAGCCATACATCAGCACGGGTAGTATCAGTGTTTTGTAGAGCGTTATTTTTGTTTGACGAGATGTGGCTTTGTTTTTAAACTGCTTACTTAATCCAAAGTAGCATCTGTTGGCCAATACAATTCTTCTTTTTATTTCACAACTGATGTCGTTTGTTGTGTTGACGGAGGTGCCGAGGTAGACGAAGTCTTTTACTACCTCAATATTATAGGAACCAACTTCCACAGTCGGTCCGAGCTCAATGGACGCATTGCGCGTCGACACCATCAACTTGGTCTTCTCACCGTTTACCGCCAGACCCACTTTAGCAGATTCTCCTTCGACCTTTATAAAGGTATCAGTTACTTTTTTACTGATCGACCCATGATGTCTATATCATCAGCATAAGCAAGTAACATGTGACTATTGGTGTAGATTGTGCCACTTCTTTTGACGTTTGCCTCTCGTATAACCGTTTCTAGCAGGATGTTGAAGAGGTCACACGAAAGGCTGTCTCCTTGTCTGAAACATCTTTTGGTACCAAACTCTTCGGAGAGGTTCTTTCCTATTTTAACTGAGGACCTCGTGTCAGTTAAAGTCATTTTACAATGCCGGATGAGCTTTGCGGGAATACCAAATTCAGACATGGCTTGGAATACCTTTGAGCGCAGCGGACTGTCGAAGGCTGCTTTATAATCGACAAAAAGGTGGTAGGTGTCGATCTGCATCTCTTGGGTCTTCTCCAGGATTTGCCGCAGGGTAAATATCTGGTCAATGGTGGACTTGCCAGGTCTAAAGCCGCATTGGTATGGTCCAATAATCTCGTTGACCATTGGCTTTAGTCGTTCGCACAATATCCCTGACACGATCTTGTAGGCAATAGGGAGTAGACTTATGCCCCTATAGTTAGAGCATACAGTCTTATCTCCCTTCTTGTGGACGGGGCACAGGATACTCAGGTTCCAATCGTCGGGTACTCGTTCTTCCTGCCAGATGGTGCTAACTAGCTGATGAATACACCTTATCAGCGTGTCGCCTCCGGTTTTGAACAGCTCGGCTGGTAAACCATCGGCCCCTGCTGCCTTATTATTCTTCAGCCGATTTATTGCTGTCTTTACCTCATCTTGGCTGGGCGGTATACATTCAATACCATCTTCTGGGATTGGGACTGTGGTATCTTCGTCGTCTTCGCTGCTATTGGATACCAACAGATTTGAAAAATGTTCTTTCCATATCCTGAGTACACTATCTGTATCAGTTACCAAATTACCTTGCTGGTCTCTACAGGAGGATGTGCCTGTACCAAAGCCATCAGTTTGATGCTTGACTCTTTGGTAGAATTTTCGGACTTCATTCTGGCTCCTGTACATCTCGATTTTTTTACACTCCCGCTTTTCCATCTCTCTCTTTTTCCTGCGGAAAAGACGTTTCTCCTCTCTCCTTTTCTCCCTGTATCTCTCTCGTGCGCTACGCGTTGCTACGGATTGTAAAGTAGCCTTATATGCCGCATTTTTCTCTTCGGTGGCAGCACGACACTCCTCATCATACCATGGATTCCTTGGTGGAGGTCTCTGGTATCCAAGTATGGATTTTGCGGCTGTTTGCATGGAGTGGGCAATGCTTTGCCATTGCGCTGATATGTTATCGGGATGAGGAGGGCTTTGATTAAGCAATTGGGCTAGTTGAGTGGAATATGCTGTGGCTATCTGTTGTGATTGCAGCTTACCGATGTCTAACTTTCGTGTTGTGTCTGTTCGTACTTTGTTTGCTACGTTTAAGCGGGTGCGTACCTTTGCTGCAACAAGGTAGTGGTCCGAATCAATGTTTGCGTCTCGGAACGATCGTACATCCAACACGCTCGATGAATGTCTTCCATCTATCACAACATGATCAATTTGGTTTCTTGTTTTCTGATCTGGAGACAGCCAGGTGCCCTTATGAATATCGAGATGATTAAATCTGGTACTGCTAACTACCATGTTTTTTGCAGCTGCAAAGTCTATCAGTCTCATACCATTGTCAGATGTTTCACTGTGGAGACTGAATTTCCCGACTGTTGGGCCAAAGATATTCTCCTTTCCAATTTTGGCATTAAAATCGCCTAGAATGATTTTAATGTCATGGGCAGGGCAACGGTCATATGTTTCTTCTAAGCGCTCGTAAAATATATCTTTGGTCTGTTCGTCCTTTTCTTCAGTGGGAGCATGAGCGCAAATAAAGCTGATGTTGAAGAATTTAGCTTTTATTCGAATTGCAGCAAGTCTTTCATTCACTGGAGTGAAGCTGGATACAAGATGTTTTAGTCTCCGACTAACTACGAATCCACAACCAAACTCATGCTTTACGTCATGGCAGCTATAATACAGTGCGTCACCTTTAGGTGTTGTTGTGACGCCTTTCCCAATCCATCGTATTTCCTGTATGGCAGTAATATCGGTCTTGTACTTTTCAAGTACGTCTGCCAATGCGAAGACTGCACCTTCTCTATAAAGAGTGCGAACATTCCAGGTGCAGATTCGCAGATCATGGTCCTTAAAACGTTTGCGGGGTTCGTCAACTTTAGAGGGGTTTGTTTTTCTTTTCTTTCGTATTATTTCAATTAATATACATAATTTTAGTAAGCGTGACACAAAAATGATATGAACACTAGCTTGAACAAGTGGGATAGCGCGGTCGTGAGCTATTTCAATATGGCTAAGTGTAGTGACCGGAGGTTCTCCTTCAATTTTTTTTTTAAAGTCCATGATATTTTGAACGTTTTGTTTACAGATTGTTTGCAATACTACTGTAATTACCGTCTTGGCCCTGAATGGCCTTCGCGGAAGTGAAATATCGCGGTCATCACAAAATGTTCAAACATTTATTATTTCAGATAATATACTATATAATATATAATAAGTGGGATAGCGCGATCAACTCTACATTTTGGAATACAGTAAAATCCCGATAACTTGAGATGTCACTATCCAGAGGTTAAATCCACCAAAAATAGCGAAAATCAGGCGCCACCCTTCTATGGGAGCTATACAAAAACGAGGACGTATACTGAAAATTCTCTGCAAGACTGTTTACGACCCCCAAAAGTGACTATATCTCCAAACTATCGAAAATCGGGAGGTACTGCTCTATGGGAGCTATATCAAAACGTGAACCTATAACTGTTGCATACCGAGCGCAAATAAAAAGGCGTGTCTTTCGGTCGATACGAATATTTATGCTCTCCTCTTTAAATTACATTAAAACCAAATTTTAGCCATTTCGGTGTGATAATGATGTTAAATCATCAAAAATAGCGAAAAGCAGCCGTTCTTTGGGAGCTATATCAAAACGTGGACCTATACTGACAATTCTCTGCCGTAATAATTACGACCCCAACCAAGACCAACAATCCAATATATAGCAATGTTAATTGACGTGCACCGATCATTATATGTGGGTCACAAAGTGCTTTAAACTGTCAATTTATGGTGAAGGGTATAATAAAAGAGATTTTATATCTTAAATTTGGGGGGTACCATTACATGGAATTTATGTCAAAACATTGATTTATATTATGAAGTTTCTACAGGGATGCCTAATTATGGCTGTATCAATGCTGGATAGATAACTAAAGTTTACACGGAGAAGCCAAACAACGAGCCAGCAACGCGGACCGGGTCAGCTAGTAAATACATAAAATAAAATAAATAAAGGACCCCCCTGTGTCTCACGGATCTCTTGGCAGAAATACGTATTCAAAAAATTTCAAATGAATTTTTCTCCTAATATGCAAGGGTGTTGATTTACTTTGCGGTTTTTTTACATAAATCCCAACATTAATAGATATGTACATACATATGTGTGTACTTGTGTATGTGGCATATGTTAGGTGTAATTGATTTTGAAATGTCTCAAATATTTGATTAATTTAATGGAGTAATTGTAACAAAATTGAATTTAGTGGTTAACCTACACCAAGGAAGCTTGAAAAGGATTACAACCATCAATCAAATGGAATACATTGTTTTTGTTGAGAGTACCTCCCAACAATCATGTGTGTATGTGTGCATTTCCTGTGTGTTTTTTCACGGCGAAAAGAAAAAAAACCCGGTAGTTGTAATGTTTACGTTAAAAATAGCCTTGAGTTAATGTGTCTTTATAAGTTATGAATGAAAATCTGCGAAGTGTATTTTAGAGGGGATAAGTGTCTGAATGTTTTATTGCAGGTATGTTTGAGTACATACTTACGTACATACATATATGTATATTATTGTATACTTGGAGAGCTTAAAGCTTTATGCAGTAAGACTCTTTATTGTAAATAAAAATACTTGTTACATTCGCTTCAAGGAAAGAGAGCGGGAGAGAGGTTTTGCAATGTTAAGGCACAGTGGTTAAAATTAACAAGTAAGAAAGGCGTTAAGTTCGACCGGTCTGAACTTATTATAACCCCGAACTGTATGAAATATTCCAAAAATCTTAAAACGGGTGGAGCTCTTCTGGAATATTTTATATAAACCATCGAAGACTAAATACCAAATTTCATCCAATTCGGTTTGATAATAAATACCAAAAATCGGTGGGGACCGTTCTCTGCGGGCTATTTGAAGACTTGGACCAATATTGATAATTCTCTCTTGGAATATTTGATACCCCCATCGAAGAATGAATGCTAAATTTTTGCCATTTCGGTAAAATCTTGAAAATACCAAAATCGGAAAGTACCGTGCCGTGGGGGCTATTTGAAGACGTCGACCTATACTAAAAAAATTTCTGGGGGAAAGTTTTGAAGCCCAAATGAACACCAAATGCCATATTTCAGCGACTTTGGTAAGATATTGTGGCTAAAACCTTCAAAATACCGAAAATCCGCTAGTACCGTTCTATGGAGGCTATATCAAAACGTGCGTCTATACTTACCAAATTTTGGGAGGAAAGTTTGGAAGCCCCAAATAAGACAAAATACCAAATACCAAACCTTCAAAATACCGTAAATCTGAAAGGGTTATTCTATGGGGGCTATGTGAAGACGTGGACCTATACTCACAAATTTCTGGCGGAAAGTTTTGAAGCTAATGGGGCTAAAAGCCATATTTTAGCCATTTCGGTTGGATATTGAGGTCACAACCTTCAAAATACCGAAATCGGAAGGCACCTTTTAATGGGGACTATATGAAGCCGTAAACCCACACATTTCAGGTGGAAAGTTTTATACTCCAAACAAAGACTTAACACCAAATTTCTGCCATTTTGGTTTTATATTGAGCTCACAACCTTTAAACTTCCGAAAATCGGGAGTTACCCTTCTAAGGAGGCCATATGAAAATGTGGGCTTATACTGTTAATTCTCTTCTTGAATGTTATATGTCCCCATCGAATGTTATATGTCCCCATCGAAGACTAAATACCAAATATCATTTCATTTTGATAACGACGCTGAAACTTTCAAAATACCGAAAATCGGTATCTCTTCTGGAATATTTTATATCCACCATTGAAGACTAAATAATAAAATTTCATCCATTTCGGTTTGGTAATGACTCTGAAACCCTCAAAATACCGAAAATCGGTGGGGACCGTTCTATGGCATGGTAGAATAAGAAAAGGTAGCAGCAATACACAGCTGACTTAACTGGGTTGTAACGTTAGTGTCAAATTTCATATGACATTTTATACATTTATTTCTATTTCGATGTACATTAGGGACATATATTTTTTGAGAAAAAAATATATCATTCGGAAAAAAAACATTTCCCAGAAAGACTTCTTCATATCAATGATATGTAACCTCCTCCAAGTTCGAACGATAAGCCGCGCAGTAAATCCCCGCTTGTAGAGGCGATACAACGTCTGTTAATATGTGAGGTATTTTGTTAAAATTTAAAAAAATAAAGCCCTAATAAACATGTGCTTCTTTGATTTCTAAAACAAAACATTGAAACAGCTTCTCCTTTTTCTATGAATTTCCAGCGACCCCAAACTTTTCTGCAAGAATTCTACTTTCTGCGAGAATTTATGCATTTAGTGGAATGATGTGGAAACATAAAAATTGAAAATGTAACGAATTTTCATTCATGTTTTCCAAAATATTGAACCAAATGTGAAAAATTATTAGTTTTTTAAATTCCAATAATTTATAGACATTTCCTTGTTTTGTTTACAAATTCAACTGGCAGTAACGTTACAAACAAAAACAAATTCCTTTGTGGTTGTTGTTCGAGTTGTATTTGTTGTAGTATTAACTTTACCTTGTATTTGTTCTACCATGGTTCTATGGGGTGTTTTGAAGACGTGGACCTATACTGATAATTTTCTTTTAGAATATTTGATACGCCCATCGAAGACTTAAAACCAAATTTCAGCCATTTAGGTGAGATATTGAGGCCACAACCTTCGAATTAGCGAAAATGGGGGCTATATGAAGACTTGGACCTATGCCTACAAATTTCAGTTGGAAAATGTTATACCCCCAACGAAGACTAAATGCCAAAATTCAAATTTCATTTCAGGGGTATATTGAGGCCACAATCTTCGAAATGCCGAAAACTGAGAGGTACCACTCCGTTGGGGGTCGATATCTGTGAATATCTATTCATAGGTTGGTCGGTAGCCATTGTATGAAGATAATCTTTTGGTGTAAAAGTTGATTCAGTTTTCACACTAGACCAAATATGACTTTTTGAAAGCAACCTGTTCAACGTAGTATAGACTTATTCCTCAAGTTGTTGCCATGAACTCTGTATTATGAAAAATGACCCTGAGTCTCTGCGAGGATGGTCGTTCTATTAAAACCGAGGATTGCTTATTTGAGGACGAACTGGATACTACACCGAGGAGAAATTGAGTTCGGATAAGAGAGAAATTGAGTTCGGAAGAGAGAGTTGGGAAAACTGACTCGACCTCAACGCTACGATGAAGGAGGGTTAGGTCGACGGAAGAGCCTCATTCATACTTCTTTAGGTTGGTTATATTTGACAACTTGAGACCCCAAAGTACAGCAAAGTCGCAGAGAAGACTGAATCTGCATCGGCCACAATCCCCACGATGAAGAGTGTTTGGTCTACGGAGCAGTCTCACCCAAAGTTCAAAAGGTCCCATGCAGAGTTAGGACGCCAAATCTTTTACTGGTAATAGGTAATGGAAAGCAATAAACGATTTTCTACTTTTCGATTTTGGTCTAAAACTGAAAATGCGATCTTTCTGTCCGGCGATTATTTCAGTTGTCATAAAATTCAACTTTTGACTTTTTCATAACCGCAGAACAGCGATTATAATCGCTTATACGTCGATTTTAGGTTTCAATGGGCAAACTCGAAAATCGATCACAAGATAATCGATTATGCGATTTTCCCTCCAGACAAAAGTCGACTACGATTCGAACATTGGTTGTGTCGATTTTTATTGGGATAGCTAATACAATTTTGTTTTTCAAAATAGTCAGGCTTAATCCCATTGTTGTTGTTTTATTATGTTAAAACAACTAATTTATTAGCGGAAAAAGAATGGCAAAGTTCGCCAAGGGGTAAGGCAGGGAAGACTAGTTTCGATCCACGCCACTGGATCTCATCAGTTCCCTTGTTTCTTGTTTGTGGATATTCTCCACCGAAGTTATTTTTCAATAACTTCTTCAACAAGAAACTTTTTATACCCAAACATCAATCGTCAGCTCGAAGTAAAAAGGTGAACAAAGAAAAAACTTCAATGAGAAGTTTTTCTTTGGCAACCTAACACAACTCCGATGAAAGTGTTAAACAACAACAAACAAACCAAACCTTTATACTTCGAGCTGACCCCTTGGCGAACAATGCCAAACTTTTTCCACTAATAAATTAGTTGTTTAAAAATAATAAAACAACAACAATGGGATTAAAAGAAAAAGTCGACTACGATTTTAGACTTTTGAATGCAAAAAGTCGGTCGGTAAGTCACAGTCTGCAGGAAGGTCACCTTGGCATAAGGTTGTCGATAGATATTCTGTGTAAAGAATAACTTAAGATTTGCGTAAACAAACAACATTTTGGCATGTGTATAAAGAAAAAAAACCCTTCTAATATTGACGACCCCCGCAAACTTTTTAAGAACCATGATCTGCGAATCTGCCCCTGGAATTTTCGCACTGATTATAGAGAATGTGCAGTTTAAGCGCTGGCGGATGTTCTTGAAAAGTACAAGCCCTATATATTTGACATACAGGAAATACGATGGATTGAAAAAGGCGTCACAACAACACCCAAAGGTGACGACTGTATTATAGCTGCATTGACACACAGCATGAGTTTGGTTGCGGTTTTATAGTTAGTCGGAGGTTAAAACATCTGCTCTCTAGTTTCACCCCGGTGTATGAAAGACTTGCTACAATACGAATAAAAGCAAAATGCTTCAACATTAGATTTATCTGCGCTCATGCTCCGACCGAAGACAAGGACAAACAGACCAAAGATATATTCTACGAGCGCCTAGAAGAAACATATGACCGTTGTCTTGCCCATGACATTAAAATTATTCTAGGCGATTTTAATGCCAAAGTTGGAAAGGAGAATATCTTTGGCCCAACAGTCGGGAAATTCAGTCTCCACAGTGAAACATCTGGCAATGGTATGAGGCTGATAGAATTTGCAGCTGCAAAAAACATGGTAGTTAGCTGTACCAGATTTAAGCATCTCGATATTCATAAGGGCACCTGGCTGTGTCCAGATCAAAGAACAAATAATCAAATTGATCACGTTGTGATAGATGGAAGACATTCATCGAGCGTATTGGATGTACGATCGTTCCGAGAGGCAAACATAGATTCGGACCACTACCTTGTTGCAGCAAATGTACGTACCCGTCTAAACGTTTCAAATAAAGCACGAACAGACACAACACAAAAGTTGGACATCGGTAAGCTGCAACATATCAGCACAATGGCAAAGTATTGCCCACTCCATGCAAACAGCCGCAAAATCCATACTTGGATACCACAGACCTCCACCAAGGAAACCATTGTATGGCCAGGAGTGTCGGGCTGCTACCGAAGAGAAAAATGAGGCATACAGGGTATTTTTAGGTATATGGAGAAAAGGAGAGAGAGGAGAAACTTCTTTACCGCAGGAAAAAACAGAGAAATTGAAAAGCGGGAGTGTGAAAAAATCGAGATGCACAGGAGCCAGAATGATGTCCGAAAATTCTACCAAAGAGTGAAGCATCAAACTGATAGCTTTGGTACAGACACATCATCCTATAGAGACCAGCAAGGTAATTTGGTAACTGATACAGATAGTGTGCTCGGAATATGGAAAGAACATTTTTCCAAACTGCTGGTATCCAATACTGGCTGAAGAATATTAAGGCTACAGGAGCCGATGGTCTACCAGCCGGGCTGTTAAAATCCGGAGGCGACACGCTGATAAGGTGTATGCATCAGCATCATCTGGCAGGAAGAACGCGTACCCGACGATTGGAACGTGAGCATCTTATGTCCAGTCCTCAAGAAGGGAGATAAGTCTGTGTGTTCCAATTACAGGGGCATACGTCTGCTCCGTAATGCATATAAGATAGTATCTGGCATATTGAGTGAGCGACTAAAGCCTATGTTAAATGAAATAATTTGTCCCTATCAATGAGACTTTAGACCGGGCAAATCCACCATTGACAAGATATTTAGCTTGGGACAAATCCTGGAAAAGACCCAAGAACTGCAAATCGACACCTTCCATTTTTTTGCCTATACGTAGAAAGGTGTTGCAAGCCATGTCTGATTTTGGTATTCCCGCAAAGCTCATTCGGCTTTGTAAGATGATATTAACTGATACTCGGTCCTTAGTTAAAATAGGAAACAAACCTCTCCGAAGAGTTTATTACCAAAAAAGGTCATACGAGGCGCGAAAGTCAAAAGAAGTGGAACAATATACACAAACATCCATATGTTACTTGCTTATGCCGACGACATCGACATAATGGGTCGATCGGTAAAGGAAATAACTGACACCTTTACAAAAGTCGGAAAGGGAATCTGCTAAAATCGGTCAGGCAGTAAACGGCGATAAAACCAAGTTGATGGTATAGACACGTAATATGTCCACAGATCTCGCACCATCTGTGAATGTTGGTACCTACAATTTTCGTCTACGTCGCCACCGCCATAAACACAGCAAACATCATCAGTTGTGAAATACCAAGAAGAATAGTGTTGGTCAACAGGTGCTACTTTGGGCTGAGTAAGCAGTTTAGGAATAAAGCCACATCTCGTCAAACAAAAGTAACGCTTTACAAAACACTGATACTATCCGTGCAGATGTTTTGTTCCGAAGTATGGGTGTTTGCGCAAGCAGATAAGGCAGTGTTTGGTGTGTTCGAGAGAAAAATTCTTCGAAAGATCTACGGGGCAATCTGCGTTGACGCGAATATCAACGACGTATGAACAGCGAGCTGTATCGACTATACAACGACATCTCGATAGTTCAACGAATCGAGATACAACGATTGCGATGGCTAGGCCATGTCATAAGAATGAGTGATGATGAACCCGCTAAAAAGGCATATAAATACGGACCGCATAGAGATTCACGCAGATCTGGAAGGCCAAAGCTTCGTTGGAACGAACAAGTTAAACAAGACATCAGAAAGCTACATATCCCAGATTGGGAAAATACAGCAGCAAACAGAGAGGATTGGAGATCTTTTCTTAGCTCGGCTTATGTAACAAATGTTCTGTAAAAAGCCAGCTAAGTAAGTAAGTACAATTACCTCTCGCTCCGAGGTATTACCACAAAGATAACCTTTGGAAAGCAAGTCAGCTAGCTACTGTTCCTATTATGGAGAACCCATGCAGAATAATGTTGTCAGCGTGGGTGCCAACGGCTCATGAAAAAATTCGGGCAATACTCAGTAGACAAAAGTCACAAAGATCACCCACAGACTAGAGGATGGTCGTCTTGACATAAGGGTGTCGATAGATATCCTGTGTAAAGAATACCTTAGTGTTTGCATAGGCAAATTAAATTTTGTCATGGGATTCCTTCTTGCTCACCTTATGCAAATTAAAACACGGCTGTTACTGCAAAGGCGCAAGGAGTTGGGAAGGCTGGCAGAGCATCAGCCTCAACCCTTACTTTTTGGGGATTAGATCAACGGAGGAGCCTCACCAAAAGCTCCATACAGATATTCGATTGGCTATTATTGATACAGCTGATCAGTGGCAGTTCATGGTAGCTGAACGAATATCTTCTTAGAGGCATTGCGTTCTTGGTCGATGGAGAACCTACCAGGAAAAGAGTCCTTAGACTTCCTTGTGGACTCAGCCTTTGTAACCTTTGGGAAGCAAGTCAGCTAGTTGAAGAATATCCCCTGCAGAAAAGTGTTGTCAGCGTGGGTGCCAACGACCCTACGGACTCTGCACAAATTGTGACAATACCAAATAGATAAAAGCAACAAAGGTCGTCTTGACATAAGGGTGTCGATAGCTATCCAGTGTAAAGAATATCTTAGTATTTGCGTAGGCAAACTACATTTTGGCATAGAATGGATACGATTCCCTCTCTCTCCGAGGTAGTAGCACAAAGGTAATCTTTGGCTTTTTCGCTGACCATAGATCAAAAATGATTATTTTGCATTTTTTAATAAAACCACAGTATCTCTTAATTTCCACACTACTACCATGCCTTAGAGCTTTCTTTCATTGTTCCAACAGATATAAAAGCTTTTCACTTTCCCTTCAACTTTCACTGTGAAATGTGGAAAACCAACCTTGCTCTTGACGTTGGCCCAGACGATTATTGATTCTGAGCTGCAATACCGGTGTGACGACATAACTGAACACCGACAAACATACACATATACTCATTTATCTTTAAAGGTGTCAGTCATGTTATGTTTATCTCCCGGCCGGCCGGCACATGCGCCTTGACCATGAACGCATTTCGGGTAATATTTACGAGGCCATGAATAGGTACAAACAAACACACACTCGCATACATACCGCATACAAATGGAAAGGGGCCCGATATACAACTGACTGATAATTACTAGCGTCACTGACACAAAAAGATAAACGTCAAATGTTATCTCCGTTTAGGCCTGTTACAAAGCACCAGATGTTGATGTAGGTACATAAATGGGAAAATGGGGATGGTGTGAATAAATGCTCATTTATGTAGATATGTATCTACAAATGGTTGTCGAATTTTCCCATTGCTTATACGCCACAGCATTACGCAATAAATTCATTTTGGAATATACTTTCTAAGCCTCGATTGATAATATCGTTCATTTGCAATACCTGTAGTAGTTGACCCCGATCATAAAACCCTAGAAAAAGGAGATATTATGTATACATATTTAGATTCGATTAGGTTCAAAATTCCCACAACGCACAGTGGATCCACTTGTATGGAGAAAGTGGCCAAAGTATTTCCCGTGTAAATATCAAGCTAATGCGCTAGTTACAGCTTTGTGCTGCTGCGAAGAGTGTTTTAAGAAACCACGAGCGTAACATTCTCCCCCCTTTCCTCTCTGGAGGGGGTATACGGTAAGAATTGTTTTATGCTGTCAAAACAAAATGACTTGAACAAAGGTCCCGATTATCTTATGATGTTAAAATAGCCTTTGGGAAACAAAACAATCTCTAAAACAACATAAAATCCAACCAATTTAGCGGATTAACAAAATCAACATTTTTGTCTGAAAATTGGTAAAATTTTTAATATAGATCTTATAGCGTTCTTCCTGGAAGGCACGTAGCGCCAACTTAAGAAAAATTTGGAAGAAGATTTCTTCATCTTGCCACTGATGCCAATTATGTTAATGTGCGTGATCAGATAACAGAGTTATAAGCTAATATATCCATAGAAACCCTATTCCAGGGCAGCTTTAGTCAGCGACCCACCATTTACAGTCTGACACTAGATTTTAATACTGAATAATCTTAAACCCATGACCTACTATGGAAAATTATTTCCGAGGTGGGCACTGGTTGGCATCATGACTAAAACCTTAGGTCAAATTTAAGTATATGATCGAATTGGCATTACAAAATACACTAAGAAAATATGCAGCTAACTACAATTCCACAACACGCTAAAACACTATTTTTTAATGAAAATTAAGCTGTTACCTCCTCCTTCAAAATTCACTATAATATTTTGCTATACGTATTAGTTTCGCGATATTTTGAATATATTTACTTGCACTTAAAATATAGGTTGTACTCAAAACAAAAAATATTAGTCAAATGTTCCGACATTTGAAGCTATTCTTAAGAAGATCGCGTTGGAATGAAACAAAAACTAATATATTTTTAAAAAGGTCCATGTCATAAGTGTCAGAGTTGCCAGATGTTGTACCAAAATTTTGACATTAATGTTTTTATTTTTGGCCAATGGGTGGATCCAAGGTGCAACGTAGTATTTGCACCTACAATATGGTCAATTTTACAGACCTCTTTATACCGGGTAAATACAATGCGTCTACCAACGACCACACACTCAAGGGCGAGTTCGTACTCATATTCGCTTACTCGTGACGTGTTCGCGAGCCGGTTTGATAATGCAACACCACATTCGAGCCGAAGCTCTACCCCCGATTCGGTTGTAACCCACAGCGAGGCTCCTACAACAACTGCCAGTGTTGATCGACACATCTAGGAACACCTGGTATACCGAATATAGCCTTCAGCCGGGGTACGCCACCACAGCCACATTGTTCACCACATGGACGGCGCAAATGAAGCTCCCACTGAATATGCAGGTCGACGGTTCAATTATTCCGACCACATACTACTCCAAAGTCCTGGGGGTCACATTGGATAGCATGTGTAAGTCGTCCGAGCATGCCACAGTTATCTGCGATAAGTTGAGCAACATAAACAGGGTCATCAAGTCCCTAGTCGGCAGCACATGGGGTGCGGATAAAGAAACCTTGTTAACCACATACAACACGATAGGACCGTCTGTAGTTAGCTATGTGGCGCAAGCGTGGTTTTCTAACGTAATAGATATGCAATGGGATAACAGGGTGTCACCTCATGTCTTCAGGGGATCATTTGCATGAGGAGACCAAGATCCTGCCGGTGCGTCAATAAAACAGGATCTTGAAGATGCAGTACTTGCTTGGATGCTATAGGCAAGACCACCCAAATCACCATTTGGTGGATATACCAGATCCACCCAGGCAAGTCAGGGAGGATTATCGTGATCTGGAAAGGGAAGTCCAGAGATATAGAAGAACATCCCTAGATTAAGGTTATAATCAGGCAGGTTTAAGAGATATTCACGATCGCTGAGGCTCTAGAAGCCTATACTGCGAATATCGTCCTCGAAGATGTGTTAGTGTTCGTGTAGTTTTTTCTCCATGGGAGCGGCAATTTATCCCGGAATTCCAGCTTCGAGCCAGTATGGATCTGTTCCGTTTGCCCGATCCGCATCCACCAAATTTCAACAATGGTGCGATGTAACGGATGTAGAGTGCATTTCCGGGGGTGCTCCGGCATAGGTATGTTGCTGCTTGCTGCGCCAGAATTTCGCCCAGTGTGTCTTCAACTTCGTCGCCGGCAGAAAACGAGACGACCCCGCAGTCTCCCCAACAGCAACAAACGCATCATCTAACACAACAAGTTGTTATTCAACGGCCCGGAAATACATCATTCCTGCAATTCAATTGTAACGGTCTCCGCAATAAGGTCAGCTAAATTGTGGACTCGTTTTTTTTTTAAGATTTTTTTTTTTTCAATGACCAACAAGTCGTGGATTTTTTTAAAGAATATTTTTTCAATGGCCAACTAGACGTGGATTTTTTTAAAGAATATTTTTTCAATGGCCAACAAGGCTTGGATTTTTTAAAGAATTTTTTACAATCCCTAACAAAACGTGGATTTTTTTGAAGAATTTTTATCAATGGCCAACAAGACGAGGATTTTTTAAAGAATATTTTTTCAATGGCCAACAAGACGAAGATTTTTTTAAAGAATTTTTATCCAATTTCTAACAAGATGTGCATTTTTTCAATTGTCGAAATAAGACCAAATTTCCCAGCAGATGCTACGGGACTAGCAAATGAGCGTGATGATCTTCGTCGTACCCTGAAGTCCCAAGAGTTAGGGAGCTTACTCCTGAAGTCAACAGGCTAGTATGCGAACTTAAGCGAAAAAATGGCCAGACCACCTTAAGCAATGCAACATTGGTACAAGAGGTCCGCAAAATGCCACTCGCTTTTAATGCATATTCACGTTTTCGTGCCTTTTTCATTGCTTGCTAATGACATCTCAGTTTATTGCTATTGCTTGTTATGTCTTTTCTTTCATGAGAGTGTGTAATTGGCACATCCTGTCGAAATGATAGCAGTGACAGTCACCACACTAAAAGAGCTCATTACCTTTTTGTTTTGATAATGCATTCGCACAAGCACGCTGCAGTAAAATATGCTCTAAATATTTCTAGTCGGATTTAGATGTTAATAAATAAAAAGTAATATTGAGACAATAAAAACAAATATTAACGATGATGTTTATCGTATTGTTAAACAAACTGAAAAAAGAAGCAAAATTTGGAAAATGTATCCATTTATTCAAACAGAAAATGATACAATAATTGAAAATGTTGTTATTTGTGTACACTGTAAACGCATTTTAAAATATAATGGGAGGCAGATATCAAACGTAGTTCGCCACAAATGCTACGTTCGACAACGAAATGCTCCTTTAAACGTCGCTAGCAACGAAGATAAAGACAAATTCTTGGCGGCATGGGTTATTGAGGATTGTCGTCCGTTTTCAGTTGTTGACTTATAAAATGTTTATATTTAAAGTATTCTGTTTTCAATAATTTTTGAAGAAAAATAGTTTTCCATGGTACAATGTATTTATATATTTGATTTGATGTATTAGCTAAATATGGTGGTGGTTGTTTTGTGGGTGACGATAATTTCGAAAGCAGTACTGTGCATACTGCATTTGCGAATCATGCGAATACAAATGTAAAACAAGCACTGCACGCACTAAAGCAGTGAATATTTTTTAGGAGAGAATCTGCTTTTTGGCATTATCATATTTTTATGGGTAAGGCACTGCACTATTCGCTTTTTTGAAAAAACATGAGAGTGTGCCTTTTATATGCGTTTTGTGGATCTCTGATTGGTACAGAATTAAGTAAATTGTGGGCATTCTCGAATCCGGGAAAGATGGATAAAAAAAACGGCTGGTACTTTCAACGGCGTGACAGTAACTGACCCAAAAAGTGGGCGTGTTATTTTAACCTGCAATTCATGGAGCACCCCGGGAGTGATAGAGCGAAGAGAAGTGTGCTACGCCGTATAAGAAAAGCCTTCCCAGCCTAGGTACCACCACAATTTACGATGGTCGATGTTGCGGATGCCATTCGAAACGCGACATCATTCAAAGCGTTAGACGATGGTAATGCTTAAGCGATTGGATGAGCCTAGATTTAACAACCCAGTATTTAACAAGTGCCCTCAACCTATCGTTAGCCACTCATATTTTACCAGAAACCTGGAAAGTTAGTAGGGTGGTCCCGCTACTGAAACCTGACAAGGATGCCAGCTGAGGTGAATCGTACCGGCCGATTTCACTCCTGTCGCCAATAGCAGAGATTCTAGAGGCACTTCTCCTTCCCACGATGGGAATCTGTTTTTCAGTTGGCCAACTTCAATATGGATTTCGGAAAATGCATAGTACTACAACAGCATTAGACACCATATCCACACATATCAGTAGAAGTTCAAAACCCGCAGAGTGCAACAGAGAGTTCCCTAAGGAGAGGTGATATTTCCGGAACTGTTTAACCTCTACCTTTCTGAAATTCCACACCCTCCAGACGGTATTGGGATAGTAATGTATACGGACGAATGTACGATCTTGACATCGGGTCCTATCGATGATGAAATAGCTAATATGAAAATATCCGCCGCTAAATACACTGCCACTCTGTTCACCACTTGGGCGGCTGAAATGAGGCAGGGAATACTATAGTTTCGATCCTTCTCATTGAACTTTTTTCTTTGCTTACCTTTATACTTCGAGCTGACGATTGATGTTTGGGTATAAAAAGTTTCTTGTTGAAGAAGTTATTGAAAAATAACTTCGGTGGAGAATATCCACAAACAAGGGAACTGATGAGATCCAGTGGCGTGGATTGAAACTATAGTATTCCCTGCCTTACCCCTCGGCGAGAGGTTTGAATTGTTTTCGCAGACACTTTCGCAAACCCTATCCCAAAACGCCACAATGTTTAGAATATTTTTTCAATGGCCAACAAGACGTGGATTGTTTTAAAATATTTTGTTCAATGGCCAACAAGACGTGGATTTTTTAAAGAATATTTTTTCAATGGCCAACAAGACGTGGATTGTTTTAAAATATTTTGTTCAATGGCCAACAAGACGTGGATTTTTAAAGAATATTTTTTCAATAGCCAAAAGATGCGGACTTTTTAAAGAATATATTTTCAATAGCCAAAAGACGCGGACTCTTTAAAGAATATTTGTTCAATAGCCAAAAGACGCGGACTTTTTAAAAAATATTTTTTTCAATAGCCAAAAGACGCGGACTTTTTAAAGAATATTTGTTCAATAGCCAAAAGACGCGGACTTTTTAAAAAATATTTTTTCAATAGCCAAAAGACGCGGACTTTTTAAAAAAATATTTGTTCAATGGCCAACAAGACGTGAATTTGTTTAAACAATATTTTTTCAGTGGCCATCAAGACGTGGATTTTAAAGAATATTTTTGAATGGCCAAGACGTTAATTTTTAAAGAATATTTTTGAATGGCCAAGACGTTAATTTTTAAGGAATATTTTTTCAATGGTCAACAGTAGGTTGATTTTTTAAAGAATATGTTTAATGGCCAACAAGACGTGGATTTTTAAGGAACATTTTGTCAATGACCAAGTGGAACAATGATTACGTTGATTACTGCAGTATCTATTCTATTCAATTATGGATCCAGCTATAAGTAGTATAATCAATAATTTAAAATGGCTGGTATGGCGCAACATGTATACATAAACTGTTTCTTCGACGTTTTTCCAGTCATCATCACTCTAAAATTACTCAAAGCTGTCAACTTTCTACATCAATACTCGTATATGAATACTTAATACTATCCATTTTTCCATTCTTGTTTTTCCATATTTCATCCAAACGTATTTGGAATTTAAAACCATTATATAATAAAATATAATAAAGATATGGTTGCAGTAGGTCCTATATCATTGAGCTAATATGAATCGGGGTGCTCTCACTGATATGAGAGAAGTCTCTCTTGCCAACAGATGCTACTTTGGGCTAAGTAAGCAATTTAAGAATAAAGCCACATCTCGACAAACAAAACTAAATCTCTACAAAATACTGATACTACCCGTGCTAATGTATGGTTCCGGAGCATAGGTACTTGCGCAAGCAGATAAGGCAGTGGTGCTTGGTGTGTTCGAGAGGACAAATCTGAATTGCAACGATTGCCTCTGCTAGGCCATGTCTTGATAATGAGCGACAATGACCCCACTAAAAAGGCGTATAAATACGGGCCCATGACGGTACACGCAGAACTGAAAGGCCAAGACGTAGATGGAGTCAGCAAGTGGAAGAAGAAATCAGAAAGGACAATTTGTGTAAAAAGGTGTATGCAAAATTGTTGCTTTCCGTTTCATAGAGAAAAAGATATATGTTTGTGTTATACTTAAATATGTACGTTTATATTGATGTGTGAAAATACACCCATACGTATGCACATATATATGTATCTAATCATTGCACTTAACATATGTATACTTTTGTTTATTTTACATTGGTATAAATTTACGTTTCATTCCTCTTGTAAAATGAATATCCCACTTGGGCATGGACCTAAGAATTTATAATTTCATTAATCTGGAAGCACGGAGATCGCTACTGAAGTTTTGGGTAAATACAATACAATACAAACGTTATATATAGCTATTTTACAATAACGTAATTAAAATATTTTTCACAAACTTTCTCATCTTAAAAAGTTGATAATAATAGATTCAGCTCTCATATCTTTATTTTACAAATTACATATATCTTTCAAAAACTACAATGTGCAACGAAGTGGGTGATTAAGAGACATTATTTTTGAAAAATAAGTATGATGAACGAATATTTATGTGTAAAAGTATTCATTGGTCTTTAGTTGTATGCCCAAATCGTCACTCTCTCGAAGGATTCTTGGCACATATTTGAAAAATATACCTATATTCCACTAGGTATTTCTCAAGTTATTCCGCCCTCTCTCTCTCTCTATTTTTGTACCCTGACATTTGTTGTATGATGAGCTCGAGGCTCGCTTAACATTTTTCTGTGAGTGTGTGTAATTCCGACCACTTTTGTACATTTCACAGGACTCTGTTGCATGTGGTCTTGTCGTGACGTTGTTGTTCTTGTTGCTGTGGTGTGAGGTTTACATTTTGTTGTTGACGTCACAGCAAAGTAAAAGTTTGTATGTATTCTTATTATCAGGGAATCTCCTGTATGAATGCTTTTTGTTTGAATGTACATATGTATGATTGTGTATGAGGAGTAGCTTTAGGATTTTCTGTTTATTCTGAAATGAAGGAAGCAGCACATCTGTTTGCAGAGTAAAACATTTGGTTTATAAAGTTAGGTATGTATGTATATACGTAATCTGTTGAATGTGTGTATTTAGAAAATAGCATGGAAATATAAAGTTATTTAAGAAAGTGTAGGAGAATTTTCCTACTACTAATCGCCTATACAAATGTTATTACATGAAACTTTTTTGGAATATTTACAAATTGACTTGATATTTTAACATTTTCGATACAATCTAATGTCATATTTGCTAATACGCTATTTATAGGCTTGGAGCAACAGCATATATACATACATCCTGAATACAATAATTGATATACAATATTCTCATATCACTAAGGAGGATTGTCGTTACACAAATGTATGTCAATATAATTGGTGAAAAATGTTCACACCCTTTACATTGTAGAAGCTAACTAACGTCACTATTGCAACGGACTGATAACAAACCTATAATAGCATCTTGAAGTTTTATGTTTTTTTATCCTTGCTAAAGTGTCTACACTTGGAAAAATTAGTTCTTTACATTAACAAACATATATCGGGATTTTATATCCTTAGCCTTTAGAATACCGAGTGTATATAGACTTTGTTACCCCAAGAAGTATGCCATTCTCCTAATGGGTGCGTCTTCCCGGTTGGCGGATCTAAAGGGAATTTTTGCGACATGTTGAATCAGAACTATATGAGGGCTACCCCCGACAGAACTGACTCAACATATTTCTTTAATCTTAGACCTTCAGTTTGCTGGGGTAACAGAAGTGACGTCTAACAGAGAGTAATCTCTAAAAGATGCCTGTTTATTTTTCCTATGCATTTTGCAGGTCAAGAATGGATCGGGATATAAAAATTCGGTAAGGAAGAAACATGAAAGGAATAAAGTTACGGTGCAGGACCTAAACAACACAACAAGCATTGCTGAGACCACAATCCATGTGTCGTCTAGATCAAGCGATTATGATCCGGCTGTTTTAGGTGTGGATGCCTTGACACCCACAGCTGTACTTGCTAAAAGTACACTAAACATTAATGATAGGAAAAGTTATCGCTAAAAACAACGATATATGTAAGATTGGTGCAAACCTGTCTACGGCTGACAGGACCGATATTTGAGGAGGGGACAACTAGAGCTGGCAAACTATCGATAGTCCGACTATCGTTTTGACTGCTGTCGTAAAACAAAGGTTACGGCAGCCACTAAAATAAGTTATTTGGGTTATCTATTGGGAATTATTTAAAACATAGTTGCATCCGGGTCCGGTATCGATAGTTTGCCAGCTTTAGGGGCAACCCACACGGGACTCTAATGACTATTGAAGATTCGTTCGCTTCCTGCGGCTCGTTCACTTCTTGTGTACACACTACGACTCGTTCGCTTCCCGATTCTTTTGCTTCCGCGATTTTTTCGCTTCCGCGACTCGTTCGCTTCCGACAGAAAGAATTATTGAAATCGGTCCAGTCGTTCTCAACTGATGCCATTACCAACGAACGACATTTGATTTTTATTTATATAAATTGGTGAAAACATTTTAGAGACAAGTTTTGAACTTTAGTGGGGGTTCTAACCGAAGCACTATAGGTAATTTGCCCTGTTTTTGAGGCAAAAATTAATAACGATGGAATTAAAGGATTTTTTTAAGTTTATGAATTATTTATGTGTAAAAGTGAGATAAAACAAAGTTTTATACAGACAAATTCGGATATAACTATCAATGGTTAAAAATCATCATCAACCCCAACACACACCCGACAATAGCGATTCGAGGGTCATCAACACGAACACACCAAGCCTTATGCCGAATATCATCAACCCGAATACAACAAGTCGAGTGACTTCAACAAGACTACATAAAGCCGAGTTGGCTCAACTCGACTACAACAAACCGAATATCACCAACCCGAATACAACAAGTCGAGCCACTTTAACACAAGTACACCAAGCCGAGTGTCATCAGCACTCCTACTTTAGCCAAGGCGCTTTGTAGGGCTACTACAAACTTGAGCTGACTCTGGCTGCGACTGAACTTATATCAGCCTAAGATAAAGCCAACGTCATACAACCTCAGCTCAGAAGCCGAACCCAACCCAGATAGGGAATGAAGAAGTCTAAACAAGCTACGTCTGAATCAAACTAGATCCGTAAAGGAGATCAGTTCGGGAAAGGATCTGTTTCTTATCCCGATTCAACCCCGAGAGGAAAAGGGGGTGGGGGGCAATCGGGTGTAGGAACCTCCACAGGTTGTAAAGAAGTTACGGTGATCGGGCCGACTTCTGAGATGACGGGCAAAGCTTCACAGCAAAAAAAAAAAAAAAACTGTGGGAAATATTTTTGGCTACAAGTGTATCCACTGTGCTTTAGTCCCATACAAATTACTACACACAGAAAAATATATGTTTGGATCCAAACAAATATTTTTTTGGGTCTGATTGCAAAAAATATATGTTTGGATCCAAACATAATTTGTTTGTGTCCAAACAAATATATGTTTGCAACATTTTGTAACATATCTCAATTTTATTTGTTTGGGTACCAACATATTTTTTATGTTAGAACTTATTTTTTATGGGTGGAGAGAGGATTTTTGTCAAAGATTTTTTTGTGTTTTATATTATAGATCTGTGTGTATGGTGTAATAGGAGAAGCAGAAGCTATAGTGGTGAGTATGTGTTTGGTGCTTTCTTGTTGTTAACCAACGTAGCAAGCGAAGAGGAAAAGAAAAAAATGGTATTAATTATGTTGTTCTTTTTTCTTCAGTTTTCTAAATACAATCGTTGAGTAGAGAGGGTAAATGAGTGAATAAATCAGTGTTTTGTCGTTTCTTAAAGAAATTGTGCTTTTTAGTAAATTAAATGCCCAATACATTTTATAATTGAATCAGGCGAATGGAAATATTTTATGGGACAAGGAAGAAGTCGCGTTTAATATAAGTAATTACATCAATACATTTTTCATATACATGCATATGTATATTTGAAATATGGATGTACCTATTTATTACATTATATAATCATTTGATTCCAGATGCCGATTTCCCACTGATGATTTCAACTTTGAGGAAAATGTGTTTTATTTCACAACAAAGAATATTTCTATATAATTTTTTCTTTTTTAAAGTGCGACTTTTTATAAATTATTTCATTCAGTTTTTTTCTTATTAAAGTCTGTTATGTATTTCTTTGGAATTTTTATGTACCTGCGTGTCTGTTGTTGCTTTTGGGACTGATTGCAAACAAATATATGTTTGCTGTAAAATATGTTTGGGACATATGTTATAGAGCCGTTGTTTTCCTCCGTGTATGGAAACAAATGTCGGCAAGGGTTAACGTTAACCCATCGCCAAAAAACTACATATAAGGTTTTTGGATCAAACGAAAAAAATTTAGGGGGTAGGAGTTTAAAAAAAAAAAATTGTAATTTTTTGGGCCGCCCTAGTGTATATACCCATGTTGCAGTTAAGTGAAATGAACTTTTGAAGAAGAGATATAAGATGGAGTTATAGTCCAATTTCGAACTATATTTGATTCTGGAATTAACTCTACCTATGCAAAATTTGTACCAAAACACGTACTCCGAAAGTTATAATGATCAACAATCATATTAGTTGATAAATGCAGTGTCCTATTAAGCTGTGGAGCCATCGCCCCAGGAACAAACTCAAATATGGATAATACTGAATCATTTCTCCAGCTGCCTCTCTTGAAAAAGAAATTTGGACTTATGTGTAGTTTAAGGGCCACTTGAGATTAGTTTGAAAATCTTACCGTTCTTGTTGTCAAAATGAGATAATGGGGAGATAATGATAAAAGCTCTAAAAATCCTACTGCCATCAACTAAAAGGACTGGTAAGGCAGAACTTCGACCAGAAAATTAGTCTTTCATCTATGGCCAGATTAAAAATTAGCTTCACAACAGTATTCTATTTTCCACCTAAATCGATTCCCAACCATTATTTTGTTGAGGCACATTTTTGATCTTTAGCTATAAGGCTGAGGGTATATAAATAGAAGGAAATGGGAATTATTATGTTTTAATAGTCAGTGTTAGGTATATCGTTGAAATATTCAAAATCCCTCGCAGAGTTCAACATTGTGAATTTAAATCCAATTTAGAATCGCTTCTCAAAATGTTCCAAATTTTTTACATTTTGATGTTTTCTGAGAGACGCACATATTTTCTAAGACCGGGGTCCCAACCCAGCAAAATGTTCGATGCCAAGGATGCTTTTGAATCATGGGTGCATATTTTTAGCATTTTCACTCATGAATTTTATATGAGCGTGACTACCATAAGTAGACATTCATTTTCGGATCTGAAGATGACATTCATTGTCGGCTCCTAAGCATGTCATTTTGACCAATGCTTTGACATGTCATTTTCACCAACCCTTTGGCATGTCTTGTTTGGAAAATGGAAAATTCTGTATTGAAATATGATTTTCATGACAAACCAAATTCTTTATTAATTCAAACTAATTCGTGAAATAACTAGAACTAATTTATCAGCATAACGTTTACACCCAAAATTTCAATTTAATCACCGCCGATGCACCGCAACAGAGTTTACTTCGTCCACACTCAGCCACTGATTTAGTTTCATCTTCCAAAAGCTTTTCTATTATCTTCTCATCACCAGTTCAGATTTCGAAATGGACTCCAACAGCACTCCTTAAAGACTTTCTAGTTCGTGAACCTACATTTTATTTGTAATTTTATAATAAAAATTTAATGTAATGTATGTATACTCTTTTTTTTTTGATGTCGCTACTTGTAGGGATGTACAAATCGACTTGTTTGTTTGTTTGTTGTCATCTGTACAAATGATTCAAATGCCATGGGTTTAAATGCTAATGAAAAGATCGGATCTTTCACGACTTGCTTTGAACCAATGCAAAATATGCCACGAAATCACGTCATTGCATAGAACCCCTTCCTTCAAATTTTGCTGGGAAATGCTTAAAAAAACCACACTAGCCAATGAAAACGTTTTTTTTTATTTTGTAACGTTACGATTTTTGTTCTTTCACTGTCTTAAGTTGGCTAATAATTTGTTGTTGCCTCTTATTCAATCTTGAAAAAAGGTATGCCTTTTGGACATTACATCGTATTCAAAACATTTTGAACAATAATTTCTCTCAGTGTTTTTCGCAATTCTTACGTCACGCGAGTATGTTGTAATTTGATAGTTATAAAATGTTATTTGCTTTATTCTCTCGCATTATTCGATAAGCTGAACTATGACGATTTTTCTAACCACAATTTGATAAATGTGGCGGAATCGTTTGCTTCATTAGCTTGTTGCGTAGTGAAAGCAGCGATTATGACGAATACGGTTTACAAACATTTTCCCATTGGGACTATCTATCAATTTGTGGCAAAACGTCAGGACAATCAACTGCTGATGTAATATCTCAATTTCCGTTAGTTCTGCGAAAACCCATAAAAATTCCGATATATAAATAAGTCACCGAATAGGGAGACAAATATGATTTATGATTGCTGTCTATGGAACATGAGGAATGGAATGATTGTTTCTAAGCTATGAATATTTTTAACAGTTATTATACAAACTGAAGGAAAATTAAAAATGGAAAGTTAGGTTAGTTGTGTGTACTTTTTAAAACAACAATATGTGGTTAACTCAATTCGAGGCCCTCGGAAAAGCTTTTATGCTAAGAATGGGACTATGTGCTTACATTTGAACCCTTGATGGGAACCCTTCACCTGTCGACAACCTCTCTCACCGACAATCTAAAAAAATGCCTAATGTAATTTTGCACTTATAGTACCATTTCGAATTTGAATTTTTGTAGGCATTTCGTAACTTCCAGAAGTTTTCATTTTCATTCCCTCTGACTGTAGGTAGGTAGGTACGTTATTTTACTTATTTAATTGTTGTCTTACTTTAACCTCAAATTTAAAATAAAACATTTAATGTTTATATTAAAAATATAACCGTTGAAATTTACGCTACTGTTCAATTTATTTTAACCCCACCTGGATTTGTGGCGTTTGTTAGCTGCTACTTGCAGTCGGTCGGTGTTATATCCCCCCAATCATTGCAATTTGAATGCGATCGGCATAACAACTATGATTATTATTATGATGTTCTCTAACAACAAGTATTTGAAACTTGTGGCAATTTGTTTTTATGATTTTTTGCTGTTTGCAAAAAAATTACCTTTAAGGCAGCAAAATATGCAACAACAAGTAAGAAAAGCGTTAAGTTCGGTCGGGCCGAACTTTTTATACCCTCCACCACTAACTGTATTGAAGTGAATTCCAAAAATTCCGAAAATTGGGAGATATCGTCCTATGGGGGCTATATGAGGGCGTTGACCTATACCGACAAATTTCAGGTGGAAAGTTGTATACCCTTAACGAAGACTAACTACCAAATTTCGGTGGGATATTGAGGTCACAAACTTCAAAATACCGAAAATCAGGAGATACCTTTCTATGGGGGCTATATGAAGACGCGTACCTATACTGATAAATTTCAGGTGGAAAGTTGTATACCCTTAACGAAGACTTACTACCAAATTTCAGTCACTTCGGTGGGATATTGAGGTCACAAGCTTCAAAATACCGAAAATCAGGAGGTACCGTTCAATGGAGGCTATACTAAGGCGTGGACCTGTACCGACAAGTTTCTGGGAGAAAGTTTTATACCCCCGACAAAGACTAAATACCAAATATCAGCCATTTCTGAGGAATACATATTGAGGCCACAACCTTTAAAACACCGAAAATCGGTAAGTAAGTTCTATACCAAATTTCAGCCATTTCGGTGGATTAATGTGACCACAACCTTCAAAATACCGAAAATCTGAAGGAACCGTTCTATGGGGGCTATATGAGGGCGTGGACCTATACCTAAAAATTTCTGGGGGAAAGTTTTGTAGCCCCAACGAAGACTAAATACCCATAGCCATTTCGGTGTGATAATGTGGCTAAAAACGTTCAAAATACCGAAAATCGGATTTTCGGTAAAACGTGGACCTATGTAAGCATTTTATGGTAGAAATGTTTCTTAGCCTCTGGAAACACAAAATACAAAGTTACAACCGATTCTGTGGTCAAATGGGACTAATACATTCAAAATATCGTAAAGTGACGCGTACTATATACGGGGTGTTATATGGGGGCTATACCAAAACGTTGACCTACATATATAAACAATAGGGTTATGACTTTTTGAAATTTTTCCTCAAAAATGATTTCCTGTAGCAGGGATGAATGAACTTTTGCCTATTAATCACTATGCTATCGTTTATTCCATCTATATATATAAAAATGGTGTAAAAAATGTATAGTAATTCATAAAATGAGAACGGCTAGGCCGATTTCTGTAAATTTTTTTGTCAGTTATTCGCATTTTCGAGGAGAAGGTCTTTACGGAAGAAAATTTTGGAAAATCCCTCTGGAAAAGTCGGAAAATTGGAAAAATCGAAAATTGAGTTTTTGTATGAAATTTTATTCCTTAATAGCGAGACGAAGTTCGCCGGGTCCGCTAGTTGAAATATAAAAAAAGTTCACGCACAAATCGATTTTAAAAATAATAATTTTTTGAAAAAATATATGAAATGAAAAATTTTTTTTTTCAAAGAATTATTTTTTGTTGCACGAATGAATAAATATAAGCCTACTAATAACTATAATAACGTTTATTTCATTCAAATATTAAAAAAGTCGCGAAAAAAGTCACTTTGAAAAAATTTTAATTTTTTTGTTTTTGTTAAAAAATTATATTTTTGAATAAAAGCGTTTACGCCATTTTTACGATTCTCAGAATTGAAGAAAAATAGTGAGAAATAAAGTTTATGTCATTTTAATTATCTCATGTGGCTCTAAAGTTTATTTTCAATTATATATCTGTTTTCAGTGACTTCAAAAAATTGTCCATAATTTTGATAAATTCAAATTTTAAAATCATTTTGTGCGTGAGGTTTTTTCACCGAATCACCTTATAATTAAGATTTTATGTAATCTTATGGAAAAACTCATCACGCTATGATACAGGGATATGAGGTTGTAAAAAAGTCATAACCCTAATAAACAAACTTTGGTAGAAATATTTTTTAGCCTCTGAAAAGACATAATTCCAAATTACAACCGATTCGGTGGTTAAATAGGACAAATATATTAAAAATTCCTTAAAATGACGACGCGTCACGCGTCACTTTATATGGGGGCTACACGAAAACGTGGACCTACATAGCCCGAGTAGTTACAAACGGAATGACAAACTTAATATACCCCCATCTTATGGTGGAGGGTATAAAAATATGGTTTATGCTTCGTGCATGGTGTTGCTTGCATATGCAAAGTGATTGGTGCATTAAACGCTTGCGGCCTATCACCATCATTGTTTGTTTGCTATTCGAATGTGAATTATAATAATTTTATTTAAATTCCAAGTGTATCAATCTATTGCATCATTTCATTTGTATACAGATTTTTGTTATTATTTAGTTGTATATTTTTGAGATGAAAATCTTATTTGAAGTAATGTATAGCATTTGTAAGTACATGTAATTATAAGAGTACGAGTATGTATGTAAATATTTTGGTGTTTGATAGCGTTTATCTTATTAATATTAATAACGGGATTTTGGTTAAATACATGTAATAACGATTTTAGAAATAATTTTAAACTACTGATATGCATGGTGCGCCTTAACTACATTTAAATGAAAGGTGCTTACACCTGGGAAGTTTTTGTGGTTTCTGTTACTACAATGTTTTCAAATAAATCTCGGTCAAAGTTCACATTTTTAGGGCTTTTTAGATTTTCACGATTTTGCTTGGAAACCGCCAGTGAAGATTCTCTACAAGATTGACCTCAATGGTATTTTCGTAGGTTTTACCATTTTTGAGATATAGAAGTTCAAATTGGAACAATGTACTGACTGTATGGCCCCCTATAAAACAATGTCATGCAGGGTGCATCTTAACTAACTTTGAATGAAAACCGCCTAAACCTGGGAAATTTTCGCGGATTCTGAAACAGCAATGTTCATAGATGAGAAAAATCCAAAAAGAAGAAAACATCGCTGAAGGGATTTTTAAAAAAATCGCGGTCAAATTTCACATTTTTAGGTTTATTTTAAATTTTTGCGATTTTAGTTGGAAACCGCAAGTTCTATCGAAATGGGGATAAAGAAAATGTTGTGAAAATTCTCTAGAGAATTGACCTTTATGATTTGTTCTTAGGTTTTACCATTTTTGAGATATGGAAGTTCAGGTCACATTTTTAGGTTTTCCCGATTTTGCTTAAAAACAGCAATACTTATCAAAATTTCACTGGAGAAAATCTTATAGCTGTGAAAATTTTCTATAAGATTGGCTTTTGTGATTTTTCCTAGGTTGTACCATTTTTGAGATACAATTATTACTTCAATACAACAGGAAATGACAGAAATGAAATCAAAAGTTAAACTGATATGGATTCCCAGCGATGTTGGAATATGTGGAAACGAAAAAGCAGATTTAGCCGCTAAACAGTTATTTCCAACATATACGTTTATACCATCTACAAAACAGAATATAATAAAAGCTGCAAACAGTTTTACAAATAAGGAAGTTGGAAGAATTTGGACAGAATACAATCATATTTACAAAAGTATTAATCCTGACAATAAGCCATTAACATTACCTACAACCACAAACATATATCAAAATACTAAGGCTAAGACTAAGGCTTTCACACTGTAACCTAACACACTCCTATCTTCTCAAAAAGGAATCCCAACCTATATGCGATTACTGCCAACGCTGTAATTTATCAACCTATCATTTAGTCCTTGAATGCCCGTCACATCAGAATGTACGTGCGATATGTTTTTCACCAACGAGCGCATGGGATACGCTAAAAATCGCCTCTCATGACAACATTACCAATGTATACATCATAAAATATAGTTAAGATTATTTATTAATTACATTTTATATTTTTCAACCTAACAAATTCATATTTAAGCCGATAGCCTTTGTTGCTAGTGCTTTATAATTATAATTTTATTATAATTTGTCATTATAATAAACATTTAAATAAATAAAAATAAAAAAGTTTAAGTTGGGAAATTACAGTCATGGCATTGTTTTATAAGTATTCGATACAGTCAGTGAGTGCACTCTCCCAATTTGAACTTCTATATCTCTCTAAATACCTATAAAAACATCATAAAGGACACTCTTGTAGAGCATTTTCAGTGTTACAATATTTTCTTTAATCCCATTTCGATAGGGTTGCGGTTGCAAGCAAAATCGTGAAAACCTAAAAAATCCCTAAAAATGTAAACTTCGACCGCGATTTATTTGAAAATCCCATATATGAACATTCTCATATATGAACATTGTAGTTTCAGAAACCGCAAAAACTTTTTAGATGTAAGCACCGTTCATTTAAATTTAGTTAAGGCGCACCGTTCTTTCATTTAAAGTTAGTTAAGGCGCACCGTGTCATATCTATATTATTTCTACTGAATCTTACATTCAAAAAGTGCAACAAAATACAATTTAGAAAGTTTTTTTCGGGTTTGGCGTTTTGTAAATTTTGGAAGGAACTATTCCCCGTTAGAAAATCTTTAAGCTTTCAAAATATGTGAAGATGAAGGGTCAATACAATTCATAAAAACGGCTTAAAAAACTGACGTTTCTGTCATAAAACGGGACAACAAAATATGACAAATTAAATCGATCGATGAATTTCTAGATTCTGATGTCCTTTCCTGATTTTTATAGAATCTTCTAGTAATTAAGATTTTATCTAATTTTATATAAAAGTGCTTCAAAATAGACCTTTTTGAGAAAACCAGTCGGTCATCTGACAGAAGACTTGTAGAACTTGTACAGAAGACGTTAAATGCCCAATTATAATTCGAATATCGTAGAACTTTACTTTAGTTTGCAACAAATTAAAGCATCAATTGGACCATAAAACATTCCAAACATGCATTTTGTAATCAAAATAGAGATGAAAAGATTTGACTTCAAAGATAGTAGATATCCTGTGAATCGCCCTCTAATTTAGTATAATATACCGATTGCTTAATTGTTTTCTTATATTTATCCCCTCAGCATTTATGCTAACGATGGTATATGAAGAAAAGACAAAATTTTTTAGTTTTCCATAAAAAAAAAATTAAAAAATTTTTTTTAAGCTACATGAAAGATTTTTGGTACATAGATTGGGAAAAAAATCCCATTCTTAAATCTGTTCGAGATACTAATTTAGGTTGTTGCGCGCAAAAGTTATGGCGGTTTCAATTCTGATAAAAAGAAAAAAATCTTTAAAAGGCTCTAATCATTATATTGAGAAACTCTCTTAATTAGGGGCTCCCTACATACTATATGTTTACTGAGGTCCCATAACTTTAGTGAAAAAGTTGTAAATTTTCGCGGAAATTAGGAAAGCATTCAAAACAATTGGTAGTTTACAACTTGTTCTAATAAAATTCAAGCTGTTTATGCATCTGAAAAATATATAAAAAATATGTACGTAATCTAAACATCGCGAAGATTCAAATGAAACCAAAACTATACAAATCCGTTTAGCGGTTTGCATATAATAGCAAAAAACCAAAAATATATTGAGGAAATTTATAAAATTTTTGTAAGAGAAAATATTTATCAAAATTTATTTTGTGAGTTAGTTGAACAAAATGTAAGAAAAATAGGTCGGAGTTTTTCTTCTATTTTAGTTAAATTTCACGCAATAAATCACATTTTTTATTCTAATCACTTCTCGAAAACACGCTAACATCTAGCAAAAGATATGGATATATTTCAAATAAATGTTGGGTTCCTTTAAATGGGGTATAATCTTGAAATATAATTGTATCGGGTAATGTTCATTTTGAAATGCGTGTAAATCGCGAAATCCTCAAAATCACTTGATGCGCATGCGGTTTACCAATACAGCGAATTCTTCTCTTTTAATTTGTACACATTTGCCAGGATTTACTTTGGCCGCTAAGATGTAGCATCGTCTACAGTTTAGTGTGCAAAAAACTGTATAATGCTTATAATTTGCACAAAGTGCATACACTTTTTATGCGCATCCGATTTCACTATCAACCGTAAAAAAATACATCGATCTAAACATATTTCAATAAAATCCATCAAGAACCGTGGATGTAGCATCACACAGTATTTTTTGGATAAATCGGATACAGCTCCCATGCCAATACATTTTTCAAACCGCTGTTTGCGCACAAACGCGAGTGATGATTCACTTTCTTCATTGAAATGGAAACGATCCACATAAAACGCGAATTAGTCAGCGATATTTTGAAAAACATTTTTCGCAAATTTTTCAATTTTTGCAGTAGCCATTTCCGCCGTTCTAGTAGATGGATTTTTACGATCTGTGATTCATATGATCCGGATCGTCGAAAAACTAAAATATCGCGGGTTACCAGCACACTCAAAACGATATTGTAAATACTGTACCCAAAAAATAGGTTTTTTAGAAATAATATCGCACTAAATTTTGGCCTTTGGCAGTAGATTATTCTGCTACTGTGTGGGCTACATACTCAATATACATATCAGATTATGCGAAATCGCGAGTTCTTTAATCCTATAATTGGTTTTTCGAAATATCCGAATGCGCGTCCCAGTTACATAAAAAATACAAAAAACACCTGAAATCCGGCTTCAAAATGTCAGCATCCATAAAAGGTGGATGCAGTGGAAATTTTGGAAAGTGATACATTAGAAGTGTAATCTTCATTTTGTATTCTCCTACTTTTACTTTGGACAGATGTCCGTCATTTGAATGGTTTAATCAGAAATCGAATACCAATGTAAAAAACCTGTTTAGCTTCAACGTGTTTTTACCTATGTTTTTTCCTTTACGCGGTCGTAACTACCACGTAAATTAAATTTTTTTGCTAAATTTTTGAGCTTTGTACAAAAACATCTAAATTAATCCAGCAATAGTCATAGTTACTGGTAAACTACAATAGTTAGCGTATTATAATAGTGCAAACCTTGGCTTCATGGAAACTAAAAAATTTTGACTTTTCCTCATATACACTTTCATACGGGTAAAATAGGCTTCATCGAAATAATGGTTTTAGGCCCCAAGTATGTTTGAGCGAAAACCTTTTCAGACAATTTGAAGTCGATTTAGAAATGTCCGTCCGTCTGTCTGCCTGGTGCGCACGATAACTCTCGAACGGATGAACCGATTTGGTCCAATATTTGGCCTTCGTAATATTTTGTCCAAACTTAGTTTAAGTTCGAAGATGGACCATATCGGTCCACTCCTGCAGGTATCTCCCCGATAACTCTTGAAGGGAGTAACCGATTTGGTCTATACTTTGCACATCGTAAAAATTCTTCCAGACTTAGATGAGGTTCCAATAGGGACTCTTTCGGTCCACCCTTTCGGGTACCTCCCACACAAAGTTTCGGAAAAGTTCAGTTTAGAACCTGCTCTCGAATAGCTTTGATTTTTGTTGCAACAACTTGTATTCACTGTCCTCTATACGACGGTATAAATTTTACCAGGGGCAAGTCCATACTTTCTGAGAGAATAGCCTTAAAGGTGAAAAAAACCCCTGTAGTGGTTTGAGCGGAAGATAACTGTCGAACGGATCTGCCGATTCGGTCCAAAATTTGGCCTTCGTAATATTTTGTCCAAACTTAGTTTAAGTTCGAAGATAAGCCATATCGGCTCACTCCTTCAGGTACCTCCCCCACAAAAGTTCAAAAATATTCGGAAAAATTGTGCATATGATAACTCTTGAAGAGAGTAACCGATTTGCTCCATACCTTACACATCCTAATATATGGATCAGGTTTGAATGTAGACTATATTTGTCCACTCCTTCAGGTAACTCCCGCATTCGCTGCTTCAAAGACAACGGTAAAAGTTTTTTCAGGGTAAGTCCATACTTCTTGAGAAAACAGCCCGAAAGGTGTAAAAATCCTTATGGCACCATATCGCTCATTTACTCAAAGAGTGCGTTTTCTGAGTTTTTCTACGATTTTCTATTTTTCTATTTTTTCTATTTTTTCTACGATTTCTACTTTATCTTGTGCCAAATTTTCATGCTGATAACTCTAAAACTCTACGAGTAACAGCTCATTTACTACGAGTTTCGCATAATTGAACACAAAGGTTTTTTGAGTTTATGAAACACTAAAACACTTCAAATCATGCTTGATCTTGCACAGAAATTTAGCACTGATATCTGGCTAGCTGTTTACAATATATGGTCTAAGTAGTTATTTTAGGTTTTGTGTAATAATCTGTGTAATAATCTGATATTAAAAACTTTGCAAGAACTATGCCCAAAGATTAATCAATTCATTCGGAAATAGTTTTAAATTTATCATAGCTTGTAAACGGTTTTGTGGAAAACAAGTATCAGCCGGGCTTCCCGAAAGTGATACACTCCGTTTCATGTCAATAGCACATTTCAAATTGCTTTTTGTTACATCATTTTAGTCGATATCCGTGAAATAACTTCGGGAATGTTTACATATCTTGGTTTGTACTCTTATGAAGTATCTTTCAACAAAAAGTTTGGCTTCGATAACGTACCATTATAATTTTTTTAATTTTCTTTCAAAAAGCCCAAATTTGTACGATTTAAAGTGTTTCATCGGAATAGCACATTCTTTAATAACTTGAGTAAAAATGCAAATTGTGGATGCTACTGTTACTATTCTTTAAAATTGGTATAAATAAAAGCTATTTCAAGTTTAAAACGCTTAAATTGATCGAACTATGACTTTAATACCGGGGAAATAAGATCTTATGAAAGCTGTGGACTTTAATTGTCTATAATACGTTAAAAATTTGGCATAAATTGACAGTTTTTTCTTAGTTTTATAAAAAACTAAAGAAAAACGAAGGAATGAAGAGAGGTGGTGCAAAATAAACTTGAAATTCTACTGAAAATTGGGTATTTATGATCGAGAAACTTCAAATTCCTACGACTCCTATTACATAATACGGGTCAATGTAGGCATTAAGATATGTTAATCATTAAAATACCAGGTGATTGTTATTGCTCTGGGTCTAAGCCAACATACTATAAAGAAAAAACGAGATCCTTCCTATACACCAGCCAGACGGATGGACATGGCTAAATCGACTTCAAGTTGTCTAAAACGGATTTCGTCCAAACATACTTGGGGTCTAAAATCATTATTTCGATGAGATATATTTTGCCTTTGTATGTGGCCAAAATTTTTAAAATTTAACATAGCTGAAGCCAAGGTTTACCCTTTTATATCTCGACCACATTTACTGTCCAATCGATGAAAAGAGTTTACCAGTTCTTTGTAGTGGCTTAACAAGTAATACTACAAAAAATTTTTAAAATCGGGTCAGATTTTAATATTAGCTATAGCCGATTGAGCTCAAACTTTAGCAATCTTAATTTTTAATAAAACTGAACATTTTAGGAGGAATTCGCATAAAAAATCCGACATCGACTTTTAAAACCACTCTAATGAATATGTCTGCCTATTTTAGCAATTTTACATGATTCACCAGAATAGAACCATGCTGAAAATTTACGTAAACCGCTACTAAGGTAAGCTTTTATAAAAACACAAATATAATTCAAAATAAAGACCGAGAGTATCCATTGCCAACAAATATTGGACTGAAAAAGTGTATTTAGCTTTTGAAAGATAAGGAATATCGATGTTTAAAAGTTCAACAAATATTCTTATGGAGAAATCGTTAGAAATAATTTGTAAACTCAAAATTTTATACTGAATTTTCAAAACCAGAAGAAAATTGCAAAGAAGTCACATTTGATATGTTTGTAAGTCCAAAACAGAGGAAATATGGTAAAGATAATTCCAATTTCTGTCATTCCCAATCAAAAGTTAATATTTTATCAGCTCCGAAAAATAACGAAAAACCCACAACCGAACGCTTCCTGTCAAATCAATTTCAAAAGATCTCAAGGCATTTGAAGTGCAGAACCAACTTACTGATAGAGGAAGGCAGACACAATTTTTTCGAATGAACATTTTTAAATTTTGATGGTTATATTGTTTACACCTCTTATATCCATGGTATAAATACTGAAAAATATTTCTGATCGTTTATGTGTCTGTGCATCCTTCGTCATTCGATAGCTTGTAAATCAAAGGCCTTGATGTTGACATGAAGCGTTCGACGGTGGATTTTGCATTATTTTTCGGAGCTCTAGATCTCTGAGAAACAAACCCGCGTGGAACCCATCGATTTGCTTCCATTTTCCTCAGATAAAATATTAACTTTTTAATGGGAATGGCAGAAATTGGAAATTTGTTTACCATATTTCCTCTGTTTTGGACTTATAAACCTATCAAATATGACTTCTTTGTAATTTTCTTGTGGTTTTGAAAAATTTGAACACAATTTAGTATAAAATTCTGAGTTTACAAAGTTTTCTACCGATTTCTCCATAAGAATATTTTTTTGAACTTTTAAATATCGACTTTCATTATCTTCCAAGACCCTAATACACTTTTTCAGCCCAATATTTGTTGGCAATGGACACTCTCGGTCACTATTATGAGTTATATTTGTTTTTTTTTATAAAAGTTTACCGCAACTAACAATCGATTTATCTGAATTGTTAGCATGGTTCTATTCTGGTGAACCACGTAAAAATGCTAACATATGCATACATATTCATAAAACGAGTAAAAGTACAGTTATAACGCATATCTGAAACATGTTAGTTGTTGAAATTTTTGTTTTTATGTATGGGGGTTTCTGATTGAAATCGGACACTTTTTCAAAATGAGATTTTTGGTTTCCTTTATTTTTTGCTGTGGTGATGCTGCTCATCAGCAAAACATTTCAGTATATTTTCAGATTTTTTTACCTTGAAAAAGTCGAATTCTGTAAAAACTATATGCAAAGAAATACTCATAACTTCTTTAATATTGATCCAATTTGAAAAAATCTTTTGTGGGCTTGTACGCAATTTTCGCGATTTTAAATTTTTCGATTTTCTTGAAATTTTTTTGTATCAAATTGCGATCAATTACAAATATTTTAAGTCCTATTTGGTAGTGGGATTCGAATGATTACTATTTTTTCTCATTTTTTTAAAATTTCCCAGCAAAATTTGACGGAAGGGGTTCTTTTCGAGACGTGATTTCATGTCATCTTTTGCATTGGTTCAAAGGAAGTCGTGAAAGATCCGATCTTTTCATTAGGATTTGAACCAATGCAAAGGAAGTCGTGAAAGATCCGATCTTTTCATCAGCATTTGTACCCATTCCATCGATCCAATAGAGATGATGTTTGTTGTGTTTTTATTTACACACCTGTTTATTTTCATTTTGGTATGTTCCAGTACTGCAAAAATCTACTAATTTTTACTATTTTTTCCGATAATATAAAGGAAAATTGTTATCGTAGTAAAAATAAGTAGATTCTTGCAGTTTCTGGAACAGACCAAAGTTGTTAGAACTGTCGTCGTGATGTTGTCTTACATTTCCTGCATATCAAACAACTAAAACTTCTAAACAATTGGTATTATATGAATCGGACTGCACACATTGCTATTTTAAAAGTTCCCTTGTCTGTTCTAAATCTGACATAGAATGAAATCAATCAAATCTCGCTTCTTGGAATTTGAAAAAAAAGTCCGAAACGAAAAGGAACAAGAATCTGAAAATAAAGAAGAAACTACTTTTGGAAAGAAACAATTAAAAATAAATTAATTAAGCATAAATGGTACTTTCCATAAAAAGTCTCTCCTCCCCGTTCGTTACATTTTGTTCTTAGAGATCCCTAAAGCAAGCCGGGTTGTAGATCCCTACATATTTCCGTCACTAAACAAAAGAGTATAAATTAACAAAATGTTGTTATAAAATAACAAAATTATAAAATAAAAGTAATTTACGAAAAAAAATACTTAAAGGAGTGCATTTGGAGTCCATGTCGAAATCTGAACTGGTGATGGGAAGATAATTGAAAAAACCTTTTGTAAGATGAAAGAATATCAGTTGCGGAGAACGGAGGAAGTAATCTTTTGCGTTGCAGCGGTGGTGATTACATTGCAATTTTGGATGTAAATTTTGAAAAACTAAACTGATAAATTAATTGTAGCTATTTCATGAATTCGTTTGAATTAATAAAGAGTTTTGTTGAAAACCATATTTCAATACAGCATTTCCATTTTCCAAACAATACATGAAAATTTCATGCCAAGGGGTTGGTGAAAATGACATGCCAAAGCATTGGTTAAAATGACAGGTCAAAGCATGGGTGAAAATGACGTGTCGAAGCATTGGTGAAAATGACATGTCAAATCATTGATGGAAATGACATGCCAAAGCATTGGTTAAAATGACATGTCAAAGCATGGGTGAAAATGACATGCTTAGGATCCAGAAAAGAACGTCATCTTTTGGGGTCCACGCTCATATAAAATTCATCGATGAAGATGCTAAAAAGATGACATGCTAGATCACTTGCACCCATGATTGAATGTCATCTTTGGCATCGAACATTTTGCTGGGTTATTAATAAAGTTTTTCTTATATACCACTGTGCAAAATATGTAATTTTACCAAAATAAATAAATTTGCATCCAAGACCACTGTGTAATTTTTTTTTAAATTTTTTGTTAAATGGCTGATAAAACAACAAAAAATACAAAAACAGATTTGTTTCAAATTCGACCAATATTAAAGAAGTTATGAGTATTTCTTTGCATATGGTTTTTACAGAACTCGACTTTTTCAAGGCGCAATATCTCTGGAGCCGTTGGTCAAAAATAAATTCTGAAAATATACTGAAATGTTTTGCTGATGAGCAGCATCACCACAGCAAAAATAAAGGAAATCAAAATCTTCATTTTAAAAAAGTGCCCTTTTTCACTCAGAAATCCCGGTATATACTCTACATGTTCACAAAAATATAACTAACAATTCCTCTCCTACCGTTAGATATAACGGTATTTGTAAATTCTGTCAGATTGGTTCTAATCACTGAAACCATATGCGGACAAAAATCGTATGCACTCTGCGCAAATTAGCGATGTTTTATAGTTTTTTTAATGCTAAAATGCAACCGATGCTACATCTTGCATCCCAATTATATTTCGAGAAATATATACAAATTAAAAGATATGGTTTTGCTGCACATGAAAATCACATGCGGACAAAATGATTTTGATAATTACCCGATTTACACATATTTTAATAATGCATATAAATTAAAACGGTTTATTTGAACTCTATTTCCGTTTAAAAAGCCTAATGATTTATCTCAACAAACCGATAACGTTCCTCAATGGCAAATCTTCTTTGTGAATATAAAAAAGCGAAATCCGCCCATTCTCATGGGAGTTTCAAGAAAAATAAAAGAAGCACTCGTATAGATTTTTCCAATACTTTTAACTTTGTGCATGTGAAAACGATTTTTTTAAAGCCAAACTATTTTTTTTTTGTTGGAGTGGGAACATAAATAAAACTTTACATGAAATTTAATTTTATACTGAAAAAATGACATTATAAAAGTCTTTCGGACAACACACGTATTCAATAATGAATCCAAAAACTGAACACATAAAATTGCATAAAACATAAGTTAAAACCTTGTTTTTCATAATTCCAATTAAGTTTGGTTAATATAGAGTCCATTTAATTTGATACTAATATTTTACTTTCAACTAACTTTTGCATTGAATTCACCTCGAAAACCAACATCTGTAATTTTCTCATTTTTATGCTATTCTTAAAGAGTACGGTAAGGAGAAATCCAATGAGACCTCGTACCAGAGTTTGGTGGCCCAAGATAGATTGCGGTGGCAATGATGTTCTAATGGACGATTGGTTCGTAATAGCCACTGGAACCACCCAACAATAACAGCATGATTGTTGTTCTCTCGATAACAACGGCTGCAGTGAAGGAACTAAAGAGACTCGGAAGCAAGGTATTCTTTGGCTTAAGAGAGGCCAAAGTAAATATCCTAAGCCTGCATGGTCCGAGTGGAGAGAATGATTGATGACTGGATAGCATGCAGCTAGATGGACCATACATATCATTCCCTCAATCAAATGATACTTAAGGTCGTGCAGTTCAATCTGAAATGCTCTAGGGTCGTTTCAGATAACCTCCGGTCCTTATGGAGGAGGAGAATCTAGACATAGGTATTATTCAAGAACCCTACGTTTACGTCTAGATTATAGTGGATACAAAACAATATACGCGAAGAGTAATGATAGGTCCAGATAATATCTTTTTGCTAAAAAATACACGCATTCTTATGTCTTCAGTTTAGCACCATGAAGTCGTCAAGAGTGGAACTGGAAAATGGTGAACAGTTATTTATCGCCTCTAGCTACATAGCTCACTCGAGAGATGTACCACCAAGTGAGGTCTGGAGTACCATGACATTGGCCAAAATTAAAAATGAAAGTCTACCAAATGTGTTCATATCTACTCCTAGGGGTTTAAATTTCTCTAAAATACATTTGTTACGGATTACTTCTTACCGTACTCTTTAAATTGATATAATTAATTATTTTTTTTTCGTTACTTTTCCAACTTGCCTCTAAAATGCCTAATGGCGCTAAGGCCAAATTATTAGATGTAATTATACTATATAGCACAAACTTTGTAACGTTTTCAAAACAAAATCGTGAAAATGTTGGACGGGATTCGGAGTGGAACCATAAATGCCCCGACTCCGAAACACTGATCCTAACTCTCTTGCCTGGGTTAAGATTTAACTCTTTTATAGTACGTTTTGGGAAAGTCGTTACGTAACAGTAGATTAAGATGTGAACATCATCCGATTTTGCTGCTTAAGTTTTGTGGAGTGGTTGCTAAAGTGTGGATTATGTCAATACAATATGATCTTAACTATACTCCGGAACCGTTATTCATTTAGTTAATTTGATTTTATGAATATTAATTTAATTGCAGTAGATCCAATCCATGCCGTTAACACAACAAGTACTACATATATCAAAAACTTCATTCACCACACATCCTCCAAAAAATTATTTTAAACTACTCTCCTAAACGATTCCAATCAAAATATTTATAAAATAATTTCTTGTCTTTTTGTTGCATTGACAATAAAATAAATATGTTCGGACAATGTGTAGCATCAAATGTTCCACGAGTGTATGTCCGGCTGGCTGTCTGACAATCATTTCAATTTTTATTTACTCGCCTTGATTGTAGAAATGCCAACAGTCATGGATGGTATGGATGGCGTCACTCAATTAACTGAGATGACGATGATGATGGTGATTGTTGCTTCGAATATCACACACAGAGATGGAGACGAAGGTGGCCAACAGTCGTGAGTACGGGAGTAAGTGTTATGGGTAACATCGTGAGAATTGCAAGTGATAAACTAAAAGTAAAAACAAAACAAAAAATGACCAATACCAACTACTCGAATGAACAACCGACCGACCGGTCACCAAGAAGATTGAGTATAAAATCTATTGGTGGCAAGATTTGCAACTGAACTTGCTTTTAGCCAGCCAACATTTGATCTGGACTAGGTACTACTGGTCAGGCCTGTCTGTCTGTCGGTATGAATTTCGAATACCTAAAAAATCTATGACTTGCAATCTTGCTTTTAAAGCCATTCAGCAATTTGAATATAAATTGTTATTTTATTGATGCACCAAAGTCAAGTATGTTTGGCACTGTGATGCGATACCTAGACTGCCTCTGCTGGTGCCTGTCTGTTCCGGAGATGTTCAATTGGCTTAGTGTGGAAATAAATGCTCAGAATTCATGGAACTGTGTAATGGTATCACATTCACGTGAATGCTGTATAAATTGTCACAATCTTGATTGGTGTTACACCACCAGCCACAACTATCTGCTACCACAGAAGTCGAATTATTCTCTATGGAGTTCAACTGATTTGTTGCTTGAACAGGTAAATAAATTATGTACTTTTTGATATTCAATTGTAGTGATTTGTTTTAAATTGTATTTTACGTTTTGTCTTAGTTTGTCAATTTGAAGAGAAGAAAGGATAAGATATGGATTTTTGAAAAAAACAGGATTTTTGAGATATTTAAGGACTTATTTTGAGCCAACTACAGATGTAGAGGCCTCTTCCAGTCCGTATAGAAAGTATTAACAACTCAATACTATCAACGATGTTCAAGTCTTTTCTTCATCTAAGAAAGCATCTAAACACACTCATACGAGGGGCATAGGCAGCACGTAGTGTTTCCAGACGCAATTTGACATTTTTTTTGGAAAGTTTGACAGGTTTTAGCATAAGCGTACTCAGGACAGTTTTACATACATGTTTACAGTGACCTGAAAAATCATTTTGCGAAAAAATGGAATTTACTTGCGAACATTTTCGTCCAATCATTTTTCACAATTTTCGACGTGGATAATCACGTCAATAGTGCATCGATCAAATTAAATCTTTGTATGTCGATGAAGGACTATCCTATAGCACTATGAAAAACTGGTTTAATGAACGGATAATGCAAGATCGCCATGTTATATACCGTGAGATGTAGACATCCTTGGGCATTTCTTCCACGAACTGACATTTGATATTGCATGAACCCCTGGCCGCAAAAATGGGGTTTTCTCGTTAAATCCAGAACAATTTGAAAATTGAGTGGTACACTACAATTTGTTTGCCTGAAGTCTCCGGAGAAATTCGAACAAAGGAAAATGAGAAGACGACTCATTGTGCACCATGATAATGTGAGCTCTCACACATCGAACGAACTAAACGTGGAATTAAGGGGTCATCCGCAGTACAGCCCTGCCTTGCCATCCAATGATTTCCCCGAGTCTCGAACATCAAAAACCTAGGCCGCAAACTTTTCTAGTTCTCCTCGTACTACGAATATTCAAAAACACAAATAACAGGAGTAGTGGATCTAATTTAAGAACAGAAGATGAGACTCTGAAAGCTTAATCAAAATAATGAACCGTTGAATATGAAAATTCCTTCAAAAATATTTGAGAAATCTGACGATTGTAACATTTGGTGTTGTCGTAGTAACGCAAATATGTTCGTTCGTATATATATTTTTTCAGATATCAAGTTCTGATTCCTCTGCATCCAGACTCAAAAATTCTGCAACTTGGACTGGTTGCTTTCATAAAGAATTAGGAGACAGGTGAGTGGAGTTGGCTGGGCAGCTAAACAAAAGCAGATTGGTATCGGGCCGATACTAATTGAGGCAGTGGCATCGTCCCGATCTTAACTGGGTTAAAACCACTCGTTTTTGCCTTGGCAGCTGGCGTTCTTCTGCTGCGATGGATGGGTGGTCTCCAAGTTCGGGTTTCACACTGTATATCTGTACTGCCTGCGCGACTGCATCAAGCCAGTCTGATAGGCTCGTTGGTCTAGAGGTTCTCGTTTATACCTTTGGACCTCTCTTTCTAGATCATGAAGATCGTTCGTGCCTGGGTGGGGGAAGCCTATCCATTAAATCGTGACCGGGATGCTCATTGCGGTAACACCCAAGCAGGTACTACATCGACAACATCTTGTTGTACTGACTCATCGGTAAAAACTTCGTGTCTCATGAAGATGGTCCACTTGTGTCATTAGGAGGCACCCTGTTGCAGTCCTCAGAGCGGCATTCTGGCAAATTCTTCCACTGCGTGGCGATAAAATTTGTATACCACGCTAGCGCCGCATAACATACCACAGATCGGCCTATTGCTTTGTAAGTAGTCAACAAGGTTTCTTTGTCAAAACCCCATGTGCTGCCGGCCAGCGACTCGGGAACTTTGTTCTTACTTCTGATCTTATCGCAAATATCTGTGGTTTGCGCGGACAACTTAAACATGCTATCGAAAGTTGCATCCAAAATTTTGGGGTAATTAGTTATTGTTGTTGTATCAGCATAGTAACCTACGTAGAAGCATAGGTTTTATGCTGGGATGTCAACCGCTGGCCGAAACACTATGGTTTCGGGTTAATCCGGTGCGAGAGAACCCGCTGCCGTTCGATTGTTGTGGTAGTTAGTGGTCGGAATCAGTGGACGATCGACCAATATGGAGCCTCATTTCAGTCGTCCAAGTGGTGAACAGTGTGGCAGTAAATGTAGCGGCGGATATTATCATATTTCTCACATAAAAGAACTGCACTAAGTCAGCTATGTAGATATTTAAGCTATCACACATGTCATCGACGATAGGACTCGACGCACGGTGGTCGAAAGCACTGATCTAGCGGCGCGAAATTAATAACTTGCAAACGAATTGAGATACGTCACTAAAATTTGGTACAAACTCAGCTTGTACCTGTGGGCAATAATGGGCCAAATATGAACAATATCGGTTGATGTTTTGGTATAGCCCCCATATAACGGTACTATAAGATTTTCGGTATTTTGAGGATTTAAGCCACAAATTTGTAGCAAATTACCTGTAATTTGGTACTTAGGGTTCCTAGTGGTCACAAAATATTTGCACCAAAAATTATGGACATAGGTGCACGTTTTGATATAGCCCCCATGTAACCGTACCTCCCAATTTAAGGTATTTTGAATATCATGACTATATTTTTAAATCAAATTGGCTGTAATTTTGCATTCCGTGTTCTCACTGCGTATAAAATCTTCTTACAAAACATTTTCAACACGGATTTATGTTTCGATGTAACCCCCTTTTATGGTACCCCCGATTCGTTGAATTTTTACTTGTTATCCCATATTTAATAACATATTTAGCTATAATATGGTATTATAGTGTCTCCGGGGGTAGAAATCCTTCTTGCAAACATTTCTCAAGATAGCTCCATATTTTGATTTAGCTCCCATACAAATGCACAGATAAATTTGTATGAATTTCATGCAAAATCACTTATTTTAAAAGTGCAGTCATCAAAAGATTTGCAAATATTTGCAGCCCTAATGTGGTTATTTATTCCGTATCCAGAGTTCAATTTCATTCCTCAAAAAATAATCGAACCTAAGTTCGGCCAAGTTTACAAGATGCACTCTATGGACCAAGCGCGTACAACCCATAAAAACACTTAAAATTGAATTTTTTGAAAATTTATTGCTATATAACTAAGTACCTCCAGACCCCAAACTAATTTTTATAATTTAAATCTCACCCTCTGCTATTAATTAAAAATAAATCTTGTCCAGTTTCATTACGAATTTATTTAACATTTAAACAAATATGAAGATAATTTTTTTGCAACAATTTTTTAAAATCTAATGCAACAAAAACTCTTGTATTTGATAGTGAATAACTGAGTGAATATTTACAACAACAAAAATGAAAAAAAAAATCTTTGTCTGCAAAGTGTCTGTAATCGATACAATGGAAAATATTTCGCAATTTTATAGTTCGATTTTTTGACTTTCGCGCCGCTAGATCAGTGGTTTCGATTAGTGTGCGACGCCTAGATGTTACAATCTACGATCTCTATGCCGTCTGGAGGGTGTGCAATTTCTGAAAAGTGGAGGTTAAACAGTTCCGAAGATATCACCCCGCCTAGGGTAAATCTCTCATTCACTCTACTGGTTTTGTACTTCTTGTTTCCGTCCGCACATATAGTTGATTATCCAACATTTCAAATACGGCTGGAGAGTGGTCTACTCTATATCCTCGAACAGCTTGGCGTGGTTGACGGTATCGAAGTTTTTCGATAGGTCAAGTGCCACCATAACTGTTCGATCGCACGGCCTGTTATGGTTCAGTCCTGTACTGGTATGTGTGGACTCCATGTTGATGTTGGGTAACTGGAATACTATTTCTCATGGTGGGGAAGAGTAATACCTCTAGAATCTTTGCTACTGCAGTAGCGACTCCATGAGCAACTCCATGTTTCATTCTACGCGCCTTCGACTTCTTACTTCTGTATTTCACAAACTACTTGCGCCACACATATATGTACTTGATTATTCCAACACAGCTGGATGTACTCGAACAACTTGGCATAGTTGATGGTATTAAAAGTCTTGCATAGGTCAAGACTCTTGGCTGATATGTGTTGATATGGCGTGTAATGCTGTTGTGGTAGTGTGACTTTTCCGGAACCCATGCTGATGTTGGGTATCTGGGAAACAGCTTCTTATCATGGGGAGGTACTAGAGTCTTCGCTACTGGCGATAGGAGGGAAATCGGCCTGTACAATTCACCTCTGCAGACATCCCTGTCTGCTTCAATAGCGGGACCACCCTTCTTACTTTCCAGGCTTCTGTTATATGGCTAGCTAACGAAAGGTTGAAAACGCTTGTTAAATGCATTCATCCAGTCACATAAGCATTCCCATTGATATTCCGTGAGGGCCGAAAGCTCTGGATGTCTGCGCGTTTCCGATGAAGTCTGCAACATAGCCCATCGTAGATTGTGGCGGGAGAGCTCTTCTTCTACGGCGTAGCACACTCCTCTTCGCCCTATCACTCTTAGGGCGCTCTGTCAGCCCTTCTTTCCTGGATTTGAGAGTGATTTAATCGTTGCCCACAATTTACTTATTTCTGTACCAATGTTGCATTGCTTCAGGTGGTCTAGCCACTTTTCCACTTTTATTCGCCTACTAGTCTGTTGATTTTAAGAGTAAGTTCTCCAACTTTTGGGTCTTCAGGGTTCGTACGACGAAGCTCATTTGGTAGTCCCGCCGCCTCTGCTGGGAAATTGGGTCTGATTACGGGTATTCGACCAGCAGGTATGTATCGAACGGCTGCTGCAGTAATGATGCCCCGGAAAGTTCTCTCAGCTACCCGAGAATCTGAGGGAAAGGGCAGCTCTCTAAAGGGGTGATAGGTAAATTCTTCAAACACTTACCAATCAGCTTTCCCATGGTTCCGAAAAGTGCGCCGTTCAGAGGTTATGAAGTCGGGTGGTCTATTTACGGAGACGATGATAGGAAGATGGTGTGAGCCAAGGCAGATGCATCATTTATCAGACCTGGTGAAACAATGATGATATCTGGCTAGATGTGGCAATCTCCTGTTATCCGCGCATGAGTATCTTCATTCATCGTGCAAAATGTCGAGCTATCTAGTTGTACCCCTCTGGTAATTACCTAGGACGGAATGCCAAAGCTCATGATGGGCATTGAAGTGTCATCTAAAAGCAACACACACAACATTTCATCGACAGTATGTACACATTAAGCAGCTCTACCTCGGCATTTCCACACTTTACTCCTACCCCCTATATTACATGTATGGATCACACTAGAGTCAAGCTCAAGCGACTGTAGTGGACAGACAGGTGTATTAGGTAGTCAAGTCCTCCTCTTCCACTTCCAGCGCGATCATTCCACAGATCGTGGTAAGCATCGCAACGTTGCAAGCTACTCGTGGCTGGATGGCGACGACCATGATGTTTTCCGACTCATAAAGTCCAAAACTTCGTTGACTTTATTGCGGAGACCGTTGCTATTAAATTGCAGGAATGATGCACTTCCGGGTTGCTGAACAATAACTTGTGGTGTTAGATGCTACGTTTGTTGTTTTTTGGGAGACTGCAGGGGCGTGTTGTCTTCCGAAGGCGAAGTTTAAGACGCACTGGGAGATGTTCTGGCGCAGCAAGCGGCAACATACCTATCGCAGTAGTCCTGGGTGCGTTTTCCCTACATCCATTACATCTCACCATTGTTGACATGTGGTGGGTGCGGACCACATTACATCTCTATATCGGCACGGCACAAAAGAGCTGAAACAGTTGTTTGCTATAGCTGCATTTTGGGAGAAACTTTAACCAAACCATACTAGCCTAAAAATATTGTATTATCTGACCATTTAAAAGCGTTTAGGTACTATTTCCATATTGATGGACAACACATTCATACCGTCCAACCAGTTTTCATAAACACCGATCAACCTCTGTAATTGATGTCTTCTTTCATGGAATATCATTACAAATCATCATGACATTACAATAATCTCTGAAGAATCCACCGAAAATATATGAACATCGCTGTTGGCATTAGCCAAAGCTATGCGAATAGAAATACCAATCAAACAATAGAATTTGCTATTTAATGTCCGGATATTATTAACTGAAATCTACACTGCGGTTGGCTTTTTTCGTGTACTGCATCCACAACATGACATTTAACCGAAACTGACAAACAAAAAGCAAACCAAAGGAATGGACGAAAGAACACAGCAGATATGAGATGAACGACTGAAAATTATGCCAGTAAAATGTGACACTCGTGCCATGGCAATTTGTAAGGGACCAGAAATCAGAAAAATAATAATAACCACAGAAAAAAACCGGCACGAGCGACCGACCGGTAAACAAACGATTCAATATATCATTTCATGTTACATACGAGGTGGTTATGAGAAGTGTACAAGTGTTTGCTATAGTAGAATTCAACTATGAATAATATACTGAGTATTTCTTCTCTACAAGCGGTGTCGTAAGACAGGCTGTTCGAGCTCGGACATAAGTAGTTCGCACATTATTGAGCTAATGTTAATCGGGATGCAGTCATTTATATCGGAGAATTCTCAATTTTTTTTGTGGAAACATATTTATGATAATATCCTGATATGTGATCATATTACGCCTGAATAGTATAAGAAGTTGAAACACAACTCAACACAACTCATTTACAACAAAACGGTCCTTCAACGAATCCGTTAAGCACATCCTGATGGTTACCGTAGTCGCCGACAAGCATAGACAGTTGTTCCCTATCACCACCAAGCTTATCGATGCTTGGAGTTTGGTTCCTCAATATAGAGTGCGAAAATTAACGAAGATGTCCAAATGGGCGTGTAGTCCATAATCGATAAAGAGACAACTAACAGCAGATATGAGATGAACGACTGAAAATTATGCCAGTAAAATGTGACACTCGTGCCATGGCAATTTGTAAGGGACCAGAAATCAGAAAAATAATAATAACAACAGAAAAAACCGGCACGAGCGACCGACCGGTAAAAAAACGATTCAATATATCATTTCATGTTACATACGAGGTGGTTATGAGAAGTGTACAAGTGTTTGCTATAGTAGAATTCAACTATGAATAATATATTGAGTATTTCTTCTCTACAAGCGGTGTCGTAAGACAGGCTGTTCGAGCTCGGACACAAGTAGTTCGCACATTATTGAGCTAATGTTGATCGGGATGCAGTCATTTGTATCGGAGAATTCACAATTTTTTTGTGGAAACATATTTATGATAATATCCTGATATGTGATCATATTACGCCTGAATAGTATAAGAAGTTGAAACACAACTCAACACAACTCATTTACAACAAAACGGTCCTTCAACGAAGCTGTTAAGCACATCCTGATGGTTACCGTAGTCGCCGACAAGCATAGACAGTTGTTCCCTATCACCACCAAGCTTATCGAAGCTTGGAGTTTGGTTCCTCTAGATAGAGTGCGAAAATTAACGAAGATGTCCAAATGGGCGTGTAGTCCATAATCGATAAAGAGACAACTAAGAGCGGTACTCGAGAAATTGGGGAACAAGCTCTTCTTTGGCATAAGGGCATCCAAAGTCAAGATACTGAAACAAGAGGGGCCATCCACATCATCGCCTAACAAAACTGATACTTAAGTTTTTGCAGATCAGTCTAAAGCAGCGACGACCACAGAAATACAACCAAAGCGAAGACATGTATGAACGTATGAGTGAAAAAAGCAACAACCACATTATGTTTTTGTTTGTTTTCATTAATTTACACTGTACGTGAGAGAGAGAGAAGCAAATGCAAAAACAACTCAGTGGGCGCCCTCACTATACGATCTAAGCAAAGAAGCTCGACCCTGGTCTAAAGATATCTATGGTCGCTTCAGATAACCTGCAGTTCCTTCTAGTTGAGGAGGACCATCATCCAAGAAATATACATTTATAAAAAATAAGTAAATGGTTTGGATAACAGTGGTAACGACGTTATATACATATTAGGGTTATGACTTTTTGACATTTTTCCTCAAAAATGATTTCCTGTAGCAGGGATGAATGAACTTTTGCCTATTAATCACTATGCTATCATTTATTCCATTGAAATATAAAAAAAGTTCACGCACAAATCGATTTAAAAAAAAATAATTTTTTGAAAAAATATATGAAATGAAAAAATTTTTTTTCAAAAAATTATTTTTTGTTGCACGAATGAATAAATATAAGCCTACTTATAACTATAATAACGTTTATTTCATTCAAATATTAAAAAAGTCGCGAAAAAAGTCACTTTGAAAAAATTTTAAATTTTTTGTTTTTGTTAAAAAATTATATTTTTGAATAAAAGCGTTTACGACATTTTTACGATTCTCAGAATTGAAGAAAAATAGTGCGAAATAAATTTTATGTCATTTTAATTATCTCATGTGGCTCTAAAGTTTATTTTCAATTATATATCTGTTTTCAGTGACTTCAAAAAATTATCCATAATTTTGATAAATTCAAATTTTAAAATCATTTTGTGCGTGAGGTTTTTTCACCGAATCACCTTATAATTAAGATTTTATGTAATCTTATGGCAAAACTCATCACGCTATGATACAGGGATATGAGGTTGTAAAAAAGTCATAACCCTAATACATATACGATTGAAAATGGAAAACCTAGATCGTGTCTAAGTATTAACAAGTAAAACGTCGTTAAGTTCGGCCGTATCGATCATTTTATAACCTCCACCATAAAATATTCATATTACGTCTGAATAGTATAAGAAGTTGAAACACAACTCAACACAACTCATTTACAACAAAACGGTCCTTCAACGAAGCCGTTAAGCACATCCTGATGGTTACCGTAGTCGCCGACAAGCATAGACAGTTGTTCCCTATCACCACCAAGCTTATCGATGCTTGGAGTTTGGTTCCTCAAGATAGAGTGCGAAAATTAACGAAGATGTCCAAATGGGCGTGTAGTCCATAATCGATAAAGAGACAACTAAGAGCGGTACTCGAGAAATTGGGGAACAAGCTCTTCTTTGGCATAAGGGCATCCAAAGTCAAGATACTGAAACAAGAGGGGCCATCCACATCATCGCCTAACAAAACTGATACTTAAGTTTTTGCAGATCAGTCTAAAGATATCTATGGTCGCTTCAGATAACCGGCAGTTCCTTCTAGTTGAGGAGGACCATCATCAAAGAAATATACATTTATAAAAAATAAGTAAATGGTTTGGATAACAGTGGTAACGACGTTATATACATATACGATTGAAAATGGAAAACCTAGATCGTGTCTAAGTATTAACAAGTAAAACGTCGTTAAGTTCGGCCGTATCGATCATTTTATAACCTCCACCATAAAATATTCTTAATTAAATTTCCTGTCCGCAATTTTAGGAGCAACAATTTTTCGACCACGGATACCCAAATGCCTAATTTATCTAATCTAATCTAAGAAATGTGGTACCTTTCACCTACCTATGGGCCTTTATCAAAGTGTGGACCTACACTGTGCTCTTGAATCACATTTAAATGGAAGATGCTTACACCTGCGAAGTTTTTGCGGATTCTGAAACTACAATGTTCATAGATGAGAAAAAACAAAAAATCCCCGGATCGCTTTTTTAATAAATCGCGATTCAAGTTGACATTTTTAAGGGTTGTTTTAGGTTTTCACGATTTTGCCGTTATTGAGATATAGAAGTTCAAATTAGGACAATGGATTGACTGTATCGCCTCCTTATAAAACAATGCCATGACTGAAATTTCCCAACTTAAACTTATATATCTTAAAAATTGTACAACCTAGGAAAAAATTACGAAAGCCAATCTTGTAGAGAATTTTCACAGCTACAACATATTCTTTATTCCCGCTTCGAAAGGATTTGCAGTTTTCATGCTAAATCCTGATACCTAAGAAAAAATTCTGAAAGTTTGATCTGAACCTCTATATCTCAAAAATGGTAAAACCTTAGAAAATATCAATCAGCCAATCTTGTAATCGATATGACTTGCGGTTTCCAAGCAAAATCGTGAAAACCCAATAAAAACCCTTAAAAATGTCAACTTGAATCGCGATTTATTGAAAAAGCGCTCCGGCGATTTTTTTGATTTTTCTCATCTATGAACATTGTAGTTTCAGAATCCGAAAAATCTTCCCAGGTAGCACCCTGCCTATCTTGACAATTTTTGATGGAACAGTTCGGTAACTGCAGTGAACCGGGTAGTTCCGTCAAACAGTATAGCTAAAATCCTCAAAATACCGAAAATCGGGAGGAATCGTTATATGAGGCCCATACCAAAACATGGACCTACATTGACGAATTTTAGTGAGGAACGGTAGGTACCGTTATATGGGAGCTATAAAAAACATGGACCTATGTTGACGATTTTTAGTTAGTGAAAGAGTTTCCTGGTCACTGAGAACCTCAAATGTGAAATTACAGCTAGGTTTAAAATTTTAGCAAAAATCCTCAAAATAACGAAAATCGGGAGGTACCGTTATATGGAAGCTATATGGAAACATGAACCTATGTTGACGATATTTGGTGGAGAAGTTTTGTGACCACAGAGAACCTCAAATGTTAAATAACAACTAGTTCGCTTAAAAGTTGTACTTAAATAATCAAATTACCAAAAATCCGGAGGTACCGTTATATGGGAGCTATATCAAAACATTGATCTATGTTGACGACTTTTAGCGAAAAAATTTCGTGACCACTGTGAACCGTAAATGTCAAATTACAGCTATTTCGGCTTAAAATTTTAGCCAATATTCTCAAAATACCAAAAATCGAGAGGTACCGTTATATGGGATCTATATTAAAACATGTTGAGTATATTTGGTGGGGAAAGTTCGGGACCACTGAGAACTTAAAATGTCAAATTAAATCTATTCCGGTTAAAAATTGTAGGTATAATCCTCAAAATACCGAAATTCGGGAGGTACGGTTATATGGGGGCTATACCAAAACATTTACCTATGTTGACGATTTTTGGTGGAGAACTTTCGTGACCATTAAGAATCTCAAAAGTCAAATTACAGCTAGTTCGATTAAAATTTTTACCTAAAATGCTCAAAATACCAAAAATCGCGAGGCACCATTATATGGGGACTATACCAAAGCATGGACCAATGTCCACAATTTTTGGAATATAAGTTTTGTGGTCACTAGGAACCCTAAATGTCAAATTATACCTAATTCGGTCTGAACATGTAGCTAAAAACGTTAAAATACCGGGGGGTACCGATATATGGGGGCTATACCAAAACGTGGACCGATGTAACCCTTCATCGAGCTTGCCTGCAAACAAAAGACGCATATTTCCAAAATTTCAGCGTCCTCAGACGCACGGATCGACTCAGAAATTTCACCCTGATCAAGAATATATATACTTTATAGGGTCGCAAATGATTATTTCAATGCGTTACAAACGGAAAAACAAACTTAATATACCCTTCATACTATGGTGGAGTGTGTAAAAACATCACAGCGGTCATCAGAGTGGCAATTGTGGTACAGAAGCGGAAAGAGTTATCTATTGTCTCTTGCTATATGGCCCACTGATGAGATGATCTACGATGCGAGGTCTGGAGTAGTATAATGTCCATTTAACCACTGTGTGTAATTTTTTCTTGAGTCATCAAAAATTAACCATATTCTGACACCGGAGCGTGATAGAAGACCCTAGAGAGAAGACACGTCTCTCGGTGTTATTCCTCATCACTTGCACTTTCGCGGTTATAGGACCCCAAAGAATTGAAGCCTTGATGTCAGAGGAGCTCATTTTGTCAGGTTCTAAACATTTAAGAATTTTGATTTATTTACCGAGGCAAAGTTGTAGCTGTATCTTGTAGAACAAAAAAAAGCATAAAATGCGTTAAACTCCTTCCTCAAGATCAAAATCGTCAAGATGAAATTTATTTTATAATTAAAAGCTCAGCCTTTAGGCTGACCAAAATGGTTAAGACCCAAGTATGTTTGGACGAAATCCGTTTCAGATGATTTGGAGTCGATTTAGCCATGTCCGTCCGTCTGTCTGACTGGTTGGAGAGAGACATTTGAATTTTTCAGTGGTCACGAAACTTCTTCACTTAAAATCGTCAACATAGCTTCATGTTTTGGTATATCTCCCATATAATGGTACCTCCCGATTTTCGATATTTTGAAGTTCTTCTCTACATTGCTTTATTTAATATTGAAATTCTGACTTTGACAGTTCAATTTTTTTAATGAATATTTTTTAATTCTGGTTTATTCGTTTTCGAGCTACAGTGGGCACCGCAAACTGCTTTTGTAAAACAGTGTTTCGTAGGCGGCAATTTGTCAGAACACTGTGCAATATTTCTTAACAAAAAAAAAAAAACATCCGAAAGTAGCTCAAGTTGTAAACTGTTAGGTGAAAGCAAAACCATCTAAAAAATTTGGTAGATTTCTTGTAAAAAATTCATGAAAAATGTCTTTTTCGTGATCAATAAGTGGCCATAACCCCTTTGAAATGTCGTAAATAATGGTCTAAGGCAAAATAATGTTAAAAAGTTAAAAGTGGAATCGGAGTGCACTTGGTGATGAAAGATATCGCAAAAATATAACGCATCACTGTTTTTTAATCATTTATACACACACACGCAAACTAAATTTTAATAGTGGTTGTTATCTTAATGTGTTTGAGCTTCTGAGAATTGTTCGACCGCCTTATGAATGTGTAGTTTTTTTCTATAAATAATTCGTATCTACGCAATGTTAAGTTATATCGAATTTTTCTTACTTGTTTCTTGTTTCCTTTCTTTTAACACCACCATCGTTTCTTTCAACCATTACATTGTAATAGAAAATGTCTATTTTAGAGTTTTACAACTCTATTCTTCTTTAAGAACACATTTCCTTTATAACTTCAGAACTCTCTGCAAAATATTCGTCACCCTGTCAATGTATCAGATGCTTTGGTCGGCACCAACAGTAATGAACTACACTGTGTGTCAGAACAGAAGCTAAGTGGCCTTTGACTTGTCAAGTCAATGTATGTTAAACACTCAACGCACTGTTGACAACAATGAGTGTTTATATCGTCAACATCGCTCCACCGTCTGTCTGTCCGTTCTTAGTTGCCGTGTGTTTTCTGTGATGTTATCACCCATTGCAGAAAACAACAACAAAGGTTCCTTTTTGTATCGTCAAGCTGATTTACAACTTCTGCTATTTCAAAAGTTCAACAACGCTACTACTGTTCAACTACACCCGCCATTTAAGCATGGAGCATGCGCAACCCAACACACGAGTACTCATAGGTACGTGAGCATACACTGCAGGGGGGTTACCAAAGGCTTAGCATTTCCCTATTTGCCAGGAAGTTTAATAAGCTGGAAATATTGCGCAAAAATGCATAAGCATAATGAAAGGTAACATTCTTCCACTAAAGAGTTGGTTGACTACATGGGTGACAACTAAGGTACGTGCGTACCCAGCAGCATAGCCACGCAAACAGTAGCAGTGTTTGAAAATAGAAAAAGCTGAAATGATATTCTTTGAAAGATTGCATTGGGATAGGTCTAGTTAGCCACCACTGGCTAAACGTGTGGAAACCAAAATATGAACTGAAGGTTGTCATTAAAGGTGAAACTCTGGAAATAATTTCCACAGAAACTTCAAATGCGTTTTCCCTCTGAAAATGAGTAGATCGAAAGGTAGTTTGTTTGCCACCTGGTTTTAAAAGCGCCGGTGTAGTACATATGTGTGCCCTAATGTCAAATGTCAAATTAACATAATGGTTGACAGCTTCACTGAGACTTAAATTGAATGTGGCGCCAACGTTTAATGATATTATATAATATACATATAAATTTAAGCGAATTCTTATACCAAGTATCATATTTCTATTGCGGATTCGAGTGAGAATTAAATTCAAGGAATTCTGAGAACTATTGCAAAATGAGTTATGTTGTTATGTTGCAAAAGCAACAAAAGCAGCACCTCACAACCCATATGTGGTTCAACGCCCAAGAAAGCATCGTTCCTGCAATTTAATTGCTAATCAAGAGATAGAGGAGCTCAAGACGTCTTCTGCCTATAGAATATCCTCAAGAGGTATTCTGTCTATAGAAAGGGCTTTCTGTCTATCGAAGACCAGAAGAGGTCTTCTGTCTATAGAAGACCTCAAGACGTCTTCTGTCTACAAAAGTCCAAAGGAAGTCGTCTGACAATAAAAAATCCTGAATATATAGAAGACCTGAAGAGGTCATCTGTCTAAAGAAGGCCTCAATAACTCATCTGTCTATAGAAGAACTCAAGAGGTCTTCTGCCTATAGAAGACCTTTGGAAGATGTCAAGAGGCCATCTGACTATAGACAACCTGAAGAAGTTTTCTGTCTATAGAAGACCTGAAGAAGTCGCCTCCCTATAGAAGACTTGAAGAGGTCTTCTGTATATAAAATACCTCAAAAAGTATTTTGCCTATAGAAGCCCTCGAAATGTATTTTGTCTATAGAATACCTCAAGGGGTCTTCTGTCTATAAAATACCTCAAGAGGTCTTCTGTCTATTGAAGACCTCAAGACGTCCTTTGTCTATAGAAAGTCTCATGTATATAGAAGACCTGAAAAGGTGTTCTGTCTATAGAAAATCTCAAGATTCAGAAGACCTTAAGATGTGTTCTGCCTATAGAAAATCTCAAGAGTCAGAAGACCTTAAGAGGTGTTCTGCCTAAAGAAGACCTTAAGTCGTCTTCAGCCTATAGAATATTTACAAGAGGTCTTCTGTCTATAGAAGAGGTCTTCTGTCTATATGAGACCTGAAGACGTCTTCTGCTTATAGAAGGCCTCAAAATGTTTTCTGCCTAGGTCTGCTGCCTAGAGAAGATCTCAAGGAGTCTTTTGTCTATATAAGCCCTCAAGAGGTATTTTGTTTACAGAATACCTCAAGGGGTCTTCTGTCTCTAAATTACCTCAAGAGGTCTTCTGTCTATTGAAGACCTCAAGACGTCCTTTGTCTTTAGAAAGTCTCCTGTGTATAGAAGACCTGAAGAGGTCGTCTGTCAATAGTTAAGGTGAAGAGGTCTCCTGTCTATAGAAGACCTGAAGACGTATTCTATCTTTAATAGACCTCATGAGGTCCTCTGTCTGTAGAAGACCTAAAAAGGTTTTCTGTATATAGAAGACTTGAAGAGGCCATCTCTCTATAGCAGATCCCAAGAGGTCTTCGTTTCATAGAAGACCTGAAGATGACTTCTGTTCACAGAAGACCTGAAGATGACTTCTGTTCACAGAAGACCTGAAGAAGTATAGACTTGAAAAGGTCTTCTGTCTATATCTTATCTCAAGAGGACTTTTGTCTGTAGAAGACCTGAAGAGGTCTTCCGTTTTTAATAGGCCTCAATAGGTCTTCTGTCTATAGAAGACCTCAAGAGGTCTTCTGTCTATAGAAGACCTTAAGAGGTCTTTTGTCTATAAAAGACCTCAAGTGGTCTTCTGTCTATAGAAGACATCAAGAGGTCTTCTGTCTATAGAGGATCTCAAGATGTCTTCCGTCTATAGAAGACCTCAAGAGGTCTTTTGTGTATAGAATACCTCAAGAGGTCTTCTGTCTATAGAAGACATCAAGAGGTTTTCTGTCTATAGAAGACTTCAAGAGGTCTTCGTTCTGTATAAGACCTCAAGAGGTCTCCCTGTCTATAGAAGACCTTAAGAGGATTTGTCTATAGAAGACCTTAAGAGGTCTTTTGTCTATAAAATACCTTAAGAGGTATTTTGTCTATAAAATACCTCAAGAGGTCTTCTGCCTAAAGAAGATTTCAAGGATTTTTTTTGTCTATATAAGACTTCAAGAGGTTTCCTGTCTAGAGAAGATCTCAAGAGGTCTTCGTTCTATATAAGACCTCAAGAGGTATTTTGTCTATAAAAGACCTCAAGTGGTCTTCTGTCTATAGAAGACCTCAAGAGGTCTTCTGTCTATAAAAGACCTCAAGAGGTCTTCTGTATATAGAGGACCTCAAGATGTCTCAAGAGATCTTCCGTCTACAGAAGACCTCAATCTTCTGTTTAAAGAAGATGTCTTCTTTCTATAGAATGCCGCACAAGGTCTTCTGTCTATAGAAGACCTAAAAAGTATTCTCTCTATAGAATACTCCAGAAGGTCTTCTGTCTATAGAAGATCTCAAGAGGTCTGCTGCCTACAGAAAATGTCAAGAGGTCTTCTATCTGTCAACGTAAGTCCTCAAGAGGTCTTCTGCCTCAAGAGTTCGTCTGTTGTCTATAGAAACCCTCAGGTGGTCTTCTGTTGTCTTCAAAAGACCTAAACAAGTCTTCTGGTGTCTTTTGAATAATGCAAATGCAAACTTTGTTGTATGTTTTCTTTGATTTCAATTAGATTCACCTAAACTTCTATGACTTCCTGAAGCACATTGTCACCGAAAACACAAAAAAATCCATTCACCACAATGGCGAAACAAATGTAACAAAAGTTCTACTCAAAATTACAACCAAAACGCTATATAAAATGCCAACAATAGAACTAATTTGGGAGAATAAAAACGTACCATTTAAAAGCAGAAAAAATAAAAAAAAACGATGAAAAGGCTGTAATTGAAATTATGAATTCCGGGCAACAACAGTAGCAACATCGTAACAAAACTATCAGTGAAACATGGCCAAGATTATCTCTTGAGTTAAAAAGGGGAAAACTATAGTTTTTTTGCACAGAACATGACCGGAGTTGTTGGTACGCATGTGCATTGCACCACATTGCATTAAAACCAATGTGGAGCCTAAACACACCAGACATGGTTGGGATTTACTTACCTTTTTGACCGTTTTTTTTCTTCTTTCTTTTTTGGTTTGTCATCAAAAAAACCCAATGAACCACATAAAGGAAAGACATATCGTTGTGTTGGCCTTTCAAAGAGAAGACAAAGTGTTAAGACGTTGGACAAGATAGACAAACAAAAATAGACAGATATGGAAAGAAACGGAGACACATACGTTAAAACCATGTCTGACACATGCCAACGATTTATGAAGAACACTTTTTTGTGTGTCAGGGCCAGGGATGCCAGATTTGCCGATTTATCGGCATTTTGCCAATTTTTGGTCCAAAAAAATAGAAATGCCGATTGGCCGATTTTTACCCCTAAAATGCCGATTTTTACTTAAGGCACATAAAAGAGTAGTTTGATTAATAATGATAAAAATTTTTAACAGATTATAAAAACAGTTTGAATTTCCTTGATTACCAAAACGTGTACTTGGGTATATACGCCAAGGAAATTGTTCAAAAAACGAAATTGTCGAAAAGTGAGTTAGTGGAAATAATTAAAAACTGCACAAACTTTTACATTGAACTTTGTGATCAGATTTTGAAGCGGTTTGAAAACAAATTTATGTGCCCAGCTTCCATAGATCCAAGTTTTATAATAAAAGGCACAGAAGATTCATTTTTCGACATTATAAAGGAATACGAAAGCTTTATAAACATAAACGAAAAGACTTGGACTCAGAATTACACGCACTTTCAACTTTTGAATTTCCAAAATTTGTTTAAAGATAAAAAATTAGAGTTGCTAGAGTTTTGGAAAACAGTATGTGAATTAAGATGTGCAAATTCTGAACCATTATTTCCTATTTAGTCCAAATTTATTAAACATATTTTAGTCTTGCCACATTCTTCAGCAAATGTGGAAAGAGTTTTTAGCCAAGTGAATTTAAATAAAAACAAATGTCGAAATCGATTACTTAGGGAATCGATGGAAGGAATTCTCTTTACTAAAGACTACTTAAAATTAAATAAGTCCAACTGTTATGATGTTGTCATTAAAAATGATTTGTTTCGAAACTTTAATTCAAATATTTATTAAAGAAATTGAATTTAATTGCAAAGCAACATTTCAAAATTCCAATAGAAACAATCACCTTATTAATTAACCTCTTATGACAATATTTGTATAAGTTTTGTTTAGCTTGACTGAATTGAAAATATATTGATCTCACGTACTTATAAATATATACTACATATGTATATGGTAAAACCATTTATATTCATACATATTTTGAATTGCTGACTTGTTTTATGAATTTTTAATTATTTATTGTACTTAAAATGTTATGTTTTTAACCTACGCTTTTTAAATAAAGCGATAATTTGAACTGAAATAAATGTTTTTTAACTTGCCGATTTTTTGCCGATTTTGCCGATTTTGGCACCCGAAAAGTGCCGATTTTCGACCAAACTTATCTGGCATCCCTGGTCAGGGCAAGAAGTTACTGTTGTTATTGTTGGTGTCACATTTGCATTAGTGTGCGTGTAGCGTGTGTTTGAATGTGTCAACTCTAGCCAATGCGAGGGTATATTGGTGGGGAATACGACCCATATTTCCAAAATCCACGATTATTGGAAATATTCTTTAAAAATTCACTATTATGGATCATAAAATATTCTTTGAAAATCCACGATTATTGTGTAAATTTTTCGTGTCGGTGTGGACTTTACAAACATCGATTCTCGTCATCTTCGATTTTCACCCAAAATATCGCAACTATAAAAAAATCATAAAAACATGTCTCAAAAATACTCTTTTAATGATACTCGAGTTTGTATTGGCTAATATTTTTTATTTCAATTTTTTTTTTTATTAAATTCTACTCCACACTATGCCTACGTATAACGTAACTAATGCAATTTACATTTCACCAGAACCCTTCATTGGTGTTAGCAGAAATCTTTTTTAGTTTGTGTTTCTTCTACCTTGTTCTTGTAAATGGATATGAAACTGTAGAATTCTCAAGTATTATTTAGGCATAATATTTTTTTACGATTTGACTACCATTTTCTTTTGTAAGGGTTTCAAGTGTAATTTGGTGGCTTTGATATTATTTGTAATTCTCCTAAGCCTAAGTTCTCTTAAGATGTCACACGAAGTAACTACATACATGCATACATACATACATATGTAGTTGCAAAAGACTTACAACGTTTCTTGAATAGAAACAAGATGAAAGGAAGGTACATTTGCTTGCTACTTCTTAAAAGTGACACAAGTCTTCTTTTGCTACTGAACTAGAAATGTAAAAAAATAAACGACACATTGCATTTTCAAGTACAAAAGTTAAAAATTTCTCATCAAATGAAAATATGAGATAATTTCAGGTAAGCGAACACCTGTTGGAGATATTCCGTTTGAGTTTTGTACATATCTCCATTTGATGTTTTCGACATGGTTTCAGATGTAATGTACATACCCAGCAAACCAAAATCGGAAGAAACATCAGAGTTCGGACAGAATTCGGTCCGAAATTCGGATGAAACGTCCGAGTTCGGATCCGAATTCGGTCCGAACTCTGACCGAAAGTTATATGGCGTGGTTGACGTGTTCTCTGACCGAAATTCGGATGAAAATCGGATGTTTTAGCCGACTTTCGGACCGAATTCGGTCCGAACTCTGATGAACTATCGTATAAATTTCTGATTTATTTACCGACTTTCGGACAGATATCGGCCCGAATTCGGAAGTAAAATCTTATGAAATTCGAAAGTGTTTGCCGACTTTCGGACCGAATTTGGTCCGAAGTCAGATGAACTATCGTGTGAACTTCTGATTTATTTACCAGCATTCGGCCAGACTTTGTTTTTATTATTAAAATATGTTGAAAATACACAGTTAGTTCATGAAATATCCAAATCCTATAAAAGTTTATCTACTATAAACATATTAAAGGTTTTAATATCATATTATGCTGTGTTCAATGCGCGAGTTGGTGGAAAAACAAACTGTGGAGAACAACAAATTCGTCAACACGATCTGTGAAATATGTAAAACAATTGTTATTAATATATGAAAAAATACATGTCTTCACATGCAAAAAATTTTTATACACATAAAAGTGTTAAGAAACTTTGGCCATATACAAATATATGTAAAACATATGACTTTCCACGGAATAGTGTTGAAGTTTGACGAAGAAAATCTTTACTTCCATTAACTTCATAAAAATAAAGAAATATGTATGCAAGCGATCACTATGAATAACATTTAAACACTATCATGCATCAACACGCATAACAAAAATAAACCAAATTTGTTCTCCGATACAGAAATTAAAACCCGAGCACTCAATTTTTCGTTCGTACTCCATCAACGTCGGCACATCAACAATTACACATTTACAATGTGCGAACGAAACATGTACAATTCTTTTCTCTCTGCTTATTTGCACTTAATTTTGCCAAAGCAGAACAAGGGAAAATAGAAAAATTCCCTTCAGAGAGGGGAGAGAGGACGGGAAAAAGTTCGTCAGACTAGTCGGACAGAGTTCGGAGCGAAGTCGGTCAGACGCGTCGGAAAAAACTTCCGACTTTGAGCAGACGCGTCGGACGTCCGACTCTGTGTTTGCTGGGTATATACATGCCTACATATTTGTATTCGCACAATCGTTATCTGATAAATGTAATATAAACTCAATCTACCGATTGATATTATAAGTATTATTATCCTATTCTTTATAAACTAAATGGTTAGTTTTACTTTTACTTTTGGCAACAGGTAAAAAAGACTTCATGAAATTGATTTCAATCCGGAAGGAGATAACTCTATCGATTTGACTTCTTCAGATTTTTTGCTAATCTGTGCACCTCTTCTTCAGCCACCTTGGGGGTTTCAATTTATCGCCAATATTAAAATTATACCTGACGGTTGTTTAATAATCGAATACTACTTTACCTTATCGGTTCAAAAAATTCGCTTAAGTGCAGTATAAAGGGATGTATTGTGACGACCCGCCTCCCTACAAACCCTATTCCTTCCGGCCCAACGATACCTTTGATTCCGGCTGTGCTCAGGGCTAATAGGGGGTGTTCTTACCGGATGAAATCATTCTAGGTCATCCAAGAAAAATTAAAATTTTTAGGTAGCATTATCTTAAAAATGAAAATTTACGGGAGTAAACTTATTATTTATTTCGGAAAGAAAAAAAGATATAGGGAGAGCTTGATGTTGTCTGTCTTCTCAAAGGCGAGACACCCAAATATGTCAGCCCACATGCCTTTTAACATAGCCCTTCAATTTCGTCGTTAAATAAGTTGAAAACTGTCTAAAATTCCATTTTAAACATTTAATTCCAAACAAAGATGAATAACAATATGTATTAAGTTATATCTAGAGATTATAACCCGCGAATAAAAATTATATATTAATTTTTGTACAATAAGCTAATTTATTGATATAACGCGAAAAATATTGTTTCAAGAAAAATAGTTTTTTAGTAGTAGATAAAAAATATTTTTTTAAGTGTATCAGTTAAGGTAGTTTGATCACTCAACACATATTGGTTAGCACTAAAAGATTTAAATACATAGGTATATTTCATTTAATACTTACGGTTTTCAATATCCTCACCAACAAGCGCTTGAAGATTGGAGGTTGAAAATCTTGATTATAAAGCTTTGGTTGGGGTTAAAATATGTTGAGGATTAGTTATAATTAGATAGCGGAATCCTATGCAAATGCATATATAGTTAGGATGGGCGTAGAGAAAATCTGATTAGACAGAAACTCGTTTTATGGAAAATAAAACGAATTAGGCCCAGAAACAAGTTTTGCATATCATGCATATTTGACATATTTGCATAAAATGAGCATATGCAAACCCGTATGCAAAAATATATACAAGGATTTGTGGTCTAAAAATCCCTCCATAAATGGCTGAAATGTGGTATTAAGTCTTCATTAGGGGTATGAAACTTTACACCTGAAATTTTTCCGCATGGGTCTACGTCTTCATATAGCCCCCATAGAACGGTACCTCCCGATTTTCGGTATTTTGAAGAAAGTTGTAGCCTCAATATCCCACCGAAATGACTAAAACTTGGTATTAAGTCTTCCTTGGGGGTATACAACTTTCCAACAGAAATTTCTCGATATAGGTCCACGTGTTCATATAGCCCCCTTAGAACATCCGGGTTTCTGGTATTTTGAAGGTTGTGGCCTCAATAACCCTCCGAAATGGCTGAAATTTGGTATTAAGTCTTCCTTGTAGGTATAAGACTTACCACCTCAAATTTGTCGGTATAGGTCCACGTCTTCATGTAACCCCCATAGAACGGTACCGCCGGATTTCTGGTACTTAGAAGATTGTGGCCTCAATATCCCTCCGAAATGGGTGAAATTTGGTATTAAGTCTTCCTTGGGGGTATAAAAATTTCCACCTGAACTTTGTCGGTATAGGTCCACGTCTTCATATATCCAAAAATATGCCCATTCCCAAAATTTGACATGAATCGGACCAAAAATAGGGGTTGCATAAAATTCTGCTGTCTAAATTAATTCTCGTTCTCAGATAATGATAGGTAAGCTTCAGATTGGTCCATTGTTAGAAACAAATTCACATACATATGAATATTGTATTACTTGGATGTAATTGCTTGAATGTTTTTTAGTTTTCCTTGTTTGATATGCAGAAAATGTGGATAAACCGTAGGCAAATATATTGGAAAATTCAAGCATGCGTTTTGAGAATCTAATTTAAAATTGACAGAGAGAATTCGTTATTTCTCATTAATTTTCAGCAAAACAGAATCCTTTAAAAATACACTATGCAACACTGAAAATGCAAACAATTTCTAGTATGCCTGTTTGCATCATATCGTATTTCAAACACAGTTCACACTAACGGCTTATTCTTGCATTTCGGATTTCACTACATTATTGATATTTTATTAAATCGTAGTTGAAAAATGTACTGAAAATAACGGTATAGAGGTAGGTAGTAGAATTTATCTTAAAAAAACAAAACAAGAAAAACTCCATCTAGGGCATCAAAATCTATAAAATATAGAACATTTTACATAATTGCTGAAATTCTGTTCAGTATCGGCTAACTATTGGGAGTTGAACCAATTTGCAAAATTCTTCCAAATAAAGTTCTCAACAATTCTTTAGAACATTCCGAAACTCTAAAATGCTTACTTCATGTTGTTTCAGCGGTATTTTGCATCATATCTTTTACAACACGTATTGGATTTCACCAAATTATTGACATATTTATTAAATTGTAGTTGAAAAATGTACTGAAAGCAACGGTAAAATGCCTCTACAACAATGACATGCTCTGAAGAGTTGTGTATTACATTCCAGGGAATATTTTCCCAAAAGAAAAAAATTACGGTTTTGGAGATACCGTGCGAAATGTATAAAAATTGTGCAATTTTTGCATATATTTTGAAATTTGAGGCAATAAATGTAGTTTTTCGAGTTCATTATTTCTCCAAATTTTTTATTCTTGTCCTTATCTACAAATTTGCTTCAGAGGTCAGAAGAAGATTCGCATTGGTTTCAGAGATTAGCCCCGAATTTCTTTAAAAACTCTATATTTAACCATGTTTAGATGGGGCCATAAAATCCGAGCCGGATCTGACACATCAAAATCCAACTAGGGTTTCATGTCGTTTGGGTCTGCACTTTCAAAAAATCCTCAGTTCGAATTGTTTGCACAAGATCACCTTAAAAATGTTGAACAGTGATATCTTAGCAGAATTCCTTTACAAATTTATAACAAATTTTGGCATTTAAAATCTCAGGCAAATTTCTATGTATTTTAGCAATATCCTTTTTAAGAAAAATTTTGGCATTTAAAAACTCAGGCAAATTTCTATGTATTTTAGCAATATCCTTTTTAAGAAAAGTTCTTTTTTAATTTCAGGAGAGTCCTCGTAAAAATTTTCTGGCATTATCATTTCAATAATATTTCAGTTTAAGTCATATTTATTATTTCAAATATAATTGATGGGATATTAGCCTTATACTTTTTCAGGCCGTATCCTTTTAATTTTCAGGCCGTGTCCTTTCGTCCCTCGTTTGCACATCGTATTATTATTATATTTTTCAGAAATAATGAACTAAAATTTCTAAAATGGCTAGTTACTTTAATACTAGTTGGTAGACGAAGTCTTTAATTACCCCAAAATAATAATTACCAACTTACACAGTTGATCCAAGTTCTATGTACCTATTGCGCGTCGATACCATAAACTTTGTTTTGGTCGTTAACAGCCAGACCCACTTTAGTAGATGCTTCTTCGACCTTCATAAAGGAATCGATTACTTCTTTTACTGATCGATCAATGTCGTCGGCATAGGCAAGTAACATCTGGCTATTGGTGTATATTGGGCCACTTCTTTTTACGTTGCCACCTCGTATAACCTTTCCCAGCAGAATGTTGATTAGGTAACTAAATTGGTCGAAGAATTTCTTTCCTATTTTAACAGAGGACCAAGTATCAGTTATAGTCATCTTACAGAGGCGAATGAGCTTTGCTGGGATACAAAATTCAAATATCTTTGAACGTAAGGGACAGTCGAAGGCTGATTTATAATCGACAAAAATATGGTAAGTCTCGATCTACATCTCATGGGTATTTTCCAAGTCTAAAGCAGCATAGGTATGGCCCAATTATATCTGTAGTTTATGCACACAATCTTATATTCTTTCTTGTGGAAGGGACACAGGTAAGCCTTTTTGCTGCCAGATGATGCATACACCTTATCAGCGTGCCGCCTCCGGATTTGAACAGCTCGGCTGGTAGGCCATCGGCTCCTGCAGCCTTATTATTCTTCAGCCGGTCTTTACCTCATATTGGCCGGGCGGTATACATCCAGTTTCATCTTCAGGGATTGGATCTGTGGTATCTTCGTCGCTTTTCACTATCAGTATCTCTTACCAAATTTCCTTGCTCGTGTCTACAGGAGAAGGGACCTGTACCAAAGCGATCAGTTTGATGTTACACTCTTTTATAGAATTTTCGGACTTCATTTGGCTTTTGTACATTTCAATTTGTTCACACTCCCGTTTTTCCATTTCTATCTTTTTCCTGCGGAAAAGACGTTTCTACTCTCCATCGGATTAGCACCATAACACTGTGCAACACTGAAAATGCAAACAACGTTTAGTATGCATGCTTTGAAAGTACATATTTAGGCTACAAAAACCCTAGTAGGGTTTTGTCCTGTCAGATCCAGTTCGGATTTTATGGCCTCATCTAAACCGGGCTAAATCTACACTTGTTTGCATTTATCAGGCCTTTATCTCAGAAACAAATAGGAATTTGGCCTTGCTGTATTTAGCAATATTGTAGCCCTTAACCAGTAGAACTTATCTTTTAGAAAAACCACATAAGTAAAACTTCATCTAGGGCATCAAAATCTATAAAATATAGAAAATTTTACATAATTGCTGATATTCTGGTCAGTATCGCCTAAACTGTTGGGAGTTGAACCAAGTTGCCTTTTGCAAAAATCTTCCAAATAAGTTCTCAACAATTCTTTAGAACATTCTGAAACTCTAAAATGCTTACTTCATGTTGTTTCAGCGGTATTTTGCATCAACCACCAACAGTTTATTCACGCATTTCGGATTTCAGTACATTATTGACATTTTTATTAAATCGTGGTTGAAAAATGTACTGAAAACAACGGCATAGAGGCATTTTACAACAATTACATGTTCTGAAGAGTTGTGTATTACATTCCAGGGAATATTTTTCCAAAAGAAAATATTCAGAAAAAATTAACGGTTTTGGAGATACGGTGCGAAATGTATAAAAATTGTGGATTTTTTTGCATATATTTTGAAATTTGAGGCAATAAATCATGGTAGAACAAGAAAAGGTAGCAGCAATACCCAGCTGACTGAACTGGGTTGTAGTGTTAGTGTCAAATTCCATTCGACATTTTATGTATTTATTTCTATGTTCGATGTATATTAGGGATATATATTTTTGAAGAACAAATTTATTCATCAGAAAAAAAAACTATTTCCCATAAAGACGGCTTCATATCATTGACATGTAACCTCCTCCAGGTCCGAACGACATGCCGCACACTAAAACACCGCTTATAGAGGCGGTACAATATTTGTTAATATGTGTGGTATTTTGTTAAACTTGAAAAGAATAAAGCCCTAATAAACATGTGCTTTTTTGTTTTCAAAAGCAAATGATTGAAACATCTTCTCTTTTTTCAATGAATTACCAGCGACCCGAAACATTTTTGCAAGTATTCTACTTTCTGCGAGAAATTATGCATTTAGTGGAATGATATGGAAACATTCAAATTGAAAATCTAACGAGTTTTCATTCATGTTTTCCAAAATATTCAATCAAATGTGAAAAATTATTAGTTTTTTAAATTCCAATAATTTATAGACATTTCCTTGTTTTGTTTACATTTACGTTGACACTAAGGTTTACAAACAAAAACAAATTCCTTTGTGGTTGTTGTTCGAGTTGTATTTGTTGTAGTATTAACTTTACCTTGTATTTGTTCTACCATGCAATAAATGTAGTTTTTCGAGTTCATTATTTCTCCAAATTTTTTATTCTTGTCCTTATCTACAAATTTGCTTCAGAGGTCAGAAGAAGATTCGCATTGGTTTCAGAGATTAGCCCCGAATTTTTTAAAAACTCAATATTTAACCATGTTTAGATGGGGCCATAAAATCCGAGCCGGATCTGACACATCAAAATCCAACTAGGGTTTCATGTCGTTTGGGTCTGCACTTTCAAAAAATCCCCAGTTCGAATTGTTTGCACAAGATCACCTTAAAAATGTTGAACAGTGATATCTTAGCAGAATTCCTTTACAATTTTACAACAAATTTTGGCATTTAAAGTCTCAGGCAAATTTCTATGTATTTTAGCAATATTCTTTTTAAGAAAAGTTCTTTTTTAATTTCAGGAGAGTCCTCGTAAAAATTTCCTGGCATTATCATTTCAATAATATTTCAGTTTAAGTCATATTTAGTATTTCAAATATAATTGATGGGATATTAGCCTTATACTTTTTCAGGCCGTATCCTTTTAATTTTCAGACCGTGTCCTTTCGTCCCTCGTTTGCACATCGTATTATTATTATATTTTTCAGAAATAGTGAACTAAAATTTCTAAAATGGCTAGTTACTTTTATACTAGTTGGTACACGAAGTCTTTAATTACCTCAAAATAATAATTACCAACTTACACAGTTGATCCAAGTTCTATGTAACTATTGCGCGTCGATACCATAAACTTTGTTTTGGTCGTTAACAGCCAGACCCACTTTAGTAGATGCTTCTTCGACCTTCATAAAGGAATCGATTACTTCTTTTACTGATCGATCAATGTCGTCGACATAAGCAAGTAACATGTGGCTATTGGTGTATATTGGACCACTTCTTTTTACGTTTCCACCTCGTATAACCTTTCCCTGCAGAATGTTAATTAGGTAACTAAACTGGTCGAAGAATTTCTTTCCTATTTTAACTGAGGATCTGGTATCAGTTATAGTCATCTTACTCGTACAAAGGCGAATGAGCTTTGCTGGGACAGTGGAAGGCTGCTTTATAATCGACAAAAATATGGTAAGTCTCGATCTACGCCAATGGTGGATTTCCCAAGTCTAAAGCAGCATGGGTATGGCCCAATTATTTCGTTAGTCGCTCACATAATATCACTGGCACTATATCATAAGCAATAGGGAGTAGACTTATGTCCCTATAGTTTGAGCAAACAATCTTATATTCTTTCTTGTGGACGGGACACAGGTAAGCCTTTTTCCTGTCAGATGATGCATACACCTTTTCAGCGTGCCGTCTCCGGATTTGAACAGCTCGGCTGGTAGGCCATCGGCTCCTACAGTCTTATTATTCTTCAGCCGGTTTATTGCTGTCTTTACCTCATCTTGGCCGGGCGGTATACATCCAATTCCAACTTTTGGGATTGGATCTGTGGTATCTTCGTCGTCTTCGCTAGTATTGGATACCAACAGTTCCACATCCTGAGCACACTAACAGTATCTATTACCAAATTTCCTTGCTCGTGTCTACAGGAGAAGGGACCTGTACCAAAGCGATCAGTACACTCTTTGGTAGAATTTTCGGACTTAATTTGGCTCCTGTACATTTCAATTTTTTCACACTCCCGTTATTCCATTTCTCTCTTTGTCCCTCGGAAAAGACTTTTCTACTCTCCATTTCGGATTCGCACCATAATTATAGGTTAAACAAGTAAAAAAGTATCAGTCAAAGTTTGGAAAAAATTGGTTGCCCTGTTCAAGAGATATCGTGCATACCATTTTAGTGACATTTTTTAAATATTGGGGGGGGGGGGGGGGGGAAGTACCGGAAGTTGTGGACCTCTATTGTCCATCTTCGAACTGAGTTTGGAGAAAATATGACGATTCTTATGACAATAGTTGATTCTTATGACAAGACCCAGCAAAATTTTATGGAAGTGGTTCCATGAGGTGCCATGATTTCACTGGATCTCTTGCATTGGTTCAAATGAAATCGTGAAAGATCCGATCATTTCATTAGCATTTAAACCCATTCAAAGGAAGTAGTGAAAGATCCGATCTTTTAATCAGCATTTGAACCCATTCAAAGGAAGTCGTGATAGATCCGATCTTTTGATCAGCATTTGAACCCATTCTATCGATCCAATAGAGATGAATTTTGTGCTTTTATTTATACACATGTATATTTTCTTTTATTTATCTAAATACGTGTAAAGCTATAAAAGTTTCCTTACTTGGTCTAGAGAACCCTGCTCTACAGAACTCCTGCACTCCACGCAGTTTGAGGTCATCGAGCAGACTACGCTTCGGCCAAGTTTGAAACGTTGGATAATAAATTGTATGTGTGGACGCCAGTCGTGCGTAGAATTTAGGACCAAGAAGTCCACGACCCGCAGAGTGAAACAGGGATTTGTCCAAGGTGGGGAGATATTGTCGGAACTGTCTAACCTATACCTCTCCTGAATTCCAACCGCTGCAGAAGGCATTGAGATCGTAAATTCCTATAGGGCAAGGATTGATGATACCGTGAAAACATCTGCCTATCATGCGGCACAGGCCCGGATGACATACTGCACCTTTTCAACTGCCCTACCAAACCTACTAACAAACTTAAGTACGTAGCTTTATGGTTACAAACCATCGAAATAGCCACATTCTTACAACTGACATACAAACATATAAACTACTGCTACAACAACAACAAACTGCAATTATAGATGTAAACTTTTTGATGATAATTAAATAGTAGTTATTTTACAAATTCCTATGAATTAATAAAAAATCATGAAAATCATATTTCAATACAGCATTTTCCATTTTCCGAACAAGACAGGAAAATTTCATGCCAAAGGGTTGGTGAAAATGGCATGATAAGATTAGTGAAAATGCTATTCTAGGCAATCGATTAAGATGACATGCCAATGGATTGGTATCGATGCTAAAGAATTGTTGAAGATGTCATTCCACCGAGTTAGCAAAAATGACATGCTTAAGATCTGAAAATGAATTGCATCTTTTGGGGGTCACGTTCTTGTAAAAATAATGAGTGAAGATGCTAAAAAATGACATTCCATTTCACTTGCACCCATTCTTGAATAGCATCTTTGGCATCGAACATTTTGCTGGGGAACTACAACTTTGTCCCCGAGAGTAAAAATTCTTAAAAAAATTCTGTGTACACCGCTGATACTGAATTTTCTGAGGAATTGTGTTGGCGGAAAATCTCCATGATCAACTTATACATTCATGTCTAAAGAACAGTAGCCGTCACGAATCAACGATGATGTCTATGAAAATTATGATGAACCATAACGAATGACTTGAAGTACACTTTTTCGTCGTACTGTGTTCAAACTACAAATTTAATACTTTGAATGGAGCAATTTGGTTTCTGCATTTAAATGGTTTAATTGTAGACTGGATTGTTGACATAGTTTTCTGCTTACCACTTTCGGTGATAGATCGCCTCTAAATTACTTCGTATTGTCTTAAGTCATTTCTAAAACCAAATATTCTCCCTTTACTTTAGGCATATGTTTAATAATTTTGAATAATTTAAAAGTGAACATGAAAAATCCATAACAATTTAAAATTGTTGTGGCAACAAATTCCCATGGAAACTGTGATCAGTGGTCAAGTATTTAAAATCTCTATTTTGTGCATATTAATGAGAGCAATTAGTTCAAGATCACAGAAAAACTAAACAAACATTTTACATTAACAAAATTAGTCTTAACAAAGAGAACATTTAATAGTGGTTGGTTTTGTTTGGGAATCTTTACCAATATTTTCTTTAATTCACCAACAAGCGTAAAATAAATTTAAATGTCCCACTCTGTACTCAGAAACTAAATCAACATCAAAGCTCATGCGAATGCCTGTAACATATTTTGTGGCAATAAAACATTTGTCAACAAGTTTGTCATCTGTTTTCATTTACTCCTCGATACGAAAACCAATAACAACAACTACCAATAGCAGAGCTAACAACCAACCAGCATTTTCAACAACAGCTACCAAAACCTAACAATGATCAGCCCCAATGGTGATGGTGGTGCGGCACGAACAAACAAATGGCTACGTTGCGGGTTCAAATAAACAATTTAATAAAGTCAATATTTGTCAATATTTTTAACGCGACATGATCAACGTTAGATCGAGCATTCATTTATTGCCTTTGGCCCCCAGACAACCAACCAAACAGCGAAATGATCAGCCATATGGTCTGCAAACTGTGAAATGAAAACTGAAAATTGCCTCCTCACTACCCCATCTCCCAAGACACAAGACCAACAGCAGCCGCAACAGGGAATAATAAAAAATAAATTGAAATGAATTCCATATTCAATTTAATTGTCTCAAAATGTTACACCAACAAGATGATAGAAATCAGCCAACGACCGACCGACCGGCTGACCACCAAATGCTCACTGACATTTGAACTTTATTGCCAGGCAATTCAAATTGTCTGCATAAACGTCAGTTATTAGCTTAACAATGGATGACCATTTGATCCAGTAAATAATTTTTGTTAGCAGTGTCTGAGTAGTGATGAGTCGTCGTTTAGTGAATATCCCATTAATTATAACGTTTGGAAATATCGGAGATGAATGGGAAATGAAGAAAAGTTAAGAAGCGGAATCACTCTTCAGAGAGTATAAAATCAATGGAAGATAGGAAGAAGTTGGCGTTGGTGGTTTACTGCTTGCCTTGTACTTTCCAGGTTGCGATCTGTCTGCGAGTCGTCATCCAACGATAGGGAGTAAATCTCTCCCACAAATGTGGGTGCCTTAGCATTTGCAGTCGACAAAGATAGGGTGTAACGTGACAAATGTCACATATATACAACAATACTTACGGTCTTCCCTCATCATCAGCTCTATCTAACCCAGTCATGTATTGAAGTCATTCGTAATCAATGTAGAATAATTCTCGTTCACTTCAGTTTTAGTCGTTGAAGTCAGCTTGCTACTGCTAGTGGCTTGCTATCCACAAAGGTGAGCTGTTGTTAATTTTTGGAAGGGACTACCCATTGTTACTGTCCCATTGATACATTCAACACAGTGAATTCTTGTTTACTGTCCCACACAGAGCCTTCGGGTTCCTGTCCCACACAGATACTTCGGTTTACTGTCCCACACGGAAGCGTCGGCTTTCCGTCCCACACATTGGCTTCGGCTTTCTATCACACACGGAGGCTTCGGTCTCCTGTACTTCACAGAAACTTCGGCTTTCTATCCCACACAAAGGCTTCGGTTTTCTGCCCCAAACCGTATCTTCGGCTTTCCGTCCCACACAGATACTTCGGTAGTCTATCCCTCACAGGAACGTGTTTTCCCTGTTTTTAGAGATACGTAGTAGTTTGTCAGCCGAGTTTCCGAATTCCATAAGATCGTCGTCAACCGAATAATCAGCTATCAACACGTTCCCGATCATCGTTAAATCGTAGAACCGGAACGCCAACCAGCTTCGTCTTCAAGCCAGCGCAGAATCTACTTGTCAATAAGGTTCGTCATTCCCGATCAGCGTAGAACCCGACCATCAATGAAGTTCGTCATTAACGAACATCGTCAGTACTGAAACATCAATCAATATCATTATTCCCGATAACCACTAGCAGCTAGTTAACCTTATCACCGACCTCACTGCAAGCATTCTTAAGCCTATCAATATCTGGTATTTAGATCAATAAACATCCGATTGAACCCCCTTAGAAGTGATAAAACTAGTCTTTTATTTCGTAAGGCGACTGGACTTTCCCCAGTCGACGAGAAAACCACGTTGCATGGGAGGAAGATGCATAAAAACTTAAGGGGAGTTCAATCATGACCCAACCATCAGTAACAGATAGCAATTCATATTCTGATAGTCATAACCACACAAATACAACCGTTGTGGAAATCCGATAACAAAGTGAGTACAACAATGAAGAAGCAGCTGTCAGGGACACAGCGACGTACATAAGTTCATGAAGAATCAGGCGCGGAGGAGATCATTTCTCTCGACGAGCAGAATACCGCAAAGCCGCCTAAAAAGAAAAAGAACTTACACTCTTAGATGTTTTGTGAAAGACCCACGCAAAGAAATTTCTCCAAGAATCCGTTGACAGAAGTCAAAAACGAGTCCGGGCATCGAAAAGGTGAGCTCGAGCGTTTTATCAGAAGATAAAAATGTTCACGAAGAAAGGAAAGGAGCCTCCATTAACTGACGCTAAAATAGCGAAGATGTAATATAGGGACGAACTCGATGCTATTATCGAAACCATTAGATTGTCTGGTAGGCTGGCTACATAGAGACCATAAGCAAACCAAACCATTGAGGAAATGAAAAATAAACTTATGGATCACATTCTGAAGTGGCATGGTCCGATTGAAATAGTCAGTAGCGAGTTGAAGGGGGTTGAAGCGAACTTTGCCGCTCTGGGGAGATAATCAGCAACATCTCAGCTCCTTAGGAAGGGGGGCAAACTAAATTAGGTGAAGAAAGATGATATCCCTTGCGGCAACAAACTCGAGAAGGATGCATGTTCGATGTCTTTGTCAACCAAAATCAGACTTGTGGGAGAAAAACGGCATTCTTCTTGTGGAGGGACTCGAAGATATCTCCCCGGCTAGTCTGGCAAATTAGGCAAGTCTAGAATCGGCGAGGATGCCAAAACCGACAGCCAGGAATTTAAACCCCCAAGGACTCTTGTGTGTCACTTGGGCCGAAACTATCAGCGACTCCCAAGAACTCCTTCTAATGGAGGATTAATGATAGAGGTAATCCAGATGAACCTACATAGGAGCGAAACGGCATCCAAGGGCCTGATGCAGAAAATTAACACAGGTAATACACACAATTTACAGATGTTTGGTGTTTGCATAGAAAACATTAAAATGCTTTTGATTTTACGTTTTCATAGAACAAAAGTTGATCCTCTGAATTTGGTAATTTGAAACCGATAAATTACATCGTTTGGAGAATGTGACAACTTTACCCAACCTTGTGACGAATTCAGGTCCAGCGTAATACTCTAAAATAAGCTCTACCCAATGAAATCAGGCATAATGCTGGCCTGAGATTTGTACCAACGTATCTTTTATAGATCATGTAAGGAAATCAGCAGATCCGAAACAGATATAAAATCTGCTTGGGTTTTACCGATAGAGTTATGAATCCAAGGAACCAATACTTCTGGAATGAGGTTCATATGTACAAGACCAATTACCAAACAGCAAAAGTATGTTTCCGACGTTGCTTCAGATCTCACATTTAGAAGTATGGTTCAGAGGGACCGGACGCTATGAACTTACAGTCATCAGCGTACGTAATAATCTCAATGCCGTAGGAAGGGCGTGATATTGGAAAAAAGTAGAGATTAAAAAGTTTCAATGCTACCGTTACTATTCTGTGACATGGTGTGCTCTGGTTCAGATATCGGCTAATATATGTGCCGTGCAGTGCTGTCGTAGTACTATGGTGCTTCCGGAACCCTTGCTGATGGTCTGCAATAGGATAACAGGCGGTGATGATGGGGAGGAATAACGCCTCAAAAATCTTTGCTATTGATGACAAAAGCGATTGGCCCGTATGGTTCACCTTAACTGGCATCCTTTCTTGGAAAATATTAGGGTGGCTAACGATAAATTGATGACTTTGCTCAGTTACTCGATTCTTGGTTCATCCAACTGCTTTATTCCTTTCTCTGATATTTCCTTGGGTCCAAGTGCTTTGGATAATTTTGCCCCTCAGATAACATCTGCAACATCACCCATTTTTAATTATGGTGGTTCCTGCTCGAATGGAATAGCTCGCAAATACATATATCAACCAGATATAGATCAGGTTCGAATATGGACTATATTGTCCACTCCTTCGGATACCTCCCACACAAAATTTCAGATAAGTTCACTTTAAGACCTGCTCTCGAATCACTTTGATTTTTGTTAAACCAACTTGTATTCGCTGCATCCATTACGACGGTAAAAGTTTTTTCAGGGGCAAGTCCACACTTCTTGAACTGATCAACTGATCGATATGGTCCAAAATTTCGCATTCGTCATATTTTGTCCTAACTTAGTTTCAGTTCGAAGATGGGCAATAGATGTCCGCAAATTCCGGTACTTCCCCGTAATATTTTAAAAATCTCACTAAATTGGTATGTACGATATTTCTTGAACGGGGCAACCCATTTGCTCCAAACTTTGGATCTCTTGAAACGACCCATGTCGGTTCTTTCCAACGGGTGTTATAGGCAGCTGTCCAGATGACACCACGGTGAGGACAGTGTTCACTTGAGATAAAATAGGGACCAAGGAAAGTCCTGGGATTTGCATTATTAAAGCCGGTCAGGACCGTTGTTTGTAATCAGTCATCCCCTACGTTCCCCATAACAATGTTTTCGATATTCTTCGATCTAAAGGTGTCCTTTATATATTTGCCCTTTTTGTTAATAATCTTCTTAACCTTATTCCTCGAAGATCTAATGAACATTTTCGCTTAATAGTTTTGACTAGTCGTGGATCTTGTGCTACAGTGAATTCTGCATTTTACGACATCAGTTTTATTCTCTTGGTCTTAGCCTGTATCAAAGTTTGCCGTTAAGTAAATGTGACCGTAACAAGTTTTATGCATTTGGCTTATTTTTCACTAGACACCCACGAAGCTACATATGCTCAATGAAAAAAAAAACCTAAACATAACTTTGGGATGACACACTTAAGGAGTTATCTTAGAATCTCTTGGAAATACTGTAAAGCGAATAATAAAAGTGTCATATGCTGTGAAACAGATATCTGAATCGATTCGAATCGAAGTCATATTAAGTGTTACAAATTAAATGCTGTTGCTTAGTGTTATGACATTTTTATTGTAGTGTTTGCGGGCAGAAGAAGATCATGTGATCGGGATATCTAGGCGGAGATACACTTTAATATTTAATTTATGCTCATAAATGTCATGGTGGCATAATTCGAATTTTATTGCGGGATTTTTTTATGATTTGTAAAAGACCTTGAATTGGGGAGATGGCTCAAAATCTTTTATAAAGGATTCTCAATTCAAACTTGCCACATGACAAATTTTTATTGCATATGTATTGTGTGATTTCCGACATGGCCTTTGTCGAACTCCATCCTATTTTTTTCCAAAATAATGGCTAAATAAATATAGAAAAATTACTTCACCAAGAAAAGACACAGTGTCGGTGAGAAATCCTCCATCTAACACCTCCTTTCGCTGATCTTCTTGCATTACGAAACTATAGCTGGACACCACCAAAAGTAAGAATTAAATCAAAGTTCATGTAAAATGGGAAAACAACAACATTTTGGACAGACACAAAAAAAACCGAACAACATCGAAGAACAACTGGCATTTTGTTTGACATGAAAAAACCCAAAACTGATCATTTGTTATTAGGCAACGAACGAGCCATCATAGAACGAACGACAGATGGGAACGACAATCGACCGACATGGAAATGAAGTGAACTCTTTAATGTCAACTTCATGGACCATCCATGAATACAACCATTACGGCGACAAGAGAACCTTTGCAAAAAAAAAAAAAAAAACAAACAAAATTATTAAGACTGTTATGTAGAATGACTGACCGTCACATGCATTGTTGTTGTTTTTGCATGGTGGCATAGCGTGGCGTGGCATTAGTTAAGTGACTGGACCTTTACCAGAAAAAAACAAACAACGGACACTAAATCTCAAATGCGATTGCAGAGAATTGCGTTCGGTCAAGAGCAAAATGGGTCTCACCAAAGTAAAACAAAACCATCCGACATCTTTACGATGTCACTGTAGGTGCAGTCAAAATCCATTAGACGGACATAAGATAAAGAGACAACAACAACAACAAAAGAACTTAACAGTCGGACATTGTCACCAAGGGAAATGGTGAAAATACATTCAATGACATAACCACCACTGCAGCTACGAATGAATGTTGTAGATTAGAAAGAATAACATGAACAACGTTTTATTTATTTTTATTTTGATGAAATTGTGATTAGGTGACTCCCTAGTAACCTATGAAATTAGTAGAAATAGACGTCATATTATAAAATATGTTTTAAGTCTATCTATCCACGGAATACCTATCAAGGTCTATCGTCCAAATATGTCAAAAATATTTTTTAAAAATTGTTTCAAAAAATTTAATTTTTTTCCAAAATTAAAAAAAAATACTTCTTGGGTTTTCATAAAACTCATATAACTCTTTAAAATCTCATATGTAGACATCGGATTATTGGATATTTATGAAAATTATTATTTATTAAAAAAACAGAAGCTGGTGCTTTGTAAGTATTATAACTTTCTTGTGTGTTTATTTGGGTAATGTATTTTGAAATGAATATTTTGTTTTTCTGTCATTAGAAAAACAAAAATATAATAAAAAAGTCTAGAAAATCGGTTAAAATTCGTGGTTTCAATATATTATATGCTTCACATCTATTGTTAACGCCAGATGTGGGCTGCAGGCTGCAAAAAGTACAATTTTTTTAGAGAGGACCAAATCTCAAGATAATCAACGAAAAACGAGCGTATTGCCACTTGATATATGGGATACCATGGGACGTGGTCAAAATGGTCTAAAATACCAGAAAGGCTGCTGTTATTTTTTTAGGAAGTTTATCAAAATATGGACCAAACTAGATCTTATTTAAGCTGTTTTCATATGTATGTGAAATAAATAATTTTATTTATATTGAAGCTAATTTTTGCTAATCCACTGTGTTTTCTCCTCTAATTTGAGCATTGAATGTTATATGTACATATGTATATGTTATATAGTTTAATGTGTTTTTACCATTTGGGTATTTACCCATTTCCCACCTCTAAAAATCCTTCTTGGTTCATTTTATTTTTAATTTTAATAAAATACAAAACCGTTGCGTATGTTTGTTTTTTTAACGGCGGACAAATGATTTTGCTTTTGTAAATCAGCTGATTGCTGGCAATTTTTCGCTGGGATAGTGTCTGTTTACTTTTTAAGTTTTGTTGCAAAAGAGAATAAAACTATCTTATATTCCGTTTGCATTAGAGCTTTTTGCCGGGTTAACCTACTTCATGAGGATCTAAATGCCTAATCCGGTCAAGTACGCCAAAAGTGCTGTGTTATTTATTGTTTTCTTAAAGAGTCTCCAGCATGATTTACACGTTTCCCATGCTCTCATACCAATTTCCCTTTTTCCACTCGGATTTAGACACCTCCAAATCATGGGCTTTGAACGCTTTTACAGCAACTGTTGGCTACGAAAATCTTTGACCACGCCTTTTTTCGTAATATGCTGGAATCAACTAAAGTTATTGGATCCCCAGACGGGGCTGTACGGCAGATGACCCATCAATTCCAGGTTTTGTCCGGTCAAATTAGCGTTGGTTTGAATCGATGTGTGAGAGCTCGCATTATCATGGTGCACAATGATTCGTCTACTCTTGTTCGTTTTTCGAATTTCTCAGGAGACTTCTGGCTAACAAATTGTAGTGTACCACTCAGAATTAACCGTCCTACATTTCTAAAGCAGCGTAGTAGCCACAAGGCGACAATTTGCTTCGAAGTGTTTCTTACATGAACAACTTTCGTTGGAAGTGGCTCGCTTTCGAAGACCTAAACGGTCGATTCCTGGTTTGTTTCGGCTCCTATGCATAGATCCAAGATTTGTCGTCTGTGACGATCTTATAAACGTCGTTTGAAGCACAACTATCGTTTTTATTCACAATTTCTTTGGACCAATCCACAAGAGCTTCTTTTTGAGCGATTGTCCAGTTTTGCTGGATCTAACGCGAAACATCCATGTTTGCGGCTAGGTGTTCATGCAATATCAAATGTTAGTTGGTGGAAGAAATGCCCAAGCTCTATCTCACGGTATATAACTTGGCGATCTTGCATTATTCTTTCACGCACTTCCTAATTTTTTCTGACACAACGGCTGACCCTCACGACCTTTGATTTTTGTCTATTTTCGCTCACGATTGAATTAATTAAACCAGTTTTTCATAGTACTATAGGATTGTGCTCTATCGACATACAAAGATTTAATTTGATCGATGCACAATTGCCGTGATTATCCACTTCGAAAATTGTTGGACGAAAATGTTTACAAGTAAATACCATTTTTTTGCAAAGTGATTTCTTCAAGTCACTGTAAACAACCAAACACATGGTCGTATGTCAATCTGTCCTGAGTACGCTTAGGCTAAAAACTGTCAAACTTTCCAAAAAAAAGTCAAATTATGCCTGTCGACAGGGCGTGCTTCCTAGGCCAGAAGGTTTTCTAGTTACCCTCATAACAAGTTTTGTAGGAAAATATTTCCAAATTATTTGTTTGTATGCTCCTTTTGACAAAAGCATCCAATGAAATCTGAATTACTTCTCCTGAATTACCACAATAAAATACGAATTCCGTTATGAGGCCTCGATGCTTTACACTCATCCTGTAACAACAAAAATAAAGAGTTCAGTATTGTGGGAATGAAAGCATGTCTATTGGATAAAATGAATGAAGGGTCCTTCACGGAATATATCTTGAAAGCCAATTAGAAATTTGTTTCACTGCTTTTGCCTAAATTTTGTTATTCTATTTTAGACAAATTTCCTAATTTGTCTAATTTTCAATCAAACAGTATGGAAAAATAATGAAGAGAAATTCATTTTTGTGTGCCACTTAAATTTTTTTCTTCTCATCAACGAAGTATAATTATAGCCTCAGTCTTTAGGGTTACGAGATTTTATGCACTTGTATACGATTCATACATATGTACTTCATCGAAATAACGCTTTTAGACGATATTCTTTTTAGACAATCTGGAATTACTTAGCAACGTCCGTCCGTCTGTATCTCTCTTTGTCTGGATATTTCTTGAATGGATCGACCGATTTGGTCCAAGTTTTGGATTTCGTAATATTTTGTCCAAGTTAAATTTAAGTCATTATTGGCTATTATGGTGCGTATGATATCTCTCGAAGGGAGTAATCGGTTTGGTCTAAACTAAACCTAAACTTAATATGGATTATATCGGTCCACTGCTTCAAATATCGTAAAATTACTCTCAAAAGTACATCAATTTCCAACAGAATATATATGGACAACATCATCAGGTAACTTCCTCACACAAGTTCAACATAACTGCAGTTTATAGACTGTTCGAGGACCCTTTGGACCTTTTTGTAGTCTTGTTTACAGCGATATCCTACCACGATGTCCACGATATCGTGGACAAGTCCATGCTTCCTAACAAAGCTCTAAATACTACTGTGACCAACTAAAATAGCTTATGGGAGAGGTAAATATTGAAAGGAGTGACTCTCAAAGATCCATTTCCCAAGATCCATTTCTTTATGTACCTTCTCCGCAAAAGTTTAAAATTTCTGCGATTTAATCTAAATTAAATTTATTAGCAAAATGTTTGAATTTATTCGGAACGTCCACAATCGTTAAGATAAATATCTTCTCTGTTTTCTACTCTGTAAAATTTTTTCCTAAATATTGTGAACTCTATTGAATTTATACGAGCCCTAACCACTATTAATTTTTACACCACACAATTTAAGAAGAAACTCAATTAACATCAAATGTATGTCTAAAGGGACTAATATATATATATATATATATATATATATATTAGTCCCTTTAGACATACATTTGATGTTAATTATATATATATATATATATATATATATATCGATCGGACAAAAACTGACTGAGATATGAGGGTTGGAAGGGAAATATTTGTTGTGTTTTGTATATAGAATAGAAACTAAAAACGTGTTTTCCTCGAAGTGGCACTTTTGAAAGCGGTGCCCACTGTAGCTAGAAAAGCGATGTCCGATCTTCATATGTTTTTGTGTGCGACTATTATACACATACATATGTATATCTTGTGCGTTACCGAGAGACTTAAAAAAAACTGTTGACGGAGGCCGAAAAGTTATCAATTTTTTTTTGATTTTAACAGTTCACATTTTTATAATGAACGTTTTTTAATTCCGTTTCACTAAAGGACAAGATTATTAGGTTCGAAATGATCTCACAAAAATATATGCTGATTCGTTTTCCAACTACAAACTGCTTTAGTAAAAACAGTGTTTTGTCACAAAACAAACATAGATTTTTTAACACAATGAATAAATCACGATGAATTTTTACAAGAAGTCTACCAAACTTTTTATTTTATGGACCTCCGAGATTATTAGGTTTGCTTCCTCAGATCTGCCAACTCTTCTTACTTACGTTAAATGTTTTTACTTAGGTAAGTTGCATAAACACAATTTTGGGCTTCTGTTTAGACTGTCAAGTGACAATTTTTCAACTTTAATCATGTAATCTTCATAATTTTCGATACCATTGGCAGCTATTTTTCATATGTAAAGTTCTCAAGCCATACGACGCTGGCATTTTTTAGAAGATATTTATACCCTCCACCATAGCATGGAGGGTATAATAAGTTTATTTTTCCGTTTGTAACGCATTGAAATATTCATTTGCGACCATATAAAGTATATATTCTTGATCAGGTTAAAATTCTGAGACGATGTAGCCATGCCTCTCTGCCAGCCTGCTGTAGTCACTCTAGCGTCCACAAAAAATTAACTAGATCACTATATTTTTGCACCCGAATATCTTCTTTCCATAGGCAGGTCAAGTTCGAAGATGCGCTATATCGGCCAAAGTTGTGGTATAGCCCCCATACATCCAGTACTTCCCGATTTTTGGTATTTTAGCTACAATTATCATTTCAAGTTCTTAGTGACCACCACCAAAAATTGTCAACATAGGTCCCCCTTTGGATATAGCGGTTCCTTCAGATTTTCGGTATTTTGAGGATGTTAGGTACTATTTTTAACCGAACTAGCTGTAATTTGACATTTGAAGTTCTTAGTGGTCACCACACCTCTCTACTAAAAGTTGTCAACATAGGTCCATGTTTTTGAAATAGACCCCATATAACGGTACCTCCCGCTTTTCGGTATTTTTTTTACTGAACTACCCTTTATTTGAAGTTCCGTGCAGCCACGAAACTTCTCCACCAATAATGTTATACATAGGTCTATGACTGATATACGGTATTTTGAGTGTTTTGGCTACATTTTTTGACTGAACTACCAGTAACTTAACATTTGAAGTTCCCTGCAGTCACGAAACTTCTTTACAAAAAATTGGTATAGCCCCCATATAACGGTACCAAACGATTTTCGGTATTTCGATCATTTTAGCTACATGTGTTGGCTGAACTATCTGTAATGCGACTCCTCCACAAAAAATGCTCCATGTTTTAGTATAGCCTCCATATAACGGTACCTCCCGATTTTCGGTCTTTTGAGGATTTTAGCTACAATTTTTAACCGAACTACGTATTTCCAGGATTTTAGCAACATTTTTTGACCGAACTCTCTCCAATTTAATATTGGAAGATTTGAAAAACAAAAATTGTCAACGTCCTTGTTTATATAACGCTAACTGTGATTTGTGGTGTTTTGAGGGTTTTAGCTAAAATTTTTTGCTGAACTCATTCATTGTCATTTGCGTTTCCCAGTTGTCGCAAAGCTTCACTACTAAAAATTGTCAACAAAGGTCCAAACCTTGATAAAGGTACCATATAAATCATTTGGGATATCCGCGGTCATAAAATATATCTAGTTAAAGTTGTGGACATAAAGGAAAACTAATTACTCCATTTTAGTTCAAAATATTTTATGGTGGAGGAACCTAACGCTTTTTTACATATTTCCATTGGCATGTGTCTGGAGGGGCGAAAATGTTGGGAAACATATTTTAACTAAATAAATAATAAAAACTAATTCGATCAGGGTTATTTCTTTGTATATATAATTCCCCCAAAAGGAAAGAAAAACTTTCTCTATAGTTTTACTTGTTTACCGTAAGCCTGTAAGACAATTTAAAGTATAACGGAAGTACGGCATTAATCTTTTTCACAATTGAATCAAATGATTTTTTCTCCAGAGACCAAAGTCAACTTGTTTCTGATGTCTGTGTGTCTATTTAATATTGCTTGCCTGACATGTCACCTAACAAGCTGCGATTTAACAATTTGTCTGAGAAACGAAATGGAAGGCACAATCAGATTTAGGCACTAAACTCAGCCTCAATGAATCCAAACCCAGAAACAATCCTCTTTGACGAAATTGTTATGTACATACATGCATATGTTCATATATAAAACCACACATCCTCACACACATAAACGTTCTACAAAATTCATGAATGAATTGAACACATGAATGAATGGATGGATGAATTATAGCCAAATCAAAAAAGAAATAAAAAAACACTACATCGAACATGAACTTCAACATCTTTTGAGTATTTCAAAAGTTAACCGGCTTCAAACATGGCTTAATGTTTCAGAAAAAAAACGACAAACTTCCCAAAAGAGTAAAGCACGAGTTTTGCGTATATGCTCAAACTCCATTCCCTCTGTCCGTCCATGTGTTTTGACATCGTGTTGTTGTCGTTAAGGCAATGAAAGGGGATGCTCAAAAGACAACATGAAACTATTGTAAAGGCATATGTATGTACATTGTTTGGAATCTTACAATTCGACATACACTTGTGCCTATGGGTGTGTATGTGTCTGTTTGTTGTTGTTATTGTTAACGAAAGAAAAAAATCAAAACATGTTACAATGAAACCAAAAAGGAATTAATAATATAAGTAAGTACCTAATCCAATCAATCAAATCGAACAATGAATCAAAAAATCGAAATTGTATGTGTTGTTGTTTTTGTCTTTTTGGAGTTCTTTAACAGAAACACCCAATTCAATCATACACAACTTGAAGGTTTGTTTGAGTGTATGTTTTTGAGTAAGGTACTTGGTGCCCACTTTATCAGAATCTACAGTGAATGACAAAAGTAAACATAAAGAATGTCCGCTGCGGGAAAGGGCCCAGAGGCTCACTCTTCTTCCTAAATTTTTAATATGGAGGATAATTTTGGATTTTTTAATCGGCTGTCCTGATTTAAATGTTATGCCAACAGATGCACCAACCAGAGTCAATGTGGGATCTCAGTCATATATTGATATCTGTTTGTATCATCTTTGGGTTGCTATTCCGAACGTCGACGTAGACGGACGTTCTTCGACTACAGACGAATGGACAGAAAATTATTTAATAGGAAATTGGCAGAGGATCTTCCCAATATTCAGCTTCCTCTTGAGCGGAATATGTATTACTCACTCCAAAATCGAAGCATGCATCGAGGCCACGGCCGAGGTATTCCGAAACGCCATGGAGTTCGCAATTCCTAGAACAAATTCTGGGCCTAGAGGACCCCCTAGACTTTCGCCAGATATATTAGACCTTATCCGACAAAAGAAAGTTCTACGGAGAAGATTAAACCCTACACGAAACCCTGAAAGGTATTCAACTCTCAGGGCGGAAATTCGCAACGCCGATTGCGGAATACGAGTCAGTTAGTAACTAGCAAAATGTCTGCTACTTCGTATACGGAAAGGAAATAAACCATATTTTATATGGAAATTGTTGTTGTTAATTGATACTTAATTTCAATTAAGAGTACTTAAATGTTCGAATTTCCAAAAAATCTGTATTTCAATTAAGGATAAAAACCTTCTTGTAAAGAAATTGTCACATATGTCTACATTTTCCAAATGAACTTACTATAGGGTTAAAAAAATAAACGCCTGTGTTGAAGAGATTCTTCACGTTCAATTACTTTATTTCAGTAAGTTACTTCGCGTTCACATAAAACCAATGGTACAATATATAATACAACTTTGGACCTTATCTAAAATTTGACAGTTTTTGCACTCCTTGTTCGCCTAATGCCTATGGCATTACATGTAGAAACATGCCATACGTTTTAAGTTCGACTTTTCATAACGATTTTGATTTAATCCAAAATGCCAATGCGCTGGATTTAGCCGTTCACTCAAAATTAGTTTTAGTAATAGTTAGTACTTCTAGTACACTAACCCCCTGTTTTTGTAACTTATTTTTGTTCGTTCGTCTATATTCGTAATAGTTTAGGCATTCATAGCTCAGCCCCCAGATGACATACACATCTAATTTTTCGTATACCCGTTCCATATATCGTTAAGAATTCCTCATTTAAAAATCAGCGCTCTACATTTGCGCTAAAGCGAGTAAATCGATCTACAAAATTTGACAATTCGTGTGAGAAGAATAAAATTTTTTACAAAAACTGGGGGTTAGTGTTATTACCCATTGGAACTTTCAGTACACTAATAGTATAATTCCAAATTACATCATTTCAACTTTTTTCTCACACCCAATACCAAAATGGTACGCATAAGTATAAGCTTCAAAAAATACCTCATTATATCAACCATATATACCAACCGGGATTCTCATTTCCAGCTCTATCTGTTACAATTTTCATATACGTAAGTACGTATTTCCAAAATTTTCTCCTAATATTTCAAAATTCCATCTCATCCCCTTTACACAATAACAAACTATACCAATTTCTGTACCATTCAGTACTTTCCTTAAGTCCAAATTTCAGGATTCCAGCTCTTTCTCACAAATCCAAATTTTACCAAATTTGGTACCATTTTGTACTCATAAATACGAATTTACAAATTCTCCTCCTTATCTCCACTCTATACACCAACTGCTGTCCCAAAATTCCTGCTCAACTCCTTTAGTACTTTTTGTATTTCCAAAACCTCCATATCTTAACCCTATACCTCTACCTTCTCGATATCAAAACCCCACACACGAACAGGGACTCTAATACCAAATTTTAAAATTCCAGCGCTGCCCGTACACCAAATACTAAATTTAGATCGATTTAGTAACTTTAGTATACTTATGGTACATACATATTTCCCAAACCACCTCCATATACCACGCTACACTCCAGCTCTATCCTTATATCCAATAACAAATTGACTACCAGCTCTATCCTTATATCCAATAGCAAATTGACTACCATTTAGTACTTTTCGTATACTTATGGATCTTATTTCCAAAACCGCATCCCAACGCACCAACAGCGACTTTAATAGCAAATTTTCGAATCCCAACTCTATTCCTTAACACAACATCAAAGTTAGTACCATTTAGTACTTTTCGTACACATAAGCACTAATTTCCGAAATTTTTTTCTTATCTCTGTTCAACACACCTACACTGATCTAATACTAAAATTCAAAATTCCAGTTCCTTAGTTTGGCAAATACCAAACGGTTCCCAATTTAGTTCCACTTATAACTTTCCATACACATAAGTACGAATTTCCGAAACTACCTCCATATATTAACCATACACTTAATTCCAAATTTCAGGATTCCAGCTATATCCGATAACACAAATACAAAATGTACCAAATTTAGTAAACATAAGTATGAACTTCGAAAACCTCCTCCATATCTCAATACTACACTGCAAACGTAATCCTAATTCCAAATTTCAGGATTCGAACTCTATCCTTGCATCCAAATTGAAATTGTACCCACATTTAGTACCATTTATTACTTTTCGTACACAAAAGATGAGTTTCCAAAACTACATCCATATCTCTGTCCTACACTTCGAGCGTAATTTTAGGTCTTAATTTCATGATTCCAGCGAAATTGTACTAAATTTAGTACCATTTACTACACCCCAATACGAATTTCCAAAACTTCCTCCATATCTCAATATGACACTCCAATAGTGATCTTAATTCCAAATTTTAGCATTCCAACTATGTCCGTTCACCCAAATCCAAAGTGTACCACATTTAGTTCCATTTAGTAGTTTTAATACGCATAAGAACGATTTTCCAAAACCTCAGTCTTATACTCCAACAGTAATCATTATTCCAAATTTTTATCCGTTCTCACAAATCCAAATTTTATCAAATTTAGTACTTTTCGTGCACATAAGTACGAATTTCTTTCTAACTCTCCATCATTCCAAATTTCAGAATTCTAGCTCTTCCCGTTTGCCTAATACAAAGGGTACCCTATTTAGTACTTTTCGTACCCTTCTACTTCGAATTTCCAAAAAAAACCAGCTTTATCTCACCCCTACATACCAACAGAAACAGAAAACAGTCAAAATTTCAACTTTCTACCTTCAGCGGTTTCGTCTGTGCGATGATATGTCAGTCACTCACTGAACTCTTTTATATATGTATATAGATACTGTATATCGATGTTTAATAATTCGTCCCCACTTGTGACATTTTCAGAAAACTTTTCTGTAGTGGAATTCTGTAACTCATTTTTTTGAGTTATCGACAAAAATCGGTAACATTAAAACGCAAAATTATGAATGAAAAGCATCAATAAAAATTGACAACACTGCCGCTATCGGTATAAGCATTTTAATTTTACCGATTTTTGTCGGTAACTCGAAAAATGAGTTACAGAATTCCACTACTGGAAGCGGAACCGTAATAAGTGAAGAAAATATATGGTGATAGAATAAATTCCTTCAAGCTTCCAATATTGGGGTACGGTTAAAATGAAGACATAATAGAAAATCCACAGGACCGGATGGAATCGCTGACATTGTCTTAAGGAGAACTGATGGTGCTGCTTGGAAGCATGTTGCGATTATCTTCAACCACTGCATAAACCTCGGTTATTTTCCGGTTTCTTGGAAAAGGGCAATTACAATTCCCATCCTGAAACCAATAGCCTTAGCTTTAGCGTTCGGGAAGCTAATTGAATATTTTGTTCTCTCGGAAAGAAGAGAGAAGTTAGAGGATGGAGCAATCCTATCTGGCAGTCAGTTTGGCTTAAGGCAGGTCATTCAACGTCACATGCACTCATGGTCTTATTTGAATATGTGACTACAGCTCTAAATAACAAGGGTATAACTATCGCTGTTAGTTTGGACTTTGTTCGAATTATGCCGTCTAGTGACAAGTTTCCTAGCGGAAAGAAGTTTTATGATAAAGGTTGAAGGGTACCTTTCCTTAGAAAGGGCGGTAAATGCTGGGGTGCCACAAGGGTCTCTCCTTGGACCTGTCCTTTTCAACATATTTATTAGTGATATACCTCGTCCGCCCGAAGGTCAATTAAGGCCTGTGTACATAAGCTGCCTCGCCTGGTTGCCTTACTTTCCTGCTTCATTTCTGACATAACAAAAATAAGAGAATACTCTTGCCATTGGAAATTCAGACCAGGGGCTGGATTCCTGTAACTTATTTTTTGAGTTACCGACAAAAATCGGTAAAATTAAAACGCAAAATTAAGAATGAAAAGTATCAATAAATGTTGACAACACAGTTTTTATCGGTATGAGTTAGCGACAGCTTTGTTTTAGTTGTCAACTTACCCACAAATTTCGTCAATATCCGAAGTTATAAGCATTTTAATTTTACCGATATTTGACGGTAACTCGAAAAATGAGTTACAGAATTCCACTACAGGTGCTCAATTCTGTTTCTATGAAAATGTGAAATAAAAACTTTTATAAAGGAAAAAAAACTGTCAAATGATAGAAATTATAAAGGACATATTTTCATTTCATATTTTCATAGAACAAGAATCCAGGCCCAGGTTAAATACTTGGGCATTATAAATTTAATAAATAAATTTTAATTTGTGCGGCATATTGACTATATTTTAAGAAAAGTCAAGAGAGTATATTGGGCTTACCAGCGTGCCATAAGTGCTACTGGTGAGGTGACTCTTAAGGATAGGTAACTAATCTAGAAACATATTATCAGGCCACTATTTGCGTATGCCTTCACTTTCTGGTTTGGGATTTCTTCCCACCAAATGGAAAGGCTCCGTATTTGCGAAAGACGGATTCTTCTGTACTGCTTGGGCTTAAGGCCAACACAAGGGGAGGATGGGATCTGGCGTCTAATTTTCTAATGGCAAACGCTCTAAAGTTCCTAGATATAGTTGCTACTTTAGATAATAATTTCGTTAGAGATAGCCTATTGCACGAAAGGGACGTACAAGGGCTGATTCGGCACAATTATAGGCCACTGAGTAGTTTAGTTACACTTGATGTAGAAAGTCTTCTCTACAGAGATGATAAACTCCTCTTCTATCATCGTAGGTTTGGCACGTTAGATATTGACAATACAGTCTATCAAGTAGCTCAGTTGCCGGTGTAACGCCTTTCTATGTAAATATTGTAAATCTTATTTCATTTCATTTGAAATTAGTTTAAGTAGTTTTAATGTAAATAGTAGATCATATATAGTATGTAAGCTATATACTTATAAAAATGTTAGGTGATCATTGATTAGCATCTTTTTTAGGAGAACATCTTAGTGTAAACTCTTTTGCATTAATAATGTAAAACTTTAGTGTTTATGAAAGGCTATAGCCACGCTGTGGCATCCTTTAGCGTACAATACAGAAAAATAAGAATTTATGCTAAATATATATTAAACCAATATACTTAAGAACTAATGTTAGATAATAAGTTATTAAATAACTATGTGTAATGACCAGATGAGAAAATACAAACTTGAAACTAGGCAAAACTGAATGACCTGTGATTTTAGGCAAAACTGAATGACCTTTCCACATAAAATTAAATTAAATTTTTTTTGTTCGGTAAAACCAAAGTAAAATTAATGAAAATATGGAAGGTGTTGTTTGTTTTGGAGCTCTTCTTTTTACAAAAATTTTTATCATACTTTTGCTTCACACTGTACTACGTTCAATACTCTCTTCATATTAATCTCTACCCGAACAATTAACAATCTCAGCAAACTTCTTTTGAGATTTTGAGAGGTTTTCTTAAATAGAGTTATTTCTTGGCAGCAATTGTTCCTCATTGTTTCTTTTTTTTGTAGTGGTTTTGTTGTCATGGGGTGCAATGACTTGATATTCAACTTTAATTTATTTAAAAAAAGCCTTATTTACCTGACACAAATTCGGAAATGCCCATCCCTTTCAATTGAAAGGGCGATATAAATACATTGTATATAGATTTGGATTTTCTACCAACTGGAACAATAACAACTGTTGAGATAAGAAGATCTTCAGGTGACAACTATTTTATTGTTTCCTGATTAGAGATTTATTTTCATATATTTTTCGAAGAAAACTATTTCACTTGAATGAAGGTGTTATAATCCGCTAGCATGAGGGTTTTAATACTTCATTAATTTAATTTCGGAATATTTTTTCGAATAAATAATGTTGATGATCAAAACAGGTCGTTGCGGTCGGTATCTATACCATTGGTTATAAATCTATTTAATTGAAAACCAATTTGAGGTACAGGGGTAATTAATCCTGATTAGGAATAGAGATTAGAGATGGTATTTATCGTACGGTGTGTGAATGCCCAGTTAGTTAATAACCATATTTTTGCTATTTATTTGTGTATTGACAATATGCTGCATTATTATTTGTGATATATACCAAAATATTGGCTTCCGAAATAATTGCAGCGGGTAGTCAAAAATTTGCTCAAATGTGTTTTATGTCTGCAATGGCAAATAATATACCAAATAGTAGCCAATTCGTTTGTTGTAACAACTCAATTATGTTTGTTCTGATTTGGGTTCTTCTGTGTCCAAATCAGAGCTCCGAATACTAGCTCGAATTCCACTCGCTAGTGAAACTTTTCCGAATTCGATCAAGTTGAGGGGGGCAACTTGCCGCCTCCATCCACCAAACAAAGGTTCCCCACCCCACCAAAAAATTTGCATCCAAAAAAACCAACTACCTTCCCCCAAGTTTCACTCGCGAGTAAATCGGAGCTCTGGACTCCAAATTCTAAAATGCTGTAGAGTCTGTATCCATAAAGAAGTTTAGCTGGGTTTGTGTCGGATATTGAAGTGTCAATTCAGGTTCGGAACTGCTGCCGGCCAGCTACTCGAGGACCTTGTTCCTTCTTCCGATTTTATAAAAAGCAGTGGCCTGCGCGGGCGATTGTAGTCTCAGGACAATATGTTCAGGAAGCCTCATTTCGAGTTGTAAACCGTGTGGCAGTAGAATTAGCTGTGGATATTTTTATATATATCAGATGGACGAACTGTACTAAATCAGTTATGTACACCAGATCCGCGCTTTTTTGCGAATACAGTATTATTATTATTGTTGCATTTGCTAGTCTCTCCCTATCTCTCTCTCTCTCTCTCTCTCTCTCTCGAATTTCCTTTAATATTTAAAAATCCACTGGATTTCATATGTCAGTTCCATAATGAATACGTCAAATAGAATCAACTGTATTTATGGCGAGGATTTATTTGACGTATACGTAATGACGTCACCCAGAGGATGAAAGATACAAAGCAACGGTCCTGACCCTTTTTTATCTCAAGTGGATACTGATCTTTCGTGGTGTTACCTGGGGAGCTGCTTTAACGCCCTTCGGGGAACCTGTAACCCCTATAGGGCGCGTCCCCAGGTGGCGGATAGGGGAATGCTTCCCAGATATGGGTGGTAGGACGGAAATCAAATACGTCCCGCGGACCAACAGGTAGCGGCGTCTGTCTTAAAGTAAGCGGCAGCAAACAGCGTCTGTACTCCAGTGGAGCGGCTGAATACGTAGAAGGAAAACAGTTAACCCTTCAGAAGGCAACGGGAAACCACTGAAGTCTCTCTCCCTCGAAAACCATACAATCATGAGTGATGAAACAAATACACGGCCCTTAGTCTCCGGCAATACAAGGGTGCTAAGAATCCCCGGAGGTAAAAAACAACATTTAAATATTGCAACATGGAATATAAGGAGTCTCTATGAAGCAGGAAAACTAGCCAACACCATAGCGGAAATGAATAGATTAAACATCGATATACTCGGAATAAGTGAGACCTGGTGGCCACAAAACGGTGAATTTAGCTCCCAACACGCGAAAATATACTTCTCTGGCAATTCTACCGAACATCACAGAAACGGTGTGGGATTTATAGTAAAAAGTAACATAGCGCAAAGCGTAACGGGTTCTATTTTTAAGTCGGATCGGACTATGCTGCTTAAAATTCAATGTAAACCAATTGATTTAAACATAATCCAAGTATATGCACCTACTGCGGACAAAAGTAATCATGAAATTGAATCTTTTTACGAGGAAATCGACGACTTATTAAGAATGACAAAAAGCCACGAAATAACAATAATTCAAGGCGACTTCAACGCTAAAATAGGTGCAGAAAAGTGTCAAGGTATAACAGGAAAATACGGTCTTGGCGAAAGAAATGAAAGGGGTGATAGACTAATTCAGTTTTGTCAGGAACATAAAATGATGGTAACAAATACAATGTTCTGTCTTCCCCCAAGAAGACTATACACGTGGAAATCACCGCAAGATAGAAGGGACACTATTGTGAGAAATCAAATAGATTTTATATTAATTAATACCAGATACGGATCTTCGGTTATGAAATGTTCAACGTATCCAGGTGCTGATGTTCCTTCAGACCACAATCTTCTGATGATGAAGTTGCGCATAAAAATTGCCACAAGCAAAAAACGGAAGATTCGCCGTAAACTCGATGTGTCAAAGCTTGAAAATACCACATTCAAAACAAATTTACGAGATAAAATAAATCAAGAACTGAGAAACATAAATACTGAAAACGTTGACGACTTATGGAACGCACTAAGGACTACGCTCAAGCCCCTAGCGGATAATACCCTTGGATACCACAAAATATCTAAACAGAAAGAGTGGATGACACAGGATATTCTCGACTTGATGGAAGAGAGACGAAAACATAAAAACATAAATTTTGAACGATATTGGGAACTAAATAGGGAAATCCAAACCGCTGTAAGAATAGCAAAAAACAACCACATAATTAAACAATGTCAGGAGATTGAAAGATTAAAAAGCCTTCACGACGATTTTAATCTCCATAGAAAGTTAAAAGAACTTGCTGGTGTATACCGCAAAACTCCCTCAAAAGTACTTTACAACAATAATAATGATCCTGTTTTTGACATAGAAGAAAAGAAAAATATCTGGAGAGATTATATAAAACAAATTTTTACAGATGAACATAGAACAACTTTTGAAGAACAGACGCAACATCCTCTTACAGGAACACCAATAAGTAGAAGAGAAGTTGAAACTGCTATAAACAGTCTGAGAGATAAGAAAGCTTGTGGGCCGGACGAGATTCCCTCGGAAATCCTAAAACTAATAGATGAAGAAAATATAGAAATTATAACAAAATTATTTAACCATGTATATGATACAGGCCGATTCCCGCAAGATTGGCTAAAATCAACATTTATTACCATTCCGAAGAAATGCCATGCAAAATATTGTAGCGAATACAGACTTATTAGCCTTATGAGCCATGCTCTAAAAATATTTCTGCGTATTATCCACTCCAGAATATACTCAAAATGTGAAAAAGCCATGGGAACATCCCAGTTTGGATTCAAGGAAGGTATGGGAACCCGAGAAGCACTTTTTTCAATACAAACATTGGTTCAGAAATGTAAAAATGCACAAAAAGACCTATTTCTATGCTTCATTGATTACGAAAAAGCTTTCGACACAGTGTTACACGATAAGTTGATTGACATCCTCATCTCCATTGGCCTAGATCAGAAAGAAGTACAATGTATTAAAAGTCTATATTGGAATCAAAATGCACAAATAGAAGTGAACGGGGAAATGACAAATAGTATTGATATATCCAAGGGAGTCAGACAAGGGTGCATATTATCACCTTTGCTATTCAATATCTATTCAGAAAAAATTTTTGAAGAATCGATAAACAAAATTCCAATAGGCATTCCTTTAAATGGAACATTTCTGAACAACATACGATATGCTGATGATACAACTTTACTGTCGCATAGCATATCTGGTCTCCAGAATCTTGTGAATAAGCTCACAACACACAGCGAGAAATATGGTTTGAAAATTAACATCAGTAAAACAAAATTCATGGTTATAAGCAAAAAGAATGGCCACAATAATGCAACATTGAAAATTCACAACACCAATGTGGAGAGGGTTAAAAGTTTCAAATATCTAGGAATTACAATAACTGAACAGTGGGACTGTTCAAAAGAAATACGATGCAGAATTGAACTGGCCAGAGAAGCATTTTCAAAATACAGACGAGTGTTTACGAGTCATGACATTAATCTTGAAACAAAGATTCGTTTTATCAAAACCTATGTCTGGTCAGTGCTATTGTACGCAATGGAAGTATGGACCATAAAAACAGCTGATATAAGAAGACTTGAAGCTTTTGAAATGTGGATCTATAGGAGAGTTCTGAAAATTCCTTGGACAGCCCATGTGAAAAATGCCGATGTTCTAAGAAGAATGCACTGCGAAAGAGAACTTATCTCAGTTATAAAAAGACGAAAGACAACATATAATGCGAAATCAAAAATATAAATTACTGCAAATTGTAATCCGCACAAGGATAGAAGGAAGGCCTGCTAGAGGTAGAAAGGAGACAACATGGATCGATAACATCACAGAATGGACTGGCATCCGAGACATTACAATCCTATTGTTTAAGGCTAGAGATAGAGAGGCATTTGCAGATATACTAAGCAATCTATAAACAAAAAAATATTACAAATATTGTATCCATATGTATTTATAAAAAACTATTTGTATTGTATTGGTCGCTAACATTCGGAAAACGAATTAGCAAATAAAGAAGAAGAAGAACGATATATTACTGCCATATAGGAAATACGATGTGTTGGGAAAGCCGTTACAACAACACCTAAAGGTTACGTACTGCTTTATAGCAGCCATGACATAAAGCATGAGTATGGTTGCGGATTTGCAGTTAATCGGAGGTTAAAACATCTAGTCTCCAGACAAGGACGAACAGACCAAATATATATTTTACGAGTTCTAAGAAGAAACATATGCTATCCATGACATTAAAATCATTCTCGGAGATTGTAATGCCATAATTGAAAAGGAGAAATTCAGTCTCCACAGTGAAACGTCTGATAACAAAATGAGACTGATAGATTTCGCTGTGGTAAAAGACATGGTAGTCTTCAGGCAAACTTTTTATCCGCTGCCTTCTAAATCACGAGGATTTCAGCCTGGAAAACATTACAGTTGCTATCTAACAAGTAAGCGTACTCAAGACGTAGCCTTTCACAGTAGACGTCAGCCCCCGTACCTTCCTCCATCTTGGAACCGTCTGTATAAAAACCCAAACCTCCAGAGGGGGGATTACTGCGGTTCCAGTCGTCTCTACTAGGTATAACGTCACATCTCAGGACTGGTGATATATAGTCGTTTAGTTTTCCACGTTGGTTCACATTGATACCTGATTCATTCAGGATACATCCATGCCCAAAGGTACAATCGTGCCAGAGATTCTGTTCATGTAGCCTTAGGGCACTACGAGCTGCCTGAAACTTAAAAATAATAAATCAAAAAATAATAAATCATATTGATCATGTTGTGATAGATGGAAGACAATCATGGAACGTGTTGGATGAACGATCGTTCCGAGGTACTAATTAAAAGTAGCAAAAAAGTACAAACATCACAACACGGAAGTTGGAAATCGGTAAGCTGAAATCACAATAACAATGGCAAAGTATTGCCCACTAGATGCAAACAGACTCTAAATGTATGCATGGAACCAAACACCTCCAGCCTAGCGCACGAGGGAGGTATCGGGAGAAAAGTTGGGAGGAAAAACGCATTTTCTGCAGAAGAAAGAGAGAAATGGAATGCGGGAAATGTGAAAAAATCGAGATGTACAGGTGCCAAAATAAAGTCCGAAAATTTTACCAAACAGTGAAAGATAAAATTGATGACCTAGGTACAGGTACATCCCCATGTAGAAAGAGATAAAGATATTGTGCTCAGAGTGTGCTCAGGATAGAGATTTTTTCCAAATCTGTACGCATCACCACCATCTGTCGGAAAGAATACTTACCTGGTGATTGTACCGTCAACATAATAGTGATAAGTCTGTGTGCTCAAACTGTAGGGACACAAGTCTTCTTCCTTTTAGCATATAAGCTAGAGTCTGGGATATTGCGTGAAAGACTAAAACCTATGGTCAATGAAATAATTGATCATACCAGCGCGGCTTAAGACTAGGCAAATATACCATTAAACAGATATTTACCGTGCGGCAAGACCCAATAGATGCAGATCATGCAGAGCATTTTTTGTAAATTAAAAAGCAGTCTTCGACAGTCCTATATGGTCAAAAGTATTCCAAGTCATGTCTGAATTTGGTATCCCCAAGAAGGTCATTCAGCTTTGTAAACTGACTTTAACTGATACCCGGTCCTCAGTTAAAATAGGAAAAAAAACTCTCGGAACAGTTTAGTACTAAACGAGGTTTCAGACAAAGTTATAGTGTTTCTGTGTCTTCTTCAACATCCAATATTCACCAATTACCCCATGTTACTTCCTTAAGCTGAAGACATTGATATCATGGGTCAATCAATAAAAGAATCTACTGCTATCTTTACAAAAGTTGAAAGAGAATCCGTTAAAGTAGGTCTAGCAGTAAACGGTGACAAGACCAAGCTGATGGTATCGAAATCGTGAAATACGTCCATAGAATAGAACTCGGACCAACTGTGGAAGTTGAGTTAGTTAAAGACTTCGTCTTCCTCGGCACCGCCATAAACACAACAAACAACATCAGTTGTGAAATAAGAAGAAGAGCACTGGCTAAAATATGCTAAATAAGCAGTTAGAAATGAAGGTACATCTCCTCCTCTTTACAAAATACTGATACTACCGGTGCTTATGTATAGTTGCGAGGCCTAGGTACTTGTTAAGCCGATAAGACAATGCTTAGTGTATTTGAGAGAGAATTCTTTGAATGATCTTTGGGTCAAGATGCGTATGAATGAGCGATATGAATCCGCTAAAAATTTGTATAAATTCGGGCCGTATGGCGGTACATGCAGAACTGGAGTGCCAAGGCTTCGATGGAGAAGACAATTAGAAGACGAAATGGAAAAACACGATATTCCGAATTGGAAAAGTAAAGCAACAAACAGAAAGGAATGGAAAACTTTCTAGTTCGGCTGAGATTATGACGCGGAAATAGTCCAATGTAAACCTTTCAGTATAGGAGTGTTTAAGGAAAAAAATATCCATTTCTTCTCCTAAATATTTTACGATCATCACTAATAACTAAAGGTATCTATTTTGGTAAGAATTCAACCTGCATTAATATTTCGTGACGATCGGACCATTTTTGCTGCCTGGGGTTTAAGTACAATTTATAATGGACGAACGTACGGGCATATGAAGATCGGTATACCACAAATTAAGACATACATAACACATAATGTTTTATTAAGTACTGCGGCCTTTGACCTTGAAAAATTCACCATCGACCGCTTTTCAGCTAACATCAAATTCTGAAACAGACTCAGAAGAACCAGTTTGGTGCTTACCAGCTTTATTGCTATAGAGGCTTTATACACTTTTATTCGATCAATAAGTAATAAGTATATAACACTGTGCAACACTGGAAATGCAAACAACTTCTAATGGGCATTTTCTGAAAGTAAATATTGAGACTACAAAAACCTTAATTGGGTTTTGTGTTCTTAGATCAGGTTCAGATTTTATGGCCTCATCTAAACCGACCTAAAATGAGCCCTTTTTCCAGTGATCGGACCTTTATCTCTGAAACTAATAAGAATTTTTCTTTGCAGTCTTCAGCATTATTGTAGCCCTAAAGTAGTAGAACTTATGTGTCAAACAGATGAACTAGGAAAAACTGCATCTAGCGCATCAAACTCGATAAAATATAGAAAAATTTACATAATTTCTGAAAATCTGGTCAGTAACAACTAAACTGTTGGGAGTTGAAACAAGTAACCATTCTAAAAAATTTCCAAATAATGTGGCCATCAATTCTTCAGAACATTCTGAAACTCTAAAATGGCTATTTCACTTTGTTTAAGGGGTATTTCATAACATACCTTTTACAAAACTTATTTCAAACAATGTTCACACAGGCTGTTTATTCTCATGTTGGGGATTTCAATGAAATATTGAAATATTTACCAAATTGTTGTTGAAAATTTTGCTATAAACAAGGCGATAGAGGCATTTTACAACAATATAATGTTCTGAAGAGTTGTGTATTACATTCCAGAGAATATTTTCCCAAAAGGTAACATTAAGAAGAATTTAACATTTTGGGAGATACGCTGCGAAATATACACAAATTATATAATTTTTAGATGTATTATAAAATTTTAGGCAATAAATGCAGTTTTTCGAGTTCACTATTCCTCCAAACATTTTCTTCTCGCTCTTATCTACAAGTTTGCTGCAGATGGCAAAACACGATTGGTATTGGTTTCAGAGATACAGCCCTGATTTGTTCTAAAAATTCGATCTTTAACCATGTTTAGATGAGGCCATAAAAACCGAACCCGATCTAAGAAAACAAAACCCAAATATCGTTTTTGCCTATTGGTCCTCTACTTTCATAAAATTCTGGACAAAAGTTGTTTGCACGCGATTGGCTCAAAAATGTTGCACAGTGTAATTAAAAAAAATTAAGTAACAGTGTTTTATTTACTAATGCACTTAAAAGTAGAAAATAATTTTTCATGATGGAATCTCTCAAATAAAACGCTTGCATTTGAATTAAAAATTGTGACAATATTGAACGGCAAGCGTTTTATTTGAGAGATTCCATCATGAAAAATTATTTTCTACTTTTAAGTGCATTTGTAAATAAAACACTGTTACTTAATTTTTTTTAATTATATATTTATTTTCTAGTTTTTAGTGCATTTAAAAATAGAACACTGAAACTCGAAATCAAAGTTACAGCCATTTCGACCCGAAAATTAAGACAAACAAGTAAGAAAAGCGTTAAGTTCGGTCGGGCCGAACTTTTTATACCCTCCACCACAAATTTCAGCCATTTCGGTGGATTAATGTGGCCACTACCTTCAAAATACCGAAATTCGGAAGGTACCGTTCTATGGGGGCTATATGATGGCGTGGACCTATACCTACAAATTTCTGGGGGAAAGTTTTATACGCCTAAAGAAGACTAAATACCAAATTTCAGCCATATCGGTGTGATAATGAGGCTAAAACGTTCAAAATATCGAAAATCGGGATATATTGTATTATGGGGGCTATATCAACACGTGGACCTATATAAACATTTTATGGTAGAAATGTTTCTTAGCCTCTGGAAACACAAAATACAAAGTTACAACCGATTCTTTGGTCAAATGGGTCTAATACATTCAAACTATATTAAAATGACGCGTACTTTATAAGGGGTCTTATGTGGGGACTATACCAAAACGTGGACCTATATAACCCAACTTTGGTAGGAATGTTTTCTGGCCTCTGAAGACACAAAATACCAAATTACAAACAATTCTGTGGTCAAATGGGTCTAATACATTCAAAATATATTAAAATGACGCGTACTTTATATGGGGCCTTATATGGGGGCTATACCAAAACGTGGACCTATATAACCCAACTTTGGTAGGAATATTTTTTGGCCTCTGGAGACACAAAGTACCAAATTACAACCAATTCGGTGGTAAAATGGGCCAAATATCTTAAAAATTCCTTAAAACGACGACGCGTCACGCGTCATTTTGTATGGGGGCTATACGAAAGCGTGGGCCTACATAGCCCGCTTTCAATACCAAAAGTCCTACGTAAATATAACATATTTTCCCAAAATTTCATCAACCTACGTCAATCCGTTCGGACGCTAGAGTGATTTCCACAGACGGACAGACAGACAGACGGACGGACATGGCTATATCGATGTAGAATTGCACGCTGATTAAGAATATATATACTTTGTGGGGTCTACAATGATTATTTCGAGTAGTTACAAACGTAGTGACAAACTTAATATACCCCCATCCTATGGTGGAGGGTATAAAAACACTTGAAATCGGGTGGAGTCGTAACAACACCTTGGACCTATGTCACAATTTTTGGTGGAGAAATTTCTGTACCACTGGGATCTCCAAATGCCAAGTTACACGCAATTCGGTATAAAAATGAAGATAAAATCTTAAAACACTTGAAATCGGGCGGTACCGCTATATGGGGGCTATACCAAAACCTGGACCTATGCCCATAATTATACCATACACCACACAGTGGTATGGGGTATTATGTCTTTGTGCATTTGTATGTAACATACAAAAGGAAACGAAATAGACCCATAGTTTCTTTTGGGGATATACATATAATAACTTTCTGAGTCGATTTATGCATGTCCGTCCGTCTGTCTGTCTGTCTGTCCGTCTGTCCATGTATTTTTGTTCGCAACGTACAGGTCGCATTTTTTGTCCGATTCAGCTGAAAATTGGGGACTACAACTTTTTTAGCCATAGGAAGAACGCTATTGCTTTTGGTGGAAATCGGTTCAGATTTGGATATAGCTCCCATATATATTTTCGCCCGATTTCACGTATTTGCTGCACCAAACACGCTATATACGTCCAATTTTGATGAAATTTTGAATGTGTGACTAAATTCGGTCTACAAATTAGTGTGCCAAATTATATCGAAATCGGGTCAGATTTGGATGTAGCTCCCATATATATTTTCGGCCGATTTCGCGTATTTGTTGCTCCAAACACGCTATATAAGTCCGATTTCAATGATATTTTGAATGTGTGACTGAATTCGGTCTGGAAATAAATGTGCCAAATTATATCAAAATCGGTTAAGATCTGGATATAGCTCCGATTTATATTTTACATATTCACAGTGGTGTAAGGTATCATATAGTCGGCCCCGCCCGACTTTGATCCTTTCCTTACTGGTTTTTAATGGGTACGTTTCTGTGCAATTGGAAACCCTAGTTGTAAAAAACAGCCAATACGGGCTTAAAATAAAATACCTTAAATCGAGTGGTACCGCTGGATGGGAGCTACAGAAAAAAATGGACCCATATTGGTTTTGGTTTCATATTCATGTATTGTCATCCATATCTGAAAAGTGTGCAAAGTTTTAGTTCGCTTGGTCAATTACAACTGTGTTAAAAATGACTTACCAGATTTGAAAAGCATGTAAAATTTAACACTGTACAACACTGTAAACATGGACCTATATTGGTTTTGATTTCATATTCATGTATTGTCATCCAAATCTGAAAAGTTTGCAAAGTTTTAGTTCGATTGGTCAACTGCAATTGTGTGAAAAATGAGTTACCAGATTTGAAAAGCAAAATACCGGAAATCGAGTGGTACCGTTACATGGGGGCTATAGGAAAAAATGGACCCATATTGAATTTGGTTTCATATTCATTGTATTGTCATCTAAAAGTGTGTAAAGTTTTACTTCGATTGGTCAACTGCAACCGTTTTAAAAATCAGTTACCAGATTTGAAAAGGGGGTTAAGTTAGACACCGTAAAAACACGGTAAGTATGGACCAATATTGATTTTGATTTCATATTCATGTATTGTCATCCAAATCTGAAATGTGTGCAAATTTTAAGTTCGATTGGTCAACAGCAACCGTGTGAAAAATTAGTTACCAGATTTGAAAAGCAAATTAGATAAAACGCTGTAAAACAGTGTAAAAATGGAACAATATTGGTTTTGATTTCATATTCGTGTATTGTCATCCAAATCTGAAAAGTGTGCAAAGTTTTAGTTCGATTGGTCAACTGCAACCGAGTTAAAAATGAGTTACCAGATTTGAACTAAACACACACCAAAGCAAGTTAAATAAAACACTGTAAAAATGGCGTTAAGTTCCAGTCGAATAGGAAAAAAAGAGGAAAAAATCAATTTCCTTCCGTTTATGAAAGATCTTAGCTCTACCTCTTATTCCCTGCAGGAGAAGAATATCTTAACACATAATACTCCCTTTAAAAGAGCTCATATGGTGTTTTATCGTTGTTCTATCCAATACAAGGACAAATATTTACAATTTTCTGAATTAAATTTTAGCTACCTCGTTTCAAAAATTTGTCAAAAAACCCTCGAAATACGTAAAACTGGTCAATAGACTCAAACCTGGATAGTTTTTTTTTTTTTCGATTAAATGAAGGCGTGGACCTACACAGAAAATTTTCAGGTGGAAAGTTTTATACCCCCTAACAAAGACCAAATACCAAACTGCAGCCATTTTGGTTGAATATTGAAACATTTTGTACCCCAAATTTCAAATGAAAAATTTTATACCTCCAACGAAGACGAGATACTAAAATTCAGCCAACGATGACTAAATACTAAGTTACAGTCTTTCGGTGCAATATTGAGGCAACAATCTCCAAAATACCAAAAATCGGAAGCTACCCTTCTCTAGGGTCTATATGAAAACTGCCAAAACTCTTCTGGAATGTTTTAGGTAACGTTCTATGGGTGCTATATAAAGACGTGGCCCTATACTACAAATTTCAGATGGACAGTGTCGATGGGATATTGAGGCCACAACCTTCAAAATACCATATCAGGGGTATGTATGTTAAGGCCAAATTAGTTTCAGACAATGCCGTCCATCTGTCTGGCTGGCTTGAGCGCAAAATAGTTCTCGTACGCAAACTTAATACATGCTAATAGGCTCAGGAGAATTCTCTCATATCAATGGGAGTATTCCTGTTCATGCTATCTCAACTATATGGGAACTACTTTTTGTTGCTGAGTCTAAATGGCTGGTGTTGGACACCACTTGTACAGAAACATTACGATGAGGGGTATGTTAACACCTTAAAAAGTTGTGATGTTGTATGGTCTGGGAACTTAATCCGGGCATTAAGTTCGCATTACACCAAATTTTTATTTCAAACATAGTTTAGGATCGATGATGGACTTTATCGGTCCACATTTTGGTTTAAGTTTATGTGGCAGCATAACGATGATCTCGGTTTTCAAGTGTTGTGTCTTTAACAAAAATTTGTGATATGGGTCAGTGGTATGCTACAGCCGCCATACAACAGTAACTTGCGATTCACGTATTTTTAAGGTTTTATTCTCGTCTTCTAACCGAATTAGCTGTAAATTTACATTTCGGGTTCTCTACCGACAGAAAATTACTGGACCAAAACTTGTTGACATAGACAATATTTTAATGTAATTCCTACTAGCCACATTTGACACGGAGTGTAAAGGAAATTTCCTCTCAATATGTTAATGCTATTGGTCCATGTTTTAGAATAAACTCCTACATAACGCTTTCTGACGGCAAATTTTCCAAACGAATTTTCAGTGATTTTGTCTTTTTGAGTTCTCTATGGACAGAAAATATTCCTGTCAAATTTATTTACAATGGTCCAAATGTCTCTATCTGTTACGGTTGTAACTTATTTCTGAGATAAATTACCATAGACTAATAAATTTATAGACGTTTATTTGCTCTCAGCATTTATCTTCGAAATTTTCGAAAATTGGTAGATGGCGTTAGTAGGTGTTAGTAGTTTTATTTAAAGTTACTATAGATGTTAAACTATTTATTCTGATAAAAGACAAAATATGGATAATCTTTGGCCAGATCTACATCCCCATGTAACCAAATTCAACAAAATATTGTAATTTACCCCAAAACATTGTGTGAAAAGATCAGGTACTGTGCATACCGGCGACACCTACAAAAAAGAAGCACACTACAACTCTCTTTGTCTATGAATTTATTAGTCTATGAAATTACTACACTAATAATATCACACACATACACAATTGAAAACCCGATATGTCAGAACTTTGAACTGTGCGAATATTTTCTTTCTGGATTATAACACACCCACCAAGGATTTTCATCACCCTTCAAACTTGAATTCGATTTTGTTATTTTCATGTTTTTGCTAACAGCGTATTTTCCCACAATGTCAAACACTGACTTCATTTAGAAAAAATAGAACTCAGTCCCTTTCTGGGCTACAAAATTAGGAAAAATATAATCACATTCACTGTCGCACTATGACACACAAATAATAGAAAGTCTATGTTCCGTTTCCATCAACAATTTTCCCGCCATATGAATTTTATGTTCCTGTCATCAATTTCAATTTCATATCTCATCTTTGTCACGATAGTGGAAGAAGAAGCAACAAACCACTGAAACATGTTGTGTCTAAACAACTGAAGAAGCTTCAACTGAAACTCCCCAAAAACATTGAGTTAAGAGAGATTTCTAGTAAATCAGAGAAAAAAATAACAACAATGACAATAGCTGCAACATCCCAAATGGCAGTCAAAACATTGACGACTTTGCGATAAAGCTACGGCGACGCTGTCGTTGTTGTAATGTTTTGATTCTTAAATCTTTTTTCTTCATTTCGTTGAAATAAACGACCGGAAATAGAATAAGGTTTGGTCCATGTAATGAATAAAGAAGACAAACCCAAAAGGCAGATATAACGCATCATCAGACAAACGCTGGTGTATGGATGGTGGTGATGTTGCTTACTTGCCTAGCAGCACCCATGCCACCATCTGCGTTAAAAGCGTTTGAGGTAAAAGCCATACTACGGTGGGGGGAAGGAGTGAGACGGAGAGGGAACAGGTGTGTGAGTGGATGTTGCGTTTTTCTGTAAGGAGTGTATGGATATGACCAAAATGATATGTTACTACTTGATTAGAGTGATATGTTGTGTTCGTCAGGGGTTTGAGTAAACAAGTTTGTGTTTTAAGTCTTTTGTTTTTAAGAGAAAGAAGAATAACTTTATAGGGCCCAGAAATGCGTTATTGTGGATAAAAAAGGGGAGTAGATCAGAGGAAGTGGACCAGAAGAGATTCTTTCTAGATGACTAGAAGGGTGCCTTTATGGGCGACCAAAAGGGTGTCTTTATAGAAGACCAGAGGGGAGTCGTTATAGACGATCAGGTGGGAGTCTGTAGGGACGAACTTTATGGACTTTATGGACGACCAGAAGGAAGCATATATAGACGAAAAGAAAGGAGTATTTAAGAGGACCAGAAGGAGGCCTATATATACAAACAAAAAGCAGTAAAAAGGGAGAAAGCAGTAAAAAGTCGAGCAGAAAAACATTTTTATGAACGACCAGAAGGAAGTCTTTTTAGATAACCAGAAGGGTCTTTATAGGCGACCTGAAGCGAGTCTTTATAAACGACCAGAAGGGACTCTTTATAGACGACCAGAAGGGAGATTACAGACGACCAGAAGGAGATTATAGATTACCTGAAGGGAGTCATCATAGATTACCAGACGGGAGTCTTTATGGACGAATGATATGTTGTGTTCGTCAGGGGGTTGAGCAAAAAAGTTTGTGTTTTAAGCCTGTTTTTGAGAGAAAGAAGAATAACTTTATAGGGCCCAGAAGATGCGTTATTGTGGACGAAAAAGGTGAGAATATCAGAGGAAGTCGACGAGAAGAGAGTCTTTCTAGACGACTAGAAGGAGCCTTTATGGGCGACCAAAAGTGAGTCCCCAGAAGGGACTCTTTATAGACGTCCAGAAGGGAGATTACAGACGACCAGAAGGAGATTATAGATTATTTGATGGGAGTCTTCATAGATGACCAAACGGTAATCTTTGTAGAAGACTAGGAGGGAGTCTTCATAGACGACTTGAAGGGAGTCTGTATAGACGACCAGAAGGGAATCTTTATGTACGAACAGAAGGGAGTCCTTTTAGACGACCGGAAAGGAGTCTGTACGATCGGCCAGAAGGGTGTCTGTGTGGACGACCAGAAGGGGATCTTTATTGACGACGAGAAGGGAGTCTTTATAGACAACCAGGAGGGAATCTTTATGGTCGAACAGAAGGGAGTCTTTATCGACGACCAGGGGGGAGTCTTATGGGCGACCAGAAGGAAGTCTTTATGACGACCAGAAGGAAGCCTCTATAGACGATCAGAAGGGAGTCTTTTAGAAGACCTGAATTGAGTCTTTATGGTCGACAAGAAGGGAGTGTTTTTAGACGAGCTGAGGGGCGTCTTTGTCGACGAGCTGAAAGGCGTCATTTTAGACGAGCTGAGGAGCCACATTATCGATGAGCTGAAGGGCAGCTTTATAGACGAGTGGACTCGAGTCTTTGTAGGCAATCTATAACATAATACAATCGTGTGGAGTACAAACTTCGGCTTAGTAGACCACTTTCAACTTGACACAGCTGTTTAGCTGTTGCTATTTTTTATTATTTGTTTTTGATAGACTTAAAGTGCAGATAAATGCAACATTTTGTTGTGGTTGATTTTTTTGGTTGGTCTTCTTTTGATTTGTCTTCATAGCTGCAATCTAGGTATTTTTGTTATGATGTTGTTGTTTTTGGTGGCCACAGTATAATCATTGTCATTCTCATCGTCGCTGTTGTCGTCATCATCATCCACAGTTTGAACAACAAAAATCATCATCTTCATCGTTCAACGACGACGACGTCATGTGCGTTGCTAAAAAATTGTCTTTGGTGATGCTTTTTCCATGATGCTTTAACCTTTTTGCTTTGATTTTGATTGTTGGCTTGTTGTATTTGATGCTGTTGTAGTTGTTGTTTTGGTTCTTTTATTGTTTATACTATTCTGATGTTAATGTTAAAACCGTAAACTTTAGCAATAGTAATAGCGAAAGCAACAGCTATGGTCATAACAACAACATCAACAAAAGTCATCATATGAACATTCTGAGTGCCAGTGCCAGAAATCTGCAGGAAGATGTTGGAACAAAAATTTGAAGAGTTCTTGGAGTTCGTTATTGGTTCGTTGTTGTCATCATCATCTGTTCTCTTGTCGTAATCACATAGAGAAAGAAGACAGAAGAAAAAAAACAACAACATTACATGACTTTTGTATGTCCATATCTTTAGCTGATTCATAAACTACAACAAAACACTAAAACATCAACTGCAGCAAAAAGAACAACAAAAACTTTAACCACAATTGCATCAAAATAAAGAAGAAAACAAAAAATAACAAAATGTTGCAATCAAAAGACATGTTGTATCAAAACAGAAGACTGGACCTTTTTAGCAGAGCTAGAATTTCAGCTAGGGTGCAACAAAAAATATAAATAAATAAACAAAAATAGAAAAAGTGAAATCTTTTCCCTAAAGAGGTTAAGGGATTACTTTTGGGTTATGTTTTTAAAAATAATGAGTTGTAGTGAAAACGAAACATTAGAGACAATAGTTGTGTTCCAGAACCTGCAAAATAGTACTATATTGCACTATTTTTCAAATTTTTACTACAAAAGTGTTCCAGTACCCCTAAAAGTAGCAAAAATTTTACCCAAATTTAAGAGAGCAAACACAAAAATGGCTTTCTCTTCTGCTATTTTCTACTACACAAATTTTGTGTAGTAGAAAGTAGCAATGTTGTTTGACGTTTATTTGATAGAAAAGAAAAAAAATACATACGTCATACAATTGTGAAAACAAAAAATTAACAAAGATTTCTTTTGAATTTAAAAGAAATGGATAAAGATTTATTTCTACACATTCTGGATGATTCCAGTAGTGAGGATGAATTCGTGTTTGAGGAATCAGAGGACGAGGAGCTACTCGAGAATTTAGTACTGTCGGTAAAAGGTAAGTTGAAAAAATATAAGGAACAGGTCCTCCATGAGGTCCTGAGTAAAACGAGATACATTGTCTTCCACAAGACCATACTTCCAGAGAAATGTGCCATCCAAGTTCCGTAAGTATGGGTAAAATTTCCCTCTGAAAAATAAAAGTTTATGTGGACTGCCGGCCTTTGGATGGAATTTTAAGACCTTCACCTATGGATAGGATCCAAAAGCGGCTAATGCAAGTGAGAGAGTATTAGTCAGCTGCGCCGACAGAGATATACCCTCAGCCAAATTTCTAAGGAAGTATGGACTTGCTCACACAAAAACATGGGTATTTACGGAGCTTTAAATGGCCATATCTCGGGAAGTATGGACTTGAGCTAGACAAAATGTACTCGTTTTACTCAGAACCTCAAGGAGGACCTGTGGTATATATATTAACTTAATGCGGGACCGGGCATGAACTCGGCATATGCCAAGTATAACATGACTTTTGTAATTTTAATAATCTTAGGAAGACGAAACTCAATTATCAACTATAGCACGTCTGTTATCACGAAATACACGGAGGAAGAATTTAAAATGCACTTTCGCATATCCCGAACCATGTTTAACACACTATGTTCTATGTTTGCCGATAGCGAATATTACAAAAAGCTTCGTGCTGACAAAAGGATGTCCAGTGAGGACCATCTTGCAATTTTTCTTTGGTTCGCTGGACACGAAGCCAGCTGTTTCAAGGATATTTCAGATCGGTTCAACGTAACCATATCAACTGTAAGTCGGACGATAACGCGAGTTACAAACTTTTTGAGCCGCCTCAGCCCGCAAGTTATAAAATGGCCCACCGCTGAAGAAAAAGCTGCATCTAGCCAGTTTTTCAAAGCAAGATGTGGATTTGCAGGCGCCATTGGTAAGATGAATACAAATAGTTTATCGTGTTATTAATAAATATGGAACAAAAATACCTACTTATTCGGAACCCGGGCCATAACAACTATAAAGTAATATATTTTAAAATTTGTATGTTGTAACGCTGGTATGGATGATTATTCATACGACGCCAATATTTACGGTCCACGCCGTGTGTGGACTTTGGATGAAGCCGGTCCTATGGTAGACAGTCTAGGATATATATTCTATGGGTGTTTTCGAGGACAATTAAGGGCTAAATTGAATTGAGTGGCGCGCCAAAAACAACAACCACATGAAAAAAGTGAAGTGATACCACCTTTACTTACACTGTTTGTATGTGATTGTTGTAGCGCGCCACTCAACGGACTGTATGAATTTGGGCCTTTAGTGCTTTCTTGAAGCAAGTGACCAAGAGTAGAGCTAATATCGTCTAAATTTTGAAGGGTTTCAACCATTTTCCAGGAAATATATGAATCGATATTAGTTTATCTAGTCCCGTCAAAATAGACAAGCGTATAAGGGGGAAATAGCAAAAATTCCCACAAAGCTGAATTTTGGTGGAGAGCTAGGGTTGGCCATTAGAAGCAACGTCCTAAAAGTCCCCATCGATCCCATGTGTGCAAAACAAGTTATTCGGGAAGCATTCAGTTTTTTTTTCATTTTTCTCAAAAACGGTAAGACTTAGGAAAAGCCGGCTAAAATAAAAGTTGTAGATTTAATAATTGTCTACAAGATTGGTCTTAATGATTTTTAAAAAAGACTTACCATTTTCGAGATATCGCGATCTAAAGGTCAAATAAAAAATTAGCCGCGTAAGTACACTATGGGCGAACCGGTTAAATTAATGACACTATTGGCCCCGGCACATACGGCACGTTGTGCGTCGCGTTACAACAACCACATGAAAACTTCAAGAACAAACTTGGCATCACTTACATTTTTTTCATGTGGTTTTTGTTTTTAACGCGTGACGCAACGCACAACGTACCGTATGTGCCGGGGCCATATGTGTTAGATACTTTCATAAGCTTTCAAACGATATCCACTTTGCAGTAATCGATTCAGTAGAACCGGGTCTAACCCGGTTTTTAAATTTGGCGTTTCGGGTCGAATAACCGGCGAACCGGATCCGCAACCGTTGGAAATTATACATTTCAGTAATCAGCGCAACAATCCCTACCTTCTGACAAAACTTGAAAAAAATCGGAGAGTTTTCGTTGGGGTCGTTCCCGTTGGGCTTACAATTACACATGTGGGGTAAATGGGCTATTTTTGCATAAAATGACTCTAACATTGAATCACTCTACTAAACACGCTCCGATTTTGTTGGAATTTTTTTAAAATATAGCTATAATTTCGCTCTTCAAGAAAATATATTTTTTTTGGGGACAGATTCGGTTACTTCGCTTATTTTAGCCAGTTCGTATGAATATGTGCATATTTCCCTTATAAGTGCATAAAAATCATGTGTTTTTTAGAACAGCTATATCTCAAGAATGGTTCCTTCTAGGGAAAAAATTATATAGATCAAACTTGTAGATAATTTTTCTCTCTACAATATTTACTTTAGTCACTTTTTGATTAGATCAACCGTTTTCAAAAAAAAAAAAAAATCCGAAACCTTAAAACCATTAAAATTTGACCTTTGACCCCGAATAACTTTTTTTGCACACATGCGATCGATGGGGACTTTTAGGACGTTGCTTCTAATTCAGCCCTGTGGGAATTTTTGCTATTTCAATGTCTATTTTGACCGGACTATATCGGATTATACATGATGAATAACATGATGATCTGAAGACAAACTAATATTTTAAATATGAATATTTGGTATGGAAAATATTGTAGTATCAGTTTAAAATACTACTGATACTGTAAATAACAATATCTTTTTTCATACGAGAGGACTACCAGAATATACAGGCTGTGTTTTGCAATGTAATAGCAGTATTAACGCTAACGATACGACCTAATATTTGCCTTATCGAAATAATGTTTTTAGAAGCCAAGTATGTTTGGACGAAATCCGTTTCAGAAAATTTGGTGTCGATTTAGCCTTGTCTGTCTGGACCAGCTGATTGGGTCCAAATTGTGTACATCTTAATATTTTCACCAAACATAGTTTAATTTCGAAGATGGGTCACGTCGGTCCACACCTTTCGGTACCTCCACTACAAAATTTGGAACATGTATAGTTTAACAGCTCCTCTCGGATCATATTAAAATTTTCTACAACAGGTTGTCCTTGCAGCCCTGTTACGACGGTGCACTTTTTCCGGAGACAAGCCCATACTTCCAGAGTTAATAGCCCAAAAGCTCCAATAAACCCTGCCGGCATCAATTAAACTGGCTAGTGAGCAAAATAACTCTCGAAGGGAGTAACCAATTTAGTTTTGCACATCGTATTATTTGTTAAAGACTTGGATTAGGTCCGAATATGGACTACATCGGACCACTACCTCGGATACCTCCCACACAATGTTTTGGATGAGTGCAGTTTAATGACTCGTCTCGGATCCTTTTGAAATTTTTTTCAACAGTTATCCTTGGGGCCCTTGAAACGACGGTATATTTTTTCGAGGTCAAATCCATACTTCCTGATAAGTTGGTCCAAAACCCCTCTAAAGACGTCAAAAATATTGTGTTTACTTTGTCTCCTACCGTTTTTGAGAAAAACCAAAAAAAATGTATTAGGGCTACAAGAAATTACCTTTGACCCCAATATTTATACCCTACACCACTATGTGGGGAGGGTATTATAAGTTGGTTTTGGCCAAAAGGTTTGTAACGCATCGAAATAATGGTCGTAGACCCATACTTATATATACCAAAATGAATGTCTCGAAGAGCTGAGTCGATCTGGCTATGTGTGTCCGTCCGTCCGTCTGTCCATCTAAACCTTGTAATCATGCTACTGCAAGGTGTGTGTAATGAAAAGCGCCAATTTATAGATATATTTGTTGGATACCCGGGTTCAGCGCATGATAGTTGGGTTTACCAAAACTCTCCTCTTTCCCATAATATAGCCAATAAATGTGGTGGTAAGATCTTGCGGTGTGTTATATCTCCCACGCATTAATATTTTTTCATAGATTACTATATGCTTGGGGACTCAGCATATACTTGCAATAAGTACCTGGTAACACCGTACAGGGATAACGGTCACTTGTCGCATTCAAAAAAACAATTTAATGTAAAACTTAGTTCTGGAAGAGTTAAGATAGAACATGCATTTGGAATACTAAAGCAAAGATTTAGGCAATTATATTACTGCAAGCTGCGCGGGATGGAAAAGTTATGCCATTTTGTGCGAGCTTGTTGTGTTTTACACAACATCGCAAGCGAGGACGACTTCGAATTTACCGAGATCGAAATCGAACCTGAAGACGAAAGTGAATGTCAATACGACACTGTGGCAAATAACGCACGTCGAGATGTATTATGCCAAGAAATGCAAGAAAACATGTAAAAAGGTTTGTTTCCTTCTTTCATAATTTCATTATCTAACTATAGACGTTATCTAAATAGATTTAATATATTTTCCAAAAACATACCCTTATCTCGCCCCTACACACCAACAGTAAACTACATTTAGTATTTCAAGGTTCTACCCTCAGCCTTTTCGCATTTACAACCCAGTGGATTTCTTAAATCTCGTTATATGTTAACGTACTATAAGACTTTTTAATTAAAGCAGTCTGTAGTGGCCACCATTGCTTGAAAGTTCAATATCTAAAATATATACAAAAATATGTGTACGGAAATAGTTAAATTTGAGTTTAATCTAGTCTTTAATAAAAGGTTTTACAAAGTATTAAATCGAAAACACAATTTTAGGTATACGTATAAAAGACAACCAAGCTCGTATTTGGCTCGTTCTTTGCTATTTTACCAGAAATGACTCATAACTTTACTCAAACGTTGGATGTGTTTTCGGCTTTAATCTTCATAGAAATGGTGGTCAGTCGAAATCAACATTTGATTTTAAAGAAAAAAAAGTCCTATATTTTTCCATAAAAAGTAAACAATAAATTTTTAATTTTTAAAGTAATTCAAAGTGTAGATTTATATGTTCTAAACAAAGCCATAAAAATGAAATGCGATCGTCTATTTGGAACTGGAGTGATCTACGATTTCCAAATATGAACACGAGTTTTAATTTTTTACTTCGCACACAAAATACAACACAAAATAACCCCTTTCAACGCCCACATTTCAACCCCCCACCCAACAACGGCGAACTCACATTCCAATAATATATGGTTTAAATTTACGAAATCAAGTCGATTTCAACTGTTAATTCCATAGTGTATATGTCATATGAAAACTCATCTGAAATCCACTTGATTTCGTTTCGCGTATACACTATGGAAGTGACAGTTGAAATCGACCACGTGTAAGACACCGATTTCATATATAGATGTCGCCTTTAAATCTTACAACCCCCTTTTAATAGTCATATTATTAAACCACGAATTTTGTTGTACAGTTGAATAATAAATCCTTTTTCCATCAATCTGATTATATAAATTGCTTATTATCACCATTCTTTAATTTCTATTCATTTTCTAGGTCTTCATTTAAATGTGTATATCTGATCACAATGTGGGAAATTCACGAGCACAATACAATAAAAATTACGATGAACTGCCACTGATTATTTTAAATTCCATATACATACATATATAAATTTATTTCAATGCTAATTTTATTTTAAATTCAGTCTTTAATTCATATGTATGTACATATATAAAGTAATATTTAGATATTCTGTTATTTTAATCAATGAAGAGTAAGGATTTTGGCATATCAACAGCTTTTGTTCAAAACAAAAGTTTAAACGAAGTAATTGTTGATATGCTAAAAGAATGCTAAAAATATTATATTACATAAATAGTATTAGTCTGTGGTACAAAAATGTATATAGTATTACTCAATTGAATTATTCTTTAAAATAAATGAAAAAAAGAAAAATTAAGTAGAGTTATTATTGTTGCAAAAGTGAGATGCCAGTTTTTCAAGCAACTCCAATTTTCTATCAGCTTTTTTTTCCTTGTCCTCCAAGTGTTTCAGCACCCCCAAATGAAAGTTCTTTTTTTCCTCCGCTATTTCCTGAAGCACCTGTAAAGCTTTTTGTTTCGGATTGCATTTTTCTATACCTGTAAATTAATAAAAGTAGTTACAATTTTTAATCCAAATAACTATAATTTTTTTAATTACATTTTTTCTCGCTGGACACTTTTTTTGGGCTGGAAGGCGTATCTGAAAAATAATATGTAAAGCTTAATTACATTTATATTTTACACATTGTGCTAAAATCGGGATAAAAGGCTGTTTGTGTATGCCGGGCTAAAATGTTGAAAAGCACAAAAAGTGTACATACAGGACACACAAAAACGGCCTGATATAAATGATGAACTTTCAACTGTAGTATGCATTTCTTACCACTGTCATCCGAATTCTCGTTCATATTGACACTTATGCCTGCCTTCCCCTCAACATTCTCGTTATCCAGGACATATTCAGGGTTAATGGATTTCTTTTCGCCGAAAAGATTATCTAGTTCCCTATTAAAAAAGTAAAGTACAGCTCATGTCGCCAACCTAACAAATTAAATGTTCACCACAGCCCATGTCATAATGAAACAAAGTGCATTGAATGAAAATCAATAATATCACACACAGGTGGTGGTGTACGATACTAATATTCTACAATATTATAGAACTCAAACTTACATCTCAAACGGGCACGTCATTTTGTTTCGACCAGTGAGAGAGTTGTTTAACTTGGCTTTTTTATAACGCCTTTCCATTGTGCGGAATTTTGTCTGCACTTGGTCTGCAGAAAATATGTACCTATAATTTGAAAAGAAAATACACAGCTCAACCATTTCTCAATTAGAAAGGTTTAACATTATATTTTTGGGATGTATCAAGGCTTGTCGCCCCTCTGCTGCCAATAATTTTAATTGTAATAACGAATTATTGAGATACGGTGTCCCTACATGCACGGAGGTTTCTATCCACACAAATACAAAGCGGAAGTTTTGAATTACCACTTCAGTAGGAAATTGTTGCTAACCCCTTTATAAGAACTTGAAACGAGCTTTCGGTGTACTTAACAAAACATGATCCAATATTAACAATTTTCCGATTTTGATTTATGTACCACTGAGACCCGCAATATCGAAAGACCGCATTAACAGTTCGAATATGTGACAAATACCTTGGAAATACGTAAAATTGGACTATGTAATAACAGTTTATATCCCTACCGAATACTTACTAGCAAATTTCGGTTGGATAATATGACTACAACTTTAAAATACTGCTGTGTCGTTCTATGGGGACAATGTCAAAACGTGAACCTATACCAATTATCGAAAGAAATGTTTCATACCCCTACCGAAGACCAAGTACCTAATTTTAGCCATATCTGTTGAATAATGAGGATTAAAAATATCGAAAATCGGGCAGTACCGTTTTATGCACTATATCAAAATGTGGACCTATACCGGCAATGTTGAACTCCTAGCAAAGACAAAATACCAAATTTCAATTCCGGATGGATAATACCAAAAATCGGAATTATATCAAAACGTGCACAGGTAATATAAAATTATCTTGTTTTAAAGAGGCGAACAAATATTTCGTCATTTCAAACAGAATTGCAAAGTATACACTCCATCTTATGATGGAGGGTAATATATAAAAACATTAACGAGTGTTTTAGGTGAGGTATCGTTGAATCGGGTCACTACTTTGTCGCAGGCGATTCAACAAACACAACATGAAACTTGGATGTAGGAAAGTTGCAATAACAAGAAGCACATTACTCCACTGAACTTAAATATTGCACACTCCATGTAAACGGCTGCCAAATCGGCACATTGGTACCAGACGCTCAAGCCACGATTCCACACAGGAGTCACGATGAACACACTGTACCAGCCGAACTGTTCAAGCTTTTTACGATCATCTGATATAACAAATCTGGGCTTATCTTTCCTTTACCGAAAGTATTCAGAAAATTATGAAAAATTCACCACAGATAGTGCTTTTTGTCCTGATTCCAAAGACGTATAATGCTCTCTGGGGAAATGTATACTTCCCGAGATATCGGCCTCGAAAAATCCACATGGGCCCCACTTATTGCGCTGGAAATTCAACGCGGAAAATTTTAAAAAATTATTGTAAATAGTGCTTTTCATACTGATTTCAACAGAATATAAAACTTGTTGGTGAAATACATACTTTCCGAGATATGGGCCTCGGCCGAAGGGGAAAAATTATAATTTAAAAGAAAATTTTGTACCATTCCCGAGATTTGCACCTGTCCATAGGAGAAAGTCTTAAATCCCGGCCGGCTATTTAGAGAAAATTTATAATTTAAAAGAAAATGTTGTCCCATTCCAGAGATTATCATATTTATCATATTTTTTCATAATTTTTTGCGTTTATTTACATGCGTAATAAGTGTGGGCCCATGTGAACCTCTCGGGAAGTATACATTTCCCCAACAAATTTTATATGTCGTTGGAATCAGGGCAAAAAGCACTATGTGCGGCAATTTTTTATATTTTTCTGCATACTGTCGGTAAAGGAAAGGAGTTCCTAAATCTGAGATAACAATATCGAAATCCTACGAGTTACACACCCCAGGATGAAGGATACGTATTTGACAAATATAACTTACCCATTCAGTTGCAAATTGTCCGCAATCAACTGCCAAAGTTTTTTTTTTATTTTTTAAAAATGCGCTTTTGCCAACCTTTGGCAACATTTCCTCCAAAAGGGATATCATTAGCTTGACTGCAGGTTCCAACCAGGTTTGTTTTCCCGATGTTGATGGGCTTAAACATTCATCAAGATCCACCTCCTCATATTCAATTATATTTTCTGAAAATAATTACATGAAATAACAAAATAATATATGTATGTACATTTATATCCACTTACCATACAAATGATCCATTTTAGTATAATTTGCGGCACATTTGCTTTCACACAGTTTTTTTCCTTTTTTATTTAATTCAGTTAATGTCTTCTTATTTTTTCCTGTATCTATAATGTTGTGACAGTTTTTTGACATTTTTTGCTTGGGTACTACTATTTTCTTACTATTTTGCGTTCCCGTATTTTTCTGGCAAATGAGTATTTACAGAGCGATTCTGACAGTTCTCTCTTTTGCAACTTTTCCCATTCAAAAAGTACTGGAACGAAGCTAATAGGTACTGTAATAAATGAGCAATATATGGGGTTCCTGAGAATTCCGTAAGAAATGCATTCACGAAATTATCCGATAAAATTGGCACACTGTTGACGGAGCTTCTTATAGGATATGCTCATATGATATTGAGATTCTTTTGGCCGCTCGGTGTCTTACAATGGCTCGATCCACTTAGGCGGAAGTCGTCACCGACGAAGTCAGAAAAAAGTAGACTTATATGCCTTATAGTGAATTCGTCGATACTCTTCCTCATTACATGACCTAGCCAGCATAAGTATATATGTTAAATTCTCTCTATGTCGGTATACATATATATAGCTGGAACAGCTAGTGGGTAATTCGGCGCTGACCTTTACCACTAATGCACAATACCACGGAGGCCGGTTAAATGCACCGGACGGACTCGGAGGAAACTTCGACCAGGGGCCGTCAACTCAACAATTATATGCTTTTGTTCGTGTATTTTTTCACTATAGGAACGATCATATATCCCGGAATGCCTGGTCTGACCTCAGGATGGAGAAAATCCCCACACCATGGATATGTTCCGTTTGCTTGCTCCGCATCCACCACATGCCATCACCGGTGATATGTAATGTTTGTATGAAGTAGGTGTACTTCCGAGGATGCCAGGGTCTTAGCCGTTTCCAAGATTACTGCTATAACAGTTATGTTGCTGCATGTTGCGCCATAACGTTTTCCAACCAACTTCCATTAACACACCACCTGACTTCATAACCTGTGACCGTCATACTTTTCTGAACCATGGGAAAACATATTGGCAAGGGTTCAGAGAATTTACCTATCGCGCTGCAGAGAGTTGTCCAGTCCCTCCAATACTCAGGTAGCTGAGAGAATTTTCCAGGATAACAGCTGCAGTTACATACATGCTTCCTGATTCGATGCCTGAGTTACATAAGTTCTATGGAACATACTCTTGATGTTAACGGTGGTCAAGCCATTCTATGCATTGCAAGCATTGGTCTAGGATCGTGTAAGTTGTGGGCAACGGTTAAATCGCTTTCTAAACCGGGAAAGAAGATTGATAGAACGGCTGTTACTTTCAAAGGCGTGATAGATCCGAAGAAGACCTTGCATTATTATAAGCGGCAGTTTATAGATCGCGCCAAGAGTGATACGGCGAGAGGTGTGTGCTACGTCGCATAAGAGCCCTATCAACCGATGATCTTACCACCACAATTTACAACGAGTGATGTTGAAGATGTCATCCGAAACGCGAAACCGTCATAAGCTTTCGGCCCTCACGGAATCTCAATACTAATCTTTAAGCAATGGATGAACCCGGAATCGAGTATTTGACAAGTGTTCTCAAGTTGTTGTTAGCTTATCAGAAGCCTGTAAAGTAGGAAGGATTGTCCCACTACTGAAGTCTGGCAAGGATGACAGCGTATTGATCGATTTTCCTTATGTTATCAGTAGAGAAGTATTCTAGAGGCACAACTCCACTCCATGATGATGAAGCAGTTTCTTAGTTGTCCTTAATTGAATGAAATAATTATGAAACCTACCCTACAAACAGCTATAAATTGATGGAGTAAAGAGTTTTCTGACCCATCCGTTACTAAGCAGTTATACATTTCCCTTGTACGTAGCACATTGGAATATGGATCGATAATATGGGATCCCGCGTATACCATTCATTGCAATGCAATTGAATCCGTACAAAAACAATTTTTGTTGTTCTGTCTTAAAAATCGTGGATGGAATGCACAAACCTTACCATCTTATGAATATCGTTTAAATTTGTTGAAACTACCTACTTTAAAAAGAAGACGTTCGATGTTAAATGTCACATTCTTATTAAATGTTATACAAGGCAAAATAATGTCAGAGTTTATTTTAGAACGAATATCTTTAAATGTACCTTTTCGACCAACTCGTCAATATAATTTTTTCAGGTGAATTACTACAGATCTAATTACGATAATAACGACCCTTTACGGCGTCTTTTTGTCGAATTTAATAAATTTTACCATCTAATAGAATTGTCTGAAAATCGTGACTCGGTAAAAAGAAAATTAATTCTATTCTTAAATTCATTGTAGTCATTGAAATGTATGTATGCATTTAGTATTTAATTTAGTCTGTAAGGATTTTGTAATCTATAGACTTAATAATAAAAAAAAAATTGACGTTGCAAAATTCCAAAACTTCTTTTATCGCCTACTAACATTTTATTTGTTTTTAAAATTGGGAATTTTTTCAAAGGACGTTTAGGACCACCATTCTTGTTACTGTTGTTTGTTTAGCGAATGCGTGACTGGTAGCACGGCAATTAACACACATATTGCCTGATTGAAAAGCCCAGACAAAATTTGGAAGATTGCTTTTTGACAAATCACGTTGCGGAGTCTTTTTAGAGACTAATTAACTCACTTGAACGAAAGGATCTCGATAGGTACCCGCACAAAATCATAAGACTGGTATTTCATTGTTTGGTGAAATGTTCAAAGTTTTTTTCCAATCATTATGATTACTTTTGCTCATCTATGAGGACTCCCTTCTGTAGATCTTAAAAAAAATCTTTTCTGGACGCCAATCAGCTCTTCCATAAAGATTCCTGTCAGCTCATCGCCTATAAAGATTTCGTTCTAATCGTCAAAATTTACTAATTTTTGCTCCTCTAAAAGATTCCTTTGGGTTGCCTATTAAGACTCTTTTGTGCTCGTTTGTAAACAACCCATTATTCTCTTCCACAAATAATCCTATTAATCGTCTGTAAATATTTCCTTTTGCTCGTCAATAAAGAATCCCTCATGCTCGTACAAAAAAGACTGTCTTTTGTTCGTATATTAACACCATAATGACTGCTTTCTGCTCGTCTATAAAAACCCCGTTGTGATCATCTATATCTGCTCACTTCTGATCGTCTATAAAGACTACCATTTTCTCTTCTTTTTCTTTTTGAAAATGAGGTGTCTCCATTGCTCCCGACATCTCTTTCGTATGCTACGTGTTTCGCTCACTACAGGGTCGCCCCATACTCCGCATTCATATATGACATGTAGCCTTTTTATACCCTCAGCCTTTAGGCTAAAGAGGGTATACATATACACATTGATACGACCAAAAAGGTGTTCGATTAGGCATGATGGTTTTAGACCCCAAGTATGTTTGGACGAAATATGTTTCAGACAATTTCGGTGCGGGTACCTCCCACACAAAATTCGGGAAACATGAAGTTTAGGAGCTCCTAGTTTAACAGCTTATCTCGATGTTTCTACTTGCGGGCCCTGCTACGACGGCACAATTTTTTCGGTGGTGGTGGATAATGATCCAAAATCTCCAAAAAAGCCAGCCGGTACCAACTAAACGGTCTAAAACGTATTATAACCCTCGAAGGGAGAAACAGATTTGGTCAAAACGTTGTATTATTTTTACCACCTCGAATTATGTCCGAATATCGACTGCATCGGACCACTCTTTCGGGTACCTCCCACACAAAGTTTGGAAAGAGTGCAGTTTAAGGACTCGTCTGGGATAGTTTTAAATTTTCGGCAACATATTTTGTATGCGGCCCTAGTTAAGACGGCACCATTTTTTCGGGGGTCAATCCATATTCCCAAGAAATTTACCCAAAAACTCAAAAAATCCGTATAGACGTCAGAAGTATTATGTTTGCTACCTTTTTTCAGGTCCAAGGCTGAGGATATATATCCGTCCACTTGTAAATCTCTTTTCTAATGCATGGACATTAGGGTTATGACTTTTTGAAATTTTCTCTCAAAAATGATTTCCTGTAGCGGGAGTGGATGAACATTTGCATATTAATGACTAAAATAACGTTAATTCTATTAAAGTATAAAAAAATTAACGCACAAACCACTTTGAAAAAAAAAAAAAAATTAAAAAATACGAAATAAAAAAAATATCAAAACATTGTTTCCTTTTGCACGAATGTATGGCATTTTGCCTATTATTGACTAAAAATTTTAGTCTAAACTAGGGGACCCGGCGAACTTCGTCTCGCAGTCTGCTAGATACTGAAGTCGATGGCTTTGGTTCAAACCTATTATACTATTATTGCTATCTCGTTGTCGAGTTCAATTGCAAATGTTTCTTTGTTTTGAACTATTTAGGACGATCTTTGACACAGATGCACATTAGACAATTGTACTTTCGATGTCAGTTTGTCGAAGAAAGAGGCAAAGTGTTTCTATTTTCCTCAAATAAATAAATAATAAACTGGTTGAATTTGCGTTTAATCAATTAACCTATTTCGAACAGAGGGATCCGATTAATCCGATACTTGACAAAATTAACCATCTTCGTCAGCTTTTCTTTCTGACTTCTCTGTTTAAGGTGATCTCCCGAATTCCAAAGTTCGGAATAAAATCATAGGTGAACACGGAGAGTGCATTTGTATGCAGAATCCTAATTTAAATTAGAGGGGCGTACTCTTCTTGTTCATGTCTGGATTAGATGCAATGGCTCTGGTAGCACGGACAACTGCGGTAATTGTATCAATATCACAAATTAATATGTAGCCCGATACAGAATATATGTCCATAATTCGATCAAAACATCTTCAGTACCTCCTATTTCCTTTTTTTATACCATCAGCCTTTAGGCTAAATGTGCCTCATCGAAATAATAGGTTTAGACCCCAAGAGTGTTTGGACGAAGTTCTTTCAGACAATTTGGAGTCGATTTAGCCCTGTCCGTCAGTCTGTCTGGCTGGTGTGCACGATAACTCTCGAATGGATAAACCGAACCAAATTTTGAACTTAATAATACCTTGTCCAAACTTAGTTTAAGGGCCTGTTTATGTATGTCGAAAAGAAAACGAATGCGGAAGAAAAACTACCAAACTTGAGTGTCTATTTCAAATTTGTTTTTTGTTTTGAAGCAAAAGCAAATGAAATAATATTTCAAAAACTAAAGTTTGGGTGTCTTTCATGCGCACACATTTTCGTTTCGAAATACATAAACTGGGGGTAAGTTCGAAGTTCACCCATATCGGTCCACTCCTTCGGGTACCTCCCCCACAAAAGTTCGAAATTGTTCTATAAAATGGTGTGAACGATAACTACCGAAGGGGGCAATCGATTTGGTCCAAACTTTGCAAATCGTATTACTCCTTCCGGATATAGATCGGGTTTGAATATGGACCATATCAATCTACTCCTTTGTATACCTACCGTACAGAATTCGTAATAAATGAAGTTTAGGAGCTTCTATCGGATGGTTTTGAAATTTTTTTCAGCACATTGTCCTTGCGGCCCCTTTACCAAGATACACTTTTTTCGGGGGCAAGTCCATACTTCCTGATATACTGGGGAAAAAAACTCCAAGAAACCCTTACGGCACCATCTAATATTCCAAATCCTGAAGATAACTCTCGCAAGGAGATCTGATTGGTCCAAACTTTGCACATCGTATTATTTCATCCAGTTCTTCGGGTACCTTCCACACAAAAGTTGGGAAAAGTGGACTTTGAGGACTCGTCTCGGATCTGTTTGATTTTTTTGCAGAAGGTTGTTTTCACTATTCCTATTTCATCGGTACAATTTTTTTCCGGAGTTAGTCCATGAAGTATGAAGATAACTCTCAAATTGTTCAACAATTTTTTCCAAACTTGGTTTAAACTCGCTGTTTAAACTTGTGTTTGCTTTTTTTTTTTTTGGTAAAAGGCTGAAGGTACAGCTGACTCATACTTTCTTGTTTCTTTCCAATTCTGAATGTCATACTTTTTCGATATACATACATATGTTTGTATTTGACCATTTTCAATTCCGTTCCAGCTCTGCGGAAACTAAACTGATTGAATTTATACTCCTTTTCAGTGGGAATATCATTTTTTAGTAACATGACAGGACCTAGACAGTATCAATGTATATCTGGTACTGCTCAATTTTTATACGACATAAATCGGAAGTTGATCTTTCGAAGATGTTTTTACTTACGGTTTAAGAGTATCATACATATACATATGTATATGTATATGCCACAACCTCATTTCAAAGAAATTACCTCCGAGCTCTAGATTTTTCAAATAACCCACCAATTTTGTGGATTTTGTACTTTTTTCTTCAAAACTGTGGAAACCTTTTCCAGCGTTATCATCTCCATCTTTTTAATCTGAATCTGACCGAAACCACTACTACAAACTCTTAACTAAACCCCCTGTTTTTAACAAAGTTTTCGTGGTTTATTTTCTAAAAAGACGCTTAAAAATAAATGAAAAACGATTTGATTGTTAATAAAAAAATGTCTATACAACTTCAGAAATTGACAAAACAGAGTAGTACAATAGACCCTGACAGTTGGTGCATATACAATTTTTGCCAAAAACTGTCACGGTATACTCCTAACACGAAGCTACATAGAAATGTGTCAAAAAATGTCAAAAATATTTTTGCAAAATTTTCGCAGATTTTCGCGGTTTTTTTAGGTTTTATCCTTTTCTGTCATGAGACCATTCCGAATTGGTGCGAATTGTCAAAATCTGTTCAGCCGTTCTTGAGTTATAAGCGTAGTAACTAACATCATTCTTTTTTATATATATAGATAACTTTTATTCCATTTAAATATTGAAAAACCACTTTTAATTGATATGAATATATGAAACAAAATTATATATTTCGTGGGGCTCCAACGCTTATTTTCAGTTATATTTCTGCTTATAGTGACTTCAAAAGTTTGTCAAAAAAGCTCATACAGAAAATTTTTCAAATGACTTTGTGCGTGAGCTTTTTTATCGAATCACCTTATAATTAAGTTTTTATCTAATCTTTAATAAAAACTCTTTAAAATGTGATACAGGGATATTTCGTGGGAATTTGCATATTTTCTTGACCTATATCGTCAATTAATTACATCACATCTACCCATGTGAATATAACAATTACATTCACCACAAATTTGTCGGTTTACATTTCAGAGATTTTAAAGATATACCAAACAAAACTACAAATTGTATCGCTGTCATTTTTCACTCCATCAAGATAAGACAAAATATTTATTGTTTCAAATTAATTACAGATCAAATTGTATATTATTTGCATTTGACGCTCCGATGTAGAGAAGCCGACCCGGCCAATAAAAGTCAACTCACAGTAGTTGTAATTTGAAAATTCATTGTAAATCTGGAGCACAAGTGGCGATGCCATGTGAACGCAAAGAGATTGCTAAAGAAAATTGAATCAAGTGGTTGAAGCGGTGCGGCAAGCACCAACAAACCACTTGCTGATTGTCGACGGGGAGTCGTCATATGTCGTTTAATGGTGATTATCATTAGAGACAGAATATGTCACCGAAAAATGTGACCGACCGACCACCATCAGTACGAACAGGCAAGCTGGGGCGATACAAATGACGATACGGATGAAGATGACGATGATCTGCTTAACAATTTAATGATGGTAAGATGGAAATCGCTTACAACTTGTTTTACATATTAGCGCACATTTTTTTGGTATTGTTGTTGACAAAATGTTCCATTTTCATTTCATTTTGTTATCTCTCTGAAGTGTAAATTTAAATGATCACAATCTAAAAAATCTTAGCTATGATTTTCCAGGGGGAGTTTAGCTGACAGGCATCTAAGCCAGCAAGTCTGTTAGTGAACCAGCTAACCAAACACATACCACCTGCAGTTTTTCGATTTCAATTCTCCTTGGCGCCACACATTTCGGTTTTCGGGTGTGGAATGTCATCCATTGGTCTGTCTATTTTTTGTCTTTTTGGCCTAGAAAGGTAGCAAGTAACGGACAGACGGACAAGCATGTGCAATGCTTGTCTGTGATCTGTTTCTTTTAAGCACTAATTAAAGATCGTTAGTTATATATTTTTATTTTCGTTTAAATATTAATTTTCATAATAAAAATTTTCATAATTCATACTGAAATCTCATGTTGTTGTTTTTGGTTTGTTTCATATTTAATTTCGTTGTTTAAAGTCAATCGCTATGCGAACAGTAATTTGAAATCAAATAAAAATTGGAATGGATAATTTAAAAAGAATAGATTCTATAAAGATATACGGGTGTGTTCTGAGACACACTTCACCTCTCACTTAACGCCTCAAGCATTTGATCACCCCATTAAAGCTTACTTTTCGAGTATTTTATGGACGGAATAGGGTGTACTCTTCTTTTTAAATACCCTAATGAATCTCAGTCCCAAGAAATCCGCAAAACATAGAATAAGAGGGGTGAAAAAAATGCTTGAGGCGTGAAGTGAGAAGTGAAGTGTGCCTCAGAAAATACCGCATACTTTTTAAAGTTCTTCATAAATAAAAAAATAAAAACAAGTAAAAAAGAATCAGTCGGCTTTACCGACATAGATATACCCTCAGCCTGTGTAAATTGAATCATTTTTTTTCCAAAAAACGTATGTATTTAGGGGGTTTTAAAAATTTAGGGCGTTTGAACCGAGAAAAATGTTGACTAGGATTAAAGATCAAAAGTTTTACGGAGGAGATACTAAAAGGAATGGATCGACATCGACCATTATGGAAGTGGATCTCCAGGCACTCTACATATGGTGCCATAGGGGGTTTTTACACCCTTCGGGATGTTTGCTCAAGAAGTATGGACTTGCCCCTAAAAAAACTTTTACCATCGTAATTGAGGCAGCGAATGCAAGTTGCTTCAACAAAAATCAAAGTGATTCGATATCAGGCCTTTAAGTGAACTTATCCGAAATGTTGTGTGGGAGGATGGAGTTAACAAATATAGTCCATATTTGAACCAGATCTATATCTGGTAGATATATTAGGATGTGTAAAGTATGGACCAATTCTGCCACTCCATTTTTGAACTTTTGTGGGGGAGGTACCGGAAGGAGTGTGCCGATATAACCCATCTTCGAACTTAAACTATATTTGGACAAAATATTATGAATGCCAAATTTTGGATCGAATTAGTTGATCCGGCTTAGAGTTATCGTGCGCTCCAACCACCTCACACGGTGTCATAGGGGTTTTTTTGCAACTTTCATGCTATTTTCTCAGAAGGTATGGACTTGCCGCTAATGAAACTTGTACCGTCGTATTGGGGGCAGTGAATACAAGTTGCTAAAACAAAAATTAAAGGGATTCGAGAAACCTGAACTGAACTTTTCCGAAATTTTGTGTGGGAGGTACCCGAAGGAGTGAACCGAATGAGTCCATATTGAAACCTTATCTAAGTGTGGTACAAATTTCACGATGTGCAAGGTATGGACCAAATCGGTTACTCCCTTCAAGAGTTATCGTGCACCCAAATTTTCCGAACATTTTCGAACTTTTGTGTGGGAGGTACCGGAAGGGGTGGACCAATATAACCCATCTTCGAACTTAAACTAAGTTTGGGAAAAATATTACGAAAGCCAAATTTTGGACCAAATCGGTTCATCCGTTCGAGAGTTATCGTGCGCACCAGCCAGCCAGACAGGCGGACAGACAGACAGACGGACGGACATTGCTCAATCGACTCCAAATTGTCTGAAACACATTTCGTCCAAACATACTTGGGGTCTAAAACCATTATTTCGATGAGGCACATTTTGCCCGAATGAAAGTGTATATACCCTCGTTAGCATAAATGCTGAGGGTATAACTAGTACAAAAGTTTCAATCAGCTTTGCCGACAGAGATATACCCTCAACCACACGATCCGAGAACTGGCCCCTACTGGATTAAAGCTCAAAAGTGTTTCAATTTTGCGTAGGAGGTACCTGAAGGAATGCACCAATTTTTGGGAGTCATTCCTTTCGATAGTTATCGTGCCAATCACCCATTTTAGTTGGTCCCAGTAGGATTTATTGGCGAAAGCATAAAATCCTCGACAAGACCTAAAACAATATTCAAATGAAAATTTTGAATTTTGGGGAGGTACCCGAAGGTGTTTTCCGTTATAGACCTTCTGAGAACTTGATATCCGTTTGGAAGAAAATTTACGATCTGGTATACTCAAATTTTTTGTTTGGTGCCGACAAGTTTTTATAGGGCTTTGGGCTATTATCTCAGGAAGTATGGACTTTCCTCAATACACGAACCGATGTAAGAGGGGCCCGAGGGCAATCTGTTGGAAAAAATTCAAAACGAGCTGGTCTAAAAATTCACTTTCCGCACAATGTTGAAATTTTGTGTGTGATGTACCCGAATGAGTGGACAGATATTGTTCATATTCCAACCTGATGTATGTCTGAAGGAAATATTACGAGAACCAAATTTTGGACCAAATCCGTATCGGATGGAGTGGACCGATATGGCTTATCTTCGAACTTGATCTAAGTTTGGGCAAAATATTACGAATACCAAATTTGGGACAAAATCGTGGACATTGCTAAATCGACTCCAAGCTGTCGGAATTGTTCGACTTCTTCCAAACATACATGGATCAAAACCCATTATTTTGATGAGGCTGAGGGTATACATGCCTTTAAAGGCTCCCGTCAGCTCGAGTGCTGGTGTTAGATCGAGTATGAGCGAAGTTGACTTATGACAGTGTCCACAGTTAAAGTAACTTTTGCGAAGCCAAGGCCTTATTCGCTTCCTTCGATTCTATCGCGATCCGTTCGCTTTGTGCAATAAATTGGTGTCCTGCGACTTCTTTGCTTCCTTTGATTAATTCGTTTCATGCTTCATAGCGTCGTAGGCGGAGATAACTAAAGGGCCCCAACGAGTAATATCAACCCGAAGGCTATCAGATATTACTGAAACGACTACTAATCCCGAGTAACATCAGCCCGACCACTCCTGCCGAATATAGCCAACCCGATAACTACAACCCGTTAGAGGTTGTTTACACTAGCTATTAATGTCATATAAAAACACTCCATATCTACCCACGCAGGCAAAGTGGAGACGTAATTTCACTGCATATTGCTGGTGTGGACGCAAAAAGTAAATGGTGTATGGAAAATCCCCAATATTGCACACATTAACGGCTATATAACGATAGAAAATTTCATCACATATGACATTTATAGATAGTGTAAGCAACCCCTTAGCCATCAACCCGAATAGCCAGGCGAATACCTCAAAGTTGGGTAAAATTACCCTATTGTTACAGCCAGAAAAATCCGAGCAGAGCATTATCAACTTCATTCTGCTCGTCTTTAAATACTCCCATCAGGCTGTCTATAAAGACTTTACCATAAATGCTCCCATCAGCTCGTTTTTAACGTCTATAAACCTTTCCGTTCCTCTATTGACACTTTCTCCAGCAACGCACTTCAGCTTGACTCCCTTATAGTCGTCTGCAAGTGGTGTTGTTGTAGCAACGAAACTATGTTTATATATCTTTTCAGTTATCTGGTTATTGTTGCTCTATGTCGAGATTTAAAACATCTTCAACGTAGGCTGACCTAAAACCACTTGTGTTTGCCGCGGTACCTGACGTTCTTCTTCTGCTTTGGATGGTGGTCTCCGAGTACGTCATTCACACTATACTTTGAGATGCCTCTGCAACTGCATCAGCGTGAATGCTATCCAATCCTGTGGGTAGGTAGTCTGGTGTATTTGTACCTTTGGACCTCTTTCTCTAGATGATGGACATCTTTGCTGATGTGTCTGGATGGGCAAGCATATCCACAAGATCGTCGCAGGGATGCTCATGGCGCACAGTGGTTCAACATCTTCTTTTCATGACCAAAACTCTGTAACTTTCGAACGGACTGAGATATTTTCATAATTTTCGACAGATAACACAATCCGATGAATCAAAAACAATAAAATTAGGCTTAGTAGTTGCAGAGGAATTCAATGTCAAAGTTAAAATATTTAATTTCGTTCATACCTTGCATCAAAATATGGGTGTTTTTGAGGTTTTTATATGTCCCAATCTATTAAAAAAGTCAAACACCAAAAAACAAACCTTAAAAATACAAAAAATAAAAAAAAAATTAAAAAATGTTTTTAAAAAATTAATCTTTTTCAAAAACATTAAAATTTATATCGGATTTATAAGACTCATAAATGGCATATCTTTTCAACATATCATCGTCCTATCTCTATTTTGTGGGTGCTAGAATAATTACCATAGACGGACGGACATACACAGTTCGGCTCAGAATTTTACACTGATCAAGAATTTTATAGGGTCGAAAATGATTATCTCAATATGTTATAGTAGTTGTTGGTAGTCGTAAGTACTTACAAAACCCCCTACTAAACCATTATTTTAACAAGGACATGTCGCACTGATTTACTAGTTATTCTACGATCACTAGAATAACTAGTTATTCTGTGGCCAGAAAAATAAGCTAAAACAAAATTCTATTTTTAGAACAGTTGAGATGGAATTTGTTTTCAATTTCAACACACTTAATATTTTTACTTTATTTCTATCTCTGCTGGATTTGATCATGCGAAGTTCTGATTTGTAGCCGAGCAAACTACACACTCGGCCACCACGGAGTCACCCCCTACTAACTCATGTAAAAAATACGCGCTCTGCGCCACCGTACTCACCACTTTGTTATGAGTAAAATAAGTATTTTGTCTTGTAAAAGGTTAAAGGAATTACCCATTATTCATGTGATGCAGAAGGTATCTTGTTCACATTACTTTGTAGTGGGTTCTTCCGCTTATGTGCCTTCCAAATGTTTGCTGAGTAAAAATTCTCTTTTGCTGGTCTATAAAGATGACCTTTTGATAGTCTGTAAAGACTCCTTCTTTTTTGTCCATAAAGACCCGTTTCTATTCTTCTATAAAGACGATCGTCTGATCACTATAAAGAATTTCCTTGGGACGTCTTTAAGATTCACATCAACTCGTCTATATACACCATCAGTTTTTCTATGAAGACACCCATCAGCCCGCCTATAAAGACCCCCTCCTGGTCGTCTATAAAAACTCCCTTTTGGTAAATACCTCCTCCTGCTCGTCTAATAAAACTCCGTCCTCCCTCAGCTCGTCTATAAAGTCTCCCTTCTGCTTCTCTGTTAAGACTCCTTTATGTTCGTCAATAAGACCCATTCTGCTTAAATCTGTACATTCCTTTGTGGTCGTCCCTTCAGCTCGCCTCCATTTATAAAATTTTTTTACGCTCTTCTGACTCTTGTCATATATCGTGTCTTATTTGTACCACTGTGTCCAAATATTGTATGTACGTCTTAACACAAATAGACATAAAATGTGTTGTAGTTTTTGCTGTTAACTCTGGGTTATTGACTAATATTTGTTTGTGTTGTGGAACACTTAATTTTTGGGAAATTGTCTATAACTGAAGAACTCAATCATTAATATTTTTTGCCAGCAACAACAAAGTTGAAACATATAATTTGCATAGGCAAAATATTTGCATTTGTAGACCGCCTTAAATATCCAACAACAATCTGTGCAATTGCAACAATTTTTTAATTGGATCGATAAAGTGTTTTGAATAAATGCGGCAATAAAAATTATAGAATTTCAATTGGAATTCGGCGTGCAGTGAACTACAATCGTGGCAATTTTAAGTGCTACAAAAATTGAAGGGGATATTGTTTTGGTTTAAACAACTTAAAAGCTCCAAATTAATGCTTTTCCTTTTCCATAGAAAGACATTAAAGCATATGACACAAAGGGATAGAGAAAGTCATGGTAAAGTGTGCTAGTTGGTTTTTTTAACTCAATGATATGGTGGCGTGACGTTTCTATGATTTTGTCGATTTATTCTAAATTTGTATTTAGAAAGTAAAAGGAAATCTTGTTTTCAAAATGATCTACAGCAACATTAATAAGGTAAAAGGAAATCTTAAAATAGTAATATTTAAATAAATTCACATCTCATAACAAATCCGTCCTATGTGATTCACCAAAAAATGATGCCAATGGTTGAATACGTTATCAAGACCATGTCATCACCAAAATAATGTAGACGAATAAAAAAAGCAATTTATAAAATTATTTTTTAATTTTTTAATAACAAATTTATGTAAACTGTTAAGAGGTCTTATCAGATTGACATCACAGGTACATATCTTTGATGATGATAGAAATTTTTGTTTGATTCGTTTCAGACTTTAAGTTGGTGGTTTGTTGCTTAGACAGAAATCAAAACAAACGATTTCTCCAAAAAAATACCTACCGGTTAGTCAAAGATATTTCTTGCTTTTCCTCTTCGTATTTCGTTTTTCGCTGTGCTTATCAAATCTGATCTAATTTAAATTTATATTTTACAAGTGTTCACACAATATTAAAGATTTTTTGATACACACTCTGGTGTTATCATCGGCATCGAACGGTGGTATCGGCTACAGGGACAAGTCATTACCATTAGATTCCATTGATTTGCCTGCTATCAGTTGTTGCATCTCTCAACAATGCCGTTTAGAGGTAGTTACTACTGTGCACGCAAGCAAGCAACCGGCTAATGTGTGTGGTCGGCATAATTTCATTACTGCCAGCACAATGTGTAGTGGTGGTTGGTGCCTGACTTCCTAAGCGTGTTAAACGTTTTAATCTCTGTCTTTAGGAAAATCAAAATTTGTATTGTTTCTCCTAATCTCAAATCAGATAAAGGAGTCATTTATTTAACATATTTAATTTTTCGAACAAACTTTTCAAATTGCAGAGTGTCTTCCGTGGTTGTTGGGTAGTTGGTTTGGAAAAATGTCACCACATTTACTTATGGATTAGAGAGAGATCTGATACCAGTTACACCAGTGATGATGATTTCATAATTGGTTAATTGCTTCTGGGAGGGAGTCATGGATTTAATACTCTGATGATGATGAGGGTTATTTCGATGATGGGCATCAACGTTTATGTTATGAAATACCAATTAGTATAATCAAACACTTTATCTTCAGTACTTCTTTTGTTTGACGATAGATAAGAAATACATGTCATTTTAATGAAAATAATCAATAGTTTTAAACAAGTAAAAAAGTATCAGTCGGCTTTGCCGACAGTGATATACCCTCAGCATATGTGAATAACTAATAAATTCTTATAATCTAATGTGCAACCTCATCCTCACCCCAAAATAGAGCGCGCAACAGGCCCCCGCATGGATTAAGTGTATGTCCACACGGACATATGGTCATCTTGCATCACCCCTCTTTTCAACCTAATTGAACCTAACCTAGAAGGGGCAGTGAATACAAGTTGTTACAGCAAAAATCAAAGAGATTCAAGAGCAGGTCCTAAACTGTACTATTCCGAAATTTTGTGTGGGAGGTACCCGAAGGAGTAGACCGATTGCGTCAATATTGGAACCCCATATAAGTCTGATGGATATGCAAAGTATGGACCAAATCAGTTACTTCCTTCAAGAGTTGTCATGCACAAATTTTCCGAACAATTTTGAACTTTTGTGGGGGAGGTACCGGAAGGATTGGGCCGATATAACCCATCTTCAAACTTAAACTATGTTTGGACAAAATATTATGAATGCTAAATTTTGGACCGAATCGGTTGATCCGGCTTAGAGTTATCGTGCGCTCAAGCCAGACAGACGGACGGACATGGCTAAATCAACTCCAAATTGTCGGAATTGTATGGGGTCTAAAACCTTTATAGTGTATATAACCTCGTTAGCATAAATTCTGAGGGTATAAAAAGTTTAAAGAAAACTGTTTAAGTTTAGAATGCACAAATAAAGTGTAAACCCTCCACCATGTATTAAAGTAGGTTAGATTAGGTTAGGTTGAAAAGTGCGATCATTAGAAAGACAATTTTGATTCGATTTAACCATGTCCGTATCTCCAACTGACCAACCAGTTCGAAATTAGGCTCTCGTAATATTTTGTCAAAACTAAGATCAAGTTCGATGATGGGCCCATCCCCCACAAAAGTTCAATATTTTTTCGCAAAAATTATGTGCGCGATAAAGTGTAAACCCTCCACCATGTATTAAAGTAGGTTAGATTAGGTTAGGTTGAAAAGTGCGATCATTAGAAAGACAATTTTGATTCGATTTAACCATGTCCGTATCTCCAACTGACCAACCAGTTCGAAATTAGGCTCTCGTAATATTTTGTCAAAACTAAGATCAAGTTCGATGATGGGCCCATCCCCCACAAAAGTTCAATATTTTTTCGCAAAAATTATGTGCGCGATAAATCGTGTGCAACATCGTAACATTTGTACCAGTCGAGCTGTCCAAAATCGGAGACGATACTTTGTTAAGATGTATGCATCAACTAGTTAGCACTATATGGAACGGAGATAGCGTAATCTCCCGTCCGCAAGAAAGGAGATACGACTGTGTACTCTAATTATAGGGGCATAAGTCTTCTCCCTATTACCTACAAGTGTCGGGGATAGTATGCCAACGACTAAAGACTATGGTCAACGAAATAATTGGGCCATATCAATGTAGCTTTAGACCTGGCCGATCCACCATTCACCAGATATTTACCCTGTGGCACATCCTAGCAATGACCCAAGAGATGCTGATCGTTCCCCCCGGACCTCCCCCTGGCTACATCGGTGATTTGAAGTACACCACCACTTTGATCGTATGCAATTGGTGCACATTTTTTCTCGGATATGGTGTAAGAGTTTGTCGTTGACAATTTTCTTAAAGGTTTTCTAGTGGTTTTTGTGTAGGCTGCCAGACCTTCTTCTGCTGTCGATCACCGCATAACACAGTTCGTCCCTCTATTGCCTTTTGGTTACCTTGTAGTAAGTTGATGGCTGCTCCTTTCCTTTCTCCATGGTCATCTTCCTCTTCTGAAAGGTCCCGAATTTTCTTTCAGAATTCCCAGTCCTTCCCGAAGTTTCATTGGTCGTGCTCACTTTTCTTACATCCCCGATGATTGCTTCGCCTTCTGCCAAAGGTTTCTCGGGACAGTCTCTCTGAATGGGTCTTGACGAAGTTTGGAAGATTTTTTTTTATTCTGTGCTCTTGTTCACTTTTTCCGTCACTCTTTTAGTGAGATTTGCGGATGCTGTCGGAATCAGATTCGCTCCCAGTCTGTGATGGTTGGGTCAAGATTAAACTCCATCTGAGCTTCTATGTCTTCTCCAACTTTTGATTGCCCGTAGGTTGTGTGATTGTAGCAACACCTTTGACCACAGATGTCAAGGCACAACCATCTATCGGACTTTTTGTTTTCCATAGTCAGTTTTTTGTCTGCAGGAAACTCGAATGTTTCCAGAGGCAGGTGTTCCCTAGGGAGACTCAAAATAACAATATTTTTTTTGGATTTTCTACCCCCGAATATTTTCCATTTGTTCCAAAAACCTTATATATGAAATTTTATGGCGATCTTTGTTTCCATAGTAATTTGTATGGGGCAAAAGGTGCATTTTCACCAAAATTTTCTAAATGACACAATTATGGTCCAATCGATGAATAAACTTTACCAGACCATTTTTGTGGCTAAAAAACCATTTTTACAAAAAATTTGAAAATCGGATCGGACCATAATTGTGGCATTAGGGAATTTTGGTAAAAATGCGCCTTTAGCCCCATAAAAATTACTAGGGAAATAAAGTTCGCTAGGTTGGCACGGGTAAACGTTAACCGATCGGCATAAAATTTCATATAGGAGGAAATGGAAAAAATTTGGTGTTAGGAAATAAAAAAAATTGGTGTAATTATCGTTGACCTTTGGACTTATTATCTTTTTGCTGTTTTGTTTGGGTTTCAGGTCAGAAATTTAAAAACAAAAGATTTTTTTTTAATATTTATTTATTTTTCCAATATTTCGATCATCGTCGATGATCATCATCAGGGATTTCTTTAATTTCAGATGAAAAAGAAGTAACATTTAGTTATAAAAATGTATAAACAAAAATATGTAAGAAATAATTACATTTTATATTTCTCTGGTTTTACTAATTGCCACTAGACATTCTCACTTGATCACAACTGATTTTCGACTAACCAAAGTTCTTATGTTTCTCAATAATGTTTCGATATATTTGAGCACAGTGCTCTGTGTCTATCTTGTAGTTCATTCGGTTTTTCACAGGTACATTTATTATGTGGAGCATTTCCAACATGTATCTTCGTCTGCCATTCGTTTCTTGGGTTAGAATATCAACATTCTTGAAGTTTGGTGTGTGCCCAGTTTGTGCACAATGTGCTACAAGGGCTGTCTTCTGTTCCAATGGCTTATTTTTGGATTTTTGATCTGATTTGTGACCACTTAATATTGTTTTTAGCTAATTTTTCGTTGTGCCAACGTACACTTTTTGGCACGTGCTTGAAAAAGACATTTTTTTTTGGGTCTCTCTAGTGTTCACTCTATTCTACTGCACGCAGGTCGCATCACATAAAATTTCCATAGTTCGAAGCAAAATTGTATGACCATATTAAGGGACTTAAGAGATGGATTTTACTGGCCGGTTTCTAGTGACCAAGATGGGGTTAATTTGGGACAGACCTCCACATGTTTGCTGAGATGTCAACTTCTGCTTATGGTTATGCCATGGAACTGTTCTTGTTTTCAGGATATGAAAAGTGCATTTCTTCAATCTGCTGATATCGAGCAGCAGCGATGACACGCCGCCACAGCAAAGGATAGTAAGCCAGCAGGAACCGAAGAGCTGTCAGCAGAGCTGTTTAAGGCCCCTCCGCATTGCTTATAAAATTCTTTCCCGTGTATTGTGTCATATCAATGCGTCTTTACACCTTACGGCAAATCCCGGAGAAGACTCAAGATATGCAGATCGATAAATCTCATCTGTTGGTGGACTTTGCATTCGACAGTCCTATACGTTCAACGTTACGTTTGCATTATGTATACGCAATTCACAACAAATATCATATTTTACTAGATCTTGCCGACGACAGTCTCTTGAAGTGGGTGTTGTAGTAAAGACTAAGTCCAATTACGCTTGATGTGTCTGTTGAACTCGAACAAACTGTTAGGGTTCCTAGTGGTCACAATATATTTCCACAACAATTGTAGACATAGGTCCACGTTTTGATATAGTTCCCATGTAACTGTACCTCCCGATTCAAGTTATTTGGAATACCATGACCAAATTTTCCAACCGACTTGGCTATAATTTTGCATTCCGTGTCCTCACAGCGTTTAAAATCTTCTTACAAAAATTTTTCAATACGGATCTATGTTGGTACCCCCCGATTCGTTGAATTTTTAATTTTTATCCCATACTTGTTAAACGATTTAGCTATAATATGGTTTTTTTTTGGTGTCTCCGAGGGTAGAACTCCTCTTTACAAAAAAATTTCAAGATAGGTCTATATTTTGATATAGCTCCAATACAAATGCACAGCTAAATCTGTACTAAATTCAAGCTAAATCCCATCTTTTCAAAGTGCTTCTTACTTACTTAGCTGGCCCATTACAGAACATTTGTTCCATAGACCGAACTAAGAAAAGATCTCCAATTCTCTCTATTTGTTGCTTCGCACTCTGGAATACCGCGCCTTGTCATCTCATCATCCACTTGTTTGCGCCATCTATTCTTTGGCCTGCCAATTCTGCGTGCACCGCCATGTGGCTCGAATTTATACGCCTTTTTAGCGGGTTCATCATCGCTCATTCTTATTATATGGCCTAGCCAACGCAATCGCTGCATCTCGATACGTTTAACTATATTGATGTCCTTGTATAGCAGATACAGCTCGTGGTTCATACGACGTCGATATTCACCGTCAACGCAGATCGGTCCGTAGATCTTTCGAAGAATTTTTCTCTCAAACACGCCAAGCACTGCCTTATCTGCTTGCGCAAGTACCCAGGCTTCGGACCCATACATTAGCACGGGTAGTATCAGTGTTTTGTAAAGCGTTATTTTTGTTTGACGAGTTGTGGCTTTGTTTTTAAAGTGCTTACTTAAGCCATAGTAGCATCTGTTGGCCAATACAATTCTTCTTTTTATTTCACAACTGATGTCGTTTGTTGTGTTTACGGCGGTGCCGAGGTATACAAAGTCTTTTACTACCTCAAAATTATAGGAACCAACTTCAACAGTTGGTCCGATCTCAACGGACGCATTGCGCGTCGACACCATCAGCTTGGTCTTCTCGCCGTTTACCGCCAGACCCACTTTAGCAGATTCTTCTTCGACCTTCATAAAGGTATCGGTTACTTCTTTTACTGATCGTCCCATTATGTCTATATCATCAGCATAAGCAAGTAACATGTGGCTATTGGTGTAGATTGTGCCACTTCTTTTGACGTTTGCCTCTCGTATAACCTTTTCTAGCAGGATGTTGAAAAGGTCACACGAAAGGCTGTCTCCTTGCCTGAAACCTCTTTTGGTACAAAACTCCTCGGAGAGGTTCTTTCCTATTTTAACTGAAGATCTTGTGTCAGTTAGAGTCATTTTACAAAGCCGAATGAGCTTTGCGGGGATACCAAATTCAGACATTGCTTGGAATACCTTTGAACGTAGCGGGCTGCCGAAGGCTGTTTTATAATCGACAAAAAGGTGGTAGGTGTCGATCTGCATCTTCTCCAGGATTTGGCGCAGGGTAAATATCTGGTCAATGGTGGACTTGCGAGGTCTAAAGCCGCATTGGTATGGTCCAATTATTTTGTTGACCATGGGCTTTACTCGTTCGCACAATATCCCTGACACTATCTTGTATGCGATAGGGAGAAGACTTATGCCCCTGTAGTTGGAGCATAAAGTCTTATCTCCTTTCTTATGGACGGGACACAGGATGCTCAGGTTCCAATCGTCGGGTACGCGCTCTTCTTGCCAGATGGAGCTAACTAGCTGATGCATACACCTTATCAGCGTGTTGCCTCCGGTTTTAAACAGCTCGGCTGGTAGGCCATCAGCTCCTGCTGCCTTATTATTCTTCAGCCGATTTATTGCTGTCTTTACCTCATCTTGGCCGGGTGGTATACATTCAATACCGTCTTCTTGGATTGGATATGTGGTATCTTAGTCGACTCCGCTACTATTGGATACCAACAGTTTGGAAAAATGCTCTTTCCATATCCTTAGCGCACTATCTGTATCAGTTACCAGATTACCTTGCTGGTCTCTACAGGAGGATGTGCCAGTTCCAAAGCCATCAGTTTGATGTTTCACTCTTTGGTAGAATTTTCGGACTTCATTCTGTCTCCTGTACATCTCGATTTTTTCACACTCCCCCTTTTCCATCTCTCTCTTTTTCCTGCGGAAAAGACGTTTCTCCTCTCTCCTTTTCTCCCGATACTTCTCTCGTGCGCTACGCGTTGCTACTGATTGTAAAGTAGCCCTATATGCCGCATTTTCTCTTCGGTAGCAGCATGACACTCCTGGTCATACCATGGATTCCTTGGTGAAGGTCTCTGGTATCCAAGTACTGATTTTGCGGCTGTTTGCATGGAGTGGGCAATGTTTTGCCATTGTCCTGATATGTTATCGGGACCAGGAGTGCTTTGATTAAGCCAGTTGAGTGGAATATGCTGTAGCTATCTGTTGTGATTGCAGCTTACCGAGGTCAAACTTCCGTGTTGTGTCTGTTCGCACTTTGTTTGCTACGTTTAATCTGGTACGTACCTTTGCCGCAACAAGGTAGTGGTCCGAGTCTATGTTTGCTCCTCGGAACGTTCGTACATCCAACACACTTGATGCATGTCTTCCATCTATCACAACGTGATCAATTTGATTTCAGCTGCCCTTATGAATATCGAGATGCTTAAATCTGGTACTGCTAACTACCATGTTTCCTGCAGCTGCAAAGTCTATCAGCCTCATACCATTGTCAGATGTTTCACTGTGGAGACTGAATTTCCCGACTGTTGGGCCAAAGATATTCTCCTTTTCAAAGTGCAGTTATAAGAATATTTGCAGCCAAAATGTGGTTATTCGGTATCCAGAGAGTCCAATTTATTTCACTAAAAAATAGGCGAATCCAAGTTCAGCCAAGTCCAGCATTAGTAGAAATAAGGTTGGTGCACCCTTATTCCAACCCGACTGTAGTCATGAAGGATGAGGAGTATTATGTTGCCCGGTACACCGTTTAGCGAGAGGATATCCCACAGAGCATCTCGTGATATGGTGTCAAATGTTCTTTCAAAGTCGACGAATTGTACGATGGCTGCACGATAACTAGCTGGTCTAACAATTAAAACGCGAATATTTACCATCAAAAATAGTTTTATTGTTTTCTTAAGCAGTTTCCAGCATGATTTATACTCGTTTTCATGCGCTCAAATCAATTATTGAATCCCCTTTTCCACTCCGTTTGAGACAGCTCCATAACATGGGTTTTGAACTTTTTTACAGTATTTTCTCGTTGGCCACGCCTTTTTCTTGATATGCTGGAATGAAATGAAGTCATTGGATCCCCAGTCAGGGCTGTACGGCGGCTCAAACAGGCGCTGTTTTGAATCGATGTGCGAGAGCTCGCTTTGTCATGATATAGAATGATTCGTCTTCTCTTGTTCGTTTTTCGAATTTCTCAGGAGACTTTAGGCAAAGTGTGCCACTCAGAATTAACCGTCGTTTATTTATTAAGCCGTATAGTCGCCACACGGTCAGTTTTGCCGAAGAAACAGGCGACCATTTGCTTCGAAGTACTCCTGACATGAACAACTTTCGTTGGATTTGGCTCGCTTTCGATGTTATAAACGGTCGATTCCTGTTCCTCCTGATCATATATCCAAGATATGTCGTCTGTGACGATTTTATAAACATGGATTGAAGCACCGTGATCGTTTTTATTCACAATATCTCCGCACCAATCCATGAGAGCCTTTTTTGAGCGATTGTCCAATTTTGCTTGATCTACCGAGAAAAATCAAAAAAATGCCCAAGGATGCCCTTATCTTACGGTATATAACATGGCTATCTTGCATAATCCGTTCACATACGGTTTAATTTTTCTTGCACAACGGCCGATTTTGGACGACCCTCACTTCCTTCGTTTTTTGCGAGTGTTGGCCACAATTGAATTCATTAAACCAGTTTTTCATAGTGCCATGGGATGGTCCTTTAACGACATAAAAAGATTTAATTTGATCGATACATTCTTGCCGTGATTATCGACGCACAGTGGTTCAGAATCGTTTTTTCCTGGTCAAAATTCTGTAACTTTTGAACGGATAGAGATATTTTCAAAATTTTGTTAGACAGATAACACAATCAGCTTTCCGGTGACTTATAAGCGGTCAAATTCGGTCTGTTAGTTGCAGTGGAATTCAAGGTCAAAGTTAAACTTTTGAGTTTTTACTATTTTTCATCAAAATATCAGTGTTTTTTGTGCTTGTTATATCTTCTTATATATTAAAGATGGCCAAACGGCAATAAATAAACTATAACAATACCAAAAAAACTAAAAAAAAATTAAAAAAAAAAATTTAAAAATTTGTTTCACAAATTTTTCACAAAAAAAAAAAAGAATACAAAAAATTTAAATTTTTTTTCAAAAATTAAAATAAAATGCTTCTTGGGTTTTCATAGAACGTATATAACTCAAATAAAAACTCATATATTTCCAAAATTTTAATGTGTGTAAAAAAGCTGTAATTCATAAGGAAAACACACATTTTTACCCATGTAATTTCAATAAATTTAAAAAAGTGTTAAACGGACGGAACGGGACGGGAACAAAAGTATATATGAGGTGAGGAGGTGAGGTCTCGGACATATTTCTGTGAAAACAGAACATTGTTCCTTGTTGTTCCACAAAAGTTCTAGTCCACTAAATTTGGAATTTCATAAAATTTAGTACCTGAGGAAAAATAAAATAGCTCATGTTGTGTAAACGCTACGGTAATTTATTAAACCGATTTTTTAAGGCCACAATCCTACCTACCTAACAAAAACAGCGAACGCAATATATGTTACAGTTTCCGAGAAATTGCTATTTCTTTCTCCAGAAGTTTTCAAAAATTACGTATTTCTCAAACATGGGAAAAATGTTCGTCTTTAGGGGCACCCCACGCCCGCACCTTCCAATATTTTGAACTAATTTTTTGGTTTCCTTAGTTTCAGTATGTTTACTATCGAATCCCATATAGAAATTAAATATCTGTGACAAAACAACATTTTGATTTTTGGCCAGGAAAATCGTTTCTTGAACCATTGTGCGACATAGAAATTTATGAAAAATGATCGGACGGAAATGTTCACAAGTAAATTTCATGTTTTTGCAAAGTGATTTTTTTTCAAGTCAGTGTAAAAAACACGACACAGGGTCCTATGTCAAACTGTCCTGAGTACGTTTAGGCCAAAAACTGTCAAACTTTCCAAAAACAATTCAAATGGCTGCTGGCAACACGCGGTGTTGCCTAGGCCTTATAGTTTTCGTGCTGCGCTCGTAGGTAGAGATGAGCGTTGCACTCCTTCGATTACTCGATGATAATGCGGAGGGTGTTGATATGGTTGACCTGCTTGTTCGCATCGCAGTATTAACTCTACAGCCGGACGTATTCTGTTTAGCAGTAGGGAAGCCAAGAGTTTCTCAACAGAGTGACCAATTCTTACATTGCTTCAAGTCACCTTTTTGGGAATTGTAATTATAACTCATTCTTTCCAATCGTTTTGAATTTTCGATGTTGTCCATGCAGCACGTATAATATGCATAAGAGCATCTGGTAGTGATAGGGCGCCATATTTAAGCATTTAAGCTGGCATGTTATCACGGCCACTGAAATTATCATTTTTTCGAGATGAAAGTGCCGATTTGTTTTCCAGCTTTCCGTATCGAAGTACACATCTGAGAAAATCCCCATTAACCAAATACTTCACACGTTCACAAAATTTGTTCCCTTCTATCTTCTTGAGTCAATTTTTATTTTCATTAAAACTCTAATTTCTTTTAGAATACACAATTAAATTTCACTTCTTTGTTATATTTATTCTTTATTAGTTCAATTCAAATACTCGTACCCAAATCGTGTCTATTCACGGCCTTTATTAAAAATTACACTCTGCGGCAATAAATTTTCATCATAAATTTGTCATTTGATACAATTTCAGAAGCACACTGACCACCTTTTTGCATTGCAATTTCAATATTTAATCATATCAGCCAGCCAGTCCCGGCTGCTTGGCTAGTGAGCTGTGTGTCGTTATGTCGCAAAGAAAAAAAAAAAAAACAGAAACGACGAAATGTACGAATTTTAACAGTCACACCTTCCACTCTTACACCACTCATACATACATAAATACATATGTAAGTATGCTTCGTTGTTTGGCCGGTTGCTTGGTGGTGTAATCAATTCATAATCAATTTTCATTTATCTGCTACAATCTGGACACCTTAAACATGTCAAAAAGTGAAACACTTAAGCTGACAGTTTCCTAGAGACAAATGTATTCAAGGAAGGAAGGAAGAGAAGTAGATGATGGTATTCACCATAAACGAAAGCCAGAACAATTTACTTCAAACACACAAAAGTATGAAAAGAATTGAAGATCGAACATCGAGAAAATGTTTCCAGCTACAAGCCATTCGTATTATTTATGATCATTTCGGGAATTGCGCGAGTTACAGTAGTGGTTGTAAAGAAAGAGAACTCTTTCTTTGACAAAGAAGAAGAAAATAAAATCATGGATACATTACTTTTGTTAAATATGGGTGTTTGCGAGGAGTTTTTTTTCCCGACGTGTATACGGAGGCTACAACTAAGACTTTCCAAAACCTACTTCCAGCATTACCACCATTACCAATGCAGAGCAAGATAAGAATTAGATTTTTTCGGGCCAACAATTCAAGTTCATATCTTTTTCATTTCGATAAGAACTATCGATAGTCCGACTATCGTTTTGAAATGTTATGTCAGCCATCAAAACATGCTATTTGGGTTATCTGTCGTGATTTATTTAAAGCAAAATTACTTCTAAGTCCGATTTCAACAAAGCTTTACGACAGTGATCAAAACGATACTCTGACTATCGATTCAGTTTATTCAATAACCTTTATCTTTGTAAATATATGACTCTGGAATGAAAGATGTGTCAATTTGGCATACACTGTTGTTCAGTTTTAATTACAAACACCTTGCGGCCTACATTCTTTTTTGTGACTTCAGGAGGTGCAATTTAAGTCAGACCAATTGAAGATACATCTCCCCTTTATCTGTCGATATCCATGTTGACCTTGATCTCCATCAGGAAAGATTTGACCAGATCACAACCAATGGTTTGTAGACCACAGATCATCCCTAGACCTCTACCCCTTTTTCTATCAGCACGCACTGATTCCGACTAATCGTGAGCTACAGCGCATTCGTTACCGGAAAATTAATTTTCTTTGAGGAGTCCTCAAACGAAAAATTAAAGTTTCTTCCACTGCTCATTGGATCTGAATAAGCTGTCGAATATGACCTCCAAAATTTTGGGCTAATTTGTAGTCGTAATTTTTACTCCGTCGTCCTGTACCCATCTCTGTTGTCCGTTCGCTGCAAAATGTGACTGCAGTTTTGCTAGTTGATATTCCCAGGTTCCTTAAGTGGAAGAAACTAACTAGATTAGCGTTGTTCTCTCTTAGTTTGTCGTAAGAATCCGCTTAAGGCACGTTTTGTATGCCGTTTGGTGATTGTGGAAGCCCAGAGGGGTAGAGGAACAGTTCTGGAGATATCACAGCACCCACGGGAAACCTTCTGTTTCACTCTACGAAGTTTTCACTTTCCTGAAATCCACATATCACTGGCGACCACACACGTAGTTTAGGATCCAACGTTTCGAACTCTGCCGGAAGCTGATGACATTAACGCACTCAAGCCTTGGACAGATCTAGTGCCTGTCTGAAGACTTGTAATTGTGTCCTCTGCTTACATGCGTGCTCATGCCTGATGGGCAGTCGTTGTGCTAAATTGCCTTCGGCAATCATGTTGATGATCGGTAAATTTTGTAACTTCTTCTAACAGGGTGTTTTTGTAAAAATGCTTGCCTGTCACACGAACCGTTCGTACTAAAACGTATACGTTCATAATTTGGTTCTTGTAAAATTTTACGAACCATTCGTTTTTATCTGAAAGCTTTCGTCTATTTCGTAAAAGCTTTTATATTTCAGGGTTTCCATGATACTTATTTTGTGAATTTTGCATAGGCATCTGCACGTAAAATGTGTTACTTGATGGCAACTCCGATAAACAGATGAAAAACAAAAAATAAGAAAAAAAATGTAATCAAATTTGTCCAAAAATAATTGTGATAATATGAAGAAACGGATGTACACATACGCGTGTGCTTCTATGGAAATAAATAAAATTGCATTCCCTGCCAGTTTTCGTGTGTTTTGTGCCATTTATTACTCAAATTATTTCATTTTCATTCAAAACGATGGATCTTTTCCATTCGTTTATTTTTGACGTATTCGTTCGTCTGATTTTGTTACGAAAACCAAAAAAATTACGAAAATAAAAAGCTTTCATTTGTTTGTCACACGAATACAAACGTCAACCGCTATGAAAACCAAATTGTGTCTTCGTTCATGAAATCGACGAACGAATGGGCAAAAACTTTTTACAAAAACACGCTGTAAGTCTTTGCTACTGGCGAGAGAAGAGAGGGTGTCTTATACGGTTTCTCGCATCTTTTCCAGGCTTCGGGAACTATTTGGTTGGCTAATCACATATTGATCGCTTTGGTTAAATACTTTACTCCAGGTTCATCTACAAACAAATTCAGCACAGGAGAACGGTGGCGGTTTATCTTTAGCTGGTAAGAGTTCTAATGCGAGACATAACTCTTCTCTTCGCCCTATTACTTTACAGGTGCAACACAAAGTCTCTGTTAAGCGCACCTCCCAACAAATTTTGGGAGTTATGTCCGCAAAGCGCAGTGGACATAACGCCCAAAATCATTTTGGGAGTTATGTCCGGGCACCGTTGCCAAATATCCACCTATTAGGGTTGGAAGGCTCATCGAGCATTTGAGACGTTAGGTAGTTCCCTGAAGCGATTGTCTGATTGGTCAATGGAAATGATTATCGCGACCCGTAATCCATTAATGTGCTCAGCCAGCGAAGTACCCCTATAGTCTTTATTTAGGATGAATTGCCGCAGTTTGTGATAACCATATGGTTATTGCCTTCGAAAAGATGTTGGGCAGATGACTCGTGACACAGCTATTCAACACATTTAACACAACTAACTCGGCAGTATCACACTTCCTCTTGGTCTATAAAGACTACTTTCTGGTCGCTTATAAGGGTACCTCCTGTGGTATATAAAGATTTCATTCTGGGTGTATATAAAGACTGACTTCAGGTCCCCTATAAAGATCCTCTTCGGATCGTCTATTAGGCTCTCTTCTGGTGGTCTATAACGGCTGACTTCTGGTCGTCTATAAATTTCTTCATCTATAAACTCCATAAAGACTCCATTCTGTTCGGCTATAAATACTCTCTTCTTGGGGTCTATAAAGACTGACTTTATAGACGACCAAATAAATCTCCCTCTGGAGTTATATAAAGACTCCCTTCTGGTCGTTTATAAAGACTTCATTCTGGTCGTCGTCTATAAAGACTCCCTTGTGTTCGACTATAAAGACGCCCTTCTGTTCGTCTACAAAGACACCCTTCTGCTCATCTCTAAAGACGCCTTCTGATTGTATGTAAATTCCCCTTCTGGTTGTCCATAAAAATGTCGTTTTGGTCCGGTATAAAGGCGCCCTATATTGGCCATCTATAAAGACTCGCTTTTGCTCGTCGATAAAGGTTCCTTCTGCTAGTCTAGAAATACGCCCTTCTGGTCGCCTATAAAGACTTTCTGCCAGTCGTCCATAAAGTCTAAATTCGTCTACGAAGACCTCCTTCTCGTCGTCTATAAATGGTTCCTTCTGGTCATCTATGAGGACTTCTTAGGTCGTCTGTAAAGATGTTTATAGTTCTGAGTGACCTTAAACATATTTGTTACTATATCCTTGTAAAGCCCCATATCATTTTTGTAACATTGTTGGAAGCATAACGAAAAAACATCACATGAGCAATAAGTTGTGGTTTCAGAAGAAACACAAAAAATAGCGCACAATATTAGTTTGTCTTTAACAATTGGAGCAAACGTGAAATGTCTGGTGAAGGCTAAGAATGTTTGAAAAAAAAAAATAACAAAACAACGAACCTCAATACACAACAAATGCTAAGAACCGGGATACTAGACAGTCACTCATTTTAGCTCTTTTGGGTTTGTCGTCTTCCTTTTCAGCAGCAACAAAAAGCAACTTTAATGGCGTTGGTAGCCTGAACAGCGGCTACAGCAACAATAATAACAACAACATTAACTTTAACCACAAATTCAACAGTTAAGAGCGCCAATGGATATGCAGATTCCAATAATTTCGTTTTCGCCTGTCATAACAACGATAGCCCAGTGCTCTGAGTACCGGTACCAGGAACAATCAGCGTCATCGTCATCGCCATCAAACCAAACGACCAGGCAGGCAGGCAGCTTGGTTAAAGTAGTTGCTTACCAAACAAAAAAGAAGCAATGTAGCCTTATGATGACTTCTCAAGTGGTGGTCCTGGTCTACCGTTCAGAGAAAACATATTCAAGGAGCCTCTCTATATTGTACATTAGTTGTAAGTATTGTTGTTGTTTTTGTGTTTTAGCACGCGTTAAAATAGTACCGCAACCACACAAATCACACTTTTTGAAAGGTTTATGCTCATAGAACTGGAGTAGGATGGAGGAGATGTGCGAGATGTTGTGGACAATAGCTGAGACATAGAGAGTACCTGAATACCTTTGACTACAATCGATGAGCCATGTTGATTATGTGATGTCCGTATGTATTTCCACATGTAACGTATATGTATATGCATATATGAATGTATAATGGAGACTATGTTGCAGTTTGAGAGTATACTACAGGGACGTGGTGTGGGGATGATTATTCAAAACTGATATACGTACCACAGGATTTAATTTTTAGGGTTTTGAAGAAGAGAACTAATAAAATATGTGCCTTACACCCATGACAGTTGATCTTTCAATACAGTACAGTCGAGTGTTAATTGTACTTGACTGTCTTACCACCTATAGTTGTACCATCACAGTATAAGTAAAGAGGTAGATCTGAAAATAATTTTCGAACCAAATTACTGAACACAAAAGCAACAAGTGGATTTGTTTAGAAAACCTTTTTTGAGCATTTTATAAAAAAAACGCGAAAAATGAATGAAGTGTCAAGGTTTCTCCACATAATCGAGTTGTGGATATGATTTAATGTTTGTTTAATTGCTGAAAAATGTCTTTAAACTGAAATTGTTTGGCATATTATACAATCAGTACACACATATACACAAATGGTATATACCCAGTTGTTCGGGTAACTAGGGAATAACCAGCAATTTTGCTCACTGCTGGTAAACACCACTAGTTACCACTCAATCTATTCACAATGTTATAGACTGGTGAATTTAACATGGAGATGTCATAGGAAGGGGTCTATAGTCACATCACTGCATTACCAGTAACCACCCAATTCGATAGTCTTGTGAAAGGCAATTGTCTCTTCATTGCATTACTACTAAAGAGCCAATTCGATAGTCTTCGTAAAGCCACTTGCCCCTTCATTGCAGAAATGATTGTCAAAATCATTAGTAAGTTGTAATCGGTATCCAGTCTAAACAATATTAATTTTAACAGTTAAACTGTATATTTCGTATATGCTCTAACCATGCTTTATTTAATTACATGACGTGTATATACATACATATATTACAAAGGACAATTTAATGTTCATCTTTAAATTTCTTGATATCGAAACTTGTGTGTGAATCCTTGATACTGGAACTAATGTTTATTTGGTCCTGGAAATGTGCATCTCAAGTGTGCTTCAGATAATTCAGAAGTACTTGAAATAAAATGCATAAAAGTTTAATGAGATAATGTACCCAGTTGTTCAATAAATAGCAATTATCTGCTTTTACGTAGTTACGTATATAGAATCTGCGCAAAAAAAATTTGACACCAAATGACGACTACGGCCTTAATTCGCCTTTTGGATCACCTTCTTAAATTCGCCTTGATGGCGCCAACCAACTGAAATTTTAACCTATTACTCACTTAATTGTTCTATTCCCTATGAAAATCGACACCACTGACCTCAAAACAACAATTACATATGTATGTATGTATGTATACAGCTTCTAGTTGTCTACTTCATCCTACTCCAGCCCCTCACGACTTGATCAATAAAAGAATGAGCCAGTCTTTTTTTCTTGGTTCTTCTTAGATGTTTTTAAATATTTTTACGAGTGAATTGTACTCATAATTTCTGTTTTGTTTGAAACTTCAAAAACGATCTGACGTTATGCTGTTTCTAATTTCTAATAAACAGGTGAATCCAGGTGATTTCATAACGACTGGACACACAGCAACAAGGTGTGCTGGCCGCTGGAGATGTAAACAAAAAATACATAGAAGCCAAATGGACGTTTACTTTTATTCACATTCACTTGATGTGATGATGATCGAGTACCGTGGGTAGGAAACTGGAAAATTTTGTAGCGGAAAAGTTATTCCATTTTCAATAGATATCATTCGACAAATCCCTAATTTTAAATAGGCGAGAAAAGAAGTTTTGGCAACGTAAATTATGTGGAGGTGGTGCCTCAATGAATTGAGTCACACCGTACGCTTAGAATTTATTCTAAATTCGGAAATCGCTCGCCAATTATCCTACCAGCCCTTTAAGTGGGCTAAGAACTACCCCGCTAAAATAAATATAATTGGCAATTACTTAAAATGCAAATGGTTTCAGCCCAATCGAATACTCATAAGTTATCGAGGTCCTCAGCTATTATAGTTTTTGGCCATAAGGGATTTTTAGAGCTTGTGGTCCATTATATCGGGAGACGTAGTGGACACTGACCTCCCCGAGTTGTCACATGGAAAGCTGCCTTTAATAACGGTTAGGGGTAGTGAGCTAACATGTGACTATGTGTACATAGTCTGTGATAAATGGCTACCTGCGAAACCTTTTTATACCCTCCACCCTAGTATGGAGGGTATATTAATTTTGTTTTTCTGTTTGTAACACATCGAACTAATCATTTGCGACCATGTAAAGTATATATATTCTTGATCAGGATAAAATTCTAAGACGATCTACCCACGTCCGTCTGTTGTAATCACTCTAGCGTTCGCAATAATTGAGGTAGAGCGCTATATTTTTGCACTCGAGTGTGTTTTTTCAGTATAGCCCCCATATAACGGTACCTCACGATTTTCGGTATTTTGAGGATTTTAGCAAAAATTTTTGACCGAACTACCTGTAATTTGACAGTTGAGATTCCTAGTGGTCACAAAATATTTCCCAGTGGTCACAAAATATTTCCACTTAAAACTGCCAACATATGTTTTGGTATAGCCCCATATAACGGTACCTCCCGATTTTCGATATTTTGTGAATTTAACTACATTTTTTGACCAAACTACCTGTAATTGAACATTTGAGGTTCCCAGTGGTCACAAAACATCTCCACCAAAAATCGTCAACATAGGCCCATGTCCCCCATATAACGGTACCTCCCGATTTTCGGTATTTTGAATATTCTACACGCAAAAAAAAATCGGCCTCTCTAACATATGTCCCAAACATATTTTGCAGCAAACATATATATGTTTGCAACAGTCCCAAACATAATATATGTTTGGGTGGAAACAAATATATGTTTGGGTGCAAACATATATATGTTTGGGTGCAAACATATATATGTTTGGGTGCAAAGATATTTATGTTTGGGTGAAAACAATTTTATGTTTGGGTGGAAACAATTTTATGTGTGGGTGGAAACAATTTTATGTTTGGGTGCAAAAAAATACAAACCCAAAAGGCACAAAAAAAAACAAACACATGCACCAGTGAGCGCTTACTAAGAGCAAGGGAGCGTAAAATTCAATGTAAAACACTTTAAAATGTGTGCTCACTTGCTCTCAGTAAGAACTCACTGGCTATCTCCATAGTATACACACAAATGTTGAGGTTGTTTATTGGAAGGCAAAAGAACAACAAACACATAGGTACATACAAAATTCCAAAGAAATACATAACACAATTTAATAAAAGAAAAACTGATTGAAATAATTTGTAAATAGTCACACTTTTAAAAAGAAAAAATATATAGAAACGTAGTTGAATGCTTCTCCTTTGTTGTGAAATAAAACAAATTGTCCTCATAGTTGAAATCATCAGCGGGGAATCGGCATCTAGAATCAAATGATTATGTAATGTAATAAATAAATATGGATATGCCATATTTCAAATATACACAAGTATGTATGTAATTACCAATATTAAATGCGATTTCTTCCTTGTCCAATAAAATAATTCCATTCAACTTTCCGATTCAATTATAAAATGTATTGGGCATTTAATTTACTAAAAAGCACAATTTCTTTAAGAAAACACAAAACACTGATTTATTCACTCACTTTACCGTCTTGACTCTACAAAGGCATCTAAAACACTGAAGAAAGAAATAAAATATAATTCATATCATTTCTTCTTTTCTTATTCTCCTCCTAAGTTGGTTAACAACAACAAAACAAGAAACACACGAGTTTGTCGCATACACGCCACCAAAGCCCCCTTCTTCGCTTCTACGTCTTCTATTATACAATACACACAACTCTTCATTATAAAACAGCAATCCACAGCCGCGAGAGCACTGTTATTACTCTCGTTGACAAACATCCTCTCTCCACCCATGAAAAAAATGTTCTAACATAAAAAATATGTTGGTACCCAAACATATCAAATTGAGATATGTTACAAAATGTTGCAAACATATATTTGTTTGGACCCAAACATATTATGTTTGGATCCAAACATTAATTTGTTTGCAACCGGTCCCAAACATATATTTGTTTGGATCCAAACATATTTCTAACATAAATTTTTCTGCGTGTAGCTATAATTTTTGACGGAACTACATTAATTTCACAGTTGAGGTTCCTAGTAATCACAAAACATCTCCACCTAAAACTGTCAACATACTTCCATGTTTTGGTATAGCCCCCATATAACGGTACTTCCCGATTTTCGGTATTTTGAGGATTTTAGCTACAATTTTTCACCGAACTACTTGTAATTTTACAGTTGAGGTTCCCAGTAGTCACAAAATATCTCCTCCAAAAACTGTAAACATAGGTCTACGTTTCGGAACAGCCCCCATATAACGATACCTCCCGATTTTGGGTATTTTGAATATTGTAGCTACATTTTACGACCGAACTACATGTAATTTGACGTTTGAGGTTCCCAGTTGTGACAAAACATCTCCACAAAAAACTGTCACTATAGGTCCATGTTTTGGTATAGCCCCCATATAGCGGTACCTCCCGATTATCGGTTTTTTGTCTCGCTTCAAACCCGAATATCGGGAGATATCGAAAAAAAAAACTATGTTAAGCAGCCGTTAAACTGCACTTAGGAGGCAATTTCTTCTGAGTGTACCCAAGGTTGTGGTCGTATGTAGACCTTTTTGAACTTGATATACGTGTGGAAAAAATATTATGATTTTCAAAGTTTCGCTACCTGGACTGGTTGTGTGAGTGGTGTTAGCTGGGCTGCTAAAGAAATGAAGCGTGTCGTGCTGTCCCAAGCCACATGCAGGGCAAGTTTGGGGCATTGCGATATCAATTTGGAACTCTATATGGATGGAGGCGGCTGGACATAACTGGGCTAAAACCATTAGCGTTTGCTTTGGCAGCTAGAGTTCTTTTGCTCCGGAGTCAAATTGTCATTATTTTTCTTATCCGTTCCCATTTCATTTCCATACTAAAAAATTAAAATTAATATATATATATATATTTGTGATTATATTTTATTATATATTATATTATTATATTTTATATATTTATTATTTAGAAAGAGTAAATAAAACAAAAATAATAAATGTAATTAATATAAGGAACTGTACAATAAACTGGAAGAAAAAAGTATATCACGAATATTGTCAATTATTTCATATTCCATTTCAGAAAAAAGGATAAATTTTTTTCGCGCTACACCAACGATTTTTGATATGTAGGTTAAGAAAAAAATTCCCAGTACGAATCTGGTCGCGAGCCAATTTTTGGTTGTTGCGGACAAAAGTTATGGCGCTTTTATTTCGCTTTATAAGAAAGAAAATATTATAAAAACGCTAATTATTTTAATGAGCACAATTGTAACAAAAAAGTTCTATCGAAGTGACTTCAGCGAGTAGATTGCATAATACCTGCAAAATGTTACACAGAATTCGCGGAATGTACATAAAATTGATAAATTATTGAATATAAGTCTACTATTTTCAAAATTAAGGCCCATTTAGTGGTCATAAAATTACATAAAAAATTTTTGTGGATCCAAACTTCACGGCAAATCAAATGAGACTACAATCATACAGATTGGTGTTATAGTTTGGATGTTACAGCACATAATAATAAGCACATATTTTGGTCAAAAAAGTAATTTTTTGTTTAAAAAAATATTTTTTCTCATACATTATATAGTAGAAAATATTGTAAAATTTTATAGGAATACTTCCTTCATTTTGCTTAAATCTCCCAACAAAATAGACGGATTTTGCTTTATTCACATTCATATTAAAGCTTTCCCATTAGGGAAGCTAATTGGGTTGATGGGTATATATGTCAAATCTTCTGAAATGGAAATAGAGGTCAAATAACCCATTTTAATTTATATGCATTTTAAAATACGTGTAAATCGCGTAATTATCAAAATCAGTTTGTCCGCATGTGATTTCCATACACATCAAGACCATATCTTTTAAGTTGTATATATTTTGCGAAATTTCATTTGGAGGCTAAGATGTAGCATCGGCTGCATCTTAGCATTAAAATACCTATGAAATATCGCTAATTTGCGCAAAGTGCATACAATTTTGGTCCGCATCCGATTTCAATGTCCACCATGAAAATCTACATCGATATATATGTATCTATTTCAAGGCGATCAATTAAGAACCGTGGATGTAGCATCACACACTATTTTTTGGGATAAAATGAATGTAGCTCCCTTATCAGTGAAGTTTTCAAATCTCTGTTTCCGCTAAAACGAAGATTCTGTATTAGTTGTTTTATTGCAGTGGAAACGAACCGCAGAAAACGCGATAAAATACGCGATATTTCCAAAAACAATTTTAGGTGATTTTTCTACTTTGGACTTTCTTGTAACTCACGTTTCATTAGATGGATTTTTACGGGGAATGATTTATTAGATCCGGAACGTAAAAAACTAAAATGTGCAATCAAGTATGAGGAAATCGAAAGACAATTGTAAAAATTAGGCCCGAAAAATATGTTTTTTACAAAAATGTTCGCACAAAATTTCCGCATTTGGATGTAGATTTCTATGAAGCTGTGCAGAATACATTCACATTAGTCGTATCAAATAACTCAGAATCGCAAGTACTACAATCCTATATATACTTTTTTGAAAAACCTGTTTGCGGAATGAAATTAGTAGAAAATTTCAAAAAACACTGTAAACCTGGCTTCAAAATGTGAGCATCATTTAATGGTAGAAGCAGTTCAAATTTTGAAAAGTATTACATTAGTGAGATGATCCTTATTTAGTTTGCTTCTACTTTTACTTTGACAGGAAAATCGAGAGAAGTGTGGTTTACTCACAAATCGAGAGAAAACAAAAAAAGACATGGTGGCTTCAACCCATTTTTACCCATTTTTTAACATAAATATAGCCATAGCTTCCAACCAAATTATCTGTTAAGGCCAATATTTTTTGCCACGTCCAAAAACATTTCATTTTATCCAAAAATATTTAATTTGTATAATATACAATCACAAGTCGCGTATTCTAAAAGGGTAAACCTTGGCTTCAGCTATGTTAAATTTTCAAAAATATTGGTGATATATTACCAATTTGTATAATGTTAACCTTATTGAAAACTTAATTATGAGGGTTGCATATAAACTACCTGGCCTAGGCGCCATTTGATTTTTTTTTGGAAAGTTTTAAACGTACTCAGAACAGATTATCATACGACCAAGTGTTGTGTTGTTTACAGTGACTTGAAAAAATCCCTTTGAAAAAAATGGAATTTACTTGCGAACATTTCTGTCGATCATTTGTAACACCTTTCGACGTGGATAACCACAGCAAGGGTCTATCGATTAAATTAAATCTTTGTATGTCGATATAGGACCACGGTATAGCACTGCGAAAAACTGGTTTTATGAATTCAACTGGACCGACACTCGCCAAAAAACGAAGATTGTGAGGGACTCCCACAGTCGGCCGTTGTGTCAGAAAAAAATTAAGCCCTGCGTGAACGGATAATGCAAGATCTACATATACCGTGACAGAGAGGCGAGTGCATGTGATCTTCACAGCTAAACATTTATTTTAGGGAATATTATCCGACTATCACCCAAATTCAATATGCTTCTTTCTCTCTGGGATAAACATTGTAGCGTAATTACATTACGACATGTAGCGTAATTACAAAAAAAATATGGAAAATTGGATGCATTACGGACTATTGTGATATCTCCCTTGTTTGACCACCTTCGCCAACCTACTTTGCATCAATGTAAAGGCGATATTTTCTTTCTTCTTTGCCGTTGGAGTACCCTACTAGAAGCCGAGATATTCGCAAAAAAATAAAACATTATCCGACCATCACCAAGCTCAAAAGCCTTTTTCCTCTCTGATTAAAAAAATGGGATGCATTACCGACTATTGCGATATCTCCGTTATTGGGCCACCTACGCCATCTTGCTTTGCATCATTGTAAAGATTGGATTATCTACGTTCATAGTCATGCTTTGCTTTGGAAAGTCCACAACCAAATCTGTGATATTCGTCATTATAATTAAAATCGCAAACATGAAAAGTGGGGTTTCATTAGCGACTATTGCGATATCTTCGTTGTTTGAGCACCTACGACAACCTACCTTACATCGTTAGAAAGGTGATATTTTCTACTTTAATTTTGATGGGTAAAAAAACTTATTTGGAGAAAAAGATAACGTGTTTTTCGAAACCGAATATCTCAGTTTCTGTAAGGGGTATACCAAAAGCAAAACCTGACAATGAAGGTAGAAGATATCAATTTTTTAAGATATCAATTTTAATTATAATGACGTATATCACAGGTTTGTTTTGGGACTTTCCAAAAGCAAAGCCTAGCTATGAAAGTAGAAAATCCCATCTTTACAATGATGGAAAGTAGGTTGGTGTAGGTGGCCAAATAACGGAGATATCGTTGCTAATACATCCCATTTTTCCATTTTTTTTGGAAATCACGCTGCATTTCGCAATTTTGATCGGATCGTCACGAAATTTTAAAAGTTGATGCGGGTTCCACAGAAGAAGAAGGCTATTGAGAATAAGCCTATTAGTCGGATAATATTCAGGGGTCGGAATGGGCAAAAAACGTACGTTGAGAAGATTCAACGTTTTACTCTTATGTGACTATATCAGCTTCTAGTAGGAATATTCCAACGGCAAAGCCTGTCAATGGAAGAAGAAAAATATCACCTTTACATTAATGGTAGGCGAAGGTGGTCAAACAAGGGAGATATCACAATAGTGGGTAATGTATCCAATTTTTCTATTGTTTGTATAACGCTACAGGTCGCAATTTTGATCGGATCGTCAGAAATTTTGTTGGCTAGTGGGGGTCCCAGAGAGAAATGAGCATATTGAGTTTGATGGTAGTCAGATAATATTCCCTGAAATAAATAATTATAATTGTTCTACAAACATCCCTGAAGGGTCAAGGGAGACTTCTCTCATATCAATGAGTGCACCCCGATTCATATTAGCTCAATGATATGGGACCTACTGTATATCGCCGAGTCCGAACGGCGTGTCTTAAGACACCACTTTGTAGAGAAGTTTTACATGGCTGAAATACTCAGGAAATGTCGCCAACATTACTGAGGGGTATTTTGCACCGCTGAAAAATGTTTGATGTTGCCTGGCCGGGGAATCAAACCCACGACCTTCAGCATGCAAGGCGGGCGTGCATACCACTGCACCACGGTGGCACCCAAAAGAAATGTTTACCAGTTAAAATCTTATGCACGGGGGTGGTGCTGTAGGGCATCACATATTTTCCACAATATTTTTAATTGTTAGCAAATTCCATTCCAAAATACGTATTTTCATTTTCAGCAACAGGAAAATAATAATAACAAGTAAAAAATCGATAAGTTCGGCCGGGCCGAACTTATTATACCTCCACCATGAAATATTTAAGTTAATATTGAATAATTAGTTTTCTTTCCATTCTGCCCATAATTTTAGGTGGAGAAGTTACTTCACCACTTAGAAGTTAAAACCGTCAAGTGTATTTAAAACCGTTAAACGTGGACCTATGTCCATAATTGTTGGTGCAGAAGTTTCTTGGTCTCTAGGAACCCTAAAAGCCAAACTATAGCTAATTCGGTTAGAAAATGTAGCTAAAACCGGCAAAATATCTGAAATCCGGCGGTACCTTTATTACCTAAACGTGGACCGACATAGCCCATCTTCGCTCAATTCATTTGGAAGATAGCGTGATTACAACAGACGGAAATACGGATGTTAAGCACAGTCGTTGTCAGATATAACAAGTAAAAAAGTATCACTTTGCCGACAGACATCTAACCTCAGCCTGTGTGAATTGAAACACTTATTTTCAAAAAAAAAGCATGGATTTTGATTAAAGCTCAAAAGTTTTGCGGGGAAGGTACCTAAAAGAATGGACCGACATAGTCCATTTTGGAAGAGGGCAGCCATTCCTCTCGATAGATATCGCGCCCACCTGTCATTTCAGTTGGTCACCAGGAAACATATACTTGCCTACGAAAAAATAATATCGCTGTAAACAGGGCCACTAGGAAGGAGTACCTTCGCACAAAAATGCTGAACGTTTCTGTAGATGGTACCCCAAGAAGAGGATTTTTGAACATAAACCAAATTTAGACAAAATATTTCAAGATCCAAAGTTTGGACCATATCGGTTGCTCCGTTTATGACATATCGCACGTACCATTTTAGCGAATATTTTCAAACTTTTGGTGGGGAGGTACCGGATAGAGTGGTCTTATAAGCACTACCTACGAATTTCTAAACTGCACTTTTCTAAAGTTTTTTGTGGGAGGTATCAGAATGAGTGAACCGATATAGTCAATATTCGAACTTGATTTATGTTTGATGGAAATACTACGATGTGCCAAGCATGGATCAAATCGGTAAGTCCCTTCGAGAGTTATGGTGCGCATAACTTTTGCGAAAATTTTGAATTTTTGTGGGGGAGGTACCCGAGGGAGTGGACCAATATGACACATCTTCGAACTTAAACTAAGTTTGGACAAAATATTGCCAAAGCCAATTTTAGGAGCAAATCGGATATGACCCATATTCGAACTTAAACTAAGTTTGGACAAAATATTACGACAGCCAATTTTTGGTCTAAATCGGTTAATCCGTTGCTAAATCGATTACAAATTATCTGAAACGGATTTCTTCCAAACATACTTGGGGTCTGAAACCATTATTTCGATGAGGCACATTTTGTCCGTATAAAAAAAGTTGACCACGTGCCGTGCTCGATTAGAACAAATCTATGATCAAGTTGAGCACAGTCGTTGTCAGATATATGTAAAATTTGACCACGTATCGTTGCTAATTTGTACACGTTTGTGCTCAAATTAAAACCACCGTGGTCAAAAAAAAAATAAAAATGACCACGCGTGTTGCGAAATTGACAACGTATGTGGTCGATTTCGCAACGGGGTTTTTTCCGTCAGTGTACTAATGTTGCATTGCTTCAGATGGTCTAACCACTTTCTACGCTTATGTTCGCCTACCAACCGTTGACTTCAAAAGTAAGTTCTCTAACTCTTGGGTCTTCAGGGTTCGTACGACAATGCTCATCACACTCAATTGCGCAACCTGATATTTTTTGACGGAGACTGTTGCAATTGAACAACAATAGATGTTGTGTTTTTTGCTGTTGGACAGACTGTGGCGATGTCTCTCATTCCGACGACGAAGTTGGAGACGTGCTGTTGCAGCAAGCAACTCCTATCTCAGTAGTCCTCGAGGCGATTAAGACCAGAACAACCTCAGAAGAGCACCTATTCGATACATCCACTGCATCTAACTGATATTGGCATATGGTGGATGCGGTTGTGGCATACGGAACAGATTCATGGCTCGTGGTTCTTCTCTATCCCGGTACGGACAAAAAGAGCTCGGAGCAGGCATTCCGTGCCGCTCCCATGGTGAAAAAGGTATCCGAACACATGCACATAATTCTTGAGATGACAGTCCTTGGTCGAAGATTCCTCCGAGTCAACCCGGCGCATAGTACCGGCCGCCGTGGAATTTATTGTTTTTTGTAAGTCTTAGACTGATTCTGATGCTTTTTTACCTGTTGACATGTTTATATCAAATCTTTGATTTCTACAATAGCTATCCCAAATATATTCTTAGAATATCAAAGCTAACATAAAACCACGATTATATGTCCACTTTGAAACATTCCGTTCCACTGTACAAGCATAATTTTTATGCGAAAAATGCCGGTATTCCTCACGTTGTTGATGATGATTTTCATTGGCATCATTTCATTGTGTCCACTTGTCGCTGATGGTGATGAAGGTGAATGAGTGAAGGTAAACACCGGCTGTCCACCAAATCGTCAGGTGGATGTACATATGTATGTATGTATTTTCAAATATATCTCCATACGCTTATAAGTTTGTTGCCTTCTTCGAATGTTTTGTTAGACTTAAACTACAACAACAAGAAGAAGAAGAAATAAAAACGGCAATATCTAAAACATTTCATTACGTTAAAACAGAGCACATATATTTTCGATTTTTTGATATGGCGGCCGGCATGTGCCATGTGTCTGCGCTGGATGGTTGGTTGGTTGGCATTTGAAGAAAGGAGTAGTCCATGCGAATATGTTTCAAACAACATTCATAACCATGACTACTGGTAGTTGTGCCTAAGCTACAGCCATAATACTGCTAAGCCATTATTTTAAATTTTATTGCTTGTTTTGTGGTTGTTGTTGTTCTTGTTGCTGCTGTTGTAGTTTAAAACATGTATTTGTAAGAGTTGTACTCATGTTTTCCTTGCACACTAACCTGGCTAATGGGACGGATGCAAAACATCCAATCACACCATCATTGTATTCGAAAGAAATTGCCCAACAATTTGATTCAAAAATTTATCTAAAATATGGTTTTCGTTTAGCATTTAACTAAAAGAAATGTTGATTTGAGAATATTTACAATTTTCAATCGAATCGAACAAGCGATTGGATGATGACAATCACTCCGCAAAAGGGTGTCGTTGTCATAAGTTTCAGAGTATTATGGCATGTTGTTTCGCAGTGTTTACATGTTATGGAGTGACAGAAGACGGGATTCTTCCATATTTTATTGGAAGTTATGGCAATCAAAGCCTGTTGCAATTGTAATTCACAGAACATATGTATTGAAGTAAAGTAATTGCGTTTAAGTGATCCCTATTCTTTAGCTTAAATGTCACTGTTATCTATATTTTTGTATCAATTACGACTTTGCTAGATGCTTCTGTTCTATGTTAAATGTAGTAGCTAATTTGAAAAACAATGTTGTAATACTGATTGAGTGACATAAATTAATTTCCAAATGTAAAGTTATTAATCGCTTACAAGATAGGAAAAATATTGTGTTATATACAATCTATATATATACAAAAGCAAATGGTGTTAGCTACTACGTTTATAACTCAAGAACGGCTGAACTGATTTTGACAATTGCAGAAAAGGATAAAACTTAATAAAACGCGAAAATCTTGGCTAAAATTGTATATGGAAATTTATTGAAAATTCTATATAAAATTTTGTTTACTATTAAATCGATTTTCAAGCGTCTTTATACCCTACACCACACAGTGGTAAGGGGTATTATGTCTTTGTGCATTTGTATGTAACATACAAAAGGAAACGAAATAGACCCATAGTTCCTTTTGGGGATATACATATCATCACTTTCTGAGTCGATTTATGCATGTCCGTCCGTCTGTCCATGTATTTTTGTTCGAAACGTACAGGTCGCATTTTTGTCCGATTCAGCTGAAAATTGGGGACTACAAATTTTTAAGCCATAGGAAGAACGCTATTGCTTTTGGTGAAAATCGGTTCAGATTTGGATATAGCTCCCATATATATGTTCGCCCGATTTCACGTATTTGCTGCACCAAACACGCTATATACATCCGATTTTGATCGTTTGACTGAATTCAGTCTAGAAATAAATGTGCCAAATTATATAGAAACCGGTTCAGATTTGGATATAGCACCCATATATATTTTCGGCCGATTTCGCGTATTTGCTGCTCCAAAAACGCTATATAAGTCCGAGTTCAATGATAGTTGGAATGTGTGACTGAATTCGGTCTGGAAAAAAATTGCCAAATTATATCAAAATCGGTTAAGATCTGGATATAGCTCCAATTTATATTTTACATATTCACAGTGCACATAGGTTTCAATTAGGAAATTTTTGGCCAAAACCCTATTTTTGAAGTTTCGAAATTTGAACTTTTTTTTGCACAGAATAATAAATAAACACCTCAAGTCATCTGAAAATAATTAGTTTTTGTAAATAACGTTAGTATTCGTTGATTGGCGCAGTACCAAAGTTGACACTTTTTTATGTAAAAATAAAACGGACTTTGTGCCGTAAAATATACAATTTTTGTTGTATTGCGTCGCTGCATAAATATACAGAAGTGAGACCAAAGTTATTATGAATCGGGAAGCTGTTAATGAGTACTTTCATAATATTTACAAAAAGGGCGATGAAATTTGTAAAATTAGCGTAAAAAATCAATTTATATATACATATATTAAAAATTATTTTTTACAAATATTTTTAAAATATATTTAAACTTTTAAAAAAATGTCCAAGTTTGTCCACCTCCAAATTGATTTTGGAAGATAGCTGGGGGTCTGAACTAATAAATTGAGAAATAAATTCTTGCTCAAATTTGCCACAGTTAAAATAAAGTGGATTTTTCTATTTTAAGATGGGAGAATTTTTTGTAAATACCTGTTGTGACTGTACGTAGTATCCAATTGAAATAGAACGGTAATACCCACATCTATCAACCGATTTTTCTTAAAATTCATATTTAAGGGTTTCAGAGTGTAGAAAACAAGTATGTGTAAGTTTTTTGAAAATAGGTCCATTTTTTGTCATAGCCCCCACATAAAAGTACCGTCCGATTTTAGATATTTCGTGAATTTTAGCGACACTTTATGACCGATTCGGCTGAAATTTGGTATTTCGACCTCTTGGAAAATATGAATCATTCGTACCAAAAATTGTTAACATAGGTCAATGTTTTGGTTTAGAACCCACACAACGGGACCACCCTGTTCAACAAATTTTGGCAGTTTTTGGTCATTTTGGTCGATAAGACGTAGGAATTGCTGTTTGTACACATTTATTAAATATAATAATTAATTTCAATAACAAATGGACCTTGAAATAGTTTTGGCCAGAAAATTTGGATTTGGGACCATTGTGCAGTGGTGTAGGGTATCATATAGTCGGCCCTGCCCGACTTTGATCCTTTCCTTACTGGTTTTTTTGGAAATTTACAGCGAAAAATTGGTTAAAAGGAGAGATTTTAGTTTAGAGTTTGTAAAGATTAGTAGTGGTTTCGGTTAGATTTCGTTTGAAAGGATGAGGATGATAACGTCGAAAGTGGTTTCCACTGTTTTGAAGAAAAAAAGTACAAAATTGGTGGGTTATTTAAAAAAATCAAGAGCTCGGAGGTAATTTCATTGGAAATTTGGTTTTGGCATGTACTATGTATACTTTTAAACCGTAAGTAACAACATCTTCCAAATAGCAACTTCCGACTGCCGAATAAAATTTTAGCAGTACCACATATATATATTCGTACAGTCTAGGTACTGTCTTGATACTACAAATGAAGACCCCACTGAAATGGAGTATGAATTCAATCAGTTTAGTTCCCGCAGAGCTGGAAGGCAATTACAAATAGCCAAATACATACATATGTATATCGAAAAAGTATTGTATTCAAAATTAGAAAGGAAAACAAAAAATCTGAGATACTGGCTATTTTTTGGTCGAATTATGTGACAAATATTCTATATCGAGCGACATAAGTAAGTAAATACATATTAAACTACAATTAGTTTGTATTTACAATGCTGCGGGTCAGAAGTTTTTATCTCTGGCGCCTGGTGGTTAGTTGATAATGATCGGATCCCTCTGCTCAAAATAGATTAATTGATTAAAGCACAAATTTAAATCAGCACTATTAACCCAACAGCCCCCCCCCCCCCCCTTTCAAAAATAATTTCACGTTCATTACTGTTTGCTACTTATATGATATATTTTTTGTTGTAATTTTTACATATGTGTTGTCACATATACATAAAGTATATCGTGTAAAGTAGACATTAGTAATGAAGCAATACAATTTTCTATCACAATAATAAATTATGAAATGATAAAAAGTCATTAAATGACTTAATTTGGAGAAAGTATTGCAAATTATTATGGACTCAGTCCGAAATTTAACTTAACCTACTTAGCGGCGAGAATTTTTTCGCGAGAAAATTTAACGTTTTGTATGAAAATGATATTTTTGAGACTTTTTAAATATTTCTCATAAGTCCTGGGATAATGCCCCAAAACCCTAAAATTACTAAAGAATACAATAAAACACTTATGAATTGACTATCCGGTTTACCTGAACCAAGAAGGTATATTTTTCTTAGTATACCTTGGATAGGTGCCGACATAAAAAAGTTCAATACATACTTCATGACATAACGACCCCAAAGCTCTTACAAATCTACGGAGACCAACTAAAATGGCTGCTCGACACGACAACTATCTAAAGGAGATGCTCCCAAGTTCCAAGATGGACTATATCGATGCATTCCTTGAGGTATATCTTTCAGAAAGGTTAAACTTTTTTGCGCTCTAAACTGAATTAGAGGTCACTTCTCAAATCGCTTTGAAATTTCAAAAATATATGTATATTATAATTCTTCTACCCAGCAAAATTTTATGGAAGTGGTTCCATGAGATGCCATGATTTCACTGGATCTTTTGCATTGGTTCAAATGAAGTCGTGAAAGATCCGATCTTTTCATCAGCATTTGAACCCATTCAAAGGAAGTCGTGATAGATCCGATCGTTTCATCAGCATTTGTACCCATTCCATCGATCCAATAGATATGAATTTTGTGTTTTTATTTATACACATGTACATTAGGGATATAACTTTTTGCACTTTTTTGCAAATATCAAAAATACCACCACATAGCCGTGTAGAGCATGAAAAACTATTATGAAAAAAGGTGTAATTTTTTCTCTATCGCGAAAAAAGTTTCCGCACCAAATGCATTGAAGTTCAGTAATGCATTTTTTAATTTTAGCTGTTATGACAACATATTTGCTATTAATTAAATTTTGTATTTTTTTGTAATCTAATTTAAAATCATTACCAAAGCGTTCTGGACCAATTTGTTCTCAAATCGCGTCATTTCGGAGCATTTTATGAATTTTTGACACTATTGCAATTTTTGTTTTTTCTTTATAAACTCGTGAATTTTATGTTTATATTTATTGTACCTATCGGAGAAGAGAATATGGTGTCATTTGCAACAAATTCGCGAAAGTTACAGACAGTTTTTAATGACTTTGGCTGTGAGAATTGTATTTTTTTCTATGAATATTTATTCAAACAAAGCAAATTTAAAATTATAAGTAGAAAAAATATCAAAAGGGTTTTAGTAATTACAGTCGGCGCGGAAACTTTTTTCACCGAATCGATCTTAGAAACGCGTTTTCATTATTAGGACAAAATTCCCCACGTGGTACTGGTGTTGTATTTTTGTAAAAAACATATACGATTCTCACAGGCAAAGTCAACAAAAACAGCCTGTAACTTTCGCGACTTCGTTGCAAATGACCCCATATTCTTTTGTCCGGTAGGTACAAAAAATATATACATAAAATTCACGAGTTTATAAAGAAAAAGCAAAAACTGCAATAGTGTCAAAAATTCCTAAAATGCTCCGAAATGGCGCGATTTGAGAACAAATTGGTCCAGAACGCTTTGATAATGATTTTAAATTAGATTACAAAAAAATAAAAATTTCAATTAAAAGCAAATATGTTGTCATAACAGCTAAAATTAAAAAATGCATTACTGAACTTCAATGCATTTGGTGCGGAAACTTTTTTCGCGATAGAGAAAAATTGACGCCGTATTTCATAATAGTTTTCCATGCTCTACACGGCTATGTGGTGGTATTTTTTTGGTTATAGCCCTAATGTACATACATATGTATACTTTCTTTTACTTATCTAAGATTTATTAAAGCTATGTAAGATTTATTACACTAGGAAGTCTAATCATTGAGCAAAAAATAGAGTCGGACTGCAATCTTTGGTATTATAAAAGTTTCCTTGCCTCTAGAGAGCCCTGCTTTACAAGTCGATTTGTAGATCCCTACAAAAAAAAAAAAAAAAAAACAAAGATGTAAATACAGTTCTAAAACCTTGAGGTTTTAGTCCTCCCCAGCATCAGAAATAACTGTCTAGTTGCCGATCAATAACATGGGATCCGCAAGCAGCACAACAACTGCGCTGCACGCCATCTCCACACATATTAGTCGAAGACTCAATCAAAGTAAGCCGTGCGATAGAACAGTGATAGTAACCCTTTGAGACTGTCAAGCACTCCACGCTCTTTGAGTTCATCGAGCAGACTACGCTCCGGTCAATTTTGAAACGTTGGATAATAAATTATATATTTGGACGCCTGTTGTGCGTAGAATTTAGAATCAAAATGTCAAAACTTGGAGTTGTCCGAGGTGATATTGCAGGAACTGTCTAACATATAACGTATGCGGATGATTGTACGATCTTGGTATCAGGTGCCTTCCCTGATGACATTTGTGAATGGCTTAACTCATTTTTGTCCGATCTTACCACCCTTTTTCACGCGAGGAATATACAAATTACAGCCAATAAATCTACGGCCACTTTGTTCACCACTTGGGCGGCAGAGTTGAGAACAATAGAGTTGAATGTCATGGTCGATGGGAGCAGAACCAGGATCAAGAAGCCTATCAAGCAGGTTTAAGAAGTATTCACATGAATGCAGTCGCAGGTCCAATAAACAACTATCTATCGTCTGCATGCGGTCCTCGGAGAATATCCACCATTTATCTCTGCTGAGGAGCGTCAAAGCAGAGTATTTTTGGCTCAATACGCTCGGGATGGTGCTGCCTAAATTTCTATAGGGCTAGGTTTCATTACACAAAACATCTGCTCAGCATCAAATCTACTAACAAACTTCAATATGTAGCCCCATTCATTAAGCAGAAAAATGAACATATCAACTACTTTTACAACAACAAACTGCAATTATAATTTTGATGATAATTAAATTATAGTTATTTCATAAATTGCTTTGAATAAATAAAAAGCCATGAAAATCATATTTCAGTACAGCATTTTCCGAACAACACGTGAAAAATTCATGCCAAAGAGTTGGTGAAAATGACATGCCAAAGATTAGCGAAAATGCTATTCTAGGGAATTAGTTAAGATGACATGCCAAAGAATTGGTATAGATGCCATGCCAAAGAATTGTTGAAGATGCCATTCCACCGAGTTAATGAAGATGACATGCTTAGGATCTGAAAATGAATTGCATCTTTTGGGGGTCACGCTCTTGTAAAAAGAATGAGTGAAGATGCTAAAAAAATGACATTCCATTTCACTTGCACCCATTCTTGAATAGCATCTTTGGCATCGAACATTTTGCTGGGTAGGTGAAGCCAACGATACAATCTACACAAAAGTACATTTAAGTTTTACTGCAGATAGTTTTTCTAATCTCCATTATAGCACTTATTATACCCTATACCACAATGTGGAAAAGGGTATTATAAGTTTGTTTTGGTAAAAATTCATGTAACACCGCGAAATATTCGTCGGAGACCCCCAATGTGGTATACCAATCTTCATATCTCGACGAGATAAAGCGATTTTGAGATGTGTGTCCGTCCGTCAGTCCGTCCGTCCGTCCGTCCGTCTGTCCATTATAAATTGTAAACACGCTCCAGGCAGCAATTATGGACCGATCGTCACGAAATTTTGTATAGAGGTCGGGTTCAGATCAGAATAGATCCCTATTCTTATTGGTGATGATCGTGAAATATTTAGCGGGTGAAATGGACCAAAAACATAATATTTATCCAATTTTCTAGCGGCTCTGTAGGTCTCAATAATAGTCCGATAAACGCGTAATTTTAAATAAGGTAAGAGTATATCACAAAGGAGTAGCTTGCAATTTGAGATGGCGATCGGATAATATTTAGAGGGTTAAATGGACCAAAACTTTTGTGTGAAAATTGTGAAAAATTTTAATATACAGCTTATATCTTAATTCCTGGAAGTGACATTCCGGACAAGTGAGATATACTTGAAAATGGAACGCTTGACCTTTCAATTGATGCCAATTATGTTGGTGTACATGATCAGATAACAGAGTTACAGCCTAATATATTCCGTTATTTGTTTGTAGTGTAATAATAAACTCGCTAGAAGTCGCAATTATACATCAATAGTCACGAAATTTTGCACCGGGTAAGAGTATAGGTTGAAAAAGATGCCTACAATTTTGAATGATGATCTGATATTCTTTAGCGGGTGAAATGGACCACTACTTTTGTATGAAAAATATAAAAATTTTATTTTTGGTCGATATTTTAATTCCTTGAGGACATATATATTTCGCAAAGTAGCCTACATATGGAAAAAAAAACTACTGACCTTTCCTCTGATGTAAATTGCAATAAAGTGTTTGCTAGATAACGGGCCTACTGCCTAATATATAATGGGTTCTGTGTAGAGAAGCACATTTTTATCCCATGCTACATATTGTCTCTCCAAAAGTTTATGTAACACCACGAAATATTCGTCCTAGACCCCTTATTTGGTATGCCAAAATTCATATCTCGACGAGATAAAGCGATTTAGCGATGTGTGTCCGTCCATTAAAAATTGTAAACAAGCTTAAGGCCGCAATTATGGACCGATTGTAACGAATTTTTTAAGGAGGTTGGGTTCGGGCCAGAATAGAAATGATTAGTTTTTGGTGCTGATGGTGAAATGTTCAGGGGATGAAATATACCAACAACAAAATTTTAATCAATTTTGTAGCGGCTCTGTAAGTCCAAATAATAACCCGCAAAATTTTAAACAAAGTTTGAGTTTATGATGAAGAAGAAGCGTACAAACCAACGTTTGTGTGAACTAAATTTTCCTTTCCTGCTACAAAAATGTCTTTGTCATGCTAGATAACTTTTTGGTTTTGGTCATAAGTATTATACATTACATCTCTGATATTTGATAATTAAATTTTCACAATCATTGAAAAGAAGTTCCGTAGAGAGCGATTGTCCAGGGATAGTGGTATAGGGTATCCCATGGTCGGCTCCGTCCGACTATAGACTTTTCTTACTTGTCATTTTTTCTATATATGGTAACATGGGGCACCTTCGCCACGTTTTTGTTCAAAATGTTCTCATATCGACCCCTTTAAAGTTTTTCCAAATATTATTTTTGGTAAAAATATAAAAAATTTGGTAAACATTGACTATAAGTTTTGATATATAAATGGTTATAATTTTGTTTTTAAAATATTATTTTTGAGAATTTACAAAATGTCTAAAAATTAAAAAAGTAATCATGGTAATCATAATATATGTAGCCGTTTCACAAAATATAGAGAACGTGATTTACAAGCGCAAGCGCGACTTTACAGTTGTGCAAAGTTGACTGCTCGAAATTTCGAACGCTGGTACTTATTGATGGGTATATCAAAACGTGGAAATTTACTGACAAATTGCGGGGAAAAGTTATTACAGCACCATATAAGACTAAATACTAAATTTGAGCCATTTCTAAAAAGTGGCGAAGCCTCCCCTCCCATGGGGCAGCTTCTTCATTGATATGGGACATTCTGCAACGGACTCTAAAACTGTTATTTACCATACTTCTTCTATTGAATAATAATGTTTTCTATTGAATAATCAACAATTATTTTAAAATTAACAAAAAGAACCAGATTCTAGTACTTTATTGAACTAGTTACCTTGAATTTAGGTACAAATATCACAATTTTACTAAAACAAGATACTTTTAGGATAATATTTGATTTTAACTTCACATTATAGTGTGGTATATCTATGGCATAAAGAATTTAAGTTAAACATTACAAATTTCTAACATTAACCCACCACACCCCTATCATGGCGTAGCCGCCCCACCCCTTAAATACTTCATAATATTAATAAATTGACATTCTTAATTGTTTTTTCATGCGAATTATTAGGATTTATGTTCTTCAGTAGTTGTCTTCTAACGGCACAAAATATTTTTTTGATATCACAAAAGGTAAAGAAGATATCACAAAACATACCTACCATAATTATTTTTTCCAATACCCTAAAAACACAAAACAGCGTGCATCCGCTATCATAGCTATGACTCAACTGCCAACATTTGGGAGATTATTGATCTTCATTAAACTCACAATTTTGCCTTTAACGGGTTTTTTCTAGCGCTTGTAGTTTGCGAGAAAATCGGCGCTGGCGTAGCCGCCCCAGTGGCGAAAGCGTCGCATGTTACCATACATCCATCGGCAATGGCCCGAATGTTGCAGAAACCCTGTTCAAATAGTTGTCTTGTAGTACAATGGAAACTTCCAAACTTCTTTAGGGACATTAAATTCCCCCTCCCTGCAAGGTCATAGTTTGATAGTATTTGGACTTATATTTACTTCATGTCACCACACATATGCACATGGATCGCGTCTACTAAGATTTATTTCATATTCCCATTCCTTTATTTATTTTGCATTCTGCCCAAACCTCTCTTGCACCACCACCACCACAATACATAAATTCCAATGGCGTTCTAATATGATTTATGCCTGCCGACTTCCTATTTACTTTCATCTGGCAAATGCAGGCAAAGTAAAATATTTGCATATTCAACTGACAACTGAACAATTACCATGGCCAAGCAATTAGTATTAGCACGGATCAATTACTAACAATGTTCAAAATAATCAAGCGAAAGTTTGTCATCATCAAAGATTGCCTCGTCACTGTCCAGCAATGATATACGAGAAGTCATAATCAAGTTGCTGTATGTTCCTGACTAGCAGTTCTAGTAAGAGGGATATCATTGACCCACCAACTATCGGTTACCATTCTACATTTCGTATTTTTTTTTTTTTTTTTTTTTTTTTGAGAGAAACTCTATAATTCTTACCAAACTGTAGCTAAGTAAGCAATAACAACAACAGCAACAACATTCATATCAATAACATAAAAAATAACTCACATCCCGAAGAGTTATACCACGCCAGTGGCGTTTGTTGTTGTTGTTTTTTTCTAATTCCAATAGCTGGAGGTTAAACCACTATTTAAGTAAGAGACAACCATAGAATGATGTGCAGATTGGTGGACAGGCGGGTGAATGGATATACATATGTATATAGGTAGGTACATAGTATATGAACAAACATATCGACGGTCAATGGTTTATACTAGAGCAGCGACACTCTATTCTAATCACAACTAATACATCATCGTAGCAAAATGTTAGCGAGCCAGGAATATAAAGCACAGTGGAAATACAAGGGACCAAGTGTGGATTTCTTTAATAACTACACTGTGCAACTAAGTCTTTTGGGGGCATGAAAAAAACTTCTTGGGAATGTTGTAACATTATGTGATGTATTTGTATGTTCGTTTTTCTGCTTAATCTGGCTCTGGGTCTGTCTCCAGATCTAGGAATGCAGCTACTTCTATGGGATGTGACCACAAATCTACTGTAGTTAGTTGAGTAGGTTTGATAGGGCAGTGCGTCGTGCGGGCCTGTGCCCCATCCACAGCTGTTTTGCACGGTGTCATCAATCGTTCCCTATAGGAATTCAGATGGATGCCCCATCCCGGGCGTGGTTGAGCCAAAACAACACTACTTGTTGCATGACATCTGCGACTGCATCAGTATGTTATTAAAACCTGTTAGATAGGCTTTTTGATCTGGGGGTTCTCCCTTGTAACGTTGAACCTTTCTTTCTAGATCATGATGATCCCTCTTGACATGCCTGAGTGGAGGTCCTATCCACCACATGGTGATTAGGATGGCCCTCACAGTAACACCCAAGCAAGTACTGCAATGAAAGCATACCATGGTGTTGCTGTACTGAAAGAATCTTTGTCTCCACATGTATATGGTCCAATGAAGACACGAGGAGGCACCCTGCTCTCACGGTAGCATTCTGACAGGTTTGAATATTTGTCCATCGCGTTGCACTTATCTTCGCGGACTATACTGGCGCCGCATAGTTTACTACAGGCCGATCTATCGCGATATATGTGGTCAATAAAGTTACTTTATCTGCACCCCAAGCGCTACCTTGCGATAGTTGATTGTCGGAATTCTATTGCCATCGACCCTGACTTTTAACTCACTTCTCACCTCCTCCACCCATGTGAAAAACAGAGTGGCCGTAGTTTTAATGGCGGATATTTGCAGTCAAATAGGATTTCAGCCTTTCACAGTGATATTAGGAAGGTACCTGACGCCAAGATCTCACAATCATCCTCCAACCTTACAATCTCAATGCCGTCTTGAAGGGTAGGAACGCACGTGAGGTAGAGGTTAAAAAGTTCCGGGGATATCACCACAACTTAGGGAAATCCCTGTGTCACTACACGGAGCTGGGACTTCTTGTTCCTGATTTCCACGTACGACTGGCGTGCACACATATAATTTATTATCCAACGTTTCAAACTTGGCCGGAGTGTTGTCTGCTCGATGTCCTCAAACTTGACAGTATCGAAGGCGTTTGATAAGTCAAGCGCCACCATCACTGTTCTGTAACACGGCGTGCTCTGGTTGAGTCCTTTTCTAGTATGTGCGAAGATGACGTGCAGCGCTGTAGTCGTGCTGTGCCAGCCATCCTGATGGTCGGCAACTGGAGAGATAGTTTTGATGCTGGGGAACACTAAAGCCTCAAGGGTCTTTGCCACGGGCGACAATAGTGAAAGCGGTATTTTGTACATTGGCCTATCTGAGAGTGTTTTCCCTTGCTAAACAACGGCGGATTAGAGTTAAAAGGGCGTATGTTGTTGTTGCACATCCATTAACGTATATGGACGAGCGGAGCCGTTTAGAGAGATACTCGACTGGCGGCACATCCAGACGCTTTGGATGATTTAGCGTTCCTGATGACATTCGCAACATCATTGGCAGGAAGAAATCTTATACGACGTAGTACCCCTTTCATCACAATGTCACTCCCGCGGTGTTCAACAATCTGTCAATTAAAACAACTTGTGCGCCTCTTCATATCACTCAGCGCTGCGTCGCCAAACGTGACTTAGGTCCTATCTTCCTTCTTTACAGGGTTCGAGAGTGACTTAACCGTTGTCCACAAATTACTTATTCCGGTTCCAATGTTGCAACTCTTCAGATGATTTAACCAGTTGTTCCGCTTATGCTCACCGACCAACCTATTAACTTCCAGTGTCAGCACCCAGACAGTGGGATCCCTGGGATTGGCACGAAGAAGCTCATCAAACTCACTTACTAATCCCGTCGCCTTTCCTGGGAAGTTTGGTCGCAATTTGGGTATGCGGTATATGGCGAGCAGCTGTAGCAGTGATGATGTCTTGGAACGTCCTCTCTGCTACCCCAACATCAGAAGGGTTTGGTAGATCTCTGAAGGGGTGATTAGTGAACTCTCTGAAACTAGATCAATTAGCTTTCCTGTGATTGTGGCATTCAGAGGTGGTCTGATCGAAGAGAAACGACGAGTTCCCAGGTGACGTTATTTGTCAGACCATGTGAGACGATGGTTATGTCTGGCGACACTCTCCGCTTGTTCTGGTAGGGGCGTCCTCATTGACCACGCAAAACGTAGAGCTATCAATGTGCCAGCATCTGTTTGTTTCCGAGGACCGAATGCCACAACTCATGATGAGGTTTAAAGTCTCCCAAGACCAGACGGTTATGACCTTTCAGAAGCGGGCTAGTGTTGGGTCTATAACCTGGGTACAACTTTTTATCAACGGTATGTACAACTTCAGCAACTCTACCTCGGCAGTACCGCATATGTTGATTCTATTGCTACGCCCAATACATTCTATGTACGGGTCATTAGAGCCAGGCTCAAGCGAAATAGTTCCATATTGAACAGACTGGTGCAATAGGAAAGCTAACCCTCCCTCTACTTCTGGTGCGACCCTTTTTCAGTACGCTGCAACCATCACAACGCTGTATGCTGCAGTTGTTGTTGAGTTTGTTTTCCTGCACCGCGGCGACCATGATGTTCTTCTGACTCATGAAATTAACTATTTCCTCGATCTTACCTGGAAGTCCATTGCAAAAAGGATGCATTTTCAGGGATTGGAACTACATCGTTGGGGGACTGCGAGGGAGTCGCGTATTCTGATGATCACGACTCACTGGGGGCTGTGTTCATGCAGCTTGCAGCAACAAAGTCCCTGTCGTATTCCCTCCCACGAACGAGTCCAGAACAAACCCTAAGATGCACCACTATCGGCATCTATTGTATCTCACCGGAATTTGAGTGTGGTGGATGCCGATGTGACAAACTGAACATATCCAAATTGGTCCTGTGGTTTTCTTCGTCCCTCCACTGACCAAACGAATCCGGAGCAGGCATTCCAGGATATGCTGCACCCAACACAGAAAAACGATACAAATAAAGCTATTAAAAAGGCGTTAAGTTCGGCCGAGCCGAACTTTTTATACCCTCCACCACAAAGTATTCGGAATTAAAGCGGAATAATTATTTTCTTTCCTGTCCACAATTTTACACGGAGATACTTTGTGACCACTGGTACCTTAATAAGGTAAAAAAGGATAAAAAATATATTCAATCGGTCGAGAACCTTTTGTGGGGCTATATTAAAGTGTGGAGCTATGTTCATAGTGGAGAAGTTTTGTGACGACTGGGAATCTCAAATGTCGAATTGCAGATACTTGGGTCAAAAACTGTAGCTAAAATCCAAAAAACCAAAAATCGGAAGGTACCGATGGACCTATGTTGACAGTTTTTCGAATTACAGATAGTTCGGTCAAAAATACCGAAAATGGGGAGGCATGGACATATGCTGACAATTTTTGGTGTAGATGTTGTGTGAGCACTGGGAACTTCAAATGTCGACTTACAAATAGTTCTATCGAAAATTGTAGCTAAAAATACCTAAAATCGAGAGAAACCGTTAAATGGTGGCTGTTCCAAAACATGGACCTATATTTACAGTTTTTGGAGGAGATATTTTGGGACTACTGGGAACCCTCAAATGTTAAATTACAGGTAATTCGGTTAAAAATTGTAGCTAAAATCCTCAAACTACCCAAAAATCAGGAGGTAACGCTATATGGGGGCTATACCAAAACATGGACCTATGTTGACAGTTTTTAGAGGAGATGTTTTGTGTTCACTAGGAACCTCAACTGTCAAATTACAGGTAGTTCGGTCAAAAATTGATGCTAACATCTTCAAAATACCGATAATCGGGAGGTACCGTTATATGTGGGTATACCAAAACATGGACCTATGTTGACGGTTTTTGGTGGAGATGTTTTGTGACCTCTAGGAACCACAAATGTTCAATTGCAGGTAGTTTGGTCAAAAATGTAGTTAAAATACACAAAATACCGGAAATCGGGAGGTACCGTTATATGGGGGCTATATCAAAACATGGACCTCTTTTGACGGTTCTTAGTGCAGTTATTTTGTGACCACTGGGAACCCCAAACGTGAAGTTACAGGTGGTTCCGTCAAAAAATGTAGCTAAAATCCCCAAAATACCGAAAATCGGGAGGTACCGTTATATGGGGGCTATAACAAAAAGGGGTCCGATATAGCCCATCTTCGAACTTGACCTGCCTATGGAAAAAAGACACTCGGCTGCAAAAATATAGCTCTCTAGCTCAATTATGGCGAGTGATTTCAACAGACGGACATGGCTAGATCGTCTTAGAATTTAAAGTTGATAAAGAATTTATATATATGTACATTATATGGTCGCAAATGATTATTTCGATGTGTTACAAACAAAAAAGCAAACTTAATATACCCTCCATACTGTGGTGGAGGGTATAAAAACATATGGACACTGAGGTGGCCGCGACACAAGTGTTGGGTGATTCCGAGTCAATCGAGTATCAAAGAACACGCCGCCGTGGGGTTGTTCTGTGGAGATGGAAATCCTTTGTGGCGTACTAGGAAACCAAAAGGAAATGTTCGTCAGAAATCTATCCTCTATGGGACAATTTCCTTGATCTGTTCACTTAAGTATCAAAGCATTTACGATTAATGGGGTTCGATACCACTGTCCTATACAACGTGTACATATATACGTATGTCCTATACATACGTATGTTTAATGCCGCCTCATAACCATTAAAACGGGAGTACCAACACTGAACAATATGCTATATGTTGTTGTTGTTCCTGGCGATGGATATGTTGCCGCCAAGTTTTTTACTCTACTTGCAAATGTGTCGGCCTCCCATAACAACACCTTGCTGGTAGCTAGCAATCCATTAGTTAGATTTGTTGTCTTTTCTCGGCTCAGTTGTTGCCCTGATACTCCCGTTGTTGTCACTGTTGTTATTGTAATTTGGTATAGTTTTGTTGTTTTTGTTTAAACCAAAATTATTAGCAGACACACGACTTGTCGCTCGAGCCTTTCTTTGTTTTTGTGGTCGGTCAGTGGCAATGCGCCCGAACGCTTTGACACAAATGAATGACATTAAATTCCACGTGCATCGATTGTCTTGGCAAGCATGCATACATGTCTGTATATATGTATGCATGCTGGTTGGTGGACTGCCAAGCCAAGCTCACTCACATAATTTCATATAGACCTGCTGCCATGGGCCGCCTGCCTGTGCGGCTTCCACCATTTGAAGCTGAAAGTAGAAAAGAATGTTTGTTGTATCTATTGCGAACATATTTCATCGGATACCACTTAATACACGGAATGACAACTATGAAAGACGGTAGTCATTTGCCTCTTTGGTTAAATGTAAAGCAACAAGACAACAACAACACCAAAAAAATTTAGTAACAATATTTGATGCTCCACCAAAATGAAGGTTAGTAAAAGCAAAGTAGATCAACAGCTTTAAGCTAAAGCGAAATATTTGATGTCGTGGATTTTTACTGGTGGCAATGAAGATCATGTTCACAATAATGATGATTATGATGACGACGAGAATGGGGATTATCATGTTGTTGGTGGAGTTGGTGGCAACCACTTTTGTGTATAAATTTCAAACTGTGGGACAAAAACGGATGAAAGAATGTCAAACCCATAATCGTGTATTTTGAAAGATAATGTTTTGAAGGAGTAAAAGATGTGTAAGGAGGATCTGACTTAACTGTTAGATTTAATGACAATAGTTTTTGAAGGGCTATCTGCTTAGTATGGAGGTGAATAATAGTTCTATGGGGGCTATATCAAAACGTGTGCCGTTTGCAATACCAAACATCCTAGGAGTAATAGAAACTTCTATACCAAATTACTAAACTCTATCTTAAAAATTCAACAGACGGACGGACAGATGGACGTATCGAATTAGAATTTTACCCTGATCAAGAATACATATATTTTATAGGGTCTCCGTTGAATATTTCGATGTGTTGCAACTGGAATCGCAAATTTACCGTTTATGGTGGAGGCTATATACTGTTGTAATAAGAGCCACTTGAACATGATCGAAATAATGCAAATAATTGGACACGAAGTATGTTCGGAGAAGATTATAGAGAGAAGACATACATTCTGAGATAACGGCCAAAAGTCTCTTAAAACCATGCCTGCACCTGAGCACGGTAATTTAAGAAATGAGTATTCGATTTGGTCGTAACTTCGCTCATCGTAAAATTTGTTATAAAAAGTATTATCGGGTAAAAAAGCTTACAATCTTATGGCGGAGAAACCACCGAAAATCCGTGTTCCGTCCAGCCACTGGCACCTCAGTGTATAAATGTTTGTATTTGTATCGAGTCCTTTGTTTGGAACAGCATATCCCGGAAATCCTGCTACGACATCTTTTGGTTCGTGCCGGGACGAATGAAAACTCAGTACCAATATGGATGTGCTCAGTTCGTCACATCCGCATCCACCACAATCAAACTTCGGTGAGATGCAATAGATGCCGGGAGTGGGTACATCTCAAATGTTGCTCTGGACTCGTCCATGTGAGGGACTACGATGGAGACTATGTTGCTATAAGCTGTGTGAACACAGCCCCAGTGAGTCTTCGTCGTCAAGAGAACACGAGATTACCGCGCAGTCCCCCAACAACAGCCCCACACGAAGTACTTAACACCAGTCGTTGCTGTTGCAATACATGAAAATGATATCCGATATAAGATCGCGGATCGCGCCATGAAACCAAGCTTAGCAATAATTGAAACGTACAGTGTTGGTCCGAAAATGGAGTTGGGGATAGAATTGCTTTATGCATGCATCTAGCCGATGAATAGCTGTACTTAAAGCGGGGTACACACGATCAGTTTTGACTGCCAGTTTTGCTCAAATAATCGGTTGCTTGCCAGTGTGGCCGTTCATTTTTGTAATTTTTGTGGTTGCTGGACGGTTGGACAGTTATCGATAATTCCGAAAAACCTTTTGGAAGGTCATAATCCACTGGTCTTGGGGGACTTTAATGTTCATCATGAGTCAGGGACATAGCCAGAAATGCATCTCGACACCATTTCCGGATGGCCCAACGGACAAAATTTGATAATTTGTCAGTAAAATATGCAAAAATATCTAAAAACAAGTAAGAAAAGTCTATAGTCGGACGGAGCCGACCATGGGATACCCTATACCACTATCCCTGGACAATCGCTCTCCACGGAACTTCTTTTCAATGTTTGTGAAAATTTAATTATCAAATATCAGAGATGTAATGTATAATACTTATGACCAAAACCAAAAAGATATCTAGCATGACAAAGACATTTTGGTAGCAGGAAAGAAAAATTTAGTTCACACAAACTAAAATGTAATGAATCCTACTTATGTAGTACTACTACTTCCGTTGTTTAACCGCTACGTTATTGAAATTTTTACCAATTTTACACAAAAGTTTCAGTCCATTTAACCCGCTAAGTATTATCTGATCTTCACGTTGGTTTGTACGCTTCTTCTTCATCATAAACTCAAACTTTGTTTAAAATTTTGCGGGTTATTGTTTTGACCTACAGAGCCGCTACAACATTGGTTGAAATTTTGTTTTTTTGGTCCATTTCATTTCCTGAACATTTCACGATTATCAGCAAAAACTAATCATTTTTACTCTGGCCCGAACCCAACCTCCTTAAAAAATTCGTTACAATCGGTCCATAATTGCGGCCTTAAGTTTGTTTACCATTTATCTCGTCGAGATATAAATTTTGGCATACCAAATAAGGGGTCTAGGACGAATATTTCGTGGTGTTACATAAACTTTTGGAGAGACAATATGTAGCATGGGATAAAAATGTGGTTCTCTACACAGAACCCATTATCTATTAGGCAGTAGGCCCGTGATCTAGCAAACACTTTATTGAAATTTTCATCAGAGGAAAGGTCAGTAGTTTTTTCCCATATGTAGGCTACTTTGCGAAATATATATGTCCTCAAAGAATTAAAATATCGACCAAAAATAAAAATTTTATATTTTTCATACAAAAGTAATGGTCCATTTCACCCGCTAAAGAATATCATATCATCATTCAAAACTGTAGGCATCTTTTTCGACCTATACTCTTACCCGGTGCAAAATTTCGCGAGTTTATTATTACACTACAAACAAATAACGGAATATATTAGGCTGTAACTCTGTTACCTGATCATGCACACCAACATAATTGGCATCAATTGAAGGTCAAACGTTCTACTTTCAAGTATATCTCACTTGTTCGGCATGGCACTTCCAGGAATTAAGATATAAGATGTATATTAAAAATTTTCACAATTTTCACACAAAAGTTTTGGTCCATTTAACCCTCTAAATATTATCCGATCGCCATCTCAAATTGCAAGCTTCTCCTTTGTGATATACTCTTACCTTATTTAAAATTACGCGTTGATCGGATTATTATTGAGACCTACAGAGCCGCTAGAAAATTGGATAAATATTATGTTTTTGGTCCATTTCACCCGCTAAATATTTCACGATCATCACCAATAAGAATAGGGATCTATTCTGATCTGAACCCGACCTCCATACAAAATTTCGTGACGATCGGTCCATAATTGCGGCCTGGAGCGTGTTTACAATTTATAATGGACAGACGGACGGACGGACGGACACACATCTCAAAATCGCTTTATCTCGTCGAGATATGAAGATTGGTATACCACATTGGGGGTCTCCGACGAATATTTCGCGGTGTTACATGAATTTTTCCAAAACAACCACATTGTGGTATAGGGTATAATTACCGTTTCGTTTTGCACGGTCAAAGAGGACGCCCCTACCAGAATTAGCGGAGAGTGTCACAGTTCGCCAGATATAACCCCCGTGTTTTCCCTGGTCTAACAAATGACGTCACCTGACAACCCGTCGTTTATCTTGGGTAGGACCATCTCCCCATTACAAAAGCCTGATTTCATCGCTTAGGTGACGTAGGGGATGGAAGATACCAAGGAACGGTCCTGACCGGTTTTAACATGGCAAAGCCCAGGATTTATCTTGGTCCCTCTTTCATCTCAAGTGGACACTGACCTCCCCGTGGTGTCACCTGGGGAACTGCCTTTAACACCCGTTAAAGGTAGTGAGCTAACATGTGTCGCGCGTTCACCCATAAGAACGTTAAAAAACTTGGGTTTGGGCGTCGGGTTAGTAACCCTCCCCTAGAAAAAAACAGCTTACTATGAAAAAACGAAAGAAAAGAAAAACAAACCCCTCTAAAGTTGACGAACCCCGCAAACGTTTTAAGGACCATGATCTGCGAATCTGCACCTGGAATGTTCGCACTCTTTATAGAGAAGGTGCAGTCTTCGCATTGGCAGACGTACTTGGAAAGTACAAAGCCGATATTACTGCCATACAGGAAATACGATGGACTGGGAAAGATGTCACAACAACACCTAAAGGTGATGCACTGTATTATAGCTGCCATGACACAAAGCATGAGTTTGGTTGCGGTTTTGTAGTTGGTCGGAGGTTAAAACATCTGGTCTCCAGCTTCACCCCAGTGAATGAAAGACTTGCTACAATTCGATTTAAAGCAAAATTCGTCAACATCAGCTTTATCTGCGCTCATGCCCCAACCGAAGAAAAGGACGAACAGACCAAAGATATATTCTACGAGAGCTTAGAAGAAACATATGACCGTTGTCCTGCCCATGACATTAAAATTGTTCTAGGCGATTTTAATGCCAAAATTGGAAAGGAGAATATCTTTGGACAAACAGTTGGGAAATTCAGTCTACATAGAGGAACATCAGACAATGGAATGAGGCTGATAGACTTCGCAGCGGCAAAAAACATGGTAGTTAGCAGTACCAGATTTAAGCATCTCGATATTCATAAGGGCACTTGGCTGTCTCCAGACCAAAGAACAATAAATCAAATTGATCACGTTGTGATAGATGGAAGACATTCATCGAGCGTGTTGGATGTACGATCGTTCCGAGGAGCAAACATAGATTCGGACCATTCGGACCTCGTTGCAGCAAAGGTACGTACCCGTCTAAACGTTGCAAATAAAGCACGGACAGACACAATACGAAAGTTGGACATCGCCAAGCTGCAAACACAACAGATAGCCACAGCATATTCCACTCAACTGACCCAATTGCTTAATGATAGCGCTTCTCGTCCCGATAACATATCAGCACAATGGCAAAATATTGCCCACTCCATGCAAACAGCCGCAAAATCAGTACTTGGATACCAGAGACCTCCACCAAAGAATCCGTGGTATGACCAGGAGTGCCGTGCTGCTACCGAAGAAAAAAATGCGGCATATAGGGCTACTTTACAATCAGTAGCAACGCGTAGCGCACGAGAGAGGTATCGGGAGAAAAGGAGAGAGGAGAAACGTCTTTTCCGCAGGAAAAAGAGAGAAATGGAAAAGAGGGAGTGTGAACAAATGGAGATGTACAGGAGACAGAACGAAGTCCAAAAATTCTACCAAAGAGTGAAGCATCAAACTGATGGCTTTGGTACAGGAATATCCTCCTGTAGAGATCAACAAGGTAATTTGGTAACTGATACAGATAGTGTGCTCAGGATATGGAAAGAACATTTTTCCAAACTGTTGGTATCCGATAGCAGTGAAGACGGCGAAGATACCACAGATCCAATCCCAGATGATGGTATTGAATGTATACCGCCCAGCCAAGATGAGGTAAGGACAGCAATAAACCGGCTGAAGAATAATAAGGCGGCAGGAGCAGATGGCCTACCAGCCGAGCTGTTCAAAACCGGAGGCGACACGCTGATAAGGTGTATGCATCAGCTAGTTAGCACCATCTGGCAGGAAGAACGCGTACCCGACGATTGGAACGTGAGCATCCTATGTCCAGTCCACAAGAAGGGTGATAAGACTGTGTGCTCCAATTATAGGGGCATAAGTCTGCTCCCTATTGCATATAAGATAGTATCTGGCATATTGTGTGAGAGACTAAAGCCTATGATCAATGAAATTATTGGACCCTATCAGTGCGGCTTTAGACCAGGCAAATCCACCATTGACCAGATATTTACCTTGAGACAAATCCTGGAAAAGACCCAAGAAATGCAGATCGACACCTTCCATCTTTTCGTCGATTATAAAGCAGCATTCGACAGCCCTATACGTTCAAAGGTGTTCCAAGCCATGTCTGATTTTGATATTCCTGCAAAGCTCATTCGACTTTGTAGAATGACATTAACTGAGACGAGATCCTCAGTTAAAATTGGAAAGAACCTCTCCGAAGAGTTTACTACCAAAAGAGGTTTCAGACAAGGAGACGGCCTGTCGTGTGATCTATTCAATATCCTGCTGGAAAAGGTCATACGAGACGCGAAGGTCAAAAGAAATGGAACGATATACACGAACAGCCACATGTTACTGGCTTATGCCGACGACATTGACATCATGGGTCGATCGGTAAAGGAAGTAACTGACACCTTTGCAAAAGTCGAAAGAGAATCTGCTAAAGTGGGTCTGGCAGTAAACGGCGTAAAAACCAAGTTGATGGTATCGACGCGTAACATGTCCATAAACACAGCACCATCTGTGAATGTTGGTACCTATAATTTTGAGGTAGTAAAGGACTTCGTCTACCTCGGCACCGCCATAAACACAACAAATAACATCAGTTGTGAAATACGAAGAAGAATAGTGTTGGCTAACAGATGCTACTTTGGGCTGAGTAAGCAGTTTAGGAATAAAGCCACCTCTCGTCAAACAAAAATAACACTGTACAAAACACTGATACTACCCGTGCTAATGTATGGTTCCGAAGCATGGGTACTTGCTCAAGCAGATAAGGCAGTGCTTTGTGTGTTTGAGAGAAAAATTCTTCGAAAGATCTACGGGCCAATCTGTGTTGACGGCGAATATCGGCGTCGTATGAACATCGAGCTGTATCAACTATACAATGACATCAATATAGTTGAACGAATCGAGATACAACGATTGCGATGGCTAGGCCATGTTATAAGAATGAGTAATGATGAACCCGCTAAAAAGGCGTATAAATACGGGCCGCATGGAGGTTCTCGCAGATCTGGAAGGCCAAAGCTTCGTTGGAGCGAACAAGTGAAACGAGATATTACAAAGCTACATATCCCAGATTGGGAAAATACAGCAGCAAACAGAGAGGATTGGAGATTTTTTCTTAGTTCGGCTTATGGAACAAATGTTCTGTAAAAGGCCAGCTAAGTAAGTAAGTAAGTAAGATTTCATCGCTTCTGAACGCCGCACTTTTATCAATCACGGGAAAGCAGATTGGTCTTGTTTCATAAAGTTGATTAATCACAGCTTCAGAGATCTGCCCAACTCTTCGGATGTTCGGGTAGAAGAGAGGACGTTCCGAGACATCAACAGCATAACTGCTGGAGCCGCTCGCCATATACCTGCTGGTCGAATACCCGAAGTTAGACTTTTCTCAGCAGAGACGACGTGATAATCGAATGCGCGTGATGGGTTTTGTAGTATCAACATCGAACCCAGAATCTAGGAGCTGACTCCGATTATACACACCGACCAGTGACTAAATCATCTGAAGAGTTGCAATAATGGATACGGCATAAGTTAATTGTTGGAATCGGGTTAGTCACTCTAGAACTCTGGAAAGAAGGTAGATAGAACCTCAGTCACGTTTGACGGCTTTACGCTGACTGATCCGAAGAGGTGCGCAAGTTTTTTTAATCGACAGAAGAGTACTACATCGCATTAGACCTCTACCTGCAGAGGAGAAACTACCACAATTTACAATGGATGATGTTGCGAAAATCGTCCAATGCGATGGGCCCTGGCAGAATCTCCGTGATAATGCTGAAACAGCTGGATGAATCGGGGGTCTAGTATATCACCAAAGTGGTGGTGGAACACCTACAGAATCCAGGCAAGGATGCCTGGAAAGGTGGATCATACAGAACGATTTCGCTTTTGTCGCACGTAGGAAAGACTTTTGCTCCGGCCAAGTTTGAAACGTTGGATAATAAATTATATGTTTGGACTTTAGTAACAATAAATCCAAGCCTGTTAAGTGAAACGGGGAGTTCCTTATGGTGGGATGATATCTCCGGAACTGTTTAACCTCTACTTTATTCCGCGCTCTCCAGACGGCATTCAGATCGTAACGTATGCGTATAATTGCACGATTTTGTGTCAGGTACCTTCCTATTTAACTGATCTTACCAACTTTTTCCACGCGCGGAATATGCAAATATCTGCCACTAAACCTTCGGCCACTCTGTTCACCACATGGGCGGCAGAGGTGATTACAGAGTTTATTTCATGGTCGATGATAGCAAAATTCCGACCACAAACTATCCCAAAATTCTAGGGTCACATTCGACAGCATGTCCAGGTCGTCCGCACATGCCACAGCTATCTGCGACAAGCTCTAAGTTCCTAGCCGCAGCACTTGTTGTGCAGATAAAGAAACCTTGTTGGCCACATATAACGACATAGGTCGGTCTGTGGTAAGCTATGCGGTGCCAGTATGGTCCGCGAAGATAAGAGCAACGCGATGGACAAATATTCAAACATGTCAGAATGCCGTCCTGAGAACAGCAACAGGGTGCCTTCTCATGTCTTCAGTGGACCATCTACCTGCGGAGACAAAGACTCTTCCATTACATCAACACATTGGCAAGCTTTCTTTGCAGTAATTGCTCAGGTGTTACCGTGAGAGCCATCCTAATCCAGGCATGTCAGGTCCAGCGTTACAAGAGAGAACCACTAGAGAATATGCTGGTTTGAATAGCATTCATACGGTTGCTGTCGCAGATGCCATAATCATATATTGTATGAATGCGGTCCTCGGAGTGCATCCCACATCTATCGCAGTTGAGGAACGTATGCTGCCACGGTAAACCAGAGTAGTTTTGGCTCAACTACGTTCAATATGGTGCAGCCGTCTATTTTCCTATATGGCAAGGATTGATGACACCGTATAAAACATCTGCCCAACATGCGGTACATGCACGCACTACAAACAGCACCATAATACAGTTAGGCCCCCACTTATTTTATTATACCCTACACCACTATGCGGAAGGGGTATTATAAGTTTGTTTTAGGAAAAATTCATGTAACATCGCGAAATATCGGTCCAAGACCCCCAATTTTCATGAGTGAAATTTAAGTGGTGAAAGATCCGATCTTTGTCATAATATTGTCATGAGTTCAAATAATTTAATGAGTACCCGTACAATAAATGACCTAATAATCATGTACCGAATAATTGTTTACTTACAGAAGTAATTGTTAAAATGAAAATAAAAGTCAGATAAAAGTGATTGGTAGTGGCAAAATTAGCATATTTAAATTAAAAATACTATGCAAATTGTTATAAAATAAAAGGGAAATATATTTTGTGTTTGGAAACCTCTTTCGATTGGCGGATATAAAAGAGATGTATAAAAGAGACCCGATTTATAAAACACGAGCTGCACCAGTTGACCCCGGACACCGATACACAGTGGGATAAGATTCAAATTTGTCAAAATGGTGCCCTAAGAACAGCTACAGGGTTCATCTTCAATTCCTCAGTGGACCATATATGTACATGAGGAGGCAAAGATTCTTCCAGTACAGCAACACAATGAGATTATTTCCTTGCAGTACTTGCTCGGGTGTTACCGTGAGAGCCATCCCAATCACTATCTGCTGGCTACCGACACACCCAGGCATATCAAGAAGGATATTCATGCTCTAGAGAGGGAGCTCCAACAATACAGGAGATAACCTCTAGATCGACAGGCATATCAGGTAGGTTTGAATAGCATTCACACGGACGCAGTTGCTAAGGCTATAAGCAAATATAGTGTGAATTATGTCCTCGGAGTACATCCCCATCTACCGCAGCTGAAGAGCGTCAGCTGCCACGACAAACCCTTGTAGTATTGGCTCAACAACAATTGCAGTCGCCTAAATTCCTATTGGGCGGGAATTTATCGCACCGTGCAAGACATCTGCCCAGTATGCGGCATTGGCCCGCACGACGCAAAACACCTTTTCAACAGCCCCGCCAAACTTACTCATCTAACATCCCATCGAATTATCCACTTTCCGCGAACTGGAGATAGACACAGAGCCATATTGAACAGAAGAACGAACATACAAACATAATAATAAACACTGTTACAACAATAAAAACCTATATCGATATAGTATAACGTATCGAGCTGCAACAATTGCATTGGATGGGCCATGTCAATATCAACAGGATGGATAATTATGCTACCGGCATATGAATACGTGCCATTTGACGTTATACGACCCGAGGGAAGGACAAAACTCCAATGGAAAGCCCAAGTTGAATATTATATCACAAAACATGGCATCCAAAATTGGATAAGCAAAGTAGAAAATCGGTGGGTTTGGAAATATATTCTTAGTTCGGCTTATGGAACAATATGGTCTGTTTAGAATAAAAACAATCTAAGTTAGTATAAATGAGGCCACCTAAACATGGTAACTATTACAGAATCGTAAATCGTTAAAAAATAACAACAGAATTCAAATTTATACTAGATTTCCCAAATGATGAGCCTGGGGCAGAGATTAGCACATAATTCACCGAATATTGGAAAAACAGAAATCGAAATTGAAAGAAATATCTTGCAGCCATCGGAAGAGATAAATATGATTTTGGCAGATCATTACAATATCTAAGTTTTGAAATTACATAAAAAATTAAGAAAAATAACATCTGATGATAGAAATCATCTGTGAATTGTATTAGTTCAACAAATTGCATTGAACTGCAAATTTTATTCGTGATTGGTGAACATCCGGATCCAATCATTGGTGCAAAATGTCATGACAAAGAACTGGTGCAAGATGTCATGAAAATGGATTGGTGCAAAATGCCATGACAATGGATTGGAGCAAAATGCCATGACAATGAACCGGTGCAAAATGCCATGACAATGAACCGGTGCAAAATGCCATGACAATGAACCGGTGCAAGCAGCCATGACAATGAACTGGTACAAGAAGCCATGACAATGAACCGGTGATAAATTCCATGACAATGAATTGGTGAAATCGTGTGTCACTCCCTTGTAAATGTTATCGGTGATTCACCCGAATTTTCACCGATGACATGTCACTTGCACCCATGATTCAACTCATGATTTGTCATCGAACATTTTGCTGGGATTTAGCGGGTGAAATGGACCAAAAACATAATTTTTCTCCGATTCTGTAGCTCCTCTGTAGGTCGCAATAATAGTCTGATCGCCTGGAAATTTTAACTAAATTAAGAGTATATGACAAAGAAAAAGCTTGCAATTCGAGATAGTGGTCAGATAATATTGTGAAAAGTTGTAATATACAGCTTATATATGTATTGCGCCCACGTAACTAACATTTGGAGGGTCATTTCATGACCTTTCCATTAATGCTAATTATGTTGATTTACGTGCTCAGATAACATAGTTACAGCCTAATATATCCAGTTATTTGATTTTAGTGTAATCAGAAGCACGCTAGATGTCGCAAATTATAGATCAATAGTCACGAGATTTTGCACGATATAAGATTTTAGGTCGAAGAACATGCCTACAATTTTGTATGATGATCTCATATTATCTAGTGGGTTATATAGACCATTACTTTTGTATGAAAAATATAAAAAAAAAAAACATTGTTCCACAACATCCCATACGGGACAAGGGAGACTTCTCTCATATCAATGAGTGCACCCCGATTCATATTTAGCTCAATGATATGGGACCTACTGTTTATCGCCGAGTCCGAACGGCGTGTCTTAAGACACCACTTGTGGAGAAGTTTTTCAAGGCTGAAATACTCAGGAAATGTCGCCAACATTACTGAGGGGTATGAAAAATATACAAATTTAAAATTTGGTCCATATTTTACTTCCTGGAGGGCATATACCAGCAAAGCAGCCTACATATGGAAAAAGAACTACTGACCTTTCCCCTGATGTAAATTGCAATAATTTGTCTCCTGGGTAACTAACGGGCCTACTGCCTAATATATAATAGGTTTTGTGTAGAATAGAGCATTTTACTCCCATGCTACAATTTGTCTCTATCATGATAGAGAAATTCCCAGCATTATTGCAAATGAATATGCCCTAGCATATTAATTGCCCAATTGAATTTTTTATACATTGTATATTGCAGCATTGGGTCGCTCCGCCACCTTATTTCAAAATGCATTCGGTGTCGCTAACTTTAAAGTTTTTTTGAAATATTAATTTTCGTGAAGGCACCCACCCCCTCCTGCGTATAATTAAATATGAATACTTTTGGGAGTCATCAATTTGTTTGCATGCAAATTATTTACCGTTTTACCGGTTAAAATATATTTTTGATATCACAATACATATTCACAATGAACTTTTCGAAATACCCTAAAAATCACAAAACCGCGTGCATTTTCAAGCATATGTTTGGTACAAGTGCACTTTTTTGGACGATAGATCTTCAATAAACTCACAGTGTTCCCTTTGAAAATGTGTATATTGCATTTGTAGTGTTCAATAAAATTGGAGCAGTGTCCGTCTGTCGAAAATGGTCAGATATGGCATTGTAACGCCTTGTACACAGAATGCCGTGGGTTCAATTCCCCGGCGAGGGTTCGATTCCCCGTTCGGACTCGGTCCCAAGCTTAATGTGATAAGGTGGCAGAATCGAAAAAGTTATTTCTTACAACAAGCTTGTTTGTTCCATAAAGGAATTTTGATTTGCTGAAAGCTAATTCCCAGGGGCAGTGGTGTAGGGTATCCCATGGTCGGCCCCGTCCGACTATAATCTTCGCTTACTTGTTTTTTTTTTCGTACAGGCTAAGGGTATTTAGCTGTCGACAAAGTTGACTGATTCTTTTTATACCCTCCACCATAATATGGGGTGTTTATCAAGTTTGTCATTCCGTTTGTCACTACTCGAAATAATAATTTTAGACCCTACAAGCTATATATACTCTTGATCAGCGTGCAATTCTATATCGATATAGCCATGCCCGTCCGTGTGTGGAAATAACTTTAGCGTCCGAACGGATTGAAGTAGGTGGATGAAATTTTGGTAAAAGCTATTGTATGTTCGTTTGTACCCCTCAGTAATGTTGGCGACATTTCCTGAGTATTTCAGCCTTGAAAAACTTCTCCACAAGTGGTGTCTTAAGACACGCCGTTCGGACTCGGCGATAAACAGTAGGTCCCATATCATTGAGCTAAATATGAATCGGGGTGCACTCATTGATATGAGAGAAGTCTCCCTTGTCCCGTATGGGATGTTGTGGAACAATGTTTTTGTTATTGTATGTTCGTAGGACTTTTGGTATTGAAAACGGGCTATGTAGGTCCACGTCTTTATATAGCCCCCATAGAACGGTACCTCCCGATTTTCGTTATGTTGAAGGTAGTGTGCTCAATACCCCATCGAAATGACTGACATTTGGTAGTTAGTCTTCGTCGGGGGGTATAAAACTTTCCACTTTAAATTTGTCAGCGTAGGGCCACGCCATCATATAGCCCCCATAGAATAATACCCCCCGATTTTCTGTATTTTGAAGGCTGTAGCCTCAAGTCCCCACCGAAATAACTGATATTTGGTATTAAGTCTTTGATTGGGGTATGAAACAGTCCACCCGGTATAGGTCGACGTCCACATATAGCTCCCATAGGACGGTACCTCCCGATTTTCGGTATTTTGAAAGTTGTGGCCTCAATATAACACCGATATGACTAAAATTTAGTATTTAAACTGCCAAATATTGCAGAAGAGAATTATCAGTATAAGTTCATGTCTTCAAATAGCCCCCATAGAAGCGTACTTCCCGATTTTCGGTATATCGGTACATGTCAACGGTTTATACAGCCTCCATAGAATGGTGCTCCCGATGTTGTTAACGATCCAAATCCAGTATATCCAGGTTTAGGTGAATTCGGAAAATTTTAAATATTGGTCCATGTTTTGGAAAGAACAACGATGTCGCCCCATATAACCTGTTTTTAAGGGAGTATTATCAGTTGGGATATATGTTCTACTCCTGCAATAAAAGGAAGGGTTTAGTACTTTCATAAACGAAATTAAAATAAATTGTTCCTAATCACTTCAATACAGTTAGTTGTGGAGGGTAAACTTGTTGCTTCTTGTTTAGACAATATTTTTGTTCCACTGTTCCAAGTTCACATGCATCGGACTTTAACTGTCCTCAGGGGCGAGTTTAACCATTTCTCTTTCGGCCGTTATAGATTTTTCTCTATTAGAGGTTGACATTGTTTGGCATGCCTTAGTTATTAGAGCTTTTCTTGCTGGCCTAAGGGCTTGGACAATTGCATTTCTCATATTGTGGACGAATGACTGCTGGTCATTGTCGTTGCATTCTTGTTGTTTCTGCTGTATTGTTATCAAAAGCTCATCATTTCAAGTCTGGTTTGTCTTCTATCCTAGGCAGGCATTTCTACCTCTTCACTTACAATACTAACCCGATTGCCTCCGTGTATTTGGTTGAATACAGGAAAACAAAACTAACATTAATAAATGATTTCGAGCAAATGTGACTGATTAATTTTCCGGTGATAGGTTTTTTAGTGCACGCATAAATTAGTGTCCAGTTATGAATGACTTTTGTTTGGTTAACATATGACAAATGACAGTCTTAAATAATTTGACTACATTCTTTGCGTGTGTGTGGTGGGAGCAGAAAGGAAATCAATTAGGCACATATAAAATAGCCCAGAGAAAAAATGATGCCGTGTATCGGCCCATAATCATTTTGTTTTTTATATAAACAATGCGATTATAATGGTCACGCAATGACTTGTGTTCCCATCCACGTTACCCCATCTTCTATCTACATTTGCTTCCTCTCTGTCGTTCTTTTGACATCTAACGTTTGCAATGTGAATGGTCTTTGGATATCTATGAATTATGTGTGGCATTGTTAAGCTTCTGGTCACTTTTAACCAATTAATACCGATAAGCAGTTAGTTATTGATGGCACCATTACAGTCGGGATAATGGAGGAGAGTTAAGATTGAACGAGTTTGTTAAATGTTTTTTTTTTTTAATTGAAAACGTTTTTGTAAGGTTTATGTTTTGTGATTGTGGGAAATTGATCTACAAAACTTATGTTTTTGGATAAAAACTAATGAGAGAGATAAGTTTATTTAATCAAAAATGGATTGCTTCAAAGTGTTTCACAGAGATTTTCACGAAATACATTTATAATTTTTTGGTAAATATTAGGTAAGGGGGAATGATTTAATAATGCTTTCTCTTTGAAGGTTATCACTTGACGGAACCATTTTGAAATTCTGCATTATCTAGTTTATTATGCTTTTACACCCCCACGTAAATTAAGCTGGGCACACATAGTCAGTTTTGAATGACAGCTTTGCTCAAATAATCGGTTGCTTGCTAGTATGGCCGTTCATTTTTGTCGTTCATCATGCAACTACAAAATAGTTTGTGATAGTCAAACCTGACAATGTGTACTGCACTCTAAGTCCAACTTCGATCAAATAAACCAATTTGGATTCGTTTTAGCCACGTGCGACTGTCTGTCTGGCTGGTGCATACGATAACTCTGGAAGGAAGTAACCGATTTGCCCCAACTTTGCATTGAGACACCTCCAAAACATGGATTTTGAACGCTTCAAAAGCAGCTCCTGGCAACGAAAATTGTCCAACACGCACTTTTTTCTTGATGTGCAGGAAAAAAGTTATGGCTGTATGACAGATTACCTATTAATTCCACGTTTTGACTAACAAAAAGACTCTGGTTTGAGTCGATGTGAAAGACCTCACATTGTCATGGTGCAAAAATGATTCTTCTTCTCTTCTTAGTTTTCCGATTTTTTCCGAAGACTACAGGCAAATAAATTGTGGTGTACCACTCAGAATTGGCCATGCAACGTTGCTCAAGCCGTACAGTCGCCACATGGACAATTTTGCTGAGGAAACAGGTGACTATTTGTTTCGAAGGGCTTCTTCCATGAAGAAATTTCGTTGGATTTGGCTCGTCTTTGAAGACCCAAACGGTCGATTGCTGTTTTGTTTCGCGCTCATATTCATAGATATTCATAGACATACAATTTGTCGCCTGTGACGATAGTATCTTTTCCATAATCTCCACCATAATATTATATAAATTTGTCTATCCGTTTGCAACTCAGCGAAATATTCGTATGAGACCCTATAAAGTACATATGGGAAATGTTGCCAATTATTTCATATTCCATTTCATATTCCTTTTTATTAAAACTTAATCCTTTAGATTACTGTATTATGGGTGACATGAATGCGAGAATGGGAAATGAACAGGTTCTTGAAAATAATATAGTTTCTGATATCGCTCACATTTATCCCCACAGAAGATCTAAGGATACAACTGTTAACTCTCGCGGTAAACAACTTTTAAATGTCATAGAGAATATTGGGGGAATCATTGTTAATGGCAGGGTTGATGGTGATACCGAAGGTGAATAAACTTTCTGTGGGGTTATGGGTAACTCCACTATAGATTACTGTATATGTTCTTATAGTTATTCACAATATGTTGAGAAACTTATAATTCCCCCCAAGTCATACTCTGATCATATGCCTTTATGCCTACATATAAAAACTCCTATAAATTTGAATACTGAAAATACTAAACGATCACATCATAGACTTTATTGGAACAATAGGTTCAAGGCACAATATTGCCAAAATCTGAATACGTTACCTCTTCTTCAAATTGACCTAAAAGATATGCCGGTGGATGATATGGTTAATAAAATTACACATACAATCAAACTTGCACAACCCCAAAAAATTAAGAAACAAATTGTTTTTCAACCCAAGCAAGAATGGTTCGACTGGTCTTGTTTTCGTGCAAGATCTATTATGAAAAGAGCTCTTAAATTGTGCCGACGAGAAAATACTGATCATAACAGAAGACAATATTATTCTGCAAGAAGCAGTTTCAAAAAATTGTGTGAAAAAAAAGTTGGAATGTTACAATACAAACTTAAAAAAGTTAGACAAGGTTAAATGTAGTAAAAAATGGTGGGAGATTTCGAATTCCTTAAAAACCAAAAGTACCAAAATGCGTGGAAATCTTGATTCTGATGACCTCCAACGCTATTTTAGTTCACTTCTCAGTAATCATGATGCATACGGTGATATAAGATGGTGTATTCCTTTTTATGTTGATCCGTTCTTAGATTCACCTTTCGAATATTGCGAACTAAATAATGTTATCCGTAAGCTCAAAAGTAACAAATCCCCAGGACAAGACGGTATCCCTTATGAGTTTTATAAATACGCTCCTCGAAATTTTCTAAGTAAACTATTATATGTTTTCAATCACATTTTCATTAAAGAGGAGATACCAACATCTTTCACAGAATCTATTTTAATTCCATTACATAAAAAAGGCGATGTTAATGTGCCGAGTAACTATAGAGGTCTTTCCCTAATTGACTCGGTATGTAAAATCTTTAATTCTCTACTTTTAAATAGAATATCAAACTGGCTGACTACTCATAATGTCCTAAATGAATTCCAAGCGGGGTTCAGAAAAGATTACTCCACAATAGACAATATTTTCAACTTAGTCAGTATTGTCAATTTAAACGCAATCAAAAATAACGTTACGTATGCTTTTTTTGTTGACTTTTCTTCAGCCTTTGATTTGATCCCCAGAAATAGTTTATTTTATAAACTTTCTGCATTAGGAATGTCAACAAAGATTGTCTCGATTATAAAACTAAAACCAGAGTATGGGACGGAAATACGTTCTCTGAATATTTTTCTGTTGACTCAGGTGTTAAACAGGGTTGTATTCTCAGTCCGGTTCTGTTTTCACTCTATGTTAATGACCTGCCGAATATTCTTCCTGGAGGTGTGAACGTTGCAAATTCATGCATAAAAGTTTTATTGTATGCTGACGATATTGTTATTTTATCTGACACTCCTAATGATTTGCAGAATATGATAAATGTATTACAACAATATTGTCTCACTTGGAGCTTAAAAATTAATTTATCGAAATCTAAAATAATGGTATTTAGAAAAGGTTCAAGAGTTTCGAGTAATCTGAATTTTTATTACAATAGTAGTATAGTCAAGTCATTGAAATTGTCAACAGTTATAAGTATCTAGGGGTTGACATTGCATATAATCTCTCTTTTAAAAATCACATAAAGAATAAACTGTCAGCATCTAAAATTGCCATTAATTCCACTTGGTCAACATACATAAAAAATCCAAAAATATCACAAAAAAATAAATTAAAAATATTTGAATCTTGCTCAAAAGCAATCATGTGCTATGCAGATCAGGTATGGGGATATGAACGATATGACGATGTTGAAAAATTGTTTCGATTTTTTATTAAGAAAATTTTATATTTACCCAACAACACGCCAAACTATATGTTGCATCTCGAAACTGGACTACATTCCCTTTTCTCTGCTACACTAAAAAGTCATTTCTGTTACATCAATAAAATCTTACAGTTAAATACAAATCGACTTCCCAGAATATTAGCTCAGGAAATATTGGAAAAGAATATTTCATGGGCCAACGCATGGTCAAATTTATGCCATGATATAAACTATTATCCATCCAATAATAGACTGCCTATATGTTCAAACTGGAAAGAAATTATTGATTCTAGAGTTGAAAATATTGGAAAAATTCTATAGGAGTACTTCTTTTATTTTTCTTTGAACTCCCAAGTAAATGGGCGGATTTTGCTTTATCTACATTCACATAGAAGGTTTCCCATTGAGGAAAGTTATCGGGTTGTTGAAATAAATCATTAGACTTCTTAAACGGAAATAGAGTTCAAATATGTGTAAATCGCGTAATTATCAAAATCGTTTTGTCCGCATGTGATTTTCATGTACAGCAAGACCATATCTTTTAATTTGTATATATTTTTCGAAATAAAATTTGGACGTTAAGATGTAGCATCGGCTGCATCTTAGCATTAAAAAACCTATAAAACATCGCTAATTTGCGCAAAGTTCATACAATTTCGTTCCGCATCCGGTTTTAGTGTCACCATGAAAATCTGCATCGATATATACCTGTTTCAAGGCAATCAGTCAAGAATCGTGGATGTAGCATCACACACTATTTTTGGGATAAAATGAACGTAGTTCGCTTGTCAGTGAAGTTTTTAAATCTCTGTTTCCGCAAAAAAGAAGATGCTGCACTAGTTTTTTCATAGCAATGCAAGCGGCAGACAGAATACGCGATAAAATGCGCGATATTTTCAAAAAGAATATTAGGTGATTTTCCTACCTTGGAATTTCTCCTATCTTAGTGGATGGATTTTAACGAGTAATGATTTATTACATCCGCAACGTAAAAATCCAAAATTTGCAATCATGCACGAGTAAATCGAATGCCAATTGTACAAATTAGACCCGAAATATATGATTTTTAGAAATTTGTTCGCACAAAATTTTCGTATTTGGATGCAGATTTCTGTGAAGCTGTGTAGGCTACATTCACGACACATATATCAAGTAACTCAGAATCGGGAGTTCTACAATCCTATATGCGATTTTTTGGCAAACCTGTGGATCGAAATTAGAAGAAAATTTCAAAAAACGCTTAAAATCTGGCTTCAAAATGTCAGCATCATTTAATGGTAGACGCAGATCAAATTTTGAAAAGTTATACATTGGTGGGATGATCCCTATTTAGTTGGCTTCTACTTTCACTTTAACAGAAAAATCGGGAAAAATGTGGTTTAATCACAAATCGAAGAATCGAGAAAAGGAAAAAATTCACGTTGGCTTCAACCCATTTTTACCCATTTTTTAACATAAATCTAGCCACAGCTTCCACGCAAATTATCTTTTAAGGCCAATATTTTTTGCCAAGTCTAAAAACATTTAATTTTATCCAATAGCATTTAAATTGTACAATATACGACCACCATTCGCGAGTTATAAAGGGGTAAACCTTGGCTTCAACGATGTTAAATTTTCAATAATATTGCCCATATATACATATATGGCGAAAACCAAAAATGTTTTACAATCGATGAATCCGAGTTTCACCCATTCAGAATTCGCGAACTGTTAACATATTCAATATAGTATGATATACATTCTTTAAAATGAAGTGTTTTAGGAGGAATCCCATAAGGTCAACCATTAAAATTAATTTACGTGGAAGCTGTGTTGGCATCAATGTAGAAAAATAGGTAAAAATGGGTTGAAGCCAACAAGTTTTCTTATGCTCCCTTCCGATTTCTGGCTTAACCTTACATTTTATAGACATATGCCCAAAGAAAGACTTAAAGAATACTTCATGGGCAATATGATACTAGTGTACCACTGCATCCACCTAAAATTTATGCTGACATTTTGAAGCCGGAATTTCGGGGTTTTTTTTAATTTTTTTAATAATTCGGACGCGCAGCAATATAATATTCAAAACTCATAATAGGATTATAGAACTCGTGATTTAACGTCGTTTAATGCATATCTCATGAGTGTGCTCCTTACAGCATCCTAGTAATTGGAGTCTAAAGGCCAATATTTGATAAACCTATTTTTTTAAAAAACCTATTTTTTGCGTTTTAAATTTACAAGTGCCATTCAATTTCCTTTGTACCCCGCGTGAATTTAGTTTTTTTACGCGACGGATCTAATGAGTCCATCCGCGATCGAATCCGTCCACTAAAACCGCGGATATAGATATCCTGAAAATAGGAAAATCAACAAAAATTTATTTTGACAAATCCGCGTACTAAACGCGATTTTCTTTGAAATTTTTTTACGTAAATGGAATCCTTTATACGCGATTATAATATTTGCGAAAACGCGTGTCATAAATTACTGAAATTAGCGAGTAATATGCGTTTTTTACCAAAAATGATATGAATAGGCACTTCCGCGGCTCTTGAAAAATCTGTTTGAAATATGTGTATATAGACGCATTTTTTATGGGTGCTACTGAAACCGGATGCGCATCAAAATCGTATGCAAATTGCGCGATTTTTACCCACTTTAAGGTTTTTTGCATTGTGTGATGCAACTGGCGGTACACTTTGACCGCTGAGTGAAACATCGAAATATGCATAGATATTGAAAGAGATTGAGTCGCTGTATCCAAAAACGGATGCGCATCAACTGTTTTGAACTAATTCGCGAATAATAGGCTTTTTAATTTCCACATTTTTTGAATGATTGTAATTTCAATATTACTCTTAATTTCCTATCTTTATAAGTTATCACAGTAAGCAAATAAGCTTTCACGATGGTAAACCATATTTCCTGATGACGTTTTAGCAGTACACATTAATTATTGTATGGGATATTAGCGAAATAGTTGGAGAACTCCCAAATATTTTTTCTAATTTTTCGATTCAAACCAAAAAATATATTTGCAACAATATTTTCCAACAATAAGTTTTTCTCTTTTGTTGTTGCTATAATATGCAATTTAGGGTTTGTACGGACTCTGGGACAGGATAATTTGGATTTACTTCAAATTTTTTGTATTATTTGTTGATTTTCCGCGAAAATAATAATAAATATAATAACTATTTAAACATCTACGAATAGATATGGAATGCTGTTAACGATTTATGCATACATTTTCTCATAACAACAAATAATATATTTTTAAATATTTTTTCTTTATATGAGAATAAAAACCGCTATAACTTTTGCGCGCATCGTCCAATTTTGTGAACGCGAACAGATTTGAAACCAGAATTTTTTTCTTAACCTCTGTGCCAAAAATTGTAGATGGCTCGCAATTTTTTTTTTTTTGAATTTTTTTCAAATGGAATTGCAAAGGATTTTTGTTTTCGCCATATGCACGTCTGTCCGTTCGTCCGCCTGTTGAAATTAAGATACAGATAGATAGAGCTTTATAATTAGGTATAGACGTTCCCAGCAAAATAAATTGGAAGCAGTGCAATGTAGACTACTTCTATCACGGCATGTTTTGATGCAGTTCAAACGGAGTCATGAAAAAAGCACTCCATTCCTCACATTTTAACCGCTTTTGGATGCAATCCAAAGAATCACATCCATTTGCAGTTAAAATGCAGGGCCAAGGGTCAGTTAAAATGCAGTGCCAAAGGGTTAGTTAAAATGCAGTGCTATGGAGTGCATCTTTCAGTAGTCACGCTCTTGTAAAAATCATGAGTGAAAATGCATAATTGGATGCACTTCCAGATTACTTGTACATATAATTTAACTGCATCTTTGGAGGCAAACATTTTGCTGGGTTTATATTCCTCCATATTTGTTGGTATCAGTCCACGTCTCCATATATTTTGAAGGTTGTAGCCTCAATAAACCTCTGAAAAAGCTGAAATTTGATATTTAGTCGTCGTTGGGGGCTTAAAACTTTCCATCTGAAATTTGTCGGTATAGGTTCACGTCTTTATATAGCTCACATATCGACGCCTCCATACAATAGTATGCTAAGTCGACTTAGCATGTTTTCAAGTTCTTTACCTTTTTTATATTTAACGTCCTTTAACTTAAATTCTGTCAAATTTTGGTAAGAATCGGACAATCCGAACCGAAGTTATAAACAAATATTTACTTAGCATAGTACTGAAGGTCAAAAAAATTTCCAAACTTTTAGAGCTTGTCCTGCAAAATTCACTGTTCAGAATTAGCAAACTATTATTTGGAGGTGTCGAACGTCCTTTAACTTAAATTCTGTCAAATTTTGGTAATGATCGGTCAATCCGAACAGAAGTTATAAACAAATATTGACTTAGCATAGTACTGAAGTTCAAAAAAATTTCCGCACTTTGAGAGCTTCTCCTGCAAAACTCACTTTTTAGACTTAGCATACTATTATTTGGAGGTGTCGATATAACGATACCTCCCGATTTTCGTTATTTTGAAGGATTTACCCTCATATTCTACCGAAATGGCTGAAATCTGGTATTTAGTCTTTGTTGATGGTATACAACTTTCCACCAGAAAAGGCTGAACTTTGGTATTTAGTCTTCGTTGGAGGTATAAAACTTTCCATCTTAAATTTTTCGGTATATGTCAACATCGTCATATAGTCCCTATAGAACGGTACCTTCCGATTTTAGGTATTTTGAAGGATGTGGCTTCAACATCCCACTGAAATGGTTAAAATTTGGTATTTAATTTGCCCCTTACTAAGAATTTCGCTTGTCGTTCTAGTTTTTTTGTAATCGGATTTCTTCTCTCGAATTTAAAAATTTTCTTCGAATGACTTCACCAATGCCTCCGCCAGTTTGTTTTCTTTTCCGTCTATACATCCCATATTCAGGCATTCATCGTTCCCTTGCCCTAACTTTATTATTTCATTTCCAAACTTAGTCCAGTTGGCTTTAGATTCGACGGTGCATTCGATAGCAAGAGAAGGAGCGTTCCTCTAAGACCCTCCTCTAATGTAGTGTAAGTAAGTGGTTAGTGGTCCTTGGCCATCGGCTAAGAGGGACACTGAGGAAGGGGAACACAGGGGAGCGCACCAGAGGGGCCTAATCCCACTTTATCTCTGTAAGAACTCCTTAGATAAAACGTGGAGCCTCAGACCGCAAGTAATATCCTGACCGTATAGGACAGTGGCATATGGCTACCTCGCCTGGTGGCAGGTCCTAAGGAGAACATCGAACCTCTTCAAGTTAGCTACTGTCAGTTCTCAGTTCTGGTTATTGGAGCTGCGTCAATTTTCATTATTGGAGTAGTAAAAATAACCCCTCACACAGCATTGAAAGCTATATTGGATTTCCATCCTCTGTATATTCTAGTACAGCATCAAGCATCACGATGTGCCTTGAGGTTTAAGGAGCTTTATATGTGGTCTTATTTACGGCTTGGACGCACAAGCGTTCTATTGCCGATCGGTAGCCAAATTGAGGGGAGGGCGATCCTAGACCTTGACACAACTGAGGTTTAGTCCCCGATAAACGTGAGTGTGACAGGGCAGACCTGATAGCCTATCTATCTTCACTGATGGATCGAAAATGGAAGAAGACACGGGAGCTGTTGTGTATAGTGATGAACTGAACATCAGGCGTTCGTATAAACTTAATGACAGTGGCAGCTTTATTTTTCATCTTTCCATCCCTTTCTCTCCTCCTCCTTCCTTATTTACGGTATCCTGGGAAGCAGCTGATTGTGTGTCGCTCGGGAGTTTAACGCCCTTACTGTCGTTGTTGGCACCCTCGTCCTATCCTACTTGAGCGCTTAGTCTTGCTAGACGGGCCAGGGGAGATAGTCGATTTTACCACAAGAAGAGTGTCAAACAAATCCTAACATTTTTTTTGCAAAATTTCTATGAAAAATTGCATTTTTCCTGGAAATTACTGTTATCATAAAATTTGCTTAGTTTGGTAAACAGGTATCCATGGTATGTAATAAGGGTTCGTATAGATTTATCGTTGTGATGTCTTAGTTTGATGATGATCCCTGAGAAATCTGCTTATAAAGTATATATGTGCATACATACCCTCTGTCCTTCCGGGACAGAGGGATACAGCCCGCAATTTTTGAGATAGAGCTTTATAATTTGGTATAGAATTTTCTATTACTCCTGGGATGTTTGGTATTGAAAATGGATCCACATTTTAATATAGCCCCCATGGAACGGTACCTTCCAATTTCCGGCATTTTGAAGGTTTTATGATCCCATCGAAATGGCTGAAATTTGGTACAGGTGAAAGGTTACCTGAAATTTCTCGGTATATGCTCACGTCTTCATATAACCCTCATAAACGGTACCTCCCGATTTTCGGTATTTTGAAAGTTTTTGGCTGAAATTTGGTAGTTAATCTTCGTTGTGGGTATAAAACTTTCCACTGTAACGAGACCGCTGTCCTAAACTCCGATCCGGCCTTGCTCAGGGAAAATGGGAGGGTTTTTCGGACTGCCAGTTACATAACTTATTTTATAGAAGATAGATAATTTAGATAGAGGAAGTCAAAGAAAGTAGGAGCGTAAGGACGTCGAGATATTAAGTGATCATGTTTACCCAGATTACCTTATATTTCATCAATAATAATGCGGTATTTATTTAAAATTCATCATTAACATATTTGTTATTATCAAAAACAAATTAATTCTATGAGAATGTACAAAACAATAAACATGACAAAATGGATATGATTATGAATATTTCGATGCCACAGATGGTGGTCTTTAGAATTAATGTATTTTTAAGATTAAGGATATATGGAAATGTTTGTTATTTTAGTGTATAATATAAAAATAGTTGTATTTAAGTATGTTATTAGATATGAGATTAACTTACGTATTTTCTTCTGCCATGAAGCGATCGCTGCATAGTAGATGTCAGAGTAAAATATTGATTAATATAGTAACATAAGTGATTTTGTATGATAAGGACTTCGTGTTTTCTTGAAACTAGGATTTGCTGAGTTCTAATTCTAACAACGAATTGGCGTTGTACAAAATGTTTCCTCAATAAGTTCATATAAAAATTTAATTTCCATGCTAAAGTGATGTTTGTGATTAAAGTCTCCGGAATATTTCGGCTCAATGACGTAATGATTGCATATGCTTAATTATTAGCTCAAAAATCGAATATTGTATCAAATTGCTAGCTTCAGAGATTTACAAATTTGAGAGATATTGATCCATTGGCATGCGTAAATTGGATAGGCTTACAGCGGAATATGCACAGAGAATCTCCTTTGAATAAAACAATCTTCACCAAACGCCAATAAAGGAATATGCACGGGACAAAACTTCTTTTAAATAATTCGCCAGATTATTGATGAAGGACAACGGAAATTTAAGTAGAAGCTTATTCGGTCAAATGGAAAATTTATATTAATTTTCACAAAAAAACTTTTTTAAATCTTATTTTAAAATTGTCGACCTTCCGTTACAATAATATTTTCAGAATTGAATTTTCAATTTTTCATGTGAAAACTTTTGAAAACTCAATTTTTATATTTTCAAACAAACTATGGTTTTTCACATTTTCGGAACTTGTTACCTTTTACAAAGTGTAAGGAGGTACAGTGCCACACCACTTGAAATTTGTTGGTATAGGCTCACGTCTTCATATAGCCTCCATATAACGGTACCTCCCGATTTTCGGTATTTTAGCCTTAATATTCCACAGAACTAGCTAAAATTTGGTATTTTGTCTTCGTTGTGGGCATTAAACTTGCCACAGTAAATTTAACCCCGAAGGTGCAGTGCCGAATAGAACAGATGACCCGAAGGCCCTGTAGAACTGAAAAACCCGAAGGTCCAGTGCCGAATAAAACAGAAAACCCGAAGGCCCTGAAGAACTGTAAAAGCCGAAGGTCCAGTACCGAATAGAACAGAGTACCCGAAGGCCCTGCAGAACTGAAAAACCCGAAGGTCCAGTTCCGAGTAGAACAGATGACCCTATGGCCCTGTAGAACTGAAAACCCCGAAGATCCAGTGCCGAATGGAACAGATGACTCAAGAGCCCTGTAGAACTCAAAAACCCGAAGGTCTAGTGTAATTTATTAGCCACCACATATTAATGGGTAGCTTCCAAAAAGTATTCCCAACTCGGTAACACCAAGGTGTACGTTGGCGGATTTAGAACAAGCTTTAGTTCCAACTTGTGTAGGTAACTTCCTGCAGTAGCCAGCTCGCCATCAGCAAAAGAATCTGAAATATGTATATGAGTGACTTGAGGCATGATGTGAATGCGAATTATTCGCCCTAAGCACTGACTGCAAAAATACACTGGAGTTAAATTTACCAGTGTGTGGCCTGTTATAACACTAGTGTCAGGTAGAGGCAATGTATGGTGGAGTGTTGTCAAAGCCCAGTTTGCCCATGACTGTAAAGGGTTTCTTGGTAGTAGTTGTTGTGTTATGTACGTGATCATATTGTCACGTTACAACCTGAAAATTGTCGGTATAGGTCAAAGTCCTTATATAGTCCCCACAGAACGGTATCTTTCGATTTTTGATATTTTAAAGGTTGTGGCGCAATATCCCCTCGAAATGGATAAATTTGGTATTTAGTCTTCGTGGGGTATGAAACTTTCCATGTGAAAGTTGTCGGTAAAGGTCCACGTCTTCATATAGTCCCCATAGGTCGGTACCTTCCGATTTTCGCTATTTTGAAGGTTGTGACCCAATATTCCTCCGAAAAGGCTAACATTTTTTATTTAGTCTTCTTTGCGGGTATAAAACTTTCCACCAGAAATTTGTCGGTATAGGTCTTTATATAGCACTCTATAGAACGGAACTCACGGATTTTCAATATTTTGAAAGTTTTAGCCAGGGGTGCACACATTCCTTGCAAAAAATCAAACAGCTTACGTTCATGTTTTCCCAAAGACTCAATTTAAGATTTTATTGAAGATTTTAGTCACATGCATATATGTACATATGTGTAGGTTTTAGTCTAACCCCCATGGACCGGTATTGCCTAATTTTATGTATTTCGAGGGGTTCTTCTTCGAACCGAGATTGCTGTAATTTGGTATTGTGTTAAGTCAGAGGATAGAAAGAACAACGATGAGCTCTTTTAAAGAGTGTTGCAACAATTTCCTTCTGAATTGGATGTAAATTGGGATTTTGGAATCTCAATGGGTAGTAAACCTCCACACAGAAAATAATCAGTATAAAGTCAATTTCACCAGTTAAGATATTATTCTCCTCCAAGGAATTGTACTTAACGTAGAGAAATAGCTTAGTAGTTAGTTGTGGTGGAGGGTATAAAAAGTTCGTCCCGACCGAACTTAACGCCGTTCTTTCTTATTAAGCTGCAAGTTCTGGCCAAATTATTTGTAGTTTAGTATGTAAGGTTCCCTGAGGTTCTGAAAACTTTCCCCACTAACAATAGGTATGAAACTGTAAAATTTTAAAATCAGAACATGTTTATGAAAATTGCTGCACTTAAGCACTTCGGGAAAGCTTTCCTATAAAAACGATCCTAGGTATAATATAATGGTTACTTTTTCTGCATTATAAAGTGTATGCTTATATTTTCGAATATTTTGTGAACTTAGTATTGGATATTTTAGGGTCGCTAATGCCCTCGTCCTAGCTATGTATGGATATCGGGCACTCGGACTCCAGGATGCGATCAATTGACTGCTTATTTCATTCACTTGTTCACTTGGGTCACATTCGATAGCTTTTACAGGTAAGAGCAGAAAGGATACTTCGGAATATGTAATAGATATATCGGAGTAATGAAACAAGACATGGGTGGATGCAACTACAATATTTATTTTTAAATTTGTAAATAACTCTATTTGTTCTCAGCCTATTGTACTCTGTGCGTAACTGCTCCAAGGTTCTAAGTGTCACATTTAATGCCCTTAATAAGCCTTTTATCTATACCGCCAATATCTGCGACCGTTTAAAACTAGGAATAAGTTCGGTGAGACCCCTTTTCAGAAGCACATAGCGAGTATATAATAAAGCGAGAAAATAATAAATAATAAAGGTCGATAGATCGTGATGTGTTCAGCCAGTGCGTGGTGCAATTGTTACATCGACTTACTAGTTTTAGTTAATTGATTAAACATATTTTCATACAACAACATCTTAAAGCATCTTCTTTCCCTACAATTTTAAAGAAAAATTCCAAGAAGCTTTTCCGCATAATTTGAAAAACGACATTATCTTCAACATGACAAATCTACAGGAGCAATTTAAACAAATATTGCTCCATCATCTCCATATCCATATTATGATTACTTTGTGGTAAAGGTTGGGAAGGCTACCTAGTACAGAATGCTGCTACTGCTGCTGGCATTATCATTGCCCATGCCGATGATTATTATCCAGTAGCACTTTTCCAAAGTAAATAAAACATATGGTAGCAGAAAAATAAACCAGAAGAAACGAAAAACAAAAACCACAAGCCATCAAAGCCAAATCGAATGCAATAATTTTACGATTAATAAACACTTTAACCGCAACAAACACTTAACTTCGGCAACCAGCCATGTAACTATGTATGCCACCGCAGGGACAGACACACACATTTTCTAAGCAACATTTACCGATCGATGGCACGCAACATTGAAAGAGAAAAAATCTTCTAAATGACAGTTAGATCGATGGAGTCATTGCTGACATAAAGGAACAAAATTCAAAGAACGAATAGTTCGAAAAAAGGAGAAAAGGAAAACAAAATTGAAAAAACGATGATCACCTCAATGACCGCCATTTGAAAGATCAGCATATGGGCTGCCGGTATTTATTATAGCCCAACCATTGCAACAAACAAAAGCCGGTTAGCAAAGTCATCGTCGTCATCATCAGCAGCAGCTTTATCCAGAAGCAATAATAGAATAATGGCAAGATTTTTGAAAGCTATGCTTTGGAATATTTGTTGGAGAATGTGCCGAGTGTAGTTTATTTTAAGGGGCCTTTTTCCAAATTTTAGGCTTCTTTTATTTAATTCACAAGCTCTGCAGAATATAAAAGGCATCTTGACAGCAGACACCAGAGGGAGGTTAGTATCCAGTTGAGATCAAATATGGGCGGGAAAAATTCTAATCTTCGTCATGTTAAAGCCAGTAACGGTCCAAGTTACTCGTATCTAGCGTAATTTTTTCTTCCTTACGCGTTCGGAATTTGACGGTGCTGTAGTCCAAGAATCGTATTTGCCTAACAATACGGTTTATTCAATAGTGAAAAAAACTGTATCGCAGCCAAAAAGAACTTAAATTTAATTCTTCTGTGCAATTTCAGTACTTGCCATTAAACGGAGGTTAGACTACAGGCGGTCTAACATGACTATGTGTTCTGGCTTCCGTCCATACGCCATGCGAAGAGTTTAAACCACAAGTCAAGTCATGTGGGACCTTCTGAAGGAACTATCGGATAGATGCAGCATCATAACGGGATGTGATGAAAGTATCTGTGACTATACTCTTTAACAGTAAACGCTCTTAACAGTGAATACATGAATAGCTCTGTGAATTATATTACCAAGGTCCTCCTATATTGCTATGAACAATCTATTGTGGAATAAAGACCTGACCTCAAACTCAGTGCCTATTGGGATGTCCACAGCACACAGTCAAGTATGTACAAAGTGAGATGAAGATTATTAAGCTGCAAGGTCCCACACGATACTGTCAAAGAACCCAAAGCCTTCGGGAAGTATCAAGCGACCCGATGCAGCTTGAATAAACTCCGGTTTCTAAACACAGGACCCACTGGCCAGCACCCACTTTCCAATCAGTAAGGATGTCGGCACAAGCCCACCACTGCACGATGGGGCCAATGGCAGGTTTTTGAGGCAAAAAGTCATGTTTTCAAGTCAGTGATTGAAATCAAATAATAACGGAATTATATTCTTAACACTTTCAAACCTCCAAAACCAAAAAATTACAATCTGGCAACGGCCCCCAGCGACATGCCAAGCTGCCAAAGATGTCATAATTTTCATTCCGTTTATTTCTGACATTCAGTCGTAATTAAACAATTTAAGTATTTTGGCGCCAAAATCTGATCTGTTGATATTATATATTTTTTAAAAATGAAAATACGGGTAACGGGATGCAAATTAAGATTATTATTAAAAATGTAAATGTAATAATGGATGTGGTCAATAATTTGTTGTGTCGGTAAGTGATGTTTTTTGATGTAGTCTGTGGTATCGTCCATGTGTTCTTTGGAGTAGAACTTTCGGTATCGGGGTGTATTCTCGTAAAAATATGTATCTGGTGAAAGGTGACAATGCCGTCTAACAGATTTTGAAAAGAAATTTTGCGTATACTTGTGATTAAAAAAATTATCAATTTCCAAATTTCGTAAAACTTAAAAATTTGGATATTTCTACTTTTTGGTTGGAAAATCAGCGAAAACCTAAACACGTTATATACTGGATTTCTGCGAAGTTTAATAGAGGTGTCAAAGACAACTTCGTGACGAGAGTTAAAAGACAAGTTTATAACATTTGTCCACGCCTTAACCGAAAATGGATAAAAAATTGGAGGTCAAAAAATCGTGTATTACAATTTGAAAGCTTATGGTTAGCTAGCGACACAGTATTTACGCTATAACAAGGTAATGATACAAAGAAGAGAGGGCGCCCTAATGTGGATTATAGTGAAGGAAGAAAACTTGATTCGGAAGTCTCCTATGAACACGGCAACAATACCAAGCTCTTGATTCATGCCGCCTCTGTTTCGGCCAATTTGTCAAAAGAAAAATATTTAAACTATGTTCTCAAGGAAGTTTGGTATCAACCAACTAAAATGAGAAAACAATTAACTTCGACAGAGAAAATTTATGAACGATATATCCAAATCTTAACCGATTTCAATATGATGTCTCAATAATGTTTTCTAGACCAAATTCCGTCAGACACTTAAAATTTCATCACAATTGGGCCTATATAGCGTGATTGCTGCACGAAATACCTAAAATCGAGTGAAAATGGGAGCTATATCCAAATCTGAACCGATTTCGATATTATTTGGCATACTTTTTTCTAGATCTAATTTCGTCACACATTTTAAATTTCATCGAAATTGGACATAATTCGCGTGTTTGTTGCACCAAATACCTCAAATCGGGCGAAAATAAATATGGGAGCTATATCCAAATCTGAACCGATTTCAAAATAACTTGGCAAACTTATTTCCAGTCCGAATTCCACCACATAATCCAAATATCATCATAATTGGACATAATTTTCGTGTTTGGTCCATCAATTATTCCAAATCGGGCGAACATATATATGAGAGCTATATCTATATATGAACCGATATCAACCAAATTTGGAAGATTAGTTTCTAGGCCGATTATAAATATCTGAAGGTCTAGCTTGCCCCTGTGATTTTTTGCCTCAAAAACCTGTCATCGGCCCCATCGTGCACTGCTGGTCGGTGGAAGATGATAACCTGGACAATCTATGTAAATAAAAATTAAATGTCGTTCGTTGGTAATGGCATCAGTTGAGAACGGCTAGACCGATTTCGATAATTCCTTTTTCGAAATGTTCGTCATAACTAGACCGCGGAATTTTATGCAACCCCTATGTTTGGTCCGATTCATGTCAAATTTTGGGACTGGGCATATTTTTGGCTTCTGATTAAATTGCAATCGAAACATATGACATATGCAAAATGTATAAATTTTGCATATGCAAAATTTATGCAATTTCTTATGCATCAAATATTTCAATGATAGGTACAAAAAGGTTTGTGTGCACAATTTTTCTGTTTAAAATTCTAGAGAAATGTATAACCACAGCCGCAACCTTCAAAATACCAGAAATTGGCAGGTACCGTTCTATGTGGGCTATATGAAGACGTGGACCTATACCGAAAATTTTCAGATGGATTGTTTTATACTCTTAAGGAATACTTAATACCAAATTTCAGCCATTTCGGAAAAAACGCTATATATGTTGATGAATTTCGGGTGCCTATTTTTTTATAATCTCTATATTTGTTAGACTTATGAATGCATCGGCTTGCAAATTAATTTTTTAACTTGGTTCCCGAAGTCCCCAAAGTCCATTAAAAGTTGTCATTAAAAATCAATAAGACGGGCCAGATACGCGGACCCGGGTCTGCTAGTAATTTAATAAATAATACCAATATTTCATGGGCGACCAGTAATTTGCAGCTTTTTAAATCTCCCGGACCAGACGCCTAAAGTGGTAAACTTCTTCAAGAGATTTTTAAGGCGTGTCTTCTACTGTCGTACATATGGTAAAATTCAAATTTCCTTTACAATTCCATCGAGAAAAAATTTAAAAAAATTTTGACAAGCACATTCACGATTTTTGTTACATGGGTTCAGAAAAAAATCGTGGTTTCAAATATGTTCGCGTTCACAAAATTGGATGCTGCGCCCAAAAGTTGTGGGGGGTTTTATTCCCTTATAAAGAAAAAATATTTAAAAATGCCCTTTGTGTTGTAATACCAAAATGTATATATAAATCGGTAACAACATTTAATATCTATTCGTAGACGCCTAAATATTAGCTAAATTTATTTTCATTTTCGCGGAAAATCAAAAAATGATGAAGGAATATTGGAGTAAATTTTATTTATTCTTACTCAGAGTCCATAAAAATCTCTAAAAAATAAATTAAAAATACGTACAGAATCTAGACAATGTGCAGAAAAATGTGATACCAAAATTTTATTGATTAGGATTTTAAATTGCATATTGCAGCTACAACAAAAGACAAAAGTTTATTGTTGGAACATTTTTTCAAGAATATATTTTTTGGTTTAATACGAAAAATTTGAGAACATTTTTTGGAGTTATTCTACTATTTCGCTAAATTTCCTAACAAAACCTGAATTATTTTGCTAAAACCTCTTCAAGGAAAATAGTTTATCATCGTAAAAGTATATTTGCATAGTGTGATAAGCAATAGAATTAGAAAATAAAGAGTGATATAGATATTACAATCAAAGAAAAAACATAAAAGTTAAAAACCGTATAACGCGCGAAATAGTTAAAATCAGTTGAGGCGCATGTGCTTTTCGCATAGAGCGAGAGCATCTCTGTCAATATGTTTGCATTTTTCCATGTTTCATTTAACCGCCAAAGTGTGCCATCAGTTGCATCTTACTACACCAAAATGCTTCATGTGGGTAAAAATAACGCGATGTTCATATGATTATAAGGCGCATCCGATTTCAGTGACCCCCTGTTAAAAATACGTCAATAAGACAAATTTTATACAGATTCGTCAAGAACCGCGGATGTGCTACCTGATTCTATTTTTGGTTAAATACGAATACTACTCCCGAATCTCTGAAATTCATGACACACCTTTTTGACAAATATTATAATCGTGTATAAAGGATTCCATTTATGTAAAAAAATTTAAGGGCAATCGCGGTTAAGTATGCGGATTAGTCAAAATAAAATTTTGCTTATTTTCCTATTTTCATGGTATCTATATCAGCGGTTTTAGTGGATGGATTCGATCGCGGTAGGGCTCATTGAATCCGGCGCGGAAAAAAACTAAAATCACGCGGTGTTCAAGGGTACCTGAGTCACAGTTGTAAATTTTTAAGCCAAAAAATAGGTTTTTAAAGAAAAATTACGCACCAAAAATTCGACTTTGGACTCCTATTACTAGGGAGCTGTGGGGAGCACACTCATGAGATATACATCAAACGACGTGGAATCACGAGTTCTACAATCCAATAAACAGATTAGGTCATTATCTGGTTGCGCCCTCCAATTATAAGAAAAATTCAAAAAACCCCGATTTCAAAACTTCAAAATGTCAGCATCGATTTTAGGGGGATGCACTGTATATATCGAGAAGTCACACGTTAGAATCATGTTGCCCAAGGGATATTCTTCAATTCTTTCTTTGAGCTCAGGTCTGAATTTTCCCTGGTTTGACCAGAAATCAAGAAAAAACACAAAAAAGCTTGCTAACTTCAACACATTTTTACCCATTTTTTTATATTACCACCAACGCAGCTTTCACGAAAATTATTTGTTATGGTCCATATTATGAGATCGTGGCTAAAACACTTCAGTTAATATAAATATATTCATATTTTATAAAATATATTAACAGTTCGCGACTTATTAAATGGTGAACCTCAACTTCAACGATTGTAAAACATTTTTGAATATTACCATATGTACCTTCCCTTTTGAGGGAGGTGACAGTTAAGTTTTAGACAAGGGTAAAACAAGCCTTCCTCCCATTCTACTAAAGACTTTAGAAATATTATTGGATCTTGAAATTAGGCCTAGGCCAATTCAGGTTATACCAATTCTGTCTATCGAAACCGCCTTACGTGATGTAGTGGGGTATATAGAGAGAAACCTAGAGGAATCGAACTTTACATTGACTACCTTCCTCGATATTGAAGGAGCGTTTTATAACGTGAGGTTCGAATCAATTTATAGCGCTCTAGAAGACTTAGACTCCATCGCGTTGCACTAATAATAGCGAACCAATCTGGCGCCGCATAGCTTACCACAGACCGACCTATCGTGTTGTGTGTGGTGAACAAGGATTGCTTATCTGCACCCCAAGGAACTTGAGGAACTTGTTTCTAAATCTCAGCTTGTCGCAGATAACTTCGGTATGCGACGTGAACATGCTGTCGAATGTGATCCCTAGAAACATGAGGTAGTTGGTGGTCGGAATTCTGCTACCATCGAACGTGACATTTAACTCAGTGCTCACCTTTGCAGTCCATTTGGTGGACAGAGTGAGCGTAGATTTAGTGGGGAATATTTGCATATTCCTCACGTGGAATGGGGTGGTAAAATCAGTCAATCATGGAGACAATTCAGGTAGGGGCGACCTCATTGCTTAGCCAACACTACCCATCTGATCATTGCCGAGGACCGAATGCCACATTTCATGATGAGCATTAAAGTCCTTTAAGACGATTTGGTTATGACTTTCCAAAAACGGGCTGGGTCTATAAGTTGAAGCACAGCTATTTGTCGGCGGGATGTATACTACTCGGCAGTTTCACGCCTGACTGCTAACACCATACATTCCATGTAAGGGTCATTATAGCCAGGCCCTAGAACGATTGGTGTAATAGGGAAGCTAATCCCTCACCTTCTTCTTGTGCGATCTTTCCTCAGTACTTCTAACAATCATCAACGACTCATAAAATCCAATATTTCCTCGATCTTAGCTCGAAGTCCATTGCAATTAAATTGCAAAAGGATGCATTTTCAGTACCAACAACGGCTGGTTTAGGTATTGTGTGTGCGCGTGAGTCTTGTATTTATGGAACAACAATACCTATTTTTGTTATTTTGTTTGTATGGATATCAGGTGTTGTTCTGAACTCGTCCGTGTGAGCGACTACGACAGGTACTATATTGCAGCATGCGGCGTGAACACAGTCTCTACACGCAGAGAAAAAATATAATTGATCCAACAATATTCGAAGATCAAAATAGGTATTGTAAAGATATTGTTAGATTCCGCATGTAGTATTGTGAGTCCAACAATTGTTTTTGTCATATCCGACAATAGTTGTTGTCATATCCAACAATAGTTTTTGTCTGCTGGACAATATTATTCTCTTTTCTTCGACAATTTTATTCTATTTTCTCGGTATTCGATGCCGTGGTGAAATCAACTATTTTGGTGAATTTTGTTTGTATGAGTTCCCCTTATCTTTGTTTTTTTATCTTTGTTCGTTTTTGTGTATATACACCATGAGATGTTTTTTTTCCTCTTTGTTTCTTCATTCAATTTGGTGTCTTTTTAGTTAGACATGGCAAAACCTGGCCTGGGTAGTGTTTGCCAATGTTCATAATATTATACGTGACATTTATACCAAAGTTATGTGGAAAGTGTATATGAGAATTATATACAATCAAATCAAAAATTTCAGTAACAGGTTTTGTGGGCTGACAATAATTGTTCCAAAAACATCCCCGACGGGACAGGGGAGACTTCTCTCATATCAATGAATGCATCCCGATTCATATTATCTCAATGATATGGGACCTACTGTGTATCGCCGAGTCCGAACGGTGTGTCTTACGACACCGCTTTACAGAGAAGTTTTACATGGCTGAAATACTCAGGAAATGTCGCCAACATTACTGAGGGGTATTTTGCCACCGTTGAAAATTTTGATGTTGCCTGGCCGTGGAATCGAACCCACGACCCTCTGCGTGCAAGGCGGGTGTGCATACCATTGCACCACGGTGGCACCGGGGGGCTAACAATAGTTTTTGTAAAAATTAGATTATGATAATTCCTACTATAGGTGTTGTCAATGATTTTTAAAATATTGATGAATCTCGCTTTTGTTGGAACAAGAAAACCTATTTTTGTTCCAACAATTCAATTGTTTTGTTCAAGCATTGTAATTGCAAATCCAAAAAAACATCGTTTGCTCCAAACATACAAAACAAAAACAACTTTGTTTTGTATGTTTGGAGCAAACGATGTTTTTATAATATTGAGGAATCTAGCTTTTGTTGGAACAACAATACCTATTTTTGTTCCAACAATTCAATTGTTTTGTTCAACATTTCTGGCATTTATTGCATCTAACCGAAGTTTGAGAGTGGTGGATTTGTATGTTACAAACCGAGCACGGCACGGACCAGCAGAATCCGGGGCCGATCCAAAATAAGATCCACTTCACAAATGGACTATGTCGGTTTATTCCTTCAGGCACCTCCTTCTCGACACTTCTGAGCTTCAATCCATCAAATTTTTGGACGTATGAACTTCCAAAACGGACCATAAAATTCTAAAAACCCCCTAATCACATAATATTTGGGGAAATAATTTTGATAATTCACACAGGCTGAGGGTGGCAAAGCCGACTGATACCTTTTTAGATTCAACTTACAGGATGGTGGTATTATATATTTGTCAGTATTCATGGAAAATACTTTTGTGGGCTCATCTGGGGGTAAACCATTCGTTGAATTGACTCCCTGTCGAATTATATCTCTTTCAATTTAGAGGCCCCATTTTCTACAATCATATCAAAAGTTCCACACTGTTGCCCAGCAATTATTTGTTCTTTTGCAGATACCTATTTCGTAGAAAAATTTTTGCTACTCCGACCAGCCGCCGCACATCGATTATGTGAAGGGAAAGATGACGGATGCTTAAGTGTTCCTTCATAAAAGTATACATTTTCACAATGCATTGCAATTTTGTAGTGTGCCTTTTATTGAGGTTAGTAAAAATGCTTTGCAACAAAATGTTTTGATGGTAAACATTCCCCCTCCCAATCCCTCGATCCACCATTCATTCCTCTTTTATGGTATTATCAATATTTTTATTGTTTGTCAAGATTCCCTCTCACTCATTCACATAATTTGTGAATGTGAATAACAATCATTTGCACACATACACACACAAATAACTTACTATTTTATTGCAAGTTTTTCCAGCAACAGGTTCAATCTCTTGATCCATTCAATTCATATTTGAACAAAAAAATGTGGTAGCACAGAACTGGACAGTTATTAGATGAAAATATGCAGATGATAATATAGGTCTTGTTGTTGTTTTTATTGCTTCTTGATTTCAATGAAAATCATTCATATCAGTGGATTAGTTTGCAGATGTTTGACATCGCATTTACATACGCCATCATGGCCATTATCACTATCGGTAAGAAAAACTGAAGAGAAGTGAAACGCCATTTAGAGGATTGGTTCTGATCGAAGGGTAAAAATCCTACATAACATTTTCGAATTAACAGAAAATAATTTCGAATACAATCTGTATTTTGGATACCAAAACTTGGGCTAGGCCAGCTCTGCCAGTTCAATAGCCTTCAAACGTTTTCTCAGTAAAGATAGACTTCTCCAGGCACTCATAAAAGGCCATGCATTAGTTCATATATTAACATCCTAACGATTCAAACTATCCCCAGTGCTCCTTTTACCAGATGTAGCGTGTAGTAGTAATAATATATAGAGGCATTCTAATGCATGTTTTTTGTTTCTGTGTCGTTGTAATTCATTTTATGATTTCTCTAGTTTCATTTTTGTTTGCCATAGCCAATCATTAAGCATTTGATTCACACTTTTAGTGCGCCATTATTGTAGCATAGAATATGTTTTTACAACCGTCAATACTTCCCGTCTAAAAGCATGTGCACGATAAATGATGCTCGTGCTATGTGGAAAAGAAGTGCCTATTAAAATGTTAATGTGTCAAGGTGGTATGTAGCTGTAAAAATCAATGAAAAGCTACAATTAAAAACAATTCGTAAAAAAATTGGAAATTGGTATGTCGGGACTAGGACTATGTTTCGAGGTGTTACATAAATTTTTATACAAAACTAAATTATTTGTTGGCGACATTTCCTGAGTATTTCAGCCATGTAAAACTTCTCTACAAAGTGGTGTCTTAAGACACGCCGTTCGGACTCGGCGATAAACAGTAGGTCCCATATCATTGAGCTAATATGAATCGGGGTGCACTCATTGATATGAGAGAAATCTCCCTTGTCCTGTATGGGATGTTTGTGGAACAATTATATATAAATTATTTTATCCTCTTCATATTGTGGTATATATAGGGTATAATTATTTATATCGCAATTTTTCGTAACTCCAACGCTAAAAATGCTAGAAACTGTTATCTCTTACACGGAGAGGCATCTCAAACATATTTTGCAGCAAACATATATCACCAATATTCTTGAAAATTTAACATAGTTGAAGCCAAGGTTTACCCTTTTAGAACACGCGACTTGTGATCGTATATTATACAAATTAAATGTTTTTGGCTAAAATGAGATGTTTTTGGACGAGGCAAAAAATATTGGCATCAGAAGTTAATTTGCGTGGAAGCTGTGGCTATATTTATGTTAAAAATAGGTAAAAATGTGTTGAAGCCAACGTGTCTTTTTTGTTTTCTCTTGATTTGTGAATAAACCAAACTTTTCCCGATTATCTTGTCAAAGTAAAAGTAGAAGCAAACTAAATAGGGATCATCTCACTAATGCATTACTTTTCAAAATTTTATTTCCTTCTATCATTAAATGATGCCGACATTTTGAAGCCAGATTTCCAGTGTTTTTTGAAAATTTCTTCTAACCTCATTCCGCAAACAGGTTTTTCAAAAAATCGTATATAGGATTGTAGAACTCGCGATTCTGAGTTATTCGATATATGTGTCGTGAATGTAGTCTACACAGCTTCATAGAAATCTGCATCCAAATACGGAAATTTTGTGCGAACATTTTTCTAAAAATCCTAACTTTCGGGCCTAATTTTTACAATTGTCATTCGAATTCCTCGTACTTGATTGCACATTTTAGTTTTTTACGTTGCGGATCCAATAAATCATTCCCCGTGAAAATCCATCTGCTAAAACGCGAGTTACGAGAAATTTCAAAGTAGAAAAATCACTTAGGAGGGTTGGCGTTTGAAAAACAAAAGTAGAAAAATCACCTAAAAATGTTTTTGAAAATATCGCGTATTTTATCGCGTTTTCTGCGGTTCGTTTCCACTGCAATGAAACAACTAGTACAGCATCTTCGTTTTAGCGGAAAGAGAGATTTAAAAACTTCAATGATAAGGGAGCTACATTCATTTTATCCCAAAAAATTCTGTGGGATGCTACATTCACGGTTCTTGATTGATCACCTTGAAATAGATATATATCGATGTAGATTTTCATGGTGGACACTGATCGGACAAAAATTGTTTGCACTTTGCGCAAATTAGCGATATTTTATAGGTTGTTTCATGCTAAGATGCAGGCCGATGCTACATCTAAGCCTCCAAATTAAATTTCGAAAAATATATACAAATTAAAAGATATGGTCTTGCTGTACATAATTACGCGATTTACACGTATTTTAAAATGCATATAAATTAAAATGGGGTATGTTGATGTGTTTATTTTGGCTGTGACATCGAAACTATAATACCAATCTATATGATTTTAGTCTCATTTGATTCGCCGTGAAGATTTGCTTCCATACGAATTTTTTCGTAATTTTATAGCGGGTAAATGGACCTTTATTTTAAAAAAGTTGACTTACATTCAATAATCTATCAATTTTTTATACATTTCGCGAGTACTGAGTAACATTTAACAAATATTATGCAATCTACTAACTCAAGCCACTTCCAGATAACTTTTAAGTAGCAATTTCTCGCGGTAACATAATTAGCGTTTTTATAATAATTTTTTCTTTAAAACAAAAATAAAACCGCCATAACTGTTGTCCGCATCAACAAAAAACTGGCTCGCGAACGGATTTGTACTGGTAATTTGTTTCTTAAACAATGTACCAAAAATCTTTGATGTAGCGCGAAAAAAAATCTAACATTTTTTATGAAATTGAATATGAAATATTTGACAACATTTGTGATATATGTTTTCAACACTCCCTTACAAAACATATTTTGGGTCCTGCAAACAAATATATTTTTGGGTACAAACAAATATATGTTTGGGTCCAAACAAATATATGCTTGAGTAGGCAAAGTACAAATTGAAGAATTTATATCTAGTCCTTATCTTCAAACTTCAGGTGTGCCTCAAGGTAGTATTCTTGGACCATCATTATTCATCAATGATATCTCTAAATGTTTCCATAACCCAAATTTTCTTTTATACGCAGATGATCTCAAAGTTTTTAAAAAAGTTAAATAATTACGTTATATTTTTGATTTGCAAAATGATCTTAACAATTTAGCTTTGTAGTGTGAGGAGAATGAGCTTCGTATGAACATTTCAACATGTGCCCATGCTTCATTTTACAGATTCCTAAAACCAATGCAATCAACTTTTAAAATTAAAAAAAAAAATATTCTCAAAAAAATCAAGCACTATCACAGATTTAGGCGTTATTTTTGATACGTCTTTGACTTTTGTTCCGCATATGGACCACATAATTCCTGATAGGAAGACATCGGATTTTGCATATTTGCATATTTTTTAATATTAAAGATATGAAGATTCTGATTGGACCAAAATTCGTTTCAAAGAAAACTGAATTTAATGGCAGGGTCATATTTTGTATTTATTTTGCATATTTGCATATTTTGCATATGCACAAAATATGCAAAAAAAAAAATATGCAGAATATGCAAAAAATATGCAAACAGTTTTTGGCCGAAAATCCTCATAAAAGTCGTAAAATTGTCATTTAAAGTTAGAAAAAACATCTAAAAATACATAACAGTGTTCTAAACTAAGACTGTTGACCTTTAACGTCGATTTTTTCGGCAGATTATTATGTTATTGAAACTCTTTACGACAGTGTGGTGTAGGGTATTAAAATATGGTATCGTAATACCATTTTTTAAATGGTTTTATTTAGCTCACCCCGTTTGTTTTATTATTTATTCTTGGGTCAAATTTAGTAATTCAAATTTCAACCTCTTCCTGTCTACCGATTAATCTGAAATTTTGTATACACTTTGGATTTTGGTGACAATACAATTATGTTTATTCATTATCATTATAAATTCAAAATGGCCGCCGCTACAAAATGGCGGATAACGTAGGTTTTATCAATCCCATCAATATGGGTATCAAATGAAAGGGTTCAACAAGCAGAATACAATATACTATAAAAAATTGAAATCCAATATGGCGGGCGCTACAAAATTGCGGAGAACGTAGGTTTTATCAATCCCATCAATATGGGTATCAAATGAAAGGGCTCAACAAGCAGAATACAATACACTATAAAAAATTGAAATCCAAGATGGCGGCCGCTACAAAATGGCGGATAACGTAGGTTTTATCAATCCCATCAATATGGGTATCAAATGAAAGGGCTCAACAAGCAGAATAAAATATACTATAAAAATTGAAATCCAAGATGGCGGCAGCTACAAAATGGCGGATAACGTAGGTTTTATCAATCCCATCAATATGGGTATCAAATGAAAGGGCTCAACAAGCAGAATATAATATACTATTAAAAATTGAAATCCTAGATGGAGGCCGCTACAAAATGGCGGATAACGTAGGTTTTATCAATCCCATCAATATGGGTATCAAATGAAAGTGCTCAACCAGTAGAATACAATGTACTATATAAAATTAAAATCCAAGATGGTCGCCTCTAAAAAATGGCGGATAACTTAGGTTTTATCAATCCCATCAACGTGGGTATCAAATGAAAGGTCTCTACAAGTAGAATACAATTTACTATGCAAAATTGAAATCTAAGATGGCCGCCGCTACCAAATGGCTGATAACAATTTTTTATCAATCCCACCAATATGGGTATCAAATAAAAGGGCTTGACAAGAAGAATACAGTGCACTACACGCAGAGAAAAAATATTTTTCGGTTTTGTTGGAACAAAAATATCTGTTTTGGTTCCAAAAATGTTTTTGTTTTGTTCAAACATTGTAATCCAAAAATACCATCTTTTGTTCCAAACATAGAAAACAAAAACAACTTTCGAATTTCCGCAATATTGTAAAAATCGTTACCAATACCGATTTTACGAACAATCATAATCTAAATTTTTTACAAAACATATTGTCAGCCCTGAAAACCAGATACTAAATTTTTTGATTTGAGTGTATATACTTCTCATATACACTTTTTACATAACTTGGATATAAATGTCGCGTATAATATTGCAATCATTGATGAACACAATACATGGTTTGCTACTTTAGCTGACAACAAAGACAAACAAAAAGCCACAAGTAGCCACCACCACAACATAAGGAATAATTAAACACCATAACAAACATGAAAAGGAAAGAAGAATGAAACAAATAAAAACAAGAGTATCATTGTTGGTATACATACACACAAAAACAAAGCTAAAGGCAGCATGTCATACAAACACCACAACTCACCAAAATTGTTTTTTCAACACGGCACCGAATAGCGAGAGAAGAGAAAAAAAAATTTCGAAGAAAAGAGAGAAATATTGTTCAGTTGACACAAACTATTTTTGGATTCACAATACTACATAAGGAATCCAACAATATGTTAACAATACATATTTTGCTCTTGGAATATTGTTGGATCAAACATATTTTTTTCTCTGCGTGTATACAACCTCAATATTTAAGATGGGCGCAGCCACTAAATGGCGTATAATTAAGATTTAAATTTAGAAATTGAATCTGTAATTTAGGTATCTGATTAATCCAGCCTGAATCCACCACCCAAGTCAAGATTTTTTATCGTGTTGAAGACTGTGTGGCGTTAGGGTGGCTAAAAATGATACGTCGTTAGCGGTACACCACCCAAGTTAAGGTGAAAGGTTAAAACGCGCCGAGAACTGTATGGCATTAGGGTGGATAAAAATGATATGTCGTTAGCGTTTTCCCCTCGAGACTCAGGCGCATCTTGTTGTACATAGCCTTGCCCCTTTATTGGACCTCTAGGGGGGTCGACCGTTTAAATGTCCATTACTCGTGGGAACAAAATGGTAAAAAAATATATAAAAAATACAAACACAAATAAAACAGAAACTGCAACACAACGTAAACGAAGGCTTCAAAAAGCGAAAGAAAAGTATAAAGCAAAACGAGCTAAAGAAAGTGAAGGTGATAGAAATAGTCGATTACATTTGATTCGCCGTGAAGATTTGCTTCCATACGAATTTTTTCGTAATTTTATAGCGGGTAAATGGACCTTTATTTTAAAAAAGTTGACTTACATTCAATAATCTATCAATTTTTTATACATTTCGCGAGTACTGAGTAACATTTAACAAATATTATGCAATCTACTAACTCAAGCCACTTCCAGATAACTTTTAAGTAGCAATTTCTCGCGGTAACATAATTAGCGTTTTTATAATAATTTTTTCTTTAAAACAAAAATAAAACCGCCATAACTGTTGTCCGCATCAACAAAAAACTGGCTCGCGAACGGATTTGTACTGGTAATTTGTTTCTTAAACAATGTACCAAAAATCTTTGATGTAGCGCGAAAAAAAATCTAACATTTTTTATGAAATTGAATATGAAATATTTGACAACATTTGTGATATATGTTTTCAACACTCCCTTACAAAACATATTTTGGGTCCTGCAAACAAATATATTTTTGGGTACAAACAAATATATGTTTGGGTCCAAACAAATATATGCTTGAGTAGGCAAAGTACAAATTGAAGAATTTATATCTAGTCCTTATCTTCAAACTTCAGGTGTGCCTCAAGGTAGTATTCTTGGACCATCATTATTCATCAATGATATCTCTAAATGTTTCCATAACCCAAATTTTCTTTTATACGCAGATGATCTCAAAGTTTTTAAAAAAGTTAAATAATTACGTTATATTTTTGATTTGCAAAATGATCTTAACAATTTAGCTTTGTAGTGTGAGGAGAATGAGCTTCGTATGAACATTTCAACATGTGCCCATGCTTCATTTTACAGATTCCTAAAACCAATGCAATCAACTTTTAAAATTAAAAAAAAAAATATTCTCAAAAAAATCAAGCACTATCACAGATTTAGGCGTTATTTTTGATACGTCTTTGACTTTTGTTCCGCATATGGACCACATAATTCCTGATAGGAAGACATCGGATTTTGCATATTTGCATATTTTTTAATATTAAAGATATGAAGATTCTGATTGGACCAAAATTCGTTTCAAAGAAAACTGAATTTAATGGCAGGGTCATATTTTGTATTTATTTTGCATATTTGCATATTTTGCATATGCACAAAATATGCAAAAAAAAAAAATATGCAGAATATGCAAAAAATATGCAAACAGTTTTTGGCCGAAAATCCTCATAAAAGTCGTAAAATTGTCATTTAAAGTTAGAAAAAACATCTAAAAATACATAACAGTGTTCTAAACTAAGACTGTTGACCTTTAACGTCGATTTTTTCGGCAGATTATTATGTTATTGAAACTCTTTACGACAGTGTGGTGTAGGGTATTAAAATATGGTATCGTAATACCATTTTTTAAATGGTTTTATTTAGCTCACCCCGTTTGTTTTATTATTTATTCTTGGGTCAAATTTAGTAATTCAAATTTCAACCTCTTCCTGTCTACCGATTAATCTGAAATTTTGTATACACTTTGGATTTTGGTGACAATACAATTATGTTTATTCATTATCATTATAAATTCAAAATGGCCGCCGCTACAAAATGGCGGATAACGTAGGTTTTATCAATCCCATCAATATGGGTATCAAATGAAAGGGTTCAACAAGCAGAATACAATATACTATAAAAAATTGAAATCCAATATGGCGGGCGCTACAAAATTGCGGAGAACGTAGGTTTTATCAATCCCATCAATATGGGTATCAAATGAAAGGGCTCAACAAGCAGAATACAATACACTATAAAAAATTGAAATCCAAGATGGCGGCCGCTACAAAATGGCGGATAACGTAGGTTTTATCAATCCCATCAATATGGGTATCAAATGAAAGGGCTCAACAAGCAGAATAAAATATACTATAAAAATTGAAATCCAAGATGGCGGCAGCTACAAAATGGCGGATAACGTAGGTTTTATCAATCCCATCAATATGGGTATCAAATGAAAGGGCTCAACAAGCAGAATATAATATACTATTAAAAATTGAAATCCTAGATGGAGGCCGCTACAAAATGGCGGATAACGTAGGTTTTATCAATCCCATCAATATGGGTATCAAATGAAAGTGCTCAACCAGTAGAATACAATGTACTATATAAAATTAAAATCCAAGATGGTCGCCTCTAAAAAATGGCGGATAACTTAGGTTTTATCAATCCCATCAACGTGGGTATCAAATGAAAGGTCTCTACAAGTAGAATACAATTTACTATGCAAAATTGAAATCTAAGATGGCCGCCGCTACCAAATGGCTGATAACAATTTTTTATCAATCCCACCAATATGGGTATCAAATAAAAGGGCTTGACAAGAAGAATACAGTGCACTACACGCAGAGAAAAAATATTTTTCGGTTTTGTTGGAACAAAAATATCTGTTTTGGTTCCAAAAATGTTTTTGTTTTGTTCAAACATTGTAATCCAAAAATACCATCTTTTGTTCCAAACATAGAAAACAAAAACAACTTTCGAATTTCCGCAATATTGTAAAAATCGTTACCAATACCGATTTTACGAACAATCATAATCTAAATTTTTTACAAAACATATTGTCAGCCCTGAAAACCAGATACTAAATTTTTTGATTTGAGTGTATATACTTCTCATATACACTTTTTACATAACTTGGATATAAATGTCGCGTATAATATTGCAATCATTGATGAACACAATACATGGTTTGCTACTTTAGCTGACAACAAAGACAAACAAAAAGCCACAAGTAGCCACCACCACAACATAAGGAATAATTAAACACCATAACAAACATGAAAAGGAAAGAAGAATGAAACAAATAAAAACAAGAGTATCATTGTTGGTATACATACACACAAAAACAAAGCTAAAGGCAGCATGTCATACAAACACCACAACTCACCAAAATTGTTTTTTCAACACGGCACCGAATAGCGAGAGAAGAGAAAAAAAAATTTCGAAGAAAAGAGAGAAATATTGTTCAGTTGACACAAACTATTTTTGGATTCACAATACTACATAAGGAATCCAACAATATGTTAACAATACATATTTTGCTCTTGGAATATTGTTGGATCAAACATATTTTTTTCTCTGCGTGTATACAACCTCAATATTTAAGATGGGCGCAGCCACTAAATGGCGTATAATTAAGATTTAAATTTAGAAATTGAATCTGTAATTTAGGTATCTGATTAATCCAGCCTGAATCCACCACCCAAGTCAAGATTTTTTATCGTGTTGAAGACTGTGTGGCGTTAGGGTGGCTAAAAATGATACGTCGTTAGCGGTACACCACCCAAGTTAAGGTGAAAGGTTAAAACGCGCCGAGAACTGTATGGCATTAGGGTGGATAAAAATGATATGTCGTTAGCGTTTTCCCCTCGAGACTCAGGCGCATCTTGTTGTACATAGCCTTGCCCCTTTATTGGACCTCTAGGGGGGTCGACCGTTTAAATGTCCATTACTCGTGGGAACAAAATGGTAAAAAAATATATAAAAAATACAAACACAAATAAAACAGAAACTGCAACACAACGTAAACGAAGGCTTCAAAAAGCGAAAGAAAAGTATAAAGCAAAACGAGCTAAAGAAAGTGAAGGTGATAGAAATAGTCGATTACAGAAACGACGGGAACAATTAGCGTCAAAAACACCTGAGCAATATGATGCCAGGTTAAAAAAGCAACGTCAGCGATATACACAAATGACGGCGTCAGAAACGCCTGAAGAATATGAAGCCAGGTTAACAAAGCAACGTGAGCGATACACACAGATGATAGTGTCAGAAACGCCTGAAGAATATGAAGCCAGGTTAACAAAACAACGGGAGCGATACACACAGATGTGTGTTGCCTTTAATACTATAATGGGGTTCTACAATACATAAAATGCAGGCCAGCACTGTGGATCACGCAGTCGTATACTTAGGTGCGAAACTGTTTGAAGAAAGTCAAGCCTACGTGGCTCTTAGTAGAGTAAGATCTTTCCAGGGACTACGTATAGAGGAGTTGGACTGCAATAAACTAACGGGCAAGAAACCTTGCAATAATGAAGCACTAACTGAATTAAACAGAATGCGAAATAAAAACTAAAAACTAGAAAATAAAAATAGGTAAAAAAAACTTTTTAAGTTAAACGGTTTTATGTTAAACATACATTGCAATGTTTAAGATAAATGTACTAAAAACCAAAAAATAATAAAATAGATACAGTCGTGGGAATTAAAAACATATGCATAGACTAGACCAGAGTATAGTGAGGGCGCCCACTGAGTTGTTTTTGCATTTGCTTCTCTCTCTCACGTACAGTTTACGTGTAAACAAACAAACGATGAATATCATGTGGTTGTTGTTTTTTTCACCCATGCATACACATATGCTGTAGTATTGATGGAAATATTATGGGCGACGCTGGACTAGACTAAAATAAAACCGTGGGGCACGTCAATTGTCTACAATCGTTGATTAAATTGTTTGTTTTGTAATGTTACACTATAATTAGACAGTTGTTCAACCGACAACGATGGACGTGTGATAAGTAGGGCTAGAATGTGGAAACAAGCTAGCAAGCTCGATTATAAGCGAGTTTTAGGGTTTCATAGTGGTGAGCGAGTAGTACTTTGTCGATTAAAGACAAACTACGAGCAGTGAAACGATTCCTCGCCAGCCAGCAGAGTGAATGTCCAACGATAAACTAGTTGAAACATCTCTTTTATTTACATGGAGTGTATAACTATTGGAATTTCCATGAGCAAGAAAATAGTAAGTAATTTCCTCACCGTCTGCGGGCCAACTGTCTAACGACGAATTAAACGATTCTTCTATCGCACATTAAGTCGATAATTTGTAGACAATTGACGTGCCCCACGGTTTTATTTTAGTCTAGTCTATGCATATGTTTATAATTCCCACGACTGTATCTATTTTATTATTTTTTGGTTTTTAGTACATTTATCTTAAACATTGCAATGTATGTTTAACATAAAACCGTTTAACTTAAAAAGTTTTTTTACCTATTTTTATTTATTATTAAACTATGTAAAAATAGAATATTTGATAAAATATCAAACGTTCTATGTAAAATTCAATATTTTCTTTGTCTTAATTTGTAATATTGGGCTGGTTATTGTTCAAAGGGAACAAATCCAAGTCGGATTTTTTTTTAGCCGGGGAGCCGCCTAAACCTTTTAGTATTGTTAGATTTTAAGATTGCCAAAATTTGAGCCCAATTAGAATATGTTAACACGTGCTACTGGGTTCTCAAAGTTATGAAAATCTAGATTTTTTTGCTATTTGCCGACTTAGACGACCCATATATGTGGAAGGGTTAAAGCTATTTGCCAGTATTATGCATTCAATTGAAGGCCATTCTGTGCTTAACATTTCTTGCTGAACAACAAAGTACGTAAGTGTTACTGAATTCGAGATAATAAAGCCAATCTCCCGAAAAAGGCCCTAGGGCAAAAATGTAAAAAACAAGTAAAAAAGTGTCAGTCGGCTTTGCAGACAGAGATATACCCTCAGCCAATGCGAATTGAAACTATAATATAAGACAGATCGAATTTATTAAGTGTCTTTTCAGAATTTTGTGGCCCCCTTTGGACATTTGAAACTAAGTTTGGACAAACTAAGTTTGGAACAGAAATTAAGGTTGGACAAAATATGACAAAAGTTTTGGACCAAATCGGTTGAACAGTTCGAGAGTTATCGTGCTTTACGGCCGCTACGTATGGTGACATAGGAGTTTTTACACTTCTCGGGCTGTTTTCACAAGAAGTAGGAGTGGATAAATATAGTCCATATTGTAGATATATTAGGATGTGCAATGTATAGACCACATCGAACACTATCTTCAAGAGTTATCGTGCGTACAATTTTTCCGAACATTTTTGAACTTTTGGGGGGAAGGTACCTTAAGGAGTGTACCGATATGGCTTATCTTCGAACTTAAATTAAGTTTGGACAAAATACTACGAAGGCCAAATTTTGGACCGAATCGGCAGATCCGTTCGAGAGTTACCTTGCGCTCAAAACACCTCACACGGTGTCATAGGGATTTTTTTGCAACTTTCAGGCTATTTTCTCAGGAAGTATGGACTTGCCCCTGATAAAACTTGTACCGTCGTATGGAGGGCAGTGAATACAAGTTATTACAACAAAACTCAAAGCGATTCGAGAGCAGGTAAACTGAACTCATCCGAAATTTTGTGTGGAAGGTACCCGAAGATATATTTTAATTTTAATAAATTTCTCGTTGGAGTCGAGCTTAATGACCGATGATGTTTGCAAGTGAAAAAGGAAAGCCGAAGAGACTCATCAGACATATCGGTCGTGGAATGACTTCGCTATCCATCAAACATTTCCTTTTCCAAATGCAATTTTGTTTTTACAAAGATGGACATTTGTACATTGATTGTATGGCTTCAATGACAAACGCTTACATTTTGTTCATACATATTTAAATTTACATAAGTGACTGACATAATGTGGTTTTGGAGCCATCTGGGTACAGTTGACAACTTGGTGATGAACTCGACTCCTTGCTCACAATTTTCAAGTTGTTTACCATCCTTTACCCCTCCTGGTAATTGATGTTCTGTGGTCAAGTTGCAGGATCTTTTTCAAGAAATTCGGAGTTAAAGTTTAATCTCTTGAACAACAATTAAGTCTCACTTGTAATTATGCCTGGTAAACCTTTTTCTAGGAATTTTGGAAGTTGATTTTTGTAAGTTTGGATCGAATATTTCTGGAGAAATTTCTATCTTTGCTTTGTTAAGATTTTTTTCGTCTTTTGGATCCAATTCCAGGCCAATAAGTTCAGGACTAAGGTACCACATATGATTTATCATTTTATTATTTCCTTTATTTCATATTTGTTTGTGAATGCCTTTCGTATTAAGTAAATCTTCAATGCGGTTTATGTCTTGTTTTGGACCTAAAAAATATTTCTGAATATTTTCACTATTTTTTGTATTAAACACAATGTATTGTCTCTATTTCTTTTCAACCTATTGATAATGTTGACCCAATATATCCTATATTATATGTATCTATATAAACATTATCTTGTTCATTATACGTTTTGTAAAATCAATAACCGAAACTCTCACTTATAACACTCAGTTGATATCGTGTGGGATACCAAATAAATAAATAAAATAGAAAAAACATTCTGGGGGCGTTAAACCAGTCTCGAACGATTTAAACGCAAGGTTCTTCTACGGCCTCTTGTTCTTGGAAAGTGAGCTGGGCAGTAGTTTTAAAACACTCTCGCCTACTTCGAACTTGGATTTGTCACTCGCCGACTATTCTTATAGAAATCTCTTGAATATGTTTGGTTGATGTCCGGATGTGCTTCCAAACTTTCAGTCAAAAATTCCTCTCAACAATTCTTCTAACAAGTTTGTACAGTGGTACAGAAGCTCTCGACCTAATATCTGCTCGAGCTGGCGAGACCCCATTATTCTAGGCATTTGTACACTGCTAGTTTTTTGTTTCTCCCATGAGCTACAATCGGTTTCAGGAACGCCTAGGAGTTGTTCTTTACGTCCATGTGATACCAGAACAGCAACCCGTTTTTTCTCACCGTTTACTCCCCGCTGTCCACGGATAAAGCTTCTAGAGATCTTATATTTGTAGGATAGCTTCTACTGTAGCCAAAATGATACTAGTAACGTTCCTATACACCTTACAGGAGTTCAGCACCAATGACAATTTCATAGTTACAATTTTCTTGAAGCCACGCTTGATTGTTTTCGGGCCAGATGGTTCTTCAGATTCTACGATACGTTTAGCATCAAAACAAGACATAGACCTCATTGAAAATCTATTGAAATATGAAAACATTGACACACAAATTTCAGAAAAAGGAAATAACAACATGATTAATAATCTGTGGTATCTTAGTCCTGAACGTGCTGACCTGGCATTGTTTGATCCAACGGTCAAAACGCCGTAAAGAGCCAAAAGGCGACAAAAATCTTAACAAAGCAAAGACTCCAATTTGTTCAGAAATATTCGATCCAAACTTCGAAAAGAGCAACTGCCGAAATTGCTAGAAAAAGGTCTGGCGTAATTCTTGTTGCTCAAGAGATTAAACATTACCTCCGAATTTCCAGGAGGCGCAAAGGATGCTAAACAACTGGAAAGTTGCGAAGTACATAGCAGAGCGTTCTTCAAGTAGCCAGATAGCTTCGAAAACCACATGATGTCTGACTCTTGAATAAATTTAATTTAGAACAAAATGTAAAAGACATTTGTTTTCATTCGAAAAATTGATAAAAAGCAAGAAGATGTTTTTTTAATAGACTCCATTTTCGCACAAAGGCTTACATAGTCACGTTTTCCGGGGCATTGGCTTTATTATCTCGAATTCAGTAATACTTACGTAGTTTGTTGTTCAGCAAGAAATGTTAAGAACAGAATGGCCTTTAATTTAATGCTTAATATGGACAAAAAGCCATTCCAGAGAAATGGGTCGCCGAAGTCGCTAAATAGCCAAAAAATCGAGATTTTCATAACTTCGGGGCCCCAGTGGCACATGTTAACATATTCCAATTGTGCTCAAACTTTGGCAATCTTAAAATCTGACCAAACTAAAAATTTGTTCCCTTTGAACAATAACCAGCCCAATGCTGAAAATTATGACAAAGAAAATATTGAATTTTACATAGAACGTTTGATATTTTATCAAATATTCTATTTTTACATAGTTTAATAATAAAAAAATGGTATTACGATACCATATTTTTATACCCTACACCACACTGTCGAAAATGGTCGCAATAACATAATAATCTGCTAAAAAATCGACGTTAAACGGACAACAGTCTTAGTTTAGAACACTGTTATGTATTTTTTGATGTTTTTTTCCAACTTTAAATGGCAAATTTACGACTTTTATGAGGATTTTCGGCCAAAATCTGTTTGCATATTCTGCATATTTTTTGCATATTTTTTACATATTTTGCATATTTTTGCATGTTTTTGATATGACCCCAAATATTGAAAAATTGACCCTTAAAACGCCTAGATCCAAAATTTGAGTCCAATCGGATGATAAATAAAAACATGCAAAAATCCGATGTCTACTGGTAGGGATACGTAGCGAAATGCAATAATCGGATTTTGTATTATTCGGTTTTTGTGTAAAACTTTAAACTCGATTTTCTAAGATTATTCTAAAAGTCGACTTTCGAGTTTTCATTAACAACCGAATACCGGTTATAATCGACGTTTTCTTTGCTGCTATACGTGATGTACCTACCTACCTTACGAAAGTACTGTCGTCTTTACTCCAATAGTCAAATACGACTAATAGATGAATACGAATAATGGCCGACTACGTCTTATAATAGACTACGACTAATAGTCGACTCCGTCTTTCGAAAGTCGATTAAGAATAATCGATTATGCGGTTTTCGCACAGTCAATTGTCTACTACGGTTTTTACACATTTTACGACTAATAATCGATTAACCGATTAACCGAAATCGACTTTACTTGTCGCCAATACCTGAGGCCTACAAGGTCCTTGCATTTATAAAAAGAAAGTGCGCTGAATTTACAGATCCTTTTACCACAAAAATTGTTTATACAGCCTACGTCAGTTCCAATCTTCAATACTCGTAAATTATTTGGGACCCCTACTCCAATTCCCATAAATCTCGCGTAGAAAAAATACAAAGAAGCTTTAAAAAATTTCTCAGCTGAAATGCCTTCCCAACAAAATTTTATGGAAGTGGTTCCATGAGATGCCATGATTTCACTGGATCTTTTGCATTGGTTCAAATGATGTCGTGAAAGATCCGATCTTTTCATCAGCATTTGAACCCATTCGAAGGAAGTCGTGATAGATCCGAGCTTTTCCTTAGCAGTTGAACCCATTCCATCGATTCAATAGAGATGAAGTTTGTGTTTTTATTTTTACACATGTATATATTCTTTTATTTATCTAAATATGCACGTTTAAAGCAATGTAAGATTTATTATGCTAGGAAGTCCCAATCATTCAGCTAAAAGTTGAGTCGGACTGCACTCTTTGCTATTAGTCGTGTTCCTTTACGTGCCTGGGGTTACCAGTTTTTACCCGCAAAGTGTTTCCTTACTTTTAAAAGCATATAATTTATATGAGAGCAGTTCAACACTTTTACCATTTTTGCAACAATTGCAATTTTTAAAAGTAAAGGAACAGACCATTTATAAAAGTTTCCTTGCCTGCTCTAGAGAACCCTGCTCAACAAGTCGATTTGTAGATCCCTACAAAACAACAAACATTTCCAACACGTTGTAAAATAAAATTCACGAAATAGTAATCTGCAGTTGGAGTCAATGTCGAAATCTTCACTGCACTGATGGGAAGTAAAATCCTTTTGTAAGATGAATCAAAACCTGTTGCGGAGGAAGTAAACTCTGTTGCGTGCAGCGGCGGTGTTTAGACTGCAACAGCTGGAACGGCCGGAAGTCAAGTTTCTCACTTAAATTTACAACCTTTCGCTTGCCAAACACATCGTTCCCGAAGTCTGAAAAATAGGCCAGCTACTGAAGCCCGAAAAGGATGCCAGCAAAGGCGAATCTTACAAACCGATTTCGCTTTTGTCGCCCGTAGCAAGGACCCTTGTGGCTACAGTTCTTCCAGCATCAGAAATAACTTTCCAGTTGCCGATCAATAGCATAGGATCCGTAAACAGTACAACTGCGCTGAAGGCCATCGCCATATTAGCAGAGGACTCACTCAAAGCAAGCAGTGCTCATAATCTAGAAAGAGAAGTCTAACGTTACAAGGGAGAACCTCTAGATCAACAAGCCTTTCAACTAGGTTTAAGTAGCATTCACACGAATGCAGTCGCAGATGCAGTAAACAGTTATCGTGTGAATGGGGTCCTTGGAGAACATCCACCATCTATCGCAGCTGAGAAGCGCCATCTTTCAGGACAAACCAGAGTAGTTTTGGGTCAATACGCTCGGGATGGTGCAGCCGTCAAAATTCCTATAGGGCAAGTACTGATGGCACCGTGGAAAACATCTGCCCATCATACAACACAGGCCCCCACGACACACTGCTCCTTTTCAATTGCCCCACCAATCCTGCTAAGAAACTTAAGTTTGAAGCTTTGTGGTTACAAACCATATAAATAGCGAAATAGCCACATTCTTACGACTGATAGACCCAGAGTCAGATTAAGCAGAAACATGAGAATACAAGCATATTAACTACTGTTACAACAACGAGAACAAACTGCAATTATAGATGTAAACTTTATGATGATAAATAAATTATAGTTATTTCATTAATTCCTTTGAATTAATAAAATAAAAAAATGAAAATCATTTTTCAATGCAGCATTTTCCATTTTCCGAACAAGACGTGAAAATGACATGCCAAATTGGGAATTGGTTAAGATGTCATGCCAAAGGATTGGTATAGATGCCATGTCAAAGAATTGTTGAAGATGCCATTCCATCGAGTTAGTAAAGATGACATGCTTAGGATCTGAAAATGAATTGCATCTTTTGGGGGTCACGCTCTTGTAAAAAGAATGAGTGAAGATGCTGAAAAAATGACATTCCGTTTCACTTACACCCATTCTTGAATAGCATCTTTGGCATCGAACACTTTGCTGGGTTCTTGTAAATCTAGGAGCTTATTACTAGGACTGCAAAATTTAGAAATTCGAAGAAAGTTTCAATCTGCTTGTTTCATTTTTGATTTACTTAATAACTTAATTGATTCTTCTGATTTATTATCATTAGTTCCATCATTAGTTAGTGAATATGTTTGATATTTCTTTTCATCGCACGAATTATGGTCGCAACGGACCTTTAACGCGTACTTTTTTGAGTTTAAATTCAATCAATAATAAATTGCAAAAAGAGTCCAATCCATGCATTTATTTTAGTATGTCTCAAGAGAATTTTAAATCAATTTTGTATGAAATACTTTTTTTAATGTAGTGGGGGCTACAACACTTTCCTCCCGAAATTTGTCAGTATATGTACACGTGTTGCTATAGGTACCGTTTCATGCCCACCCGATTGAAGGTTTCAGCCATATTATATTACCAAAATGACTGAACTTTTGTATTTTGGCTCCGTTTGTACCACAAAATTTCACCCAAAAATTTGTCAGCACAGACCCACTTTTTGATATAGCCCTCATATAACGGTACCTGCCGATTTTCAGTATTTTGAGGGTTTTAGTTAAAGATTGTTTACAAAACTACCTGTTAACTGATATTAAAGGTTCCCAGTGGTTACAAAACTTCTCCTTCGAAAAAACAAAAACAAAAAAAAAACAGTGAATACAGTATCTGTTATAGTTTCCGAGAAATAGCTATTTCTTTCTCCAGAAGTTTGCAAAAATTACGTATTTCTCAAACATGGGAAAATGTTCGTCTTTAGGGGCACCCCACGCCCGCACCTTCCAATATTTTGACCTAATTTTTTGGTTTCCTTACTTTCAATATGTTTACTATCGAATCCCATATAGAAGTTAAATATCTGTGAAAAAACCAAAATTTTGATTTTTGGCCAGGAAAATCGTTTCTTGGACCATTGTGCGACTTACATATGTATGTTCATATTTTGGCATACCCCCATATAACGGTACGTCCCAATTTTCGGTATTTTGAAAATTTTTGTTAAAAGTTGAAACAGTGTCCACTTAACTTCTCCATAAAAAATTTTCAACATAGCTCCATGTTTTGGTATAGCCCCCATATAACGGTACCCACCGATTTTCGTTTCGATGGTTTTTTCATGATACAACAGTCTGTCCAGTACTCTAGTGGCCCGTAAAGTGTGGTACTGCCGAGGTAGAGCTGCTTAATGTGTACATACCACCGATGAATAGCTGTACCTGGCGTTATATGCCCAATATTAGTTCGCTTTTAGAAGGCAATAACCGTCTGGTCCTAGGGGACTTCAATGCTCATCACAAGCTTTGGCATTCCGTCCTAGGTAATGACGAGAGGCACAGCGATTAGAGAAGACTGCCACAGCTCGCCAGATATCACCATTGTGGCACCAGGTCTGATAAATGACGCATCCCGGCAATCCGCCATTTCCCTTAGCTCAGACCACCTCCCTATCTTCGTCTCCGTGAACAGACCACCCGATTTCATAACCTCTGAACCATGGGAAAGCCGATTGGCAAGGGTTCAGAGAATTTACCAATCACCGCTTCAGAGAATTGCCCACTCTCTCAGATCCTCGGGTAGCTGAGAAAACTTTCCGGGCATCATTACTGCAGCAACCGCTCATTACATACCTTCTGGTCGAATATCCGAAATAAGACTAAATTTCCCAGCAGAGGCGGCGAGACTAGCAAATGAGCGTGATGAGCTTCGTAGCACGAACCCTGAAGACCCAAGAGTTAGAGAGGTTACTCTTGAAGTCAACAGGCTAGTAGGCGAACATAAGCCTAGGCCACCTGAAGCAATGCAATATTGGTGCAGGATTAGGTAAATTGTGGGCAACGGTTAAATCACTCTCGAATCCGGAGAGGAAGGATGACAGAACAGCAGTTACTTTCAACGGCGTGACAATAATTGAACCAAAGAGGTGCGCGTTTTTTAACCGGCAGTTCATTGATCACCCCGAGAGTGATAGGGTGAAGAGAAGTGTGCTACGCCGAATAAGAAGATCCCTTTCAGCAGAGGAGGAACCACCACAATTTACGATGAGCGATGTTGCCGATGCCATCCGAAACGCGAAATCATTCAAAGCGTTGGGTACTGGCCTGTCGCCAGTAGCAAAGATCCTAGAGGCACTACTCCTCCCCACGATGAGAAGATGTTTTTCAGTTGCCCAACATCAACAAGGATTTCGGAAAATTCATAGTACTACAAAAGCATTAGACACCATATCCACACATATCAGTAGAGGACTGAACAAGAAAAGGGCGTGCGACCGAACAGTCATGGTGGCTCTTGACCTATCGAAGGCCTTCGATACCGTCAACCATGCCAAGCTGTTCGAGGATATAGAGAAGACTACTCTTCGGTCATGTTTGAAACGTTGGGTAATCAACTATATGTGCGGACGCCAGTCGTTTGTGGAATTTAGAAACAAGAAGTCTAAAACCCGTAGAGTGAAACAGGGAGGTGATGTCTCCGGATCTGTTTAACCTCTACCTTTCTGAAATTCCACACCCTCCTGACGGCATAGAGATCGTAATTTATGTGGATGATTGTACGATCTTGGCGTCAGGTCATATCGTTGATGACATATGTGATAGGTTATATGTCTACATAGCCGCAAAATCCACTGCCACACTGTTCACCACATGGACGGCTGAAATGAGGCTCCCACTGAACATATTGGTCGATGGTGCACTGATTCCGACCACTAACTAACCCAAAATACTGGGTGTAACGTTCGATAGCATGTTTAAGTCATCCGCGCATGCGATAAGATCAGAGGCAGGAACAAGGTGCTCAAGTCGCTGGCCGGCATCATTTGAGGACCTGACAAAGAAACCTTGTTGTCCACCTACAATGTAATAGGCCGGTCTGTAGTAAGCTATGCAGTGGCAGCGTGGTATGCGAATGTTTATGAGCTACGCAGTGGAAGAAGATTCAAACCTGCCAGAATGCCGTCCTAAGGACTGCAACAGGGTGCTTCCTCATGACACCAGTGGACCATCTTCATGAAGAGACGAAGGTTTTACCGGTACGTCAACACAATAAGATGTTGTCGATGCAGTACCTGCTTGGGTGTTATCGCAGTGAGCATCCCTATCACGATTTAATGGACAGGCTTCCTCCACCCAGGCACGTCGGGAGAGATCTTCATGATCTAGAGAGAGAGGTCCAACGGTATAAAAGAGAACCTAAGACCAACGAGCCTATCAGGCAGGCTTAGATAGCATTCACACCGATATGGTTGAGCAGACAGTACAGAGATACAGTGTGAATGCCGTACTTGGAGACCACCACCCATCCATCGCAGCAGAAGAACGCCAGCTGCCAAGGCAAACACGAGTGGTTTTAGCTCAGTTACGATCTGGATGATGCAGCAGCCTCAACTCATATTGGGCCCGAATTGACACCACGATACCCAACACATGCCCAGCATGTGGATTGCGACCACACGATACACTGCATTTGTTTAGCCGCCCAGCTAACCCCACTTACCTGTCTCCTGATTCCTTATGGGCGCAACCAGTCCAGGTTGCAGAATTTTTGAGTCTGGATACAGAGGAACCAGAACCTGAAAAGTGAAATAATACACGAACGAACATATTGGCGTTGCTACAACAACAACAACAACCGATCTTCGTTATTTTGAGATTGTTTTTACCGAAATAGCGGTAGTTTGATATTTGAAGTTCCCAGTGGTCTCAAATCTTCGACACCAAAAATTGTCAACATAGGTAAATGTTCTGTTATAGCCACATATAACAATACCTCATTATTTTGTGAGATTTTAGAAATTCAGTTACATTTGTTGACCGAACTATCTGTAACTTGACATTTGAGGTTCCCATTAGTCACAAAACTTTTCCACCAAACATTGTCAACACTTTATTATAAACCCCATATAAATGTGCTGATTGAAGACATGTTTTTAGATACATTTTCTAACCTATTTTTAGACATTTGGGGTATTCGTGGTCGAAAAACTTCTCCACCTAAAATGTGAACAAGAAAGGGAACTAATTATCCCACTTTCAGTTCAGATAAGTTATCGTGGACTGTATACAAAGTTAACGATTATTTTTTGCTTTTTTCTTCCTTTAATTCATTGAAAAGTTCTTCAGAAGATATTAAAATAAATCAGCGAATACCTTTATAAAATTTCTCCACCTTGTTAACACAAAAAAACTCTTCATTGTTTATACCCACCTACTTTGGTGCGTGCACATAATTATTGTATACAGCACCTGAACTAAAACAAATGCCCTCCCTAAATAGCCACCAGCTAAAGATGCTTTTGGCATTTCTAAAGAGGGTACGCCGTCTAACAAGCTGGCCAAACAACAATTTATGCCACATAATACATAATTAAGGCGTTAATCGTTTACTAATGAGCCGCAAATCATAAAGCACTCATCATCTGTCAATGAGTTACAATTGAAGGGCGGCGCATCAATACGAAGAAGCAACAAGGTGGTTGAACAACATCTAATAGGAGGGCGTCGTAGGGTTAGCTTATAGACTAAGGCACGCGCTTGCATTACGCCTTTGGGTTATGATGAAATTAGGGGGCATTAAACCAATTGCTGATTATAAGGTAAGAAAGGGTGTTGCTAAATACATCTCTTTTAGACAATAACTCTTGGCAACCTAAGTGGAGTAAGTAGCAGTTGTAAATAAGTAATAAAGAGGTGCTCAATAGAGGAGGAGCATAATTAGTTAGTCAGAGATTATCATTGGTTGTCGTTAGGTTGCGAATGCAAAATATTGTATGTAAATATTTTTGTAGTGACAAGTGCGCACAAAAAAGCAAATTGCAATACTTAGTAAATGTGGTAGAGGTTTAAGGGTTGTTGTCATTCAAATATTGTTGTATTCGCTGCCAGAAAATCTACAGTAGTAATTAATTCCATATACATATATGTAAGTATAAATTAGGTAAACAAAAATGGAAATAAATACTTTTCATTTTGAGAAATAGGTTTGTAATTCATTTCCATCTTACCCTGATGGTTCCTTAGAAACGTTCTGAAAAAATTAACAAATGATACTTTATCTGAAGTTCTTTTATACCCTCCGCCATAAAATATTCTGACTAAAATGGCTGATTTCCACAATTTTAGGTGGAAAAGTTTTTTCGACCACGGATCCCCCACATGCCTAAAATAGGTCAGAAAATGTATCTAAAAAGATTTTCAATCGGGCGGTATCACTATATATGGTCTATATTAAAGTGTTGACCTATGCTGACAAATTTTTGGGAGAAGAAGTTCTGCTGTTCTAGAAGAGAAGACGTCCTTCCCTTCTATGAGAAGACCTCCTGCTTTCTATAAGAAGACGTCCTGAACTCTTATGAGAAGACGTCTTTCTCTTCTATGAAAAGACGTCCTGTGCTTCTACGAGAAGATGACTTGCTCTTATTTAGAAAGACGTCCTGGTTTTTATAAGAAGGCCTCCTGCTCTTCTGTAAGAAGAACTCCAACCCTTTTATAATAAAACGTCCTGACTTTTATGAGAAGACGTTTTGCTCTAAGACTCCCTCCTCTTCTATAAGACCCCCTCCTCTTCTAGAAGATGAAATTGAATTACAAACATATATATTTTAGTTTGAGTTTTTTCCTTTAAATACAAAAAACACCTTTCCAAACGAAATGTTAAAAATTAGTTTTGATTATTCATATAGTGGGCTTAAGTATACATAAAATGTAAAATATATATTTTAATATATAATAAACCAAAACAAAAAAAAGCACCGAAAGGGTTAACATCCTCAAAATACCTAAAATCGGAAGGTACTGTTATATGGGGGCTATATCAAAACATGGACCTATGTGGACAATTTTTAATGTAGAATTTTCGTGACTGCAGAGTACATTAAGTGTCAAATAACGGGTATTTCAGTCAAAAAATGTAGCTAAAAATCTTTAAAATACCTAATATCGGGAGGCACCATTAAATGGGGCTATATCAAACATTGAGCTATGTCGACAAGCTCTAATGAAGAAGTTTTTTGACCACAGGGAAACTCAAATGTAAAATTACATGTAGTTCGGTAGAAATGTAGGTAATATTATCAAAATACCGAAAATCGGGAGGTACCGTCATATAGCAAAACTGGGGCCTATATTGAACATTTTTGGCGGAGAAATGTTGTGACCACTAATAAACTCCAATGTCAAATTACGGCTAGTTTGGGTAAAAATTGTATTTAAAACCTTCAAAATAAACAAAATTGGGAGATACTGTTATATGGGAGGTACGGCTATACCGAAAAGTGAGCCCATACAGCCCATCTTTGCGAACTTGAGTTTAACCTCAGGTAGTCCTATATAGTTTTTTTCAGAAAAAAAGTCAATACTTAATGAAATAATGACCAGAGATGGCCCGTCAGAGACTGTAAAGTATATGACATACATTTTCGACGAGAGTGTATATCAGTTCAACTGCAAGCGGATAGGGGACCGGAAGATTATAAAATTATGTTTTACACTAAGAAACTAACTCTCTATATGAGTGAGTCAAAAATCATGCAAAGTAGTCTGTTCCAAGAATCCTTTTGCAAAGAGAACAGCCATCTTACACAAAGGTAGCAAAGCAACACTACAGGGCCGAACTTTGCTATGCAGTGATCGATGTCAATAGAGGCTCCGACAAGCAACCCAAAAACCATCTTCAAGCCATTGAGAAACTGTCAACGATACGTTTTTGATTTGATTGATTTTGATCCAATTCAAATTATCAGCAGCGGGGTCAAATGGGAAATGATGGTATGGGCCAGCATGTAAACATTGCTGCCTTCAAATTATACCTCCGATAAAAATGGCAAACTCAAGCTGGAGAGAAAAGAACAAATTCCTGAAATAACTATAACAAGTTTCAGTCAGAACGCATGATCTAAGTCTTTGTTCTCCAACCTAAGACTTTAGACGTGAAGAGATTGGAAGTCTTCCGCACAGAGGAGGCAAGGAAGCCAAGCCGGCGTCGACGAGGAAACCAATAAAAACAGCAATGAGGTATTACAACCAAGCAACAAAGAACAGAAATGAGGGATTGTCAAGAAACCCGATTGCTTAATGACCAATGATCGAGGTCATCCATCCAAAAATCCATCGGTCGGTCGGAATTCTCCATCTATTCATGGCCAGCCCGAAAAAGCCAATGCCTTTCTACGTCTTAAATTCTGCCCACTTTAAAGCGGTAAAGGCGATAAGTGATTTATTATCTCCAAACAACAAAGAACAAGGAACCGAGATAGAAATCAGCGACTCCAAAGAAGATAAACCTCCATCGGAGCGAGACCGCAACCATGGCCTCGATGGATCAAATTAAGCAGGTAAAATAAATACTATGTATATTACTGCGTGAACCTTGCGCTGTTCAGAACAATTTCTCTGCTCTAAACCATATAAATTACCAGTAAAGTTGCAATCAAAGCTTTAACATCAGCGACAGTAAAAAACAAATAAGATAGGGCTATTGTCGAACGGGGCCGACCATGTGATACCCTACCCCACTACCCATGGGTATCAACAATTTTCAGCGGAATCTATTTAATAATAATACATACATAAGTTCATATACATGATAACATATCCGAAATATAGCACATACATACACAGCCCTTACTGGAAAAGTTAGGTGTAATTTTGCTTATTTTATAATGGACAACCGGACCTTTTTCTGTTAAAAAGCAAAAAATATCCAAAGACATTTAGAAATAGCTTTGGGATATTTTTATCGACCCATGAATAAACGACCAATATTTCGAGATATTACATTAATTCTCACCAAAGGTAGCATAAAGGACCAAATTATTCGGGTATGTTCTGAGACACACTTCACCTCTCACTTCACGCCTTAAGCATTTTGTTCACCTCATTTTCGCTTATTTTTCGAGTATTTTATGAACGGACTAGGGTGTACTCGTCTTTTAAAATACCCTAATGAATCTAAGCACCAAGAAATTCACAAAAATTGTGAGTAAATGGGGTGAACAAAATGCTTGTAGCGTAAAGTGAGAGGTGAAGTGTGGTTAATATACCAATTGTTTTGTCACTAGGAACCCTAGATGTAAAATTTTACCAAATTCGATCTTAAAATGTGACTAAAAACGCCAAAAATCTGAAAATATACCAAAACGTGGACCGATATAGCCCATCATCGAACTTGACCTGCCCTCAAAGAAAAGACGCATCTTTTCTGAATTTCAGCGTCCTATCTCCACGGGTGCTACCGTGGTGCAATGGTATGTACACCTCAGTGATGTTGGCGACATTTCCTGAGTATTTCAGCCGTGAAAAATTTCTATAAGTGATGTTTTAGGACACGCCTATACAAATTCTGATATTTTTGGGTGATTATACCCTCAGCCTTTAGGCTATAAGGGGAATATACACTTTCATACGGGCAAAATGTGCCTCATCGAAATAATGGTTTTAGACCCCAAGTATGTTTGGACGAAATGTGTTTCAGACAATTTGGAGTCGATTGAGCAATGTCCGTCCGTCTGTCTGTCTGTCTGGCTGGCTGGAGCGCACGATAACTCTCGAACGGATGAACCGATTCGGTTCAAATTTTGGCTTTCGTAATATTTTGCCCAAACTTAGTTTAAGTTCGAAGATGAGCTATATCGGTCCACTCCTTCCGGTACCTCCCCCACAAAAGTTCGAAAATGTTCGGAAAATTTGTGCGCACGATAACTCTTGAAGGGAGTAACCGATATGGTCCATACTTTGCCCATCGTGGAGCGCGTACCAGACTTAGATCAGGTTTTAATATGGACTCAATTGGTCCACTCCGTCGGGTACCTCCCACACAAAAATTTGGAAAAGTTCAGTTTAGGACCATCTCTCGAATCGCTTTGATTTTTGCTTTAGCAACTTGTATTCACTGCCCTCCATACGACGGTATAAGTTTCATCAGGGGCAAGTCCATACTTCCTGAGAAAATAGCCTGAAAGTTGCAAAAAACCCCTATGACACCGTGTGAGGAGGTTGGAGGGCAAAATAACTCTCGAACAGGTCTGCCGATTCGGTCCAAAGTTTGGTCTTAGTAATATTTTGTCCAAACATAGTTTAAGTTCGAAGATAAGCCATATCGGTCCACTCCTTCAGGTACCTCCCCCACAAAAGTTCAAAAATGTTCGGTAAAATTGTGCGTACGATAACTCTTGAAGAGAGTGGCCGAATTGGACCATACTTTACACATCTTAATATATCTACTAGATATAGATCAGGTTCAAATATGGACAATATTTGTCCACTTCATCCGGTACCTCCCACACAAAATTTCGGATACATGTTCACTTTAAGACCTGCTTTCGAATCACTTTGATTTTTGTTGAAGCAACTTGCATTCGCTGCCTCAATTGCGATGGTAAAAGTTGTTTCAGGGGCAAGTCCATACTTCTTGAGCAAACATCCCTGAAGTTGTAAAAAACCCCTATGTTACCATATGTAGTGGCTGGAGAACCATTCTTTTTAGTATCTCCTCCGCAAAACTTTTGATCTCTAATCCTAATCAACATTTTTGTCAGTTTAAACGCCCCAAATACATACGTTTTTTTTGGAAAAAAATTTTTCAATATACACAGGCTGAGGGTATATCTCTGTCGGCCAAGCCGACTGATACTTTTTTACTTGTTTTTTATACATTTTTGTTATATTTGCACAAAAAATATATTGGGACCTGCCTTTTATAGAAGAGATGTTGAATATTCAGTGCTGCATTTAAAGCTGCCCGGGGAGTGATTTGTACCGCTCCAGTAATGAGAACCGATACAGCTTGCTGTACAGTTCTTAACTAGTTAACATAGACATACCACACTGTTCAATACATTCAGTATATTGCTTGCGGTATAAGACCCCAGTTCTGCCTGCAGAGGAATATAATGCAACAAAACCTCTCTTCGTAAGTTCTTCGTTTTTCCTTTACCATATACTAAGGTTACTTTCATAGTTGGTACTCCTCATCATCTATCAATATCTAATCAATTCTTTTAGCTTTACTCCATCAATACATTGTTATTATTATTAACAGTTAACAAACGGTTTACTAAGCGCTGTCACTTAACAATGTCGATACAAAATATTTTGATGCGTGAATAAAATATTGAAATTTTTCAATATTCCAACTAGAGTTCTTAGAGAGAAAAAAGCTTTCAACTTGCGGCTTATGGATGACTTTCTATCTTCTATGTAGTACCACTTCTGACTGCTAAAATATTCAGTGTTAAAGTTGTCGCTGTCGATGGTTTGCAACGTTCGCATCCAATAAAGCTCTGGACAAGTTTTTCGTGCCAACAAAAAATGTTAACCAATTCAACTGGCGGCCAAAGTGCTTGGTGCTAAATTGTAAAGTTAATATGGGGCGTGTCACTTTATAAATCTTGTCATGTTGCGGAAAAGAAAACCTCCTCCTCCAATTCATCGATGCATCGATGTTGACTTGAGCCAGTGAGTGAGTGTGTGTGTGTGGCGCTGTTGTCTAGCATGGAATAAATTGTCAATAATTTGAAAACAATAAAATATGAACGAATTATGATGTAATTTCATCAATAAATGATCATCATCTGCATTATGATGATCAAGCGATCGGCTGATGTTGTAAAATCTGGATTTTAATGGAAAATCATGTTGTCCGCTGTGCTATGAACCACACAAATGGCTTAAGCTGCCACAACTGATTGTCCAATTAATAATGGAATTATGCTAAATTAATGTTGTCGCTGATTTTTAGAAAACAAGACATTGTGATTATACATTTAACATTAATTAGTACACATCTTTAAAATTCCAGAGAAAATTTCAAGAATGTAAAAGCTACACTGCGTATTTATTTTTATTTATTGCAAAAAGGAGTTTGAAGTAAGGGATTTCAAAGGAAGTCAATTCAATTTTCCGTATTTTATTAAGAAAGCAAGCAACTAATAAAAAGCTGTGATCTCCTTTAACCCATGGAAAACAATACAGTTTTGTCCACTATAAAAATTTTGTTGTTAGAACAACGCCTCTGACTATTTGAAACTATTTAATCTATTCATCGTTGGAACATCCGATTAAAGAGTATATTGAAAACAATTCGTCAAATTGGATTTTAGGGTTGATGGCTAAATGTGACGGGTGACGTAGGGGATTAAAGATATTCTCCGCTGGATACCATCCCATAGAAAAAGCAGCCTACCACGAAAAACGAAAGAAAAGAAAAAACAATCCCCTCTAAAGTTGACGACCCCCGCAAACGTTTTAAGGACCATGATCTTCGAATCTATACCTAGAATGTTCGCACTCTTTATAGAGAAGGTGCGATTTACGAATTGGCAGATGTACTTGAAAATCACAGCAACACCTAAAGGCGACGTACTGTATTATTGCTGCCATGGCCCAAGGCATGAGTTTGGCTGCGGATTTGTAGTTAGTCGAAAGCTGAAACATCCGGTCTCCAGCTTCACTCCAGTGAATGAAAGACTTGCTACAATACTGAATATCTTTGGCCCAACAGTCGGGAAATTCAGTCTCCACAGTTAAACATTTGACAACGGTATGAGGCTAATAGACTTTGCAGCGGCAAAAAACATGGTAGTTAGCAGCACCAGATTTAAGCATCTCGACATTCATAGGGGCACTTGGCTGTCTCCGGATCAGAAAACAAGAAATCAAATTGATCACGTTGTGATAGATGGGAGACATTCATCGAGCGTATTGGATGTACATACGTTCGTTCCGAGGAACATACATAGACACCACCTTGTTGCTGCAAAGGTAAGTACCCGGGTAAACGTAGAGAATAAAGTACGAACAGAAACAACATGAAAGTTAGACATCACAACAGATAGCCACAGCATATTCCACTCAACTGGCCCAATTGCTTAATCAATGCACTCTTCGTCCCGATAACATATCAGCACAATGGCAAAGTATTGCCCACTCCATGCAAACAGCCGAAAAATCCATACTTGGATACCAGAAACCTCCTTCAAGGAATCTATGGTATGACTAGAGTGTCGTGCTGCTACCGAAGAGAAAATTGCGGCATATAGGGCTACTCTACAATCAATAGCAACGCGTAGCGCACGAGTGAGGTAAGGGAGAAAAGGAGAGAGGAGAAACGTCTTTTCCTCAGGAAAAAGGGAGAAATGGAAAAGGGGGAGTGTGACAAAATCGAGATATACAGGAGCCAAAATGAAGTCCTAAGTTCTCCCAAAGAGTGAAACATCAAACTGATGGCTTTGGTACAGGTACATCCTCCTGTAGAGACCGGCAAGGTAATTTGATAACTGATACAGATAGTGTGCTCAGGATATGGAAAGAGCATTTTTTTCAAACTGTTGGTATCCAATAGTAGCGAAGACGACGAAGATACCACAGATCCAATCCCAGAAGATGGTATTAATTGTATAACGCCCAGCCAAGACGAGGTAAAGTCTGCAATAAACCGGCTAAAGAATAGTAAGACAGCAAGATCCGATGGCTTACCAGCTGAGCTGTGCAAAAACGGAGGCGACACGCTGATAAGGTGTATGCATCAGCTAGTTAGGAAGGAAGAACGCGTACCCGACGATTGGAACCTGAGTATCCTGGGTCCGGTCCACAAGAAGGGAGATAAGAATGTATGCTCTAACTATAGGGACATAAGTCTTCTCCCTACTGCCTACAATATAGTGTCAGGGATATTATGCAAACGAATAAAGCATATGGTCAATGAAATCATTGGACCATACCAATGCGGCTTTAAATCTGGCAAGTCCACCATTGTCCAGATATTTACCCTGCGGCAAATCCTGGAGAAGACTCAAGAGATGCAGGTCGACACCTACCAACTTTTTGTCGATTATAAGTCAGCCTTCAACAGTCCCTTACGCCCAAAGGTATTCCAAGCCGTGTCTGAATTTGGTATCCCCGCAAAGCTTATTCGGCTTTGTAAGATAACTTTAACTGATACTAGGTCCTCAGTTAAAATAGGAAAGAACCTCTCCGAACAATTCAGAACCAAAAGAGGTTGCAGGCAAGGAGACAGCCTTTCGACGACATTGACATCATGGGTCGATCGGTAAAGGAAGTAACTGATACCTTTAAGAAAGACGAAGGAGAATCAGCAAAAGTGGGTCTGGCGCTAAACGGCGAAAGACAAAGTTGATGGTTGCTAATGGAAGTTGATTCCTATAATTTTGAGCTAGTAAACGACTTCGTCTACCTCGGCTCCGTCATAAACACAACAAACAACATCAGTTGTGAAATAAAGAGAAGAATTGTATTGGCCAACAGATGCTACTTTGGCTTAAATAAGCATTTTAAAAACAGAGAAAATTAATAAAAACTATTAAAAATGATCTTCGCCCGAACAGGCAAAATTTAAAAAAAAATAAAACACAGGCTGATCCTGGCTGGCATTTGAAACCATGTCCTTGAATTCATATGAAAAAAATTTGTTATGGAGTGTTAGCGTTCAAAGCCAAACTCATAACTTCAAAGGCAGCGCATAAAAAGCGTTTGTCATTAAGAAATACAATTCAACGGCAAAATATCCGTTTTTATATAAAAACACATTTGCATTTGAAAAACCAAAAGTTCGAGGACAGAGAAGCCATTCCACAGTCGATATGTCTGAAGAGCTGCCCAAATAACAGCGAAACTAGTCACATAATTTGGTGGCTGCGTGGGTTCGAGTCCTTGGCCTTCCTCTTTCATTTGCAAAAAAATTCGATCATCAAGCTTAACTCTAAACGAAAAAATTAATAAAAAACCACATCTCGTCAAACAAAAACAACGCTTTACAAAACACTGATACTACCTGTGCTAATATATTGGTTAGAAGCCTGGGTACTTGCGCAAGCAGATAAGGCAGTGCTTGGTGTTTTTGAGAGAAAAATCTTCGAAAGATCTACGGGCCAATCTGCGTTCCTGTATCTGCTATGCAACGACATTAGTATAGATAAACGTATCGAGATACAACGATTGCTTTGGCTAGGCCATATCATAGGAATGAGCGATGAACAACCCGCTAAAAAGGCGTATAAATACGTGCCACATGGCGGTAAACGCAGAACTGGCAGGCCAAGGCTTCGATGGAGCAAACAAGTGGAAAAAGAGATGGAAACAGAGAGACTTGGAGATCTTTTCTTATTTCGACTTATGGAACAAATGTTCTGTAATGGCCCAGCTAAGTAAGTTAAATGGGACGCTTCTGGTATTGGCCTTTCTACAAAAAATTGGATTTTCAAAGTAACTGCCAGCACTCTCCCTTCTATAGCTCCCATTTAGGCCATCTCTGCGGACTAGTAGTAAACACGTTCAAGTGTGTATCCTATTGATTTCCAGTCTACCAAATGGAGGCGTCATTTGTAAGAACACTTTATTATTTTTACAATGAGTTATCATTTTTTCAATCCTCATAATGCACACATACTCGAATGCACATTCAATGCTATTATGTGTTGCAATCCAGACAGTTTTTCTTTGACTTTATCTTTAAAAAAAGAAGTTAAGAGTTTAGCTACTGGATAAACACTTCTGATGTGACCAGTAGCATCTATTTGTGTGGTATTTAAGAGTTGTTTTTAAATGATTTTCTTCTTGTAACAGAAGATTGAATTGCAATAGTTTTTAATATATGGGAGGTATTGTGGGATGATCCTGTGCGATACAGTTCGGAAAGTAATTCATATTACAAATAAATCAATGGAGACAAAAGATTCCACATGTGTTGAACTGTGAATTGAATTTTAAGAATAACTACAACTGATTTCTTGTGGACGTAACACTATGGGATTACTGAAGACCCAAATTGCCATATTCCAGCACGTCAGGATGTCATATATTATGGGGCGATGTTAAAATAATTTTATATTTGTGGTTTTCAACGCAATAAAAACTGAAATATTAATGCAGAACTTAATTTGTATGTGATCAATGAAAATGTTCATAAAATGTTTGCAAGAGATCATAGCCAGATGAGCTAGTCGAGTGCAGACCAATGTAGAGGACCAGAAGCTCTTTTCAGCAAGTTTCCCCTCAATATGAGGGTATATTAAAAAATTGATCCAGCTTAACCATTCCCGCTAAAGGTGTAATTATAATTCAATTGTTAAAGATATTTTAAGAAATTTTGAAGTATTAACAAAAACACTAAGTCACTTAAAAATGTCAAGGCATCAGGCCCTGATAACATTCATCCCCAGCAAAATGTTCGATGCCAAGGATGCTATTGAATCATGGGTGCAAGTGATCTGGCATATCATCGTTTTAGCATTTTCACTCATGAATTTTATATGAGCGTGACCACCATAAGATGACATTCATTCGGATCTTAAGATGACATTCATTGTCGGATCCTAAGCATGTCATTTTGACCAATGCTTTGACATGTAATTTTCACCAACCCTTTGGCATGACATTTTCATGTCTTGCTTGGAAAATGGAAAATTTTGTATTGAAATATGATTTTCATGACAAACCAAACTCTTTATTAATTCAAACTAATTCATGAAATAACTAGAACTAATTTATCAGCATAAAGTTTACACCCAAAATTTCAATTTAATCACCGCCGCTGCACCGCAACAGAGTTTACTTCGTCCACTCTCAGCCACTGATTTTGTTTCATCTTCCAAAAGCTTTTCTATTATCTTCTTATCACCAGTTCAGATTTCGACACGGACTCCAACAGCACTCCTTTAAGAATTTCTAGTTCGTGAACCTACATTTCATTTGTAATTTTGTAATTTTATAACAACAATTTTGGAAATACTCTTTTGTTTTGATGTCGCTACATGTAGGGATGTACAAATCGACTTGTTTGTTTATAGTGATCTGTACAAACGATTCAAATGCTGATGAAAAGATCGGATCTTTCACGACTTCCTTTGCATGGGTTTAAATACTAATGAAAAGATCGGATCTTTCACGACTTGCTTTGAACCAATGCAAAATATGCCATGAAATCACGTCATCGCATAGAACCGCTTCCTTCAAATTTTGCTGGGTCCGGAATTACTTCAGTATGTAACAGAACCCATAGCGCATGCTACTAACCCCATTATAAGTGACGTGGGGGGAAACAAAAGTCTTTTCCTCAGAATGGAAGAAGAGTAGAATAGTTAATCCCAAAAAAGGTAATCATATTAAAATACAACAAAGAAAGTAATACGAAAAATGAAATTCAGCGCTTATATCCTGTGATCGATTCAATTTTGTGGAAGGAACAGGCAGATTTTCGCCCTGATCGATCATGCGCAGATCACATCAACTACTTATGTATAATTATTGAACAGTACGCTGAATGTATTTTTAGTGGGTGATTGTACCCTTAGCATTTATGCTAACGAGGGCAAAATGTGGCTCAGCGAAATAATGGTTTTAGATTCCAAGTATATTTGGACGAAATCCGTTTCAGATAATTTGGAGTCGATTTAACAATGTCCGTCCATCCGTATGCCTGGTCGATCCACTCCTTTTGGTACCTCCCCCATAAAAGGTCAAAAATGTTCGTAAAAATTGTGCGCGCGAGAACTCTTGAAGGGAGTAACCGATTTGGTCCATACTTTCCAGATTGTGAAATTTGTACCAGATACTGAGTTTCGCGAGGTGGACTCAGTCGAAACCGAACCCATTCTGAACCAAAATTCAGTTTGGCTTTGCGATCAAGAACGACAGTCCGCCGTGTTGACCGCCTGGGAGATCATCGTCTTCTTTGTCGAAGGCTGTGGGCCTTCTGAAGTCTTTGGCTGTGAGGACTTGTTCGCCTTCTCAGAAGTCGATGGTGCCCCAGACGATCCTCCCGTCGTGACTCCCGAACAGCTTGCGCGGGTCTCAGAAACCTTTTGTTCTTCAGTTCGGGTAGGATCCGGATTCGGGACAGTCACCTTCCCCAGTTGACTACACTTGCGAGAGTCTTTTGGTGTCGGATTATGCCCCTTATCCTTTTCCAGTCCTTTCTGATCCGCGTTCGGCTTTGGAACAGCTTTAGGTTCCACTTTACTGCCAGAAGCAGCACGCTTCACCTCTACTTTTTCGCTTGTCACCGCAGTCTCTTTCGAGTCTTTGGTTGAAGCAGCGACAGGGTTCTTTCGAACTTCCTAACGTAATTGAGCTTACTCTTTATGAAAGTAATCTCCCTCCTTGAATGCGAGTACGCGTCCACGAACTTGCGCAGATACGAGATCGCACGTTTATAGTGTCTCGTTGGCAATCGACTTAGAGTCAGTGGCTGTTGATGGAACCTCTTTAGATTCTCCATCAACATCCATTGACTCAGTGGCAATCTGCCTCCGAAGCTTGGTATCGGCGCCTGCAGATGCAGGGCCAGACTGGATCAGATTTGTTAGGGATTGCGAACCTAGGTCCACAACCTCTTCGACCACATCAATGTCAGTGGACATGCCATCATCAGACCTCCTAGTTGACTCAGCTGGGATCACCGTAATGTCCAGTTCGTCGTCAGTTAGGGTGAGATTATTTAGCATGTACTCGGGTGGCATGGTCGCAACTCTCCAGTTGGTCAAGGAGTTCCCTACTCTGTCTCTTAAGACTGTGTCCGATAACTTTGAGATTTCCAAAACCGCCCAAAACTACGGTCCTGCCAGCCTAAAGCGTTGTCCTTGGGAATTGCCGGTTCGTCAACTATATTTAGGATTGAATTTTCTGCACTTGTTGCAGTTACAGCTGTAGGTGCCAAGTCATCCACACCTAAGACAGCCGGATCACAATCGCTTGATCTCGACGGCACGTGGCATGTGTTCTCATCAACGCTTAGTAACTCCCTGCACCGTAACTTTACTCCTTTTATGTCTTTTACCCATCTTAGTTGATTTATGTAAGGGAACTACCCCGATACAATTTTGGTCCACGGGGGGTTTAAAAGAAAACCCCGAGGGTCTTTGAGATATGTGAAGGCAGAATCGCCTTCGGTTTCCCTAGGCCACATAACTCAGAGACCCCCTTCCCATCCGCCACCCGGGAAGACCCGCCCAGTAGAAGATTGGCAACTCACAACTAACAACTACTTATCGCTCATTTTTTCAAAGAGTGGCATAACTCAAAAAATGCGTTTTCTGAGCAATTTTTATTTTTTACGACTTCTCCTTTATCTTGTGTCAAATTTTCATGCTGATATCTCTAAAACTCATCGAGTTACAGCTCATTTACTACGAGTTTGGCATAATTCAACAAAACAGATTTTTGAATTTATGAAGCACTAAAACACTTCAAAACATGCTTGGTCATGCACAGAAATTTACCGCTGATATCTGGCTAGCTGTTTACAAAATATGGTCCAAGTGGTTATTTCATTTTTTGCGTAAAAATATTTTTAAGTTGGGAAGTCAAATTTGAATCGTCAACTTAAAACGCTTTTTTCTCGAAAATGGATTTTCTGAAATGTGTCACTCTTTGAGTAAATGAGCGATATCGTCTTGTGAGCATAGCAGAATAATACGAACCATATGTACATACACGTTGAGTTTATCTGCACTAGGTTAAGATATTAGATGTTGCCTTTATATTGAAGAAATTCAAAAATTTTAGATGCGACCTTTTCGACACCAAACGCACTGCAGTTGTTTGGTTTGTCACTTAACTAACAATTGTTGCGACCAACAGTGGTAATTGAGGTATTTGGTTATGGTGTGTATGTGTGTGATGGGTTTGTTCCCAGCAAACCAATCCTACAGACATCGTAACGAAATCGAAGCAAAATTCGGACGCCTCGTTCGATGTCGGATCCGAAATCGTGACGATATCTTAACGAAAGTTGTAGAAGTGGTTGACATAATTTCGGAACGAAATGTCGGAGGTAAATCGGATCGATATCGTCGGTGAGACGACGAGACCATTCAAAAGGAAAAGAGAACAATGTTAAGAGCGTTTACCAAACAAGACAGAAAATATGCGAGCAAAGTAGGGGAAAATAGGAAAGTGTAAAAGTGAAAATCTTACAAATTTTTGAAAAAAATTGTGGCTTTCGGATGGATATAAGAAACTGCACATGTATCTTATGTGAGGTACCTGTGCAGTATGAAAAAACTACATCACGAACGAAAATATGTAAAAATTCTTGAAATATTTTTTTCTGTGTATGGATTCTATTGGTCCACTCCTGCGGGTACCTCCCACACAAATGTTCGGATAAGTTAAGTTTAAGACTTGCTCTCGAATCGCTTTGATTTTTGTTGCAGAAACTTGTATTCGCTGCCCCTATTACGACGATACAAGTTTTTTCAGGTAGAAAATGGTCCGAAGGTGAAAAAACACCTATAGCACCATCCCAGCAAAATGTTCGATGACAAAGATGCCATTCAATCATGGGTACAAGTAATCTGGCATGTAATTTTTTTAGCATCTTCATCGATGAATTTTTTATGAACGTGGACCCCATAAGATGTTATTCATTTTTGGATCCAAAGCATGTCATTTACACCAATGCTTTGACATGTCATTTTCACCAATGCATTGGCATGTCATTTTCACCAACCCTTTGCAATGACATTATCAATACGACGAATGTTTTAACAACGTTGGTTGTCTCCGACAACATCAAGCCTATTGTAAATAATTAAACTTATATATTTAGAAATTGTGTGTAAATAAAAACACAAAATTCATCTCTACCCAGCAAAATGTTCGATGCCAAGGATGCCATTCAATCATGGGTGAAAGTGATCTGGTATGTCATCTTTTTTATATGAGCGTGGACCCCAAAATATGCTATTCATTTTTGGATCCAAATCATGTCATTTACAGTAATGCTTTGACATGTCATTTTCACTAATGCTTTGGCATGTCATTTCCAGCAATGCTTTGGCATGTCATTTTCACCAACCCTTGGCAATGACATTATCATTACGACGAGAGATTTAACAACGTTGGTTGTGATTTCGAGTCTCCGACTAAATCAAGCCCATATATATTTTATATTTTGAAAAATGTGTATAAATAAAAACACAAAATACATCTCTATTGGATCGATGGAATGGGTTCAATGGGCTGATGAAAAGATCGGATCGTTCACGACCTCCTTTGCATTGGTTCAAATGCTAGTGAAAAATTCGCATCTTTCACGACTTTGTTTGAACCAATGCAAAAGAGGCCATGAAACCACGACATCGCACGGAACCCCTGCCTTAAAATTTTGGTGGGATGTGTAGTCGCTAGAGCGCACGATTACTCTGGTACGGATCCGCCGATTCGGTCCAAAATTTAGCCTCCGTAATATTTTTCCAAACTTAGTTTAAGATTTAAGATTGACAATATCAGTCCACTCCTTTCGATACCTCTCCTATAAAAGTTCAAAATTTTTTGCTAAAATGGTGCGCACAATAGCTCCCGTGTCACCGAGTTGCTCCATACATTGCACATCATAATATTTCTGTAAATTTCGAATATGAACTATATCGGTGCTTTCCTTCGGTTACCTCCAATACAAAATTTCGGAAAATTGCAGTTTGAGAGCGGCTCGCAAATCGCATTACTTTTTGTTGTTGCTACTTGTATTCGCTGTCTCCATTACGACAGCACAAGTTTTTTCAGGGCAAGGCCATACTTCCTGAGAAAATGGCCCGTAAGGTGTAAAAAATCCCTATGACCAGGGTTTAAAATGCTAACGCCATATTAGCTAAAACATCGAAAATTTGCAGCTTTGTCTGCTAAAATTTCTTCGAAATATGTTCAGCAACAATGAACAACAGCAACGATTATGTCTAACGAAAAAAGCTTAGGCTTAAATGAGTACATAATTAAAAAACAATTAAGTAACAGTGTTTTATTTATAAATGCACTTAAAAGTAGAACATAATTTTTCATGATGGAATCTCTCAAATAAAACGCTTGCCGTTCAATAGTGTCACAATTTTTAATTCAAATGCAAGCGTTTTATTTGAGAGATTCCATCATGAAAAATTATTTTCTACTTTTAAGTGCATTTATAAATAAAACACTGTTACTTAATTGTTTTTTAATTATGTACTTATTTTCTAGTTTTTAGTGCATTTAAAAATAGAACACTGAAACTTATTAATTTTATAATTATTTTTGTAAATAAATTTTTAAGACTTTCAATTTTATTTGTATATACTTGAGATAATAAATGATATTTAATGATGGACTTACATTTATTAATTAAATGTATAATGTTAGTAAAAATTTATTTAGGTTGGTAGTTTCTCATCCTGTTGATTTCAGTTAACGCTTCGTTATTGCATGGCTTCTTTCCTGTTAGTTTCGAGCAATCCAGTTCTTCTATTCTTAATCAATCCAGCGATCTTACACGATTCAATGCCACATATGCTTGACCTTCTTCGAAAAGTTTGGATCCTAGATACACCACTGCGTAGTCCACAGTTGACCCTTGTAATTTATGAACAGTTGATGCCCATGATAGTATCAGTGGAAGCATTCTTCTTTCAGCAGTTCCGTAACTGAACTTAGCAGAAAATTGTATTGTTTTTGGCTGAATCACATGAATATTGGGGCTATACCAACACCTGGACCTATGTCACAATTTTTGGCGGAGAAATTTCTGTATCACTGGGATCTCCAAATGCCAAGTTACACGCAAATCGGTATAAAAATGAAGATAAAATCCTTAAAACACTTGAAATCGGGCGGTACCGCTATATGGGGGCTATACCAAAACCTGGACCTATGTCCATAATTTTTAATGGGTACGTTTCTGTACCATTGGAAACCCTAGTTGTCAAAAAACAGCCAATACGGGTTTAAAATGACGATAAAATACCGGAAATCGGGTGGTACCGTTATATGAGGGCTATAGGAAAAAATGAACCCATATTGATTTTGGTTTCATATTCACGTATTGTCATCTAAATCTGAAAAGTGTGCAAAGTTTTACTTCGATTGGTCAACTGTAACCGTTTTAAAAATCAGTTACCAGATTTGAAAAGGGGGTTAAGTTAGACACCGTAAAAACACTGTAAGGATGGACCAATATTGGTTTTGATTTCATATTCATGTATTGTCATCCAAATCTGAAATGTGTGCAAATTTTAAGTTCGATTGGTTAACTGCAACTGTGTGAAAAATTTGTTACCAGATTTGAAAAGCAAATTAGATAAAACACTGCAAAACAGTGTAAAAATGGACCAATATTGGTTTTGATTTCATATTCGTGTATTGTCATCCAAATCTGAAAATTGTGCAAAGTTTTAGTTCGATTGGTCAACTGCAACCGCGTTAAAAATGAGTTACCAGATTTGAACTAAACACACACCAAAGCAAGTTAAATAAAACACTGTAATAATAAAAAACGAAATAAGCAAAAATGTACAAAAATAAATATGCGTTCGGTTGCTTATTTAGCCGTGTGTGTCAAATAAGTTTTTTGCCCATTCTGACCCCTAAATATTATCCGACCATCACCAAAATCAATAGGCTTCTTCCCCTCATCAACACCCAAAATTTGGTGACGATCCGATCAAAATTCCGACCTGTAGCGTGATTACATGGTTTAGATGGACAGACGGACGGACGGACACATGGACACACATAGCCAGATCGACTCAGCTCGTCGAGACAATTATTTTGGTATATATGTATAAGTATGCGTCTACTTTTTCGATGCGTTACAAACTTTTTGGGCAAAACCAACTTATAATACCCTCCCCACATAGTGGTGTAGGGTATAAACATTCGAAAACGATATCGTTTTCGATAGCAATGATATGGTGGGAATATACGTTCGCATGAGGACATGTATTAGGCTGGTTTTAACTCAAACGGAAAAAATCTATGTCGGTTCTTTAGGCGGCAAAACAATATCGTTTTCGAATGATTATACCCTACGCCACTATGTGGGCTATGTGTGTCCGTCCGTCTGTCCATCTAACCCTTGTAATCACGCTACATGTCGCAATTTTGATCCGATCGTCACCAAATTTTGGGTGTTGATGAGGGTCCCGGAGGAGAAGAAACCTATTGATTTTGGTGATGGTCGGATAATATTTAGGGGTCGGAATGGGCAAAAAGCTTATTTGGAGAAAAGTCAACGTTTTTTTCCAAAGCAAATATCTCAGCTTCCATAAGTAGAAAATATCACCTTTCTTACGATGTAAATGAGGTTGTCAAGGCGTAGCCAGGATCCAATCTAGGGGGGGGGGGGTTCAACTTCGTTTGTTTTTGGTTATGTGTACAGTACAACATGGACTTTGAAAGCTGTAGATGAAAAAAGACTGAACTCGTTTGAAATATGGATATATCGTCGAATTTTAAAGATCCCATGGACCGAGCGCATTACGAACGACGAAGTGTTAGAACGCATGCAAGTCGAACGCCAATTAATAAAAATTATAAAAACACAAAAAACCGCATATCTTGGTCACATTATGAGGCATGAAAAATATAAGCTTCTGCAAACAATTATCCAAACAAAAATCGATGGGAGAAGACCGAGAGGGCGACGGGAAACATCATGGCTCAAAAACATTCAAGACTGGACTGGACACCATAATGAAAGAACTCTTCTGAATGCCGCCAAAAACAGAAACTTATATATAAATTAATAAACTGATTTGTTAAATATACCAAATTATCATTATGTAATTGTATGATCGCTAAAACCCGAATACGGAATGGCAAATAAAGAAGAAGAAGTACAGTACAATACAAAATTTTAAAACCTTTATTTAGGTACTTATCTAATGAAAAACAAGTAAAAAACAAAAGTTGGCAACACTATGCCTGAGTAGCACGGAATTATTGAATTATTGATTTATAACTACGATTTCTACGGATGATATAAAATTTTTCAAGTTCTACGGTGTTTTACTTGAATTTAGTTGTTGATCTTCGATTGCTGCTCTGTTGTTTACACTTGTTGTTTACACGAACGATTGTTTATTATAACCTAATCGACAATGCCGTCAGCAGCCAAGTGCTCTGTTTGTTCTGGTAATATTTGCAAATCGAAGGGAGGAGTTCAATGTTGCCGCTGTGACCTTTGGGTGCATCCAGCATGTGTTGGGTTATCTAATGAACTACTGGACGCCTTGTCTACCAATAAGTCGCTTTCGTACACTTGTCCTACCTGTGTGAATAACAGCCCAGATGCTTCTAGCACGTCGTCGTTGCGGAGTGATTTTAACCGGCTTAATGAAAAAATTGACAGTTTGCTGCGAGTGCATGTCGAAGAAAGGAGTGAGGTTAAAAAGGCATTGGACGCTGTTGTGCAAATGAAGAATGATATGTCTGTGTTCTTTAAGAATGTTGAATCTCAAATTTTGGAATGCCACAATGTAATCAAAAAAGTTGATTCTAATACTGATGCAAAATTGTGTCAACTTCGACATGAGAACAATCTTTTGCATAGGAAAATAAATATAGCTGACATTATCATCAGTGGTTTGCCAGAAGGATTAGATAATTTTATAGAGCCAGTTGTCAAGCTTGGAGAGTTTTATGACATACCAATTATTCGTCACGATATTAATTATGCGTGCTACATCAGTCGAAAGAAATCTGTTTTAATAAAATTCAACGATGTCTTTATACGTGATAACATCATGAGGAAATACTTTAGTGGTCTTAAAACAAGAACTCCAATTGTATCCGATCTTGTAAATACTGGTTTGCCTGCTGAAGTTTCTGTTAACAACAGGATTTATCTCAACGACCACTTTTCGCCGGCTCTTAGTAAATTGCATGCTGACTGCAGAAAGCTTCTTAGGTACAAGATTATTACAAGGTTTAAGGTCACTAATTCTGATAAACTCATTGCGGAACTTACAATGATGGAACTAAGATTACCAACGATGCTGTTGGTTGTGAAGAATTACTTAATGGAACTCATTCCGGGGTATCAGTTCTATAGTATTTGTTACAATTTGTGGTTTGAGTCCGTTTTATAAGTACTGCCCTTGTCCGTCCGACTATGAACTGTCCATTTGCCTCTTAATAATAGTATAGGCCGTATTTTTAATGCTTACAATTTCGGTTTAACTATATTGGTTCCTCATTTTGTATATAGAATTGAAATTCTCTAAATTGCTTTTTCCTTTCACAATTTTTAATTTAGTTATTATTTTGTACGTATACACTTATGCATAATGTTGTACATTACTTACTGGCTTTAAGTTTAAGTTTATTTTTTGTCTTTTATTATCCAAATTCTTTCTCAATTATAGACTGCTGTGTTTATTACTGTTTTTGATCTCATTAACGTTCGATTAGCCAACATATTTGATGGAGATAGTTATTCGATATGATTTTTGAAATGAGATTTAGTATTAATTTTTTATGTATCTCACTATACTTTTTGGTCCCCGCCATATTCTCTTTATAATTATTTTTTGATGTCTTTAAACTCTAATCCTGGTCATATTGTCAGTGATAGCGCTTACTTTAAATCTGTATTACATCCTTACCAATCCCAATTCAAAATTGCGCATCTTAACTGCAGAAGTATAAAGCCACCAACAAATTTGGATGAGCTTAGAAGCATACTCAGAGATAGGGATTTTGATTTGTTTGCTGTTTGTGAAACATGGTTGTCTGATGACATTCCTGATCGTGCTGTAAAAATACCGGGCTACAAATTTGTACGCAATGATCGAATCACTGCTGGTAGGGGCGGAGGAGTAGGAATATATGTTTTGAACGGAATAAAATATAAATCTGTCTTTAAAACTCCTGAAGTAGGTTGTGAATCAATTTTTCTGGAGATTACTTATGGTGATATTACTTTTTTATTCGGTACTGTTTACCTTCCTAGGGGTGATTTGCGGATATTTGAAAACCATCATGGTGAACTTCTTGCTAGATATACCAATATTTTAATTTCTGGTGACTTCAACTGCAATCTTTTTAACTCCAGTAAGGCTAACTTGGTACGTTCACTTTGTGCAAGACTTGATTTGTCAGTAAGTCATAATTGTCGGCCAACACATTTCGATTTATCTTCGCGGTCAACATCTCCTATTGACTTTTGGCTTGTCAGTGATTTTAATTTGCTACGACTAGTGTTGACATATTGGAAAAATCGATAAACTCCTATTTGGATCGCCTTTTGAACTGGACCTCCTTAAATTCTTTAAAGGTCAATGCCTCCAAAACGAAAGCCATGATTTTTTGCCCTTACAATCGTTCGTTGGTGAATTTGAATCTGTTTCTTGGTAGTGATCAACTGGAATGTGTTGATAGACATAAATGTCTGGGTGTAGTTCTAGACACCAAATTAAATTTTAAACCCCATATTGATGGCATCGCTGGTAGAGTCTGGGGCGTTTTGCGGATAATAAGATCCACTAATATGTTCTTACCGCTTCGTGTTAGAAACATCATAGCTCACTCGCTTTTGATGTCCCAAGTTTTATATGGCTTAGAGGTTGTTTCGGGCACATGTTGGAATAATATTCTGAAGTTGAGGCGCATAGTAAATACTATAGTACGGTTTGTTTACAACACACCTAGGAGAAACCACATATCTAGTCATGTACAAAGGTTTCTGGGTTGTTCATTCAAAAATTTTCTGAAATAGTAATTTGATTTTGTTCTACAATGTTGTGAAGACTGGTAGGCCTATTGCCTTGCGTTCTATGTATGTTTATGTTTTCCAGATCCACCAAAAATCCTCAAGTTTTCATAAATCGTGTTGCTAGGTCCGTGTATGCTAGATCTTTTGTTGTTAGAATAGCTCGCATGTGGAATGGTTTACCGAATGACTTGAGAATTTTTTTCCCACTCTAACAACGTATTTCGACTTAAATTGATGTCGTTTCTTAATCAATCTCTTGTCCCTTGATTTGAGTGTTGGCAATATCTATCACTGGCATGACTTGTAATATTTTTTGTAATTTTCACATTCTTTTCTTTATATGGCTGGGGAGCCAACATGTATTTTGAGATCATTTTTATTCTGTATTTAATGAATATGAATTTATTATTACATAAGTATCAGGCGTATTTTACCTTTGTAATATATTATTGGCTACCTAGGCTTCTTTATTACTGAATAAATAAATGAAATGAAATGAAAAAAAACGTCCACCATGAAGTATTCTGAACTAATATGGAATAGATCATTTTCTTTCCGTTACGAAAGTACCATTGTCCACAACTTTAGGCGAATTTGTTTGACCACTTCCTAAACCAATTACCTACCACCTAACCTTATCTGGTCAGCTAAAATTGTGTACAATACTTGAAATTGGGCGGTATTTTTGTTTAGGGGCTATACCAAAACTATGTCCACAACCATTGGCGGAGAAGTATTTTGATCACCATGAACCTTTAATGCTAAATTGCACCCAATTTATAGAGAAAATATAAATAAAAACAAAAATTTTGAATGGGAGGTACCCAAAGAACGGGATTGATATGGACTATATCCAACTTGATACATGATTAGATGAAATAATACGATGTGCAAATTTTGGACCAAATCGATTGCTCCCATCGAGAGTTTTCGTTCACACCATTTTACAGAACATATTCTGAAACAAGCGAAATATACACCTAATGACATTGGATGCACATTCTCTTGTGGTTCGATCATAGTAATTTCTTAACAGATACATATAGGTACATAGCATAACTACATAATGTTAATATATGTATGTATGTCTCTGCTTACCTCTTTAACCCATTTCGTACTTGGTGTTCGATTTTTTGAACAGTAAACAAATTTTTAACAAGTTTTGGTATGTATTTTAAGTCTCATCTATAAAAAAATAAAAAAATCTTCCCTTGAAAACTCCCCCTCTTCTTAGATGGTAGGGGTACATTTTTGAAACCTATATCTTTGGATACTTTTTAAATTAATTTAAAAAATTAAAAAAATATGAAATTTAAAAAAGTAATCATGGTGAATTATTGCCAATATAGGGAACCGTTTCACAAAATATAAAGAAGATGATTTAGATGCTCAAGCACGCCTTTACATATGTGCAAAGTTGACTGATCAAAATTTCGAACACTGGTACTTATCATAAATGTCCGTGGCTATATCACAACGTGGAAATGTACTGACAAATTAGGGGGAAAAGTTATTATAGCCCCATAGAAGACTAAATACTAAATTTCAGCCATTTCTGTGGAATATTGAGGCCACAACCTTCAAAATACTAGAAATAGGAAGGTACCGTTCTATGGTGGCTATACTAAGGCGTGGACCTGTACCGACAAGTTTCTGGGCTAATAATAAATTAAATATTATAAATTAAGAAATAAATTATACTGTTTGGTATCTTCTAAGTAGCCTAGAGCTCGATCAATCACCATAACTATGTACCATAACTATATAACCATAAGCTTAAAAGTGGTTAACCTAAACATTTGTCAACCACATTTAAAAAGAAAAATATAGGTTATTCGAAAGATATTAGTCACGCATTTGCCGTTATAAAATAAAAACAAGTAAGAAAAGTCTATAGTCGGACGGAGTCGACCATGGGATACCCTGTACCACTATCCCTGGACAATCGCTCTCCACGGATTGTGAAAATGTAATTATCAAATATCAGAGATGTAATGTATAATACTTATGACCAAAAAATTTAGTTCACACAAACTAAAATGTAATGAAACCTACTTATGTAGTACTACTACTTCCGTTGTTTAACCGCTACGTTATTGAAATTTTTACCAATTTCACACAAAAGTTTCAGTCCATTTAACCCGCTAAGTATTATCTGATCTTCACGTTGGTTTGTACGCTTCTTCTTCATCATAAACTCAAACTTTGTTTAAAATTTTGCGGGTTATTACTTTGACCTACAGTGCCGCTACAAAATTGGTTGAAATTTTGTTTTTTGGTCCATTTCATTCGCTGAACATTTCACGATCATCAGCAAAAACTAATCATTTCCATAAATTTTGGCATACCAAATAAGGGGTCTAGGACGAATATTTCGTGGTGTTACATAAACTTTTGGAGAGACAATATGTAGCATGGGATAAAAATGTGGTTCTCTACACAGAACCCATTATCTATTAGGCAGTAGGCCCGTGATCTAGCAAACTCTTTATTGCAATTTTCATCAGAGGAAAGGTCAGTAGTTTTTTCCCATATGTAGGCTACTTTGCGAAATATATATGTCCTCAAGGAATTAAAATATCGACCAAAAATAAAAATTTTATATTTTTCATACAAAAGTAATGGTCCATTTCACCCGCTAAAGAATATCAGATCATCATTCAAAACTGTAGGCATCTTTTTCGACCTATACTCTTACCCGGTGCAAAATTTCGTGACTATTGATGTATAATTGCGACTTCTAGCGAGTTTATTATTACACTACAAACAAATAACGGAATATATTAGGTTGTAACTCTGTTACCTGATCATGCACACCAACATAATTGGCATCAATTGAAAGGTCAAGCGTTCTACTTTCAAGCATATCTCACTTGTTCGGCATGGCACTTCCAGGAATTAAGATATAAGATGTATATTAAAAATTTTTACAATTTTCACACAAAAGTTTTGGTCCATTTAACCCTCTAAATATTATCCGATCGCCATCTCAAATTGCAAGCTTCTTCTTTGTGATATACTCTTACTTTATTTAAAATTACGCGTTGATCGGACTATTATTGAGACCTACAGAGCCGCTAGAAAATTGGATAAATATTATGTTTTTGGTCCATTTCACCCGCTAAATATTTCACGATCATCACCAATAAGAATAGGCATATATTCTGATGTGAACCCGACCTCCATACAAAATTTCGTGACGATCGGTCCATAATTGCGGCCTGGAGCGTGTTTACAATTTATAATAGACAGACGGACGGACGGACACACATCTCAAAATCGCTTTATCTCGTCGAGATATGAAGATTGGTATACCACATTGGGGGTCTCCGACGAATATTTCGCGGTGTTACATGAATTTTTACCAAAACAAACTTATAATACCCTTTTCCACATTGTGGTATAGGGTATAAATAGTACATCAGAACATCTGCAATTTTTTTTTTTTCATAACAGTATAATTTTTCAAAATTTTTTGAAGGATCCAGGGGGGGGGCAGCTGCCCCACCCTGCCCATAGCTGGCTGCGCCCATGGTGGTTGTCGTAGGAGGTCAAACAACGAAGACATCGCAATAGCCGCAAATTGAACCCAACTTTTCATTTTTGCGATTTTAGTTATAATGACGAATATCACAGCTTTGGTTGGCAACTTTCCAAAAGCAAAGTCTGACTATGAAAGTAGAAAATCCCATCGTTCCCATCCTATTGATGGTTGGCATACATCCCACTTTTCCAGTTTTTTATTTGAGTTGTACTGACGATGCACTTAAATGCGTTTCAACAAAATTGACCTGTATTAATTAAGGCATTCAGAGGAAAGGCGCTAAGCTATCCCAATTTTAATATTTTGAATTTTACCAGTCAAGTGCTAATGCACAGAGGTAGTGGTGTAGGGTATCACATAGTCGGCCCCGACCCGACTATAGCCTTGGCTCACTTGTTCTCGATAGTTTTGCGGAGCTTCTTGATGTTTCTGTTATTTCTTTTTTATAATTGTGATTCGATATATAATACCTGATTTAGACTACTCATAAATCCTCCACTGGATTTATTAAATCCTTAACAAACCCCACAGCCAAATCTCTGTAGGTCATTTAGATATGAGTTTTTTAGCCGGATTTAGCGCATTATCAGGTTTTATTTGCTAAATCCGGCCATAATATACCAGATTTACCATACAAAAATAAATCCTCGTATTGCGTGGATTTGTTTTAAATCCAGCATAGTTCTTATGTGGTATCCGATGGAATTGCAATTTTCGAATTTCGAAAAAAGCTGAGTTGTGCTGAATTGTGCTAGGTTTGTGCCCATTTGTGCCGACAATTTTTTTTTCGAAATTCGAAAAAATGGCTAAGATGTTCGACAGAAGATTTTTTTCGTTGTTGACAGAATTGCAATTTTCGAATTTCGAAAAAATTAAAGTTGTGCTGTATTGTGCTTAGTTTGTGCTGCAAAAATTTTGTTGATATCTCGTACCATTTTCGAAAAAACCGATATTTTCGAATACATGACAGAATTGCAATTTTCGAATTTCGAAAAAACAAAAGTTGTGCTGAATTGTGCTCAGTTTGAGCCTTAAAAATTTGTTCGATATCTCCTACCATTTTCGAAAAAACCGATATTTTCGAAAATATGATAGAATTGCAATTTTGGAATTTCGAAAAAAACAAAAGTAGTGCTGAATTCTACTCAATTTGTGCCAACTTGTGCCGTTTACATTTTTTCAATATCTCTAACCGTTTTCAAGATATAGCAATTTCGAAAAACAAGTATTTTGTATGAAAAATCACTGTAATTTCTGTAATAATGCAAATATCGGGATGATCTTTTTTGTGCTGAGCTGGATTCGCACATTTCGTATCATTTCGGCACAAATGGGCACAAACCTAGCACAGTTCAGCACAACTCAGCTTTTTTCGAAATTCGAAAATTGCAATTCCATCGGATACCACATCTTTTCTAGTCTTTATAGTTGTATTCAGTTTTTTGCAACATGTTGCTAAAAAATACAAAAAGTTGCAAGCTGGCACATGAAACAAGGTAGATGCATTGGTGAATTGCTACCAATGAATGCAAACAAACAAACGGATTCCCGTACCAATCACACAAAGTCACAAACTTTTAGTTTCTCTGAATCGTTTCGCTCTCAAAACAAAACCACAAACTTTTCAATTCAAAAATACGAAAATACGTAAAGCTATTTGAAAGGTTTTTTTAGTTGATTTCATATGTAATATTGACACAAAGTATATAAATTCAATAGAGGGGGTTCACGATATTTTACATGAAATTTTGAAATTTGGAACAGAGTGTAGTATGTATAGTATTTGTGTTTGGATGTTTAGAATTGAAAATGAACATCGGCCACGTTCGCTATAGTCCCCATACAAAAGTTCCGTCTGGTATTTTGATGTTTTTAACTCTAACAGAATTGAAGCAATAACTAAATAATCTTTCAAATAAATATTTCCCAGAATTTTCAAACACATTAGGTCTTATTTGGCAATTTGAGTTCTAATTCCCCCAGAGAATTGCTAATATAGGTCTAAGTTTCGAAGCTATTTCCTAACTTTTAAAAATATCTATTTGTCTGTAACATGGAGTTTGGAAATACTTTTGGTGGGAGAACCTCCACGCAGAAAGTGGTTAAAATAGATTCAAGTTTGAATACAGGGATTGCATTCGCGAATATGTCAAACAGATATATACAGTGTTTTAATGTTGTGGAGGATATAAACGGTTTGGCCCACACATAACGTCTTTGTTTCTTCTTTAAAGTACATATCCAGTTATCACATACTAACTTCAGTCCCATTTAAAAAGTTTTGTGTTATTTTGCCTTATTAAGTTTTCAATTGAACACATTTTTAACCGGCAAAAAAATCTATCTCAAAAAATTGTTAATGTTTTGTATACCATCAATTAATTAATTGAAATAATAGCCTCCAAAAAGAAGAATAGAATACGAGTTTATATATACTTGTATTTCCAATCAAAAATTATCTACGGCTTATTTTTTCCAAGCTGGATATTGTAAGAAATTAATATGATTTTATTCATTTTGCCTTATTAAAGATAATATTTTATGTCAAAAAAAAAAAAAAAAAAAAAAAACACCAAAACATTCTATTTTAGGAGATTTGAAAGAATTCGTGCAAGCCACAAAAAAAACAAGTGAGCAAAGGCTATAGTCGGGACGGGGCCGACCATGTGATACCCTACACCACTACCCCTGTGCATAAGCTTTTCACTGGTAAACATTTCTTTTAGGGAATATAAACCGACTACCACCAAAAATAATATGCCTCTTTGTCTCTGGGACAACCATAAGCAACCAAAATTTCGTGACTATCCGATCAAAATTACGACCTGTAGCTTGATTGCAAAAAAATGGAAGAATTGGATGCATTACCGACTATTGTGGTATCTCCCTTGTTTGACCACCTTCGCCAACCTGCTTTACACTAATGTAAAGGTAATATTTTCTTCTTCCATTGACCGGCTTTGTCGTTGGAATACCCCTTTGAATTTGTCTCCAAATGAGTTTTTCCCCATTCCAACCCCTAAATATTATCCGGCTATCACCAAAATCAATAGGCTTCTTCCTATGTGGGACCCGCATCAACTCCCAAAAAATTCGTGACGATCCGATTAAAATTGCGACCTGTAGCGTGATTACAAACAAATCGGAAAATGGGATGCATTACCGACTATTGCGATATCTCTGTTGTTTGAGCAGCTACGACTTTACATCGCACAGAGGGGAAACGTAGGCCTAAAGTTGCTCAAAACTCAAAATATGAAAATCGTTTTTTTATGAAAAAATGTTGATAAACGGCAGCCAGACTCTTTTCTACATTTGCTATAACCATCCTCGACTTTGTAAGATTAACCAATCCAATGCAGCAGTCGATTGAACTCAGCCATACTGAAAACAAAAAGTAAAATTTCGAAAACTAAGAAATTAGGTGAACATTAAAATGACATTATTTTGGCGAAAATTAATATTTTTCAAGATTTATTGTTTTTGTACAGTCTCCGAACAAGATTAACATTTAAAATTTACAGATTGATTCTACATCTTTGCTCTTTAATAGTGGTGATACATATCCTCTTTATACAAATTTTTTATGCTAATTTTTAAGATTACTACAATTTCAATAGTGAAAAAGTCTATTTCCCCGTCGTTTCCCGAACATAGTTTCTTCTAATGTTTATGCGCTTAAGTCTCAAATATCAGATTCAGTCATAAAAAATTGCGCATATTTGCGCCATTCCGAAAAAATCTAATTTTTCTCAACTAAAATATGAAATATTTTTATATGGAATTGCAAGGTTTACTCACACTAAATTTTGTTCCGCCTCATAACCGGGACTCTTATTTATAAGACTAAACCAACACCTATCAAATATGTTTGCATTATTCAGAAACATTCACGGTTTTTCTCATGTGAATTGAGAAAAATTTAATTTATGTAAGTTTCAAAAAATAAAATTTGGAATGAAATATATGTATATGGGACTATATATACATCTGTACCGATTTGTTTGAAAAATGGCTCAATGTTTTTTTAGGCTAGTTCAGGTTGCATGTGTCAAATTTCAGTGATTTTGGTGCATTTTTATCTCATATCAGATGCGAATATATATGGAAGCTGCATCCAAATCTGGACCGATTTTCATTATTTTCTATAGGATTAATCCTTGTACAGAAGATATGCTTTGTGCAAAATTTTATATCAATTCGACTATAAATGAGCTTTCTAGGGCTTTTGATCAAATTTTAACACAAGTTTCCCCTCTGTGCATCGTTGTAAAGGTGATATTTTCTACTTTCCTTGCCAGGTTTTGCTTTTGATATACCTCTTAAAAAACAGAGATTTTGGCTTTGAAATAAAACGTAGACCTTTTCTCCAAATAAGTTTTTGCCCATTCCGAGCCTTGAATATTATCCGACCATCATTAAAATCAGTAGGCTTCTTCCTCTGTGGGACCCCCATTAACCCCCAAAATTTCGTGACCATCCGATCAAAATTGCGACCTGTAGCGTGATTACAAAAAAATCGGAAAATGGGATGCATTATCGGCTATTGCAATATCTTTGCTATTTGACCACCTACGACAACCTGCTTTACACCGTTGTAAAGGTGATATTTCCTACTTTCCTTATCAGGTTTTGCTTTTGATATACCTCTTAAAGAAACAGAGATATTGGCTTTGAAATAAAATGTTGACTTTTCTCCAAATAAGTGTTTGCCCATTCCGACCCCTAAATATTATCCGACCATCACCAAAATCAATAGGCTTCTTCATCTGTGAGACCCCCATTAACCCTGAAATTTTCGTGATGATCCGATCAATATTGTGTCCTGTAGCGTGATTTCCAAAAAATTAGACAAATGGGATGTATTACCGACTATTGCGATATCTCCGTTATTTGGTTACCTACGCCGACCTAGTTTGCATCATTGTAAAGACGGGATCTTCTACTTTCATAGTCAGGCTTCGCTTTTGGAAAATTTTCAACCAAAGCTGTGATATTTGTCAATATAATTAAAATCGCAAAAATGAAAATTGGGGTTTTAATTGCTACTATTGCGATATCTTCGTTGTTTGATCACCTACGAGCACCTACTTTACATCATTAGAAAGGCGATATTTTCTGCTTTCATTGTCAGGTTTTGCTTTTGGTATACCCCATATAGAAGCTGAGATATTGGCTTTGGAAAAAAACGTTGTCTTTTTATCCACCTAAGTTTTTTGCCCTTTCCGACCCCTAAAAATTATCCGACCATCACCAAAATCAATAGGCTTCTTCCCCTCCGGGACCCCCATCAACATCCAAAATTTCGTGACGATCCGATCAAAATTGCGGCCTGTAGCGTGATTACAAGGTTTAGATGGACAGACGGACAGACGGACGGACTGACGGACGGACACACATAGCCAGATCGACTCAGCTCGTCGAGACATTCATTTTGATATATATAAGTATGGGTCTACGACCATTATTTCGACGCGTTACAAACATTTTGGCCAAAACCAACTTATAATACCCTCCCCACATAGTGGTGTAGGGTATAAAAAAAAAAAAAAATCAGAAGAAAAAAAAAAAACAAGTAAAAAAGTATCAGTCGGCTTTGCCGACAGAGATATACCCACAGCCTAACTACGTACAGAATTTTGTGGCTCTTTTTGGACATTTAAACTTGCCGACAAATATGTGGATTAGGATTAAAGTTCTAAATTTTGCGGAGGAAGTACTTGAAGGAATGGACCGATATAGTCCATTATTGTTGATTGATATAGCGCTTACTAATCATTTTAGTGGGTCATAGTATAACTCTTGGATCGGTATTAGTTTTAGATCAAATTGGTTGCCCCGTTATAGAAAAGTCGTGATATCTCCGAAACTAGAAGAGATAGAGAATTAAAAGTACACTCATAGAAAAGTCGTGATATCTCCGAAACAAGAAGATATAGAGCATTCAAAGTACACTTATAGAAATGTCGTGATATCTCCGAAACAAGAAGAGATAGAGCATTTAAAGTACACTTATAGAAAAGTCGTGATATCTCCGAAACTAAAATAGATAGACCATTAAAAGTACACCTATAAAAAAGTCGTGATATCTCCGAAACCAGAAGAGATAGGGCATTAAAAGTGCACTTATAGAAAAGTCGTGATATCTCCGAAACTAAAATAGATAGACCAGTAAAAGTACACCTATAAAAAAGTTGTGATATCTCCGCAACTAGAATATATAGAGCATTAAAAGTATACTTATAGAAAAGTCGTGATATCTCCGAAACTAGAAGAGATAGAGCATTAAAAGTACACCTAATAAAAGGTGTGATATCTCCGAATCTAGAAGAGATAGAGCATTAAAAGTACACTTATAGAAAGGTCGTGATATCTCCGAATCTAAAAGAGATAGAGCATTAAAAGTGCACCTATAGAAAAGTCGTGATATCTCCGAAACTAAAAGAGATAGAGCATTAAAAGTGCACTTATAGAAAAGTCGTGATATCTCCGAAACTAGAAGGTATAGAGCATTAAAAGTACACCTATAAAAAGTCGTGATATTTCCGAAGCTATAAGATATAGAGCATTAAAAGCACACCTATAAAAAAGTCGTGATATCTCCGAAACTAGAAGAGATAGAGCATTAAAAGTACACCTATAAAAAAGTCGTGATATCTCCGAAACCAGAAGAGATAGAGCATTAAAAGTGCACTTATAGAAAAGTCGTGATATCTCCGAAACTAAAATAGATAGACCATTAAAAGTACACTTATAGAAAAGTCTTGATATCTCCGAAACTAAAATAGATAGAGCATTAAAAGTCGTGATATTTTCGATGCTAGAAGAGATAGAACATAAAAAGCACAACTATAAAAAAGTCGTGATATCTCCGAAACTAGAAGAGATAGAGCATTAAAAGCACACCTATAAAAAAGTAGTGATATCTCCAAAACCAGAAGAGATAGAACATTAAAAGTGCACTTTTAGAAAAGTCGTGATATCTCCGAAACTAAAATATATAGACCATTAAAAGTACACTTATAGAAAAGTCGTGATATCTCTAAAACCAGAAGATATAGAGCATTAAAAGTACACTTATAGAAAGCATTAAAAGTACACCTATAAAAAAGTCGTGATATCTCCGAAACTAGAAGAGATAGAGCATTAAAAGTACACTTATAGGAAAGTCCTGATATCTCCGAAACTAGAAGAGATAGTGCATTCAAATTACACTTATAGAAAAGTCCTGATATCTCCGAAACGAGAAGAGATAGAGCATTAAAAGTACACTTATAGAAAAGTCTTGATATCTCCGAAACTAGAAGGGATAGAGCATTAAAAGTACATCTATAAAAAAGTCGTGATATCTCCGAAACTAGAAAAGATAGAGCATTAAAAGTACACCTGAAAAAAGGCGTGATATCACCGAAATCAGTAGATATAGAGCATTAAAAGTACACTTATAGAAAAGTCCTGATATCTCCGAAACTAGAAGAGATAGAGCATTAAAAGTACACTTATAGAAAAGTCGTGATATCTCTGAAACTAGAAGAGACAAAGCATTAAAAGTACACCAATAAAAAGTCGTGATATCTCCGAAACTAGAAGAGATAGAGCATTAAAAGTAAACCTATAAAAAGTCGTGATATCTCCGAAACTAGAAGAGATATAGCATTAAGAGTACACTTATAGAAAAGTCCTGATATCTGCGAAACTAGAAGACATAGAGCATTAAAAGTACGCCTGTAAAATAGTCGTGATATCTCCGAAACTAGAAGAGATAGAACATTAATAGTACACGTATAGAAAAGTCGTGATATCTCCGAAACTAGAAGGGATAGAGCATTAAAAGTACACTTATTGAAAAGTCCTGATATCTCCGATCATAGAAGAGATAGAGCATTAAAGGTACACTTATGGAAAATTCGTGATATCTCCGAAACTAGAAGAGATAGAGCATTAAAAGTACACCTATAAAAAAAGTCGTGATATCTCCGAAACTAGAAGAGATAAAGCATTAAAAGTACACTTGTAGAAAAGTCGTGATATCTGCGAAACTAGAAGGGATAGAACATTAAAAGTACACTTATAGAAAAGTCCTGATATCTCCGAAACTAGAAGAGATAGAGCATTAAAAGTACACCTATAAAAAAAATCGTGATATCTCCGAAACTAGAAGAGATAAAGCAATAAAAGTACTCTTGTAGAAAAGTAGTGATATCTCCGAAACTAGCAGAGATAGAGCATTAAAAGTACACTTAAAAAAGTCGTGATATCTCCGAAACTAGAAGAGATAGAGCATTAAATGTACACTTATAGAAAAGTCCTGATATCTTCGAAACTAGAAGAGATAGAGCATTAAACGTACACATAGAAAAGTCGTAAAAGTACACTTATGGAAAATTCGTGATATCTCTGAAACTAGAAGAGATAGGACATTAAAAGTACACTTATAGAAAAGTCGTGATATCTCCGAAACTAGAAGAGATAGAGCATTAAAAGTACACCTATAAAAAAGTCGTGATATCTCCGAAACTAGAAGAGATAGAGCATTAAAAGCACACCTATAAAAAAGTAGTGATATCTCCAAAACCAGAAGAGATAGAACATTAAAAGTGCACTTTTAGAAAAGTCGTGATATCTCCGAAACTAAAATATATAGACCATTAAAAGTACACTTATAGAAAAGTCGTGATATCTCTAAAACCAGAAGATATAGAGCATTAAAAGTACACTTATAGAAAGCATTAAAAGTACACCTATAAAAAAGTCGTGATATCTCCGAAACTAGAAGAGATAGAGCATTAAAAGTACACTTATAGGAAAGTCCTGATATCTCCGAAACTAGAAGAGATAGTGCATTCAAATTACACTTATAGAAAAGTCCTGATATCTCCGAAACGAGAAGAGATAGAGCATTAAAAGTACACTTATAGAAAAGTCTTGATATCTCCGAAACTAGAAGGGATAGAGCATTAAAAGTACATCTATAAAAAAGTCGTGATATCTCCGAAACTAGAAAAGATAGAGCATTAAAAGTACACCTGAAAAAAGGCGTGATATCACCGAAATCAGTAGATATAGAGCATTAAAAGTACACTTATAGAAAAGTCCTGATATCTCCGAAACTAGAAGAGATAGAGCATTAAAAGTACACTTATAGAAAAGTCGTGATATCTCTGAAACTAGAAGAGACAAAGCATTAAAAGTACACCAATAAAAAGTCGTGATATCTCCGAAACTAGAAGAGATAGAGCATTAAAAGTAAACCTATAAAAAGTCGTGATATCTCCGAAACTAGAAGAGATATAGCATTAAGAGTACACTTATAGAAAAGTCCTGATATCTGCGAAACTAGAAGACATAGAGCATTAAAAGTACGCCTGTAAAATAGTCGTGATATCTCCGAAACTAGAAGAGATAGAACATTAATAGTACACGTATAGAAAAGTCGTGATATCTCCGAAACTAGAAGGGATAGAGCATTAAAAGTACACTTATTGAAAAGTCCTGATATCTCCGATCATAGAAGAGATAGAGCATTAAAGGTACACTTATGGAAAATTCGTGATATCTCCGAAACTAGAAGAGATAGAGCATTAAAAGTACACCTATAAAAAAGTCGTGATATCTCCGAAACTAGAAGAGATAAAGCATTAAAAGTACACTTGTAGAAAAGTCGTGATATCTGCGAAACTAGAAGGGATAGAACATTAAAAGTACACTTATAGAAAAGTCCTGATATCTCCGAAACTAGAAGAGATAGAGCATTAAAAGTACACCTATAAAAAAAATCGTGATATCTCCGAAACTAGAAGAGATAAAGCAATAAAAGTACTCTTGTAGAAAAGTAGTGATATCTCCGAAACTAGCAGAGATAGAGCATTAAAAGTACACTTAAAAAAGTCGTGATATCTCCGAAACTAGAAGAGATAGAGCATTAAATGTACACTTATAGAAAAGTCCTGATATCTTCGAAACTAGAAGAGATAGAGCATTAAACGTACACATAGAAAAGTCGTAAAAGTACACTTATGGAAAATTCGTGATATCTCTGAAACTAGAAGAGATAGGACATTAAAAGTACACTTATAGAAAAGTCGTGATATCTCCGAAACTAGAAGAGATAGAGCATTAAAAGTACACCTATAAAAAAGTCGTGATATCTCCGAAACTAGAAGAAATAAAGCATTAAAAGTACTCTTGTAGAAAAGTCGTGATATCTCCGAAACTAGCAGAGATAGAGCATTAAAAGTACACTTATAGAAAAGTCGTGATATCTCCGATCATAGAAGAGATAGAGCATTAAAGGTACACTTATGGAAAATTCGTGATATCTCCGAAACTAGAAGAGATAGAGCATTAAAAGTACACCTATAAAAAAAGTCGTGATATCTCCGAAACTAGAAGAGATAAAGCATTAAAAGTACACTTGTAGAAAAGTCGTGATATCTGCGAAACTAGAAGGGATAGAACATTAAAAGTACACTTATAGAAAAGTCCTGATATCTCCGAAACTAGAAGAGATAGAGCATTAAAAGTACACCTATAAAAAAAATCGTGATATCTCCGAAACTAGAAGAGATAAAGCAATAAAAGTACTCTTGTAGAAAAGTAGTGATATCTCCGAAACTAGCAGAGATAGAGCATTAAAAGTACACTTAAAAAAGTCGTGATATCTCCGAAACTAGAAGAGATAGAGCATTAAATGTACACTTATAGAAAAGTCCTGATATCTTCGAAACTAGAAGAGATAGAGCATTAAACGTACACATAGAAAAGTCGTGATATCAACTAGAAGAGATAGAGCATTAATCGTACACTTATAGAAAAGTCGTGATATCTCCGAAACTAGAAGAGATAGAGCATTAAAAGTACACTTATAGAAAAGACCTGATATCTCCGAATTTAGAAGAGATAGAACATTAAAAGTACACTTATAGAAAAGTCCTGATATCTCCGAAACTAGAAGAGATAGAGCATTAAAATTACACTTATAGAAAAGTCCTGATATCTCCGAAACTAGAAGAGATAGAGCATTAAAAGTACACTTATAGAAAAGTCCTGATATCTGCGAAACTAGAAGAGATAAAACAATAAAAGTACACTTATAGAAAAGTCCTGATATCTCCGAAACTAGAAGAGATAGAGCATTAAAATTACACCTATAGAAAAGTCCGGATATCTCCGAAACTAGAAGAGATAGAGCATTAAAAGTACACTTAAAGAAAAATCCTGATATCTCCGAAACTAGAAGGGATAGAACATTAAAAGTACACTTATGGAAAAGTCGTGATATCTCCGAAACTAAACGGGATAGAGCATTAAACGTACACTTATAGAAAAGTGGTAATATGTCCAAAACTAGAAGAGATAGAGAATTAAAAGTACACTTATAGAAAAGTCGTGATATCTCTGAAACTAGAAGAGGCAAGGCATTAAAAGTACACCTAAAAAAGTCGTGATATCTCCGGAACTAGAAGAGATAGAGCATTAAAAGTACACCCATAAAAAGTCGTGATATCTCCGAAACTAGAAGAGATAGAGCATTAAAAGTAAACCTGTAAAAAAGTCGTGATATCTCCGAAACTAGAAGAGATAGAGCATTAAAAGTACACTTATAGAAAAGTCGTGATATCTACGAAACTAGAAGAGATAGAGTATTAAAAGTACACTTATAGAAAAGTCGTGATATCTCCGAAACTAGCAGAGATAGAGCATTAAAAGTACACTTATAAAAAAGTCGTGATATCTCCGAAACTAGAAGAGATAGAGCATTAAAAGTACACTTATAGAAAAGTCGTGATATCTCCGAAACTAGAAGAGATAGAACATTAAAAGTACACTTATAGAAAAGTCCTGATATCTCCGAAACTAGAAGAGATAGAGCATTAAAATTACACTTATAGAAAAGTCCTGATATCTCCGAAACTAGAAGAGATAGAGCATTAAAAGTACACTTATAGAAAAGTCCTGATATCTGCGAAACTAGAAGAGATAAAACATTAAAAGTACACTTATAGAAAAGTCCTGATATCTCCGAAACTAGAAGAGATAGAGCATTAAAATTACACCTATAGAAAAGTCCTGATATCTCCGAAACTAGAAGAGATAGAGCATTAAAAGTACACTTATAGAAAAATCCTGATATCTCCGAAACTAGAAGAGATAGAACATTAATAGTACACTTATAGAAAAGTCGTGATATCTCCGAAACTAGAAGGGATAGAGCATTAAACGTACACTTATAGAAAAGTGGTAATATGTCCAAAACTAGAAGAGATATAGCATTAAAAGTACACTTACAGAAAAGTCGTGATATCTCTGAAACTAGAAGAGACAAGGCATTAAAAGTACACCTATAAAAAGTCGTGATATCTCCGAAACTAGAAGAGATAGAGCATTAAAAGTACACCCATAAAAAGTCGTGATATCTCCGAAACTAGAAGAGATAGAGCATTAAAATTACACCTGTAAAAAAGTCGTGATATCTCCGAAACTAGAAGAGATAGAGCATTAAAAGTACACTCATAGAAAAGTCGTGATATCTCCGAAACTAGAAGAGATAGAGCATTAAAATTACACCTTCAGAAAAGTCGTGATATCTCCGAAATTAGAAGAGATAGAGCATTAAAAGTGCACCTATAAAAAGTCGTGATATTTCCGAAACTAGAAGAGATAGAGCATTAAAAGTACACTTATAGAAAAGTAGTGATATCTCCGAAACTAGAAGAAATAGAGCATTGAAAGCATACCTATAAAAAAGTAGTGTTATCTCCGAAACTAGAAGAGAAGAGCATTAAAAGGACACTTATAGAAAAGTCGTGATATCTACGAAACTAAAAGAGATAGAGCATTAAAAGTGCACCTATAAAAAGTCGTGATATCTCCGAAACTAGAAGAGATAGAGCATTAAAAGTACACTTATAGAAAAGTAGTGATATCTCCGAAACTAGAAGAGATAGAGCATTGAAAGCATACCTATAAAAAAGTAGTGTTATCTCCGAAACTAGAAGAGAAGAGCATTAAAAGTACACTTATTGAAAAGTCGTGATATCTCCGAAACTAGAAGAGATAGAGCATTAAAAGTGATATCTCCGAAACTAGAAGAGATAGAGCATTAAAAGTACACTTATAGAAAAGTAGTGATATCTCCGAAACTAGAAAAGATAGAGCATTGAAAGCATACCTATAAAGAAGTAGTGTTATCTCCGAAACTAGAAGAGAAGAGCATTAAAAGTACACTTATTGAAAAGTCGTGATATCTCCGAAACTAGAAGAGATAGAGCATTAAAAGTACACTTATAGAAAAGTCGTGATATCTCCGAAACTAGAAGAGATAGAGCATTAAAAGTACACTCATAGAAAAGTCGTGATATCTCCGAAACTAGAAGAGATAGAGCATTAAAATTACACCTTCAGAAAAGTCGTGATATCTCCGAAATTAGAAGAGATAGAGCATTAAAAGTGCACCTATAAAAAGTCGTGATATTTCCGAAACTAGAAGAGATAGAGCATTAAAAGTACACTTATAGAAAAGTAGTGATATCTCCGAAACTAGAAGAAATAGAGCATTGAAAGCATACCTATAAAAAAGTAGTGTTATCTCCGAAACTAGAAGAGAAGAGCATTAAAAGGACACTTATAGAAAAGTCGTGATATCTACGAAACTAGAAAAGATAGAGCATTGAAAGCATACCTATAAAAAAGTAGTGTTATCTCCGAAACTAGAAGAGAAGAGCATTAAAAGTACACTTATTGAAAAGTCGTGATATCTCCGAAACTAGAAGAGATAGAGCATTAAAAGTGCACCTATAAAAAGTCGTGATATCTCCGAAACTAGAAGAGATAGAGCATTAAAAGTACACTTATAGAAAAGTAGTGATATCTCCGAAACTAGAAAAGATAGAGCATTGAAAGCATACCTATAAAAAAGTAGTGTTATCTCCGAAACTAGAAGAGAAGAGCATTAAAAGTACACTTATTGAAAAGTCGTGATATCTCCGAAACTAGAAGAGATAGAGCATTAAAAGTGCACCTATAAAAAGTCGTGATATCTCCGAAACTAGAAGAGATAGAGCATTAAAAGTACACTTATAGAAAAGTAGTGATATCTCCGAAACTAGAAAAGATAGAGCATTGAAAGCATACCTATAAAAAAGTAGTGTTATCTCCGAAACTAGAAGAGAAGAGCATTAAAAGTACACTTATTGAAAAGTCGTGATATCTCCGAAACTAGAAGAGATAGAGCATTAATAGTGCACCTATAAAAAGTCGTGATATCTCCGAAACTAGAAGAGATCGAGCATTAAAAGTACACTTATAGAAAAGTAGTGATATCTCCGAAACTAGAAGAGAAAGAGCATTAAAAGTACACTTATAGAAAAGTCGTGATATCTACGAAACTAGAAAAGATAGATCATTAAAAGTACACCTATAAAATGCCATGATATCTCCGAAACTAGAATAGATAGAGCATTAAAAGTCGTGATATCTCCGAAACTAGAAGAGATAGAGCATTAAAAGTACACTCATAAAAAAAGTCGTGATATCTCCGAAACTAGAAGAGATACAGCATTAAAAGTACACATATAAAAAAAGTTGTAATATCTCCGAAACTAGAAGAAATAGAGCATTAAAAGTACACTTATAGAAAAGTCGTGATATCTCTGAAACTAGAAGATATAGAGCATTAAAAGTACACTTATAGTAAAGTCGTGATATCTCCGAACCTAGAAGAGACAGAGCATTAATAGTACACCTATAAAAAACTCGTGGTATCTCCGAAACTAGAAGAGATAGAGCACTAAAAGTACACTTATAGAAAAGTCGTGCTATCTCCGAAACTAGAAGAGATAGAGCATTAAAAGTACACTTATAGAAAAGTCGTGATATCTCCGAAACTAGAAGAGATAGAGCATTAAAAGTACACTTATAGAAAAGTCGTGATATCTCTGAAACTAGAAGAGACAGATCATTAAAAGTACACTTATAGAAAAGTCGTTATATCTCTGAAACTAGAAGAGACAGAGCATTAAAAGTACACCTATAAAAAGTCGTCATATCTCCGAAACTAGAAGAGATGGAGCATTAAAAGTACACTTATAGAAAAGTAGTGATATCTCTGAAACTAGAAGAGATAGAGCATTAAAAGTACACTTATAGAAAAATCCTGATATCTCCGAAAGTAGAAGAGATAAATCATTAAAAGTACACTTATACAAAAGTCGTGATATCTACGAAACTAGAAGAGATAGAGCATTAATAGTACACTTATAGAAAAGTCCTGATATCTCCGAAACTAGAAGGGATAGAGCATTAAGAGTACACTTATAGAAAAGTCCTGATATCTCCGAAACTAGAAGAGATATAGCATTAAAAGTACACTTATAGAAAAGTAGTGATATCTCCGAAACTAGAAGAGATAGAGCATTAAAAGTACACTTATAGAAAAATCCTGATATCTCCGAAAATAGAAGAGATAGAGCATTAAAAGTACACTTATAGAAAAGTCGTGATATCTACGAAAATAGAAGAGATATAGCATTAAAAGTACACTTATAGAAAAGTCGTGATATCTCCGAAACTAGAAGAGATAGAGCATTAATAGTACACTTATAGAAAAGTCCTGATATCTCCGAAACTAGAAGGGATAGAGCATTAAAAGTACACTTATAGAAAAGTCGTGATATCTCCGAAACTAGAAGAGATATAGCATTAAAAGTACACTTATAGAAAAGTCGTGATATCTCTGAAACTGGAAGAGACAAAGCATTAAAAGTACACATATAAAAAGTCGTGATATCTCCGAAACTAAAAGAGATAGAGCATTAAAAGTACTCCTATAAAAGTCGCGATATCTCCGAAACTAGAAGAGATAGAGCATTAAAAGTACATTTATAAAAAAGTCGTGATATCTCCGAAACTAGAAGAGATAGAGCATTAAAATTACACCTTCAGAAAAGTCGTGATATCTCCGAAATTAGAAGAGATAGAGCATTAAAAGTGCACCTATAAAAAGTCGTGATATTTCCGAAACTAGAAGAGATAGAGCATTAAAAGTACACTTATAGAAAAGTAGTGATATCTCCGAAACTAGAAGAAATAGAGCATTGAAAGCATACCTATAAAAAAGTAGTGTTATCTCCGAAACTAGAAGAGAAGAGCATTAAAAGGACACTTATAGAAAAGTCGTGATATCTACGAAACTAGAAAAGATAGAGCATTGAAAGCATACCTATAAAAAAGTAGTGTTATCTCCGAAACTAGAAGAGAAGAGCATTAAAAGTACACTTATTGAAAAGTCGTGATATCTCCGAAACTAGAAGGGATAGAGCATTAAAAGTGCACCTATAAAAAGTCGTGATATCTCCGAAACTAGAAGAGATAGAGCATTAAAAGTACACTTATAGAAAAGTAGTGATATCTCCGAAACTAGAAAAGATAGAGCATTGAAAGCATACCTATAAAAAAGTAGTGTTATCTCCGAAACTAGAAGAGAAGAGCATTAAAAGTACACTTATTGAAAAGTCGTGATATCTCCGAAACTAGAAGAGATAGAGCATTAAAAGTGCACCTATAAAAAGTCGTGATATCTCCGAAACTAGAAGAGATAGAGCATTAAAAGTACACTTATAGAAAAGTAGTGATATCTCCGAAACTAGAAAAGATAGAGCATTGAAAGCATACCTATAAAAAAGTAGTGTTATCTCCGAAACTAGAAGAGAAGAGCATTAAAAGTACACTTATTGAAAAGTCGTGATATCTCCGAAACTAGAAGAGATAGAGCATTAATAGTGCACCTATAAAAAGTCGTGATATCTCCGAAACTAGAAGAGATCGAGCATTAAAAGTACACTTATAGAAAAGTAGTGATATCTCCGAAACTAGAAGAGAAAGAGCATTAAAAGTACACTTATAGAAAAGTCGTGATATCTACGAAACTAGAAAAGATAGATCATTAAAAGTACACCTATAAAATGCCATGATATCTCCGAAACTAGAATAGATAGAGCATTAAAAGTCGTGATATCTCCGAAACTAGAAGAGATAGAGCATTAAAAGTACACTCATAGAAAAGTCGTGATATCTCCGAAACTAGAAGAGATACAGCATTAAAAGTACACATATAAAAAAAGTTGTAATATCTCCGAAACTAGAAGAAATAGAGCATTAAAAGTACACTTATAGAAAAGTCGTGATATCTCTGAAACTAGAAGATATAGAGCATTAAAAGTACACTTATAGTAAAGTCGTGATATCTCCGAACCTAGAAGAGACAGAGCATTAATAGTACACCTATAAAAAACTCGTGGTATCTCCGAAACTAGAAGAGATAGAGCACTAAAAGTACACTTATAGAAAAGTCGTGCTATCTCCGAAACTAGAAGAGATAGAGCATTAAAAGTACACTTATAGAAAAGTCGTGATATCTCCGAAACTAGAAGAGATAGAGCATTAAAAGTACACTTATAGAAAAGTCGTGATATCTCTGAAACTAGAAGAGACAGATCATTAAAAGTACACTTATAGAAAAGTCGTTATATCTCTGAAACTAGAAGAGACAGAGCATTAAAAGTACACCTATAAAAAGTCGTCATATCTCCGAAACTAGAAGAGATGGAGCACTAAAAGTACACTTATAGAAAAGTAGTGATATCTCTGAAACTAGAAGAGATAGAGCATTAAAAGTACACTTATAGAAAAATCCTGATATCTCCGAAAGTAGAAGAGATAAATCATTAAAAGTACACTTATAGAAAAGTCGTGATATCTACGAAACTAGAAGAGATAGAGCATTAATAGTACACTTATAGAAAAGTCCTGATATCTCCGAAACTAGAAGGGATAGAGCATTAAGAGTACACTTATAGAAAAGTCCTGATATCTCCGAAACTAGAAGAGATATAGCATTAAAAGTACACTTATAGAAAAGTAGTGATATCTCCGAAACTAGAAGAGATAGAGCATTAAAAGTACACTTATAGAAAAATCCTGATATCTCCGAAAATAGAAGAGATAGAGCATTAAAAGTACACTTATAGAAAAGTCGTGATATCTACGAAAATAGAAGAGATATAGCATTAAAAGTACACTTATAGAAAAGTCGTGATATCTCCGAAACTAGAAGAGATAGAGCATTAATAGTACACTTATAGAAAAGTCCTGATATCTCCGAAACTAGAAGGGATAGAGCATTAAAAGTACACTTATAGAAAAGTCGTGATATCTCCGAAACTAGAAGAGATATAGCATTAAAAGTACACTTATAGAAAAGTCGTGATATCTCTGAAACTGGAAGAGACAAAGCATTAAAAGTACACATATAAAAAGTCGTGATATCTCCGAAACTAAAAGAGATAGAGCATTAAAAGTACTCCTATAAAAGTCGCGATATCTCCGAAACTAGAAGAGATAGAGCATTAAAAGTACATTTATAAAAAAGTCGTGATATCTCCGAAACTAGAAGAGATAGAGCATTAAAAGTACACCTATAATAAGTCGCGATATCTCCGAAACTAGAAGAGATGGAGCATTAAAAGTACACTTATAGAAAAGTCGTGATATCTACGGAACTAGAAGAGATAGATCATTAAAAGTACACTTATAGAAAAGTCGTGATATCTCCGGAACTAGAAGAGATAGAGCATTAAAAGTACACTTATAGAAAAGTCGTGATATCTCCGAAACTATAAGAGATAGAGCATGAAAAGTACACCTATAAAAAAGTCGTGATATCTCCGAAACTAGAAGAGATAGAGCATTAAAAGTACACTTATAGAAAAGTCGTGATATCTCCGAAACTAGAAGAGATAGAGCATTAATAGTACACTTATAGAAAAGTCCTGATATCTCCGAAACTAGAAGGGATAGAGCATTAAAAGTACACTTATAGAAAAGTCCTGATATCTCCGAAACTAGAAGAGATAGAGCATTAAAAGTACACCTATAAAAAAGTCGTGATATCTCCGAAACTAGAAGAGATAGAGCATTAAAAGTACACCTATAAAAAAGTCCTGATATCTCCGAAACTAGAAGAGATTGAGCATTAATAGTACACTTATAGAAAAGTCCTGATATCTCCGAAACTAGAAGAGATAGAGCATTAAAGTACACTTATAGAAAAGTAGTGATATCTCCGAAACTAGAAGAGATAGAGCATTAAAGTACACTTATAGAAAAGTAGTGATATCTCCGAAACTAGAGGAGATAGAACATTAAAAGTACACCTATAAAAAAGTCGTGATATCTCCGAAACTAGAAGAGATAGAGCATTAAAAGTACACCTTTAGAAAAGTCGTGATATCTCCGAAACTAGAAGAGATAGAGCATTAAAAGTACACTTATAAAAAAGTCGTGATATCTCCGAAACTAGAAGAGACAGAGCATTAAAAGTACACTTATAGAAAAGTCCTGATATCTCCGAAACTTGAAGAGATAGAGCATTAAAAGTACACCTATAAAAAAGTTGTGATATCTCCGAAAGTAGAAGAGATAGAGCTTTAAAAGTACACTTATAGAAAAGTAGTGATATCTCCGAAACTAGAAGAGATAGAGCATTAAAGTACACTTATAGAAAAGTAGTGATATCTCCGAAACTAGAGGAGATAGAACATTAAAAGTACACCTATAAAAAAGTCGTGATATCTCCGAAACTAGAAGAGATAGAGCATTAAAAGTACACCTATAAAAAAGTTGTGATATCTCCGAAACTAGAAGAGATAGAGCATTAAAGTACACTTATAGAAAAGTAGTGATATCTCCGAAACTAGAGGAGATAGAACATTAAAAGTACACCTATAAAAAAGTCGTGATATCTCCGAAACTAGAAGAGATAGAGCATTAAAAGTGCACCTTTAGAAAAGTCGTGATATCTCCGAAACTAGAAGAGATAGAGCATTAAAAGTACACTTATAAAAAAGTCGTGATATCTCCGAAACTAGAAGAGACAGAGCATTAAAAGTACACTTACAGAAAAGTCCTGATATCTCCGAAACTTGAAGAGATAGAGCATTAAAAGTACACCTATAAAAAAGTCGTGATATCTCCGAAACTAGAAGAGATAGAGCTTTAAAAGTACACCTATAAAAAAGTCCTGATATCTCCGAATTTAGAAGAGATTGAGCATTAATAGTACACTTATAGAAAAGTCCTGATATCTCCGAAACTAGAAGAGATAGAGCATTAAAGTACACTTATAGAAAAGTAGTGATATCTCCGAAACTAGGGGAGATAGAACATTAAAAGTACACCTATAAAAAAGTCGTGATATCTCCGAAACTAGAAGAGATAGAGCATTAAAAGTACACCTATAAAAAAGTCGTGATATCTCCGAAACTAGAAGAGACAGAGCATTAAAAGTACACTTATAGAAAAGTCCTGATATCTCCGAAACTTGAAGAGATAGAGCATTAAAAGTACACCTATAAAAAAGTTGTGATATCTCCGAAAGTAGAAGAGACAGAGCATTAAAAGTACACTTATAGAAAAGTCCTGATATCTCCGAAACTTGAAGAGATAGAGCATTAAAAGTACACTTATAGAAAAGTATTGATATCTCCGAAACTAGAGGAGATTGAACATTAAAAGTACACCTATAAAAAAGTCGTGATATCTCCGAAAGTAGAAGAGATAGAGCATTAAAAGTACACCTTTAGAAAAGTCGTGATATCTCCGAAACTAGAAGAGATAGAGCATTAAAAGTACACTTATAAAAAAGTCGTGATATCTCCGAAACTAGAAGAGATAGAGCATTAAAAGTACACCTTTAGAAAAGTCGTGATATCTCCGAAACTAGAAGAGATAGAGCATTAAAAGTACACTTATAAAAAAGTCGTGATATCTCCGAAACTAGAAGAGACAGAGCATTAAAAGTACACTTATAGAAAAGTCGTGATATCTCTGAAACTAGAAGAGATAGAGCATTAAAAGTACACTTGTAGAAAAGTCGTGATATCTCCGAAACTAGAAGAGATAGAGCATTAAAAGTACACCTTTAGAAAAGTCGTGATATCTCCGAATCTAGAAGAGATAGAGCATTAAAAGTACACCTTTAGAAAAGTCGTGATATCTCCGAAACTAGAAGAGATAGAGCATTAAAAGTACACCTATAAAAAAGTCGTGATATCTCCGAAACTAGAAGAGATAGGCCTACAAAAAAGTCGTAATATCTTCGAAACTAGAAGAGATAGAGCATTAAAAGTACACTTATAGAAAAGTAATGATATCTCCGAAACTGGAAGAGACAGAGCATTAAAAGTACACCTATAAAAAGTCGTGATATCTCCGAAACTAGAAGAGATAGAGCATTAAAAGTACACCTATAAAAAAGTCGTGATATCTCCGAAACTAGAAGAGATAGAGCATTAAAAGTACACCTATAAAAAAGTCGTGATATCTCCGAAACTAGAAGAGATAGAGCATTAAAATTACACCTTTAGAAAAGCCGTGATATCTCCGAAACTAGAAGAGATAGAGCATTAAAAGTACACCTATAAAAAAGTCGTGATATCTCCGAAACTAGAAGAGATAGTCCTACAAAAAATCGTGATATCTCCGAAACTAGATGAGATAGAGCATTAAAAGTACACTTATAGAAAAGTAATGATATCTCCGAAACTGGAAGAGACAGAGCATTAAAAGTACACCTATAAAAAAGTCGTGATATCTCCGAAACTAGAAGAGATAGAGCATTAAAAGTACAACTTTAGAAAAGTCGTGATATCTCCGAAACTAGAAGAGATAGAGCATTAAAAGTACACCGTTAGAAAAGTCGTGATATCTCCGAAACTAGAAGAGATAGTCCTACAAAAAAATCGTGATATCTCCGAAGCTAGATGAGATAGAGCATTAAAAGTACACTTATAGAAAAGTAATGATATCTCCGAAACTGGAAGAGACAGAGCATTAAAAGTACACCTATAAAAAAGTCGTGATATCTCCGAAACTAGAAGAGATAGAGCATTAAAAGTACAACTTTAGAAAAGTCGTGATATCTCCGAAACTAGAAGAGATAGTCCTACAAAAAATCGTGATATCTCCGAAACTAGATGAGATAGAGCATTAAAAGTACACTTATAGAAAAGTAATGATATCTCCGAAACTGGAAGAGACAGAGCATTAAAAGTACACCTATAAAAAAGTCGTGATATCTCCGAAACTAGAAGAGATAGAGCATTAAAAGTACAACTTTAGAAAAGTCGTGATATCTCCGAAACTAGAAGAGATAGAGCATTAAAAGTACACCGTTAGAAAAGTCGTGATATCTCCGAAACTAGAAGAGATAGTCCTACAAAAAAATCGTGATATCTCCGAAGCTAGATGAGATAGAGCATTAAAAGTACACTTATAGAAAAGTAATGATATCTCCGAAACTGGAAGAGACAGAGCATTAAAAGTACACCTATAAAAAAGTCGTGATATCTCCGAAACTAGAAGAGATAGAGCATTAAAAGTACAACTTTAGAAAAGTCGTGATATCTCCGAAACTAGAAGAGATAGAGCATTAAAAGTACACCGTTAGAAAAATCGTGATATCTCCGAAACAAGAAGAGATAGAGCATTAAAAGTACACTTTTAGAAAAGTCGTGATATCTCCGAAACTAGAAGAGATAGAACATTAAAAGTACACTTATAAAAAAGTCGTGATATCTCCGAAACTAGAAGAGATAGAGCATTAAAAGTACACTTATAAAAAAGTCGTGATATCTCCGAAACTAGAAGAGATAGAGCATTAAAAGTACACTTGTAGAAAAGTCGTGATATCTCCGAAACTAGAAGAGATAGAGCATTAAAAGTACACTTATAAAAAAGTCGTGATATCTCCGAAACTAGAAGAGACAGAGCATTAAAAGTACACTTATAGAAAAGTCGTGATATCTCTGAAACTAGAAGAGATAGAGCATTAAAAGTACACTTGTAGAAAAGTCGTGATATCTCCGAAACTAGAAGAGATAGAGCATTAAAAGTACACCTTTAGAAAAGTCGTGATATCTCCGAATCTAGAAGAGATAGAGCATTAAAAGTACACCTTTAGAAAAGTCGTGATATCTCCGAAACTAGAAGAGATAGAGCATTAAAAGTACACCTTTTGAAAAGTCGTGATATCTCCGAAACTAGAAGCGATAGAACATTAAAAGTACACCTATAAAAAAGTCGTGATATCTCCGAAACTAGAAGAGATAGGCCTACAAAAAAGTCGTAATATCTTCGAAACTAGAAGAGATAGAGCATTAAAAGTACACTTATAGAAAAGTAATGATATCTCCGAAACTGGAAGAGACAGAGCATTAAAAGTACACCTATAAAAAGTCGTGATATCTCCGAAACTAGAAGAGATAGAGCATTAAAAGTACACCTATAAAAAAGTCGTGATATCTCCGAAACTAGAAGAGATAGAGCATTAAAATTACACCTTTAGAAAAGCCGTGATATCTCCGAAACTAGAAGAGATAGAGCATTAAAAGTACACCTATAAAAAAGTCGTGATATCTCCGAAACTAGAAGAGATAGTCCTACAAAAAATCGTGATATCTCCGAAACTAGATGAGATAGAGCATTAAAAGTACACTTATAGAAAAGTAATGATATCTCCGAAACTGGAAGAGACAGAGCATTAAAAGTACACCTATAAAAAAGTCGTGATATCTCCGAAACTAGAAGAGATAGAGCATTAAAAGTACAACTTTAGAAAAGTCGTGATATCTCCGAAACTAGAAGAGATAGAGCATTAAAAGTACACCGTTAGAAAAGTCGTGATATCTCCGAAACTAGAAGAGATAGTCCTACAAAAAAATCGTGATATCTCCGAAGCTAGATGAGATAGAGCATTAAAAGTACACTTATAGAAAAGTAATGATATCTCCGAAACTGGAAGAGACAGAGCATTAAAAATACACCTATAAAAAAGTCGTGATATCTCCGAAACTAGAAGAGATAGAGCATTAAAAGTACAACTTTAGAAAAGTCGTGATATCTCCGAAACTAGAAGAGATAGAGCATTAAAAGTACACCGTTAGAAAAATCGTGATATCTCCGAAACAAGAAGAGATAGAGCATTAAAAGTACACTTTTAGAAAAGTCGTGATATCTCCGAAACTAGAAGAGATAGAACATTAAAAGTACACCTTTAGAAAAGTCGTGATATCTCTGAAACTAGAAGAGATAGAGCATTAAAAGTACACTTATAAAAAAGTCGTGATATCTCCGAAACTAGAAGAGATAGAGCATTAAAAGTACACCTTTAGAAAAGTCGTGATATCTCCGAAACTAGAAGAGATAGAGCATTAAAAGTACACTTATAAAAAAGTCGTGATATCTCCGAAACTAGAAGAGACAGAGCATTAAAAGTACACTTATAGAAAAGTCGTGATATCTCTGAAACTAGAAGAGATAGAGCATTAAAAGTACACTTGTAGAAAAGTCGTGATATCTCCGAAACTAGAAGAGATAGAGCATTAAAAGTACACCTTTAGAAAAGTCGTGATATCTCCGAATCTAGAAGAGATAGAGCATTAAAAGTACACCTTTAGAAAAGTCGTGATATCTCCGAAACTAGAAGAGATAGAGCATTAAAAGTACACCTATAGAAAAGTCGTGATATCTCCGAAACTAGAAGAGATAGAGCATTAAAAGTACACCTTTTGAAAAGTTGTGATATCTCCGAAACTAGAAGCGATAGAACATTAAAAGTACACCTATAAAAAAGTCGTGATATCTCCGAAACTAGAAGAGATAGGCCTACAAAAAAGTCGTAATATCTTCGAAACTAGAAGAGATAGAGCATTAAAAGTACACTTATAGAAAAGTAATGATATCTCCGAAACTGGAAGAGACAGAGCATTAAAAGTACACCTATAAAAAGTCGTGATATCTCCGAAACTAGAAGAGATAGAGCATTAAAAGTACACCTATAAAAAAGTCGTGATATCTCCGAAACTAGAAGAGATAGAGCATTAAAAGTACACCTATAAAAAAGTCGTGATATCTCCGAAACTAGAAGAGATAGAGCATTAAAATTACACCTTTAGAAAAGCCGTGATATCTCCGAAACTAGAAGAGATAGAGCATTAAAAGTACACCTATAAAAAAGTCGTGATATCTCCGAAACTAGAAGAGATAGTCATACAAAAAATCGTGATATCTCCGAAACTAGATGAGATAGAGCATTAAAAGTACACTTATAGAAAAGTAATGATATCTCCGAAACTGGAAGAGACAGAGCATTAAAAGTACACCTATAAAAAAGTCGTGATATCTCCGAAACTAGAAGAGATAGAGCATTAAAAGTACAACTTTAGAAAAGTCGTGATATCTCCGAAACTAGAAGAGATAGAGCATTAAAAGTACACCGTTAGAAAAGTCGTGATATCTCCGAAACTAGAAGAGATAGTCCTACAAAAAATCGTGATATCTCCGAAGCTAGATGAGATAGAGCATTAAAAGTACACTTATAGAAAAGTAATGATATCTCCGAAACTGGAAGAGACAGAGCATTAAAAGTACACCTATAAAAAAGTCGTGATATCTCCGAAACTAGAAGAGATAGAGCATTAAAAGTACAACTTTAGAAAAGTCGTGATATCTCCGAAACTAGAAGAGATAGAGCATTAAAAGTACACCGTTAGAAAAATCGTGATATCTCCGAAACAAGAAGAGATAGAGCATTAAAAGTACACTTTTAGAAAAGTCGTGATATCTCCGAAACTAGAAGAGATAGAACATTAAAAGTACACCTTTAGAAAAGTCGTGATATCTCCGAAACTAGAAGAGATAGAGCATTAAAAGTACATTTATAGAAAAGTCGTGATATCTCCGAAACTAGAAGATATAGAGCATTAAAAGTACACCTTTAGAAAAGTCGTGATATCTCCGAAACTAGAAGAGATAGAGCATTAAAAGTACACCTTTAGAAAAGTCGTGATATCTCCGAAACTAGAGCATTAAAAGTACACCTTTAGAAAAGTCGTGATATCTCCGAAACTAGAAGAGATAGAGCTAGAGTTTGGGAATTCCCGACTTTTTTTCATTCCCGGGAAATCGGGAATACAAATTTCTCATTCCCGGGAACCCGGGAATTCCCGGGACTATGAGAAATCGAGTTTGTGGGGCATAGACGTGACAGAGAGCAAACATAAAGGAAATAAATACTACTTATATGTATAGTTGTATCATTAGTTATCTCTTTGGAACAATATGGAACAATATTAAGACGATACGCCAAAATCTTGAAAGTACCAATATATCATATATGGCAGCTGTTCAAGCCAACCAATTCTTCCTGACTAATTTGCGGAGATTATAACTTTGTTCCTTTACTTGTTTAATAGTAAAAGTAGCAAAAGAGAGAAGTTCTCTCTTCTATCAGAGAACTGTGAAAATTGCTCTCACGTAACAAGTTTTGCACAAAATTAAAGAAACGGAAAAATAGTAGATCTGGCAGCAATGTCAAAAAACAAACATGGCTGCTTAAAAAAAATAACAAACAAAATAAATTTCACCGTTTTTTATTTTTTATTTCACTGGTTTACATTTTTTTATTTTATTTTGCTTTGACAAAGCGCGTAGTTTTCTTTTTTCCTTTTGCCTTAATTGTCAAATAAATGTCAAATCAGCAGTTTGACAGATTTTCCACTTTTTACACAAAGAAATTTGTCGAGTAGAAAGTAGTAAAAGAGAAAGACATTTGGCTCTCTCTCACTCTCTTAAAAATTGCTTCCAGTTTTACTACTTTTTGGGGTTAAGGAACGCTTTCCGAGTTAAAAATGGTAAAACATGAAGAAACTTTAACGTAAAGGAACAAAGCTTATATAAATTGTTGTTTCCCACGACCATTATCGCAAAGGGTTCCTTTTTATCAAACAGTGCTGCGCGCCTCTATGTTTGATATGGGGAGTTCTTTTTATGGTTCGAAGGGCGTGTCGATCATAGAATAAATCCGTTGATAATAGATTTTTACAAGGTTGACCTTTTGTGTACAAAGCTTTACAATTGCACCACGGTGGCACCAAAGATATAGAGGCGAATTCCAGAAAAAAAAAAAACAAAAAAAAAAAAAGAAAAATTCTCCAAATAGCGTCAAGAAAATATTTAACCGCCGAAACCGTACAAAGTACGACCTTGTCTCTTCAAAGCATAGACGTCATCCATAGCAGTGACGGTTTTACGCTTAGCATGTTCGGTGTATGTAACGGCGTCACGAATAACGTTTTCCAAAAACACCTCAAAACACACGGGTTTCTTTGTAGATGAGGCCAGAGATACGTTTTACACCACCACGGCGAGTCAAACGTCTAATAGCTGGCTTGGTAATACCCTGGATATTATCACGTAACACTTTACGGTGACGTTTAGCGCCACCTTTTCCCAAGCCTTTGCCACCTTTACCACGACCAGTCATTTTTCACTTTTTTTAAAAGTCACTTAACACTTCACGAAAGCACAAGATCGAATGTTCTTCGAATTCCAGAAAAAACAATAATTACACTGTGCAGCAGCATTTTTGGGGGGTGGAAAATTTCTTTTGGAGATGAAAGCCCTTGATGGGTATACTAAGAACCCAAAAGGAAATTTTCGCCATAGGTCAAGTTTCTGAGATATCGCGCGATGAAGTTTTTGATTTTTTCCCTATAATACTTGGGAAAAGAGCTCCATATCTCTGTTTGGCGTTGTTGTAGTTTCATTTTGAGGTGACATGTCTTCAGCCAAATCGATTGGCGAATCTTTTTGTAGAACATTTCATTCTTCTAACTCAATTCCTTTCATGTCCTTTTCGTCCTTTATTTCTTGAACCGTAGTGAAAGTACCACAAGATGAGATTTTTCAGCATCCAAATATTCTACGAAAATGTTGCTCAGAAGATTTTAGGTACGGTTCTCTTTGACAACTAATCGATTTTGTCCCGTTTTCATTGTCCTTTTTGACATTTAACCGGTTTTGGTTCAGAAATAAACTATGTTTTGTTTTTCTGTATATTCGTCACTGGTTATTTATTGATATGTAGACATAACCATTGGTTATTGCTTATGTAGACATCTGGGGTGTTTCTGAAATATTTACCACAAATAGCTATTGTAATGGTGAACACGTTAATAACAATTTTTCTTGGAGGATTGATCCGGTTATCTCAATTTTGGAACTGGATATTCCGACATTAAAACCGATTTTTGAACCGGTTTTAAGTAACCGATTAAAGTTAAATGTGTACCGTTCAAAAGCTTATAGAGTTGTCAATCAAATTAAATTAATTCGCTTCTGAAAACTTTGTTAGTTGCAGTTCTAGAGCAAAAAACCGTTTTCTTAAACCGTTTTTAAGGAAAAATGTCAGTACGCGCAAATATGGAGATCAAAGGCTGGGGGTCGAACAATTCTTGTTGGCGATGAAAGACGATGAAGATAACATTACGAACCCGGAAGGACAGTTATGCCGTAGGTCAAACTTCTGAGCTATGGCGTCAGGTTTTTTGTCACGTTGGTATGTATAGTTTGTCAAGAAAGAATTCATTTCGCTATAACTCAGAAGTTTGACCTACGGCATAACTGTCCTTCCGGGTTCGTAATATTATCTTCATCGTCTTTCATCGCCAACAAGAATTGTTCGCCCCCCAGCCTTTGATCTCCATATTTGCGCGTACTGACATTTTTCCTTAAAAACGGTTTAAGAACTAACAAAGTTTTCAGAAGCGAATTAATTTAATTTGATTGACAACTCTATAAGCTTTTGAACGGTATACATATAAGTTTAATCGGTTACTTAAAACCGGTTTTAATGTCGGAATATCCGGTTCCAAAATTGAGATAACCGGATCTATCCTCCTAGAAAAATTGTTATTAACGTGTTCACCATTACAATAGCTATTTGTGGTAAATATTTCAGAAGCACCCCAGATGTCTACATAAGCAATAACCAATGGTTATGTCTACATATCAATAAATAACCAGTGACGAATATACAGAAAAACAAAACATAGTTTATTTCTGAACCAAAACCGATTAAATGTCAAAAAGGACAATGAAAACGGGACAAAATCGATTAGTTGTCAAAGAGAACCGTACCTAAAATCTTCTGAGCAACATTTTCGTAGAATATTTGGATGCTGAAAAATCTCATCTTGTGGTACTTTCACTACGGTTCAAGAAATAAAGGACGAAAAGGACATGAAAGGAATTGAGTCAATCGATTTGGCTGAAGACATGTCACCTCAAAATGAAGCTACAACAACGCCAAACAGAGATATGGAGCTCTTTTCCCAAGTATTATAGGGAAAAAATCAAAAACTTCATCGCGCGATATCTCAGAAACTTGACCTATGGCGAAAATTCTTGGGTTCTTAGTATACTCATCAAGGGCTTTCACATTCAAAAGAAATTTTCCACCCCCCAGACTTTGAGTTCCATTTTGTGTCACAGTGTTATTGAGAGGACCAAAATGTATGTACTTTACACGAATTATCGCGATTTTTACTATGGACCCTAAGTTTGTTACAAATGATCGGGAATAACGAATTATCGGGACATGAATAATCGCTATTCCACTATATTTTCAACATTTGTACAAGTTCCGATACAGGCGTATGGACTTGTAGGGGTTCTAAATCTACAGAGTAGTTTAGAACCGAAATTAATTGTTGTCCAAAGACGAACAACAACTCTTCAATGAGTATAGACAACACAACAAGTATTCAGGCGATACTTACGTGTTGCTATTACGAAACTGGTGGTGTAGGTAAAATGAAACAACTAATTTTACTTTATAGACACAGGCGGTCTGAAACTCTGCTTTATTTATTTTGCGGCAAAGATGCTGCTTTCTGCTTCTAGCTTTACAGATAGATTGATATGATTTGACATTTAGTGAGGGAAGTTTCTATATGACATTTGATTTGCCGCCAATAAATGATTATTGTCGAGGTTGTCAATATCGATTACTCTAGTTCCAATTGATGATAACCCCTGAACCTCGACATGCCGGGCCCCTTGCACGGGTGCAACTTATATTTGTATGATATTATGTATCGACGTCGTTAATCTTGTTGATATTACCGGCCCCCTGAACTGCTTGATGTTGTAATTTAAGATTCCTCATCTTCAGGAATTCAAAGGTGTGGTTTTATGATCTCCTCTCGACCAGTCACAATTTTTGGAATCGATTGAGTGGAAATGGCATCCATCTTTATAAAGGTAATAGTCCATTCCACAGCGCAACGGGTAGTGGTGTCATGGAACTTCGGTATGTGGAGTTGAAGTTTAGAAGATTCTCAAACAGACGCCAGTCATTGTTTATGATTATCTGCAAACTAAAACAGAAGCAAGCACACCATACTCCATATGGTATATTAATAAAAGTTAAAAGCAAAGATTTAATGCACTTTTCGGGCTAAAGTGAAACCATTTTTATGCAGAATCAGCTCGATTTATTCTTGTTACCACCTCTAGTGGTTACGTATGTATCATCGTAAAACAATATTTCAACGGAAATTTTAATAAGTCTGTTTTTTATATTAAATTACATAAACATTACTGATATTATCCATTGACATCTCAAAGTTTGTGTTATGCTTTTCTGGCTCAAGCGAAACCATTTTCTGTTAAAAAACAATCAATTCATAAAATCGTTATTAGAATAATAACCACCTATCATATTTTTAAGTGAAAAGTTTCTTGAGGCACCTCTAGTGACTCACAAATAAATTTGTTTTAGTCTTTTTTAGTATCAATGCGAAACATTAACCATTCTGTTCACTTTCATTTTTCTTTTGATTCGCCACCTCTAGTGACATTTTCTTCCGTTGAAGATCTACATTTAAAAGGCTGCCAACCATAGTGGCTAATTGTTTTTTACTTGTTCTTTGCATCCACCTATAGTGGTTTCATAATTCACTTAATTGAACTTATTCGTATTTAGATTTCACCTCAAGTGACTTTTACTTCTTCATATACTCTTCTTACTCGGATGATTTGCCAAAACCTAACCACCAGTTAATGTGTCAACGACACTATATTCTATTTAAATATTTGTTGCCACAAAGGACAATATGATCTATCTTTCGTATACAGTCGGACCTCGATTATCCGTGATGGTCGGGACCGGAGGCATTACGAATAATCGATTTTCCCGGATAATGGAGGCAATGCTTTTATGCAGTTTTTGAACATATTTTTAATTAAAAATGACATAATATTGTACTATAATATGAAAATATGCAATTTTTTTCAAATTTTTTACGGCAATCCACCAAATTTTGGAAGGATAAATAAATATCATCATCATCATATTCATCTGAATTGACTTTGTCCCCTGGTTTTTGCGATACCATAAATACACAAATTGTGTAATATGGGAGAATTTCCAGTTTTCGTTTGTTTACCTTTTGTTCGCTTAATCAGATTAATTGGAAAGTATGTTTTTACTCCTGGGTATTGAAGTTTATAACGAAAAATAGAAGAAATTCAAAAAGAGCAACATTTCTTTTCTATCACGGATAATGGAGGTTCCCGGATAATCGATTCACGGATAATCGAGGTTCAACTGTACTTCAATATACTTCAATGAATCAAGTTAATTCTTTTCAAAAGTTGGTAAATTTTTTCAATGTCACCATATTACTCATTCATACTTGTACAATCGTCAATGGAACAATAAATACACTACATCATTTTCAACATCACTTTCATCATTTAGTTAAATTTATAACACATTTATCCAATTCAGGCAATTGGAATTTTACAATGAACTCAAGTTAATTTCTCATGTCCTATTTTCAAAACTTTTCAACAAAATACAATAGAGCATATTCTTTAAAATTATGATTTACCTTGTCCATGTGGGGCAGTTAAAATTTTCAGTTTATTTTAATATTTATAGGACCGTATACATACCATCCAAAGATGGAATTTTGAGCTATCATGCTCCCAAGTATATTTCTTCTAGTTCCATTTAATATAATGGATGGTATCAAGTCACTGCCGATTAATATGTCCACTTGATCTGACTTTAGGAAACCTGGATCGGCAAGTTTCAAGTTATGAACTTCTCTCAAATTTGAAATATTATATGATTTATTTGGAACAGAATTAGTCAAGTTTGGAATGACTGCGACATTTGCTTTTATATCGGAGTTAGCTCCACACAAAGTTATGTTACACATTTCATTACTATGTGCAACCACTGACCCATTAAGTCCGCTTATATTAACAGCTTTGGTTCCTTTTGTTTTAATATCTATTTTCTTCACCATTCTATTTGTTATAAATGATCGTTTAGATCCTGTATCTATTAATGCCCTTGCAGAGAAAGTTTTTCCGGCATGTTTGATTTGTACAATTGCCGTTGGTAACAAAACGTTATCTTCACTCATAGATAAATGTGTTTCTACATTAGAAGTTTGTATTGGAGTATGGGAAGTACTAGGCATGTCATCTGTCGTGACATGTAGTATTGTTTGTCTTTTTTCCTCCGATCGAGGACTTTGAGAACCACGTATTGGTGAGTTCGTACTCGTTGGAAACTGTGACGCATTTCCAATATGCAACTTTGTATGATGCTTCTTCTTGCAATATAAGCATCTATGCATACTAAAACATTCTTGTGTTACATGTCCACTTTTAAGACAATTATTACACAAACAATTCTCACGTGAAAATTCAATTCTTTCATTCACTGACATATTATTAAATCTCACACAGTTCTTTAGTATGTGGTTTTTACCACACATGACACATCCATTAGATAGTGTCGTATGCGCATTTTGATGCGCTGTAAATTCGTATTCATTGGTCGGAGGTACTTGTCTCCTAAGACTATCGATTCGCTCTAGAACTCTATGTCTGTTTCTCAGGAAATCTTCCATTTGAGACCATTTGGGTAACTCCGAATGTGATTCGAGGGATTGTTCCCAAAGGGTCAATGTCTCAATCGGAAGCTTGGTTGAACACAAGTATATTAAAATCGGATCCCATTGGTCCACTTTTACATGATGTGCTTTTAAAATAGCTATACAGTCGCTAACTGTTGATTGTATTCTTTTAATACCTTCACTAGATTCAACCTTTGCTGGCGAAAGATTGAATAAAGTTTTCAATTGATTATCCACTAATACTCTTAGATTTTCGTATCGCAATGATAATGCTTCCCACGCTAACGAAAAATTTTGATCACATAAAGGGTAACGATCTACAATTCTTCCAGCTTCGCCCTTGGTTTTATTTTTCAAATGATATAGTTTTTGGGCAGAAGTGAGTCTGGGATGATTACCATATATGGCCGTAAACATATCTCTAAATGTTGGCCATTCTTCATAACTTCCGTAGAAGTCTTGAGTGTCACAAGGTGGCACTTTAATACAATTTTCCGACATATCAAAAGCAGCTGAGCTGTGAAATACTGACGGATTTGTAACATCGCCTCTAGCGGTATTACTTTGATTTCTATCTTTTCTATTCTTTAAAATTTCTAATAAATTGGCCTTTGTCGTTTGATAAATGTCTCTGACGGACTCAAACATTTGTTTGGCTTTCAATTTATATTTTTTCTCATTCTCATCTTCTGTTGCAGTAAAAAAGACACATTCAAATGCACTGCGTACATTGTGCCAATCTTCATCAATTGATTCTATTTTAGTTTCTATTAAAGAATCCGAAAGATCTTTCTCTGGAGTATTTCCTAATTTTCTGCACGTTTGCATAAGGCTGTCGGTTTCGTATTCAAATTTAGCACAAGTTATTGAATCCATATTGATATTATAAATTTATGCGATTTTAATGTAAATTATTTATCGTTATTATTTATCTTTTTAAAATTTATTTCTTATTATTTTATAATTTTTTTTATTATTTATATTATACTATCAAACTATAACTATCACTTTATTTACTTGTAAATAAATAAAATGTAATTATTTCGAAAATTGTTTTGTGTTTGCAGTATAATTTTCGTATTCTCAATAAAAATTTAAATTATAAATTTTTATGAAAAAATTATATTATATTTTTTAATTATTTGTAAATTTTATGTTATTTATTAATTTATTTATTGTATTTTATTAAATGTCGAGGTTCAGGGGTTATCATCAATTGGAACTAGAGTAATCGATATTGACAACCTCGACAATAATCATTTATTGGCGGCAAATCAAATGTCATATAGAAACTTCCCTCACTAAATGTCAAATCATATCAATCTATCTGTAAAGCTAGAAGCAGAAAGCAGCATCTTTGCCGCAAAATAAATAAAGCAGAGTTTCAGACCGCCTGTGTCTATAAAGTAAAATTAGTTGTTTCATTTTACCTACACCACCAGTTTCGTAATAGCAACACGTAAGTATCGCCTGAATACTTGTTGTGTTGTCTATACTCATTGAAGAGTTGTTGTTCGTCTTTGGACAACAATTAATTTCGGTTCTAAACTACTCTGTAGATTTAGAACCCCTACAAGTCCATACGCCTGTATCGGAACTTGTACATGGTCCTTCGAGCCGGATCATGTACAAGTTCCGATACAGGCGTATGGACTTGTAGGGGTTCTAAATCTACAGAGTAGTTTAGAACCGAAATTAATTGTTGTCCAAAGACGAACAACAACTCTTCAATGAGTATAGACAACACAACAAGTATTCAGGCGATACTTACGTGTTGCTATTACGAAACTGGTGGTGTAGGTAAAATGAAACAACTAATTTTACTTTATAGACACAGGCGGTCTGAAACTCTGCTTTATTTATTTTGCGGCAAAGATGCTGCTTTCTGCTTCTAGCTTTACAGATAGATTGATATGATTTGACATTTAGTGAGGGAAGTTTCTATATGACATTTGATTTGCCGCCAATAAATGATTATTGTCGAGGTTGTCAATATCGATTACTCTAGTTCCAATTGATGATAACCCCTGAACCTCGACAACATTAAATAACTATAAGAGAAATAATATAAGACTTATATACGAAAAATAGAAATACCCGTGTTCCCGGGAATTTCAAAAAAATTTCCCGGGAAATCCCGTCCGAAAAAAATCGAGAATTCCCGGGAAATTCCGGGTCGGGAATTCCGGACCAGAAACTCTAGATAGAGCATTAAAAGTACACCTTTAGAAAAGTCGTGATATCTCCGAAACTAGAAGAGATAGAGCATTAAAAGTACACCTTTAGAAAAGTCGTGATATCTCCGAAACTAGAAGAGATAGAGCATTAAAAGTACACCTATAAAAAAGTCGTGATATCTCCGAAACAAGAAGAGATAGGCCTACAAAAAAGCCGTAATATCTCCGAAACTAGAAGAGATAGAGTATTAAAAGTAGACCGTTAGAAAAGTCATGATATCTCCGAAACTAGAAGAGATAGAGCATTAAAAGTACAACTTTAGAAAAGTCGTGATATCTCCAAAACTAGAAGAGATAGAGTATTAAAAGTAGACCGTTAGAAAAGTCATGATATCTCCGAAACTAGAAGAGATAGAGCATTAAAAGTACATTTATATAAAAGTCATGATATCTCCGAAACTAGAAGAGTTAGAGCATTAAAGGTACACCTTTAGAAAAGTCGTGATATCTCCGAAACTAGAAGAGATAGAACAATAAAAGTACACCTTTAGAAAAGTCGTGATATCTCCGAAACTAGAAGAGATAGAGCATTAAAAGTACACCTTTAGAAAAGTCGTGATATCTACGAAACTAGAAGAGATAGAGCATTAAAAGTACACATTTAGAAAAGTGGTGATATCTCCGAAACTAGAAGAGATAGAGCATTAAAAGTACACCTATAAAAAAGTCGTGATATCTCAAACTAGAAGAGATAGAGCATTAAAAGTACACCTTTAGAAAAGTCGTGATATCTCCGAAACTAGAAGAGATAGAGCATTAAAAGTACACCTATAAAAAAGTCGTTATGTCTCCGAAACTAGAAGAGATAGAGCATTAAAAGTACACCTATAAAAAGTCGTGATATCTCCGAAACTAGAAGAGATAGAGCATTAAAAGTACACCTTTAGAAAAGTCGTGATATCTCCGAAACTAGAAGAGATAGAGCATTAATAGTACACCTATAAAAAAGTCGTGATATCTACGAAACTAGAAGAGATAGTCCTACAAAAAAGTCGTGATATCTCCGAAACTAGAAGAGATAGAGCATTAAAAGTAAACTTATAGAAAAGTAATGATATCTCCGAAACTGGAAGAGACAGAGCATTAAAAGTACAACTTTAGAAAAGTCGTGATATCTCCGAAACTAGAAGAAAAGTCGTGATATCTCCGAAACTAGAAGAGATAGAACATTAAAAGTACACCGTTAGAAAAGTCGTGATATCTCCCAAACTAGAAGAGATAGAGCATTAAAAGTACACTTATAGAAAAGTAATGAAATCTCCGAAACTGGAAGAGACAGAGCATTAAAAGTACACCTATAAAAAAGTCGTGATATCTCCGAAACTATAGAGCATTAAAAGTACACCTTTAGAAAAGTCGTGATATCTCCGAAACTAGAAGAGATAGAGCAATAAAAGTACACCTTTAGAAAAGTCGTGATATCTCCGAAACTGGAAGAGACAGAGCATTAAAAGTACACCTATAAACATGTCGTGATATCTCCGAAACTAGAAGAGATAGAGCATTAAAAGTACACCTTTAGAAAAGTCGAGATATCTCCGAAACTAGAAGAGATAGAGCAATAAAAGTACACCTTTAGAAAAGTCGTGATATCTCCGAAACTAGAAGAGATAGAGCATTAAAAGTACACCTATAGAAAAGTCGTGATATCTCCGAAACTAGAAGAGATAGAGCATTAAAAGTACACATTTAGAAAAGTCGTGATATCTCCGAAACTAGAAGAGATAGATCATTAAAAGTACACCTATAAAAAAGTCGTGATATCTCCGAAACTAGAAGAGATAGGCCTGCAAAAAAGCCGTAATATCTCCGAAACTAGAAGAGATAGAGCATTAAAAGTACACTTATAGAAAAGTAATGATATCTCCGAAACTGGAAGAGACAGAGCATTAAAAGTACAACTTTAGAAAAGTCGTGATATCTCCAAAACTAGAAGAGATAGAGTATTAAAAGTAGACCGTTAGAAAAGTCATGATATCTCCGAAACTAGAAGAGATAGAGCATTAAAAGTACCATTATAGAAAAGTCGTGATATCCACGAAACTAGAAGAGATAGAGCATTAAAGGTACACCTTTAGAAAAGTCGTGATATCTCCGAAACTAGAAGAGATAGAACAATAAAAGTACACCTTTAGAAAAGTCGTGATATCTCCGAAACTAGAAGAGATAGAGCATTAAAAGTACACCTTTAGAAAAGTCGTGATATCTACGAAACTAGAAGAGATAGAGCATTAAAAGTACACCTATAAAAAAGTCGTGATATCTCCGAAACTAGAAGAGATAGAACAATGAAAGTACACCTTTAGAAAAGTCGTGATATCTACGAAACTAGAAGAGATAGAGCATTAAAAGTACACCTTTAGAAAAGTCATGATATCTCCGAAACTAGAAGAGATAGAGCATTAAAAGTACCATTATAGAAAAGTCGTGATATCCACGAAACTAGAAGAGATAGAGCATTAAAGGTACACCTTTAGAAAAGTCGTGATATCTCCGAAACTAGAAGAGATAGAACAATAAAAGTACACCTTTAGAAAAGTCGTGATATCTCCGAAACTAGAAGAGATAGAGCATTAAAAGTAGACCTTTAGAAAAGTCGTGATATCTCCGAAACTAGAAGAGATAGAGCATTAAAAGTACACCTATAAAAATGTCGTGATATCTACGAAACTAGAAGAGATAGAGCATTAAAAGTACACCTTTAGAAAAGTCGTGATATCTCTGAAACTAGAAGAGATAGAACAATAAAAGTACACCTTTAGAAAAGTCGTGATATCTCCGAAACTAGAAGAGATAGAGCATTAAAAGTACACCTTTAGAAAAGTCGTGATATCTACGAAACTAGAAGAGATAGAGCATTAAAAATACACCTTTAGAAAAGTGGTGATATCTCCGAAACTAGAAGAGATAGAACATTAAAAGTACACCTATAAAAAAGTCGTGATATCTCCGAAACTAGAAGAGATAGAACAATAAAAGTACACCTTTAGAAAAGTCGTGATATCTACGAAACTAGAAGAGATAGAGCATTAAAAGTACACCTTTAGAAAAGTCGTGATATCTACGAAACTAGAAGAGATAGAGCATTAAAAGTACACCTTTAGAAAAGTGGTGATATCTCCGAAACTAGAAGAGATAGAACATTAAAAGTACACCTATAAAAAAGTCGTGATATCTCCGAAACTAGAAGAGATAGAACAATAAAAGTACACCTTTAGAAAAGTAGTGATATCTACGAAACTAGAAGAGATAGAGCATTAAAAGTACACCTTTAGAAAAGTGGTGATATCTCCGAAACTAGAAGAGATAGAACATTAAAAGTACACCTATAAAAAAGTCGTGATATCTCCGAAACTAGAAGAGATAGAGCATTAAAAGTACACCTTTAGAAAAGTCGTGATATCTCCGAAACTAGAAGAGATAGGCCTACAAAAAAGCCGTAATATCTCCGAAACTAGAAGAGATAGAGCATTAAAAGTACACTTATAGAAAAGTAATGATATCTCCGAAACTGGAAGAGACAGAGCATTAAAAGTACAACTTTAGAAAAGTCGTGATATCTCCAAAACTAGAAGAGATAGAGTATTAAAAGTAGACCGTTAGAAAAGTCATGATATCTCCGAAACTAGAAGAGATAGAGCATTAAAAGTACATTTATATAAAAGTCGTGATATTTCCGAAACTAGAAGAGATAGAGCATTAAAGGTACACCTTTAGAAAAGTCGTGATATCTCCGAAACTAGAAGAGATAGAACAATAAAAGTACACCTTTAGAAAAGTCGTGATATCTCCGAAACTAGAAGAAGTCGTGAGTCTCCGAAACTAGAAGAGATAGAGCATTAAAAGTACACCTATAAAAAAGTCGTGATATCTACGAAACTAGAAGAGATAGAGCATTAAAAGTACACCTATAAAAAAGTCGTGATATCTCCGAAACTAGAAGAGATAGAGCATTAAAAGTACACCTTTAGAAAAGTCGTGATATCTCCGAAACTAGAAGAGATAGAGCATTAATAGTACACCTATAAAAAAGTCGTGATATCTACGAAACTAGAAGAGATAGTCCTACAAAAAAGTCGTGATATCTCCGAAACTAGAAGAGATAGAGCATTAAAAGTAAACTTATAGAAATGTAGTGATATCTCCGAAACTGGAAGAAAAGTCGTGATATCTCCGAAACTAGAAGAGATAGAACATTAAAAGTACACCTATAAAAAGTCGTGATATCTCCGAAACTAGAAGAGATAGAGCATTAAAAGTACACCTATAAAAAAGTCGTGATATCTCCGAAACTAGAAGAGATAGAGCATTAAAAGTACACCTATAAAAAGTCGTGATATCTCCGAAATTAGAAGAGATAGAGCATTAAAAGTACACCTTTAGAAAAGTCGTAGTATCTCCGAAACTAGAAGAGATAGAGCATTAAAAGTACACTTATAGAAAAGTCGTGATATCTCCAAAACTAGAAGAGATAGAGCATTAAAAGTACACTTATAGAAAAGTCGTGATATCTCCGAAACTAGAAGAGATAGAGCATTAAAAGTACACCGATAAAAAAGTCGTGATATCTCCGAAACTAGAAGAGATAGAGCATTAAAAGTACACCTATAAAAAAGTCGAGATATTTCCGAAACTAGAAGAGATAGAACATTAAAAGTACACTAATAGAAAAGTCGTGATATCTCCGAAACTAGAAGAGATATAGCATTAAAAGTACGCTTATAAAAAGCCGTGATATCTCCGAAACTAGAAGAAATAGAGCATTAAAAGTACACTTATATCTCCGAAACTAGAAGAAATAGGGCACTAAAAGTACAATTATAGAAAAGTCGTGATATCTCCGAAACTAGAAGTGATAGAGCATTAAAAGTACACTTACAGAAAAGTCGTGATATGTCCGAAACTAGAAGAGATAGAGCATTAAAAGTACACTTATGGAAAAGTCGTGATATCTCCGAAACTAAAAGAGATAGTGCATTAAAAGTACAACTATAGAAAGTCGTGTTATCTCTGAAACTAAAAGAGATAGAGCATTAAAAGTACAATTATAGAAAAGTCGTGATATCTCCGAAACTAGAAGAGATAGAGCATTAAAAGTACACTTATAGAAAAGTCGTGATATCTCCGAAACTAGAAGAAATAGGGCATTAAAAGTACAATTATAGAAAAGTCGTGATATCTCCGAAACTAGAAGAGATAGAGCATTAAAAGTACACTTATAGAAAAGTCGTGATATCTCCGAAACTAGAAGAGATAGAGCATTAAAAGTACACTTATGGAAAAGTCGTGATAGCTCCGAAACTAGAAGAGATAGAGCAATAAAAGTACACTTATAGAATAGTCGTGATATCTCCGAAACTAGAAGAGATAGAGCAATAAAAGTACACTTATGGAAAAGTCGTGATATCTCCGAAACTAGAAGAGATAGAGCATTAAATGTACACCTATAAAAAGTCGTGATATCTCCGAAACTAGAAGAGATAGAGCATTAAAAGTACACTTATAGAAAAGTCGTGATATCTCCGAAACTAGAAGAGATAGCGCATTAAAGGTACACTTATAGAAAAGTCGTGATATCTATGAAATTAAAAGAGATAGAGCATTAAAAGTACACTTACAGAATAGTGGTGATATCTCCGAAACTAGAAGAGATAGAGCATTAAAAGTACAATTATAGAAAAGTCGTGATATCTCCCAAACTAGAAGAGATAGAGCATTAACAGTACTTTTATAGAAAAGTCGTTATATATCCGAAACTAGAAGAGATAGAGCATTTAAAGTACACCTATAAAAAGTCGTGATATCTCCGAAACTAGAAGAGATATAGCATGAAAAGTACAATTATAGAAAAGTCGTGATAACTCCGAAACTAGAAATATAGAGCATTAAAAGTATACCTATAAAAAAGTCGTGATATCTCCGAAACTAGAAGAGATAGAGCATTAAATGTACTCTTATATGTAGAAAGTCGTGATATCTACGAAACTGAAAAAGATAGAGCATTAAAAGTGCAATTATGGAAAAGTCGTGATATCTCCGAAACTAGAAGAAATAGAGCGTTAAAAGTACACATATAAAAAAAGTCGTGATATCTCCGAAACTAGAAGAGATAGAGCATTAAAAGTACACTTATGGAAAAGTCGTGATATCACCGAAACTAGAAGAGGTAGAGCTGGATTCGCCTAGCACAATTTTTCTTCCATACATTGGAAATTTCCAACTATTCTCGTTACTCACTGAAAATGAAAAAATCCTATCACTTCCGTAAAAATAGAATTTTTTTTAATTCTGTAAATTGTGCTGAATTGTGCTCGCCTATCATACATTTTTAGCCTATCATACATGCTAGGCGAGCACAATTCAGCACAATTTACAGAATTGTAAAATTCTTTTTTCAGCGAGTAACGAGTAGAGTTGGAAATTTCCAATGTATGGAAGATAAATTGTGCTAGGCGAATCCAGCTCAGAATCCAGCTCATCCCGATATTTTCATTATTACATAAATTACAGTTTTCATACAAAATACAGTTTTTTCGAAATTGCCATATCTTGAAAACGGTTAGAGATATTCAAAAAATTTAAACGGCACAAGTTGGCATAAATTGAGTAGAATTCAGCACAACTTTTGTTTTCTTTCGAAATTTGAAAATTGCATTTCTATCATATTTTCGAAAATATCGGTTTTTTTCGAAAATGGTAGGAGATATCGAAAATTTTTTTTGCGGCACAAATGAGCACAAACTGAGCACAATTCAGCACAACCTTTTTTTTGAAATTCGAAAATTGCAATTCTGTCATGTTTTCGAAAATATCGGTTTTTTCGAAAATGGCACGAGATGTCAAAAAAAATTTCGGCACAATTGAGCACAAACTGAGCACAATTCAGCACAACTTCAATTTTTTCGAAACTCGAAAATTGCAATTCAGTCAAAATTTTTTCGAAAAAAAATCTTTTGTCGAATATCTCAGCCATTTTTACGAATTTCAAAAAAAAAAACGGCACAAATGGGCACAAACCTAGCACAATTCAGCACAACTCAGCTTTTTTCGAAATTCGAAAATTGCAATTCCGTCGGATACCACATATAGTTCTTCGCATACAACTCTATGTTTTGCAACATGTTGCTAGAAATGTACCAAAAGTTGCTAGTATACTTATGTATGGTTTGTAAACATTTTGGTAATAGTCAAATGTGTTCGACCGGACCAAAGACATAAAACTGTAAAGACTGGCAAAGATGCATAATGCACAAATGTTTATGAAAAAAGTATATACACATTTTACCAACAACAGGGGTATGTTTATAGGTGTGTCTTTTTAATTACTAGTCATAAATCCTCCACTAGATATTCTGAATCCAATACAAATCTCATGGCATTTAGATATACATTTTGGGGGATTGAAATGACAGTCAGGTGATTTTTGTTTTGTTTGTTTTTGCATTCTTTTGTCGGTCTCAAATACGGAAGTTTAAAATAATTCAATTGGTTTTGATTTCCTTCTTTTAATTTCTGTTTTTATTGTTTGGCTGGCAAATTGTATACAAATTGAGCGTGAAATACTAGCAACTTTTAGTAATTTTCTAACAACATGTTGCAACAGAGTTGTATACGGGGATTTAAGGCGAATTTAAAACAAATGCACAATTTCACAACACTTCATAAATTGCATGACGCAAATAGTAGCATCAACACTAATAAACACAAATTAATGACAATTTCGATATCAGATAGCCCAAGGAGTTATCCAAGAAATTGGATATCATGTATTGACAATATTCTACGTTTTTTTTCTTTCTAAAATGTTCAAATATTTTATGACACAAAATTATGACATTTATATGAATGTAAATTTTAGCTATTACAACGACATAAAACATTTGCTGACACGGACACCAACAACAAGATTCGCCAAGAGCAAAGTATTGGGTTACTAACCCCCACCACTACCAAATATTGGATCACCATCAATGATGTTGCAACATTAAAATGCATATGCAACATCTGTGCAATTTGTACCACCTTCTATTTTTATTATATTTGAATGGGAAATCACAGTGAAAATGTATTCATGTGCCTGTTCACTTTGCCGTTTTATGATTTTCTTTTGTTTCTCTTGACATATTTTTTTTTTTTTTTTTTGGTTTTGTTATTTTGCTTAGTTGTGCCATATTAAAATATGACAACATATTCTTTAATTGAATTTTTATATCGTGAAGTATGGATCACCTGAAGGCTCTTCTTTTCAAAACTGAAAAAGTCAAAGTTGTAAATGAAGAAAATGTTGTTACTGTTGTCTAACTATGAGATTGACATATGTACGTATGTTTATGACTTCTGCTGAAAGCTATGCAGTGAGAGAAAAATGCCATGCTAATTTATATGTACGGATTTCGAACATGTATGCTGCGTTCTTGTTTATCAACAGTATTACTTGTTTAAATATTGCTGAAAGGACCGCTTAAACATATTATATAGTAAGCGGTAACAATTGACATTTCTAGTTGTAACTTAAATTTTTTTGTGTGTAATAGACTTTTACAAAAGCGCTATTGTAAAATGTCTTTACTTGAGTTAGTTATGCAAATTCATTTACGAGTATGTATACATTTTTAACATACATATCAACCTTTTTGTAGAAAATTTACTAATGTTGAAAGTAAAGTGTGGGATATTGTAAAACGCCATTTTTAACATACATATCAACCTTTTTGTAGAAAATTTACTTATGTTGAAACTAAAGTGTAGGATATTGTAACACACCAACATTTGAACTATACGATAACTTTTGAAAGCATTTCGGCAAAATAAAAAGTTTTAGTCCGATTCACCGAGGGATTTTTTTTTACATAATAATTTGAGCGGGACCAGCGAACCACAGCGGTCGTATTTAAACAAAAAAAATAAAAAAAATAGGAAAATGCGTTGAAGGAAACGAGTTTTTTCTTGTCAATTTTCAAATAGTGGCTTTACGACACAGTGTAGAACTTAATGCTCAAAGAAGAAGTTAAAGAATACACTTTATAGATGAGGTTTCTAAAGTATGATTTTTTAATATATCCACCGTATTTACCTCAAACGGACGCTAACATTTTGAAGACTGAAAAATGGGGTTTTTTCCATGTTTGCTCTACTCAGGACGCGCAGCCGGATTTCTTATGTGATTGTAGTACTCGTGATTTTTAATGTATGTAGTTTTAAAAGGATCATGGCATTCTACGGTCAAAGTCGAAATTTTTGTGCGTAAATTATTCTAAAAAAACTGTTTTTGGATTCAACATTTACAAATGTCATTCGATTTCCGTTGAAACCCGCGTAAATTTAGTTTTTTTTTTTAGTCTAATAAGCCAAGGCGCGTCTAAATCCAACTCAAATTTCGAAAATCTGCAAAAAATGTTTTTGAAAATATCGCATATTACAACGCGTTTTGGATATGTCGTCTCTACTTAGATAAGTAGAGCAATACGCCAGATTAAAACGTACGAAAATAGATATATAAAAACTTTCGCGAATCCGAAGACATAATAGATTTTATCTAAAAATTAATTGCGATGATCCACAGATCGCACTTAAATGACATAGAATGATGTATTTGTTTTTTTTTTCATGATCATTGAAATCGCATACGCATAAAATGTAAATGTACTTGGTGGAAACTTTACTGTTTTATACACCCTAATATGCCACTGATACTACATCATGGTCGCCAAATGGAATTTCACAAAATGTATATCAAATAAAAGGGATTGATTCGATGTGTTGAAAATCGGATGCGCACCATGTCATTTCCTGATTATTCTATTTACTTTAGTCTAAGATTTCTGTCATATTTACATAGTATCTTAATGTTTTGAGGTCGATTGTCCTAATGTGGTCGAGTCCTTGTATTATGTTGTTCCCTATTAGCTGTTTTCTCGGGGTTGTGAAAGCCTGGCAATGACAGAGGTAGTGTTCCAACGTCTTTTTTAGTTAGTAAAAGTAGTCCCTTTGTTTTGTCCTCGTCTGGCTTCCCCATCGGATTTTTATGTTTTTTCCCTTGTCTTCTCTATTCCAGAGGGATATATGTTCATCTTTTGCCCATGCCTTAACTCTATGCACGTCGCCTTTAAGGGCTTGGCGTTATCTAGGCTGACTGTAGGTTTTTTAGTTAGTAAAAGTAGTCCCTTTGTTTTGTCCTCGTCTGGCTTCCCCATCGGAATTTTTTGTTTTTTCCCTTGTCTTCTCTATTCCAGAGGGATATATGTTCATCTTTTGCCCATGCCTTAACTCTATGCACGTCGCCTTTAAGGGCTTGACGTTATCTAGGCTGACTGTAGGTTGCTCCCTTGCTTGCTTTGCTAAGCAGTTTCATTACCCTAATCAATACGCCCTGGTACCCATTTAATGTTTACCGTACCATGTTGGGAGTAGTTGTTAATAGACTATATGCATTCCAAGACAGTTCTAGATGTCACTGTCTTGGTCGTTATAGCCGTGATGGCTGCTTTGCTGTCCGTAAGGATGTTCGCAGTGGTAGGCTTTGTGTGAGTGTCAAACCAGTTCAGACACTCTGTTATCGCTCGGACTTCCGCCTGAAGAATCGTATTATGATCCGACAGTCGGAGGGAGATTTTCGTTTCCGGTTCCATTATATATAGAATCAGTCCGGTTCTCCCCTCTAGCACAGCCCCATCCCAGATTCCAGCGGTCAGATTCAGGTATGCGGTCTGATACTATTTGGTTTATAGGTTCACCCGTTTATAGATTCACCTTTGAGTATGTTTTGGTGGTATGTTTGGTGGCCTCTACTGTTCCACTCGCTCATCGACTTTAGCCTTTTAGCCTCATACCTTACCTGAATTTCTATTGGGTGTATAAACAAAATTGTTTCTAGAGCCCTAGTCTGTGTGGTCCTTATTGCTCCGCTAATGCTTAGGCAACATGTTCTTTGGACTTTTTACAATATCCTCACATTGCATTTTTTTGTCCATAGCTGTCCACCATACAACAGACGCGTATGTTAAGATTGGTCTAATTACGCATCAGTATAGCCAGTGTGTCATCCTAGGATTGAAACCCCGTTTTGAGCCTATTGCCCTTCTACATGTTGACCAACATATTTGTGCCTTGTCGGCCCTTTCTTGAATAGGGTCTTTCCAATTTAGTTTCCTATCCAGAATTACTCCTATGTATTTAACTGTGCGGGAAATATTTATTGTCCTATTTGGAAAAACTGGTTCCTCGAAGTTACCCACTTTTGTTTTCCTCGTAAATAGACATATTTCCGTTTTTTCCGGGTTAACGTTCAGCAAAGTATATTCGGATTCTTTCCCTTTAGAAGTATTATAACGTCGTAGCAGACTGGGTCAAATCATTCTTCGATTAAGGTCCTTAAGAGACTGTTTATGGTAGTAACCCACAAAAGAGGTGATAGTTTTCCTCCCTGTGCTGTTCCTTGTCCGACTTTGTCTCTTATTTTGACGTCATATATCCCGCAGCTTATCCATCTGTTCCTTAATGCCCTGTCCACCTGAAACTCGTCTAAAGAGTGGATCAGCGTTTAGGTGCTGACGTTGTTATAAGCGCCTTCGATATCAATGCATACAGCAAGTGTATACATCATCATTTCAAAGGTTCTCTCTATATGGTGTACTACCTCGTGCAACGCGGTTTCCACTGATCTGCCTTAAACGTATGCGTGTTGTTTGAATTTGAGCATACCGTTAGGGATTCTACTCTTTATCATGGTGTCGACCGTCCGTCCCATTGTCTTGAGTAAGAATGAAGTTAAACTTATCGGGCGATAAGATTTTGGTATTGCGTAGCTTGCCTTGCCGCGATTAGGGATAAAAACTACCCTTGCCTCTTGTCAGGCAAGCGTTTGAAGATCCCGACCAGTTTGGACGCAATAAGGTCAACTTCCCGCTGTAATAGAGACGGGAAGATCTGGTCTGGTCCCGCTGCTTTGTATGGTGAAAATTTCTCCCTATGCTGCCCTTTATCGTCCTGCGTTGTAACTAGAGGTTGTGTTTTTTCTTCATATTTTCTTGTAATTTTTGCAAATAAATGAATATTATAGCTCCAACCTTCACGACTTAGGCATCATTTTATTTCTCACAGTGTATTGTTGTATTTTTTTAATATATTTTTTATAAGTACAAGCGCTATTATTTTAAAAAATCTGTTTGTTAATACGTAATTTTTTTAAGAAATTCGACTTTTCGCGAATCCGTTGAGACGTTTCATAATTATTTTACCATCATCGCAAAGAGTACAAATTTTGTAAACGGTAATAGGATATAATGTTTACAATAAAAACACCTATATATTTTGCGCGCAGCGGTCAAAATTAGTTACAAAAAAGATTTAGAATCACAATTTTTTTCTTAATCCACATAAAGCCACTTGCCGTTTAAACGCCACCAAAAATGGTTGCAAAATTTGACGAAAAATTCGGACATTTTCGAAAATTTTTGATTCCATGCTTTTAAAGTTCTATTTGGCCTATGCATTTCCACGCAATTGGCCTCAAATACAAGCAATTAAAAAAATTTACTTTTTTGTAATTTTCGAATTTTGAGGAAAAAATTAAATATGGAATAAAATTTTAATCATAAATGTTCATCTAAAGTCGGGGATTTGTTAGGAATGTAGTAAGAGTATTTTCTCAATAAAAAAAGGATTGGTATGTCAGAATACACCTGTATTACCCTTCAAAGTTTTCGGCGCTTTTGAAAGAAGACCTGATTGCAGGAAAGCTATACGTTTTAGTGAAAAAAGTTATTTGTTTTAAAATGTTTAGATTGTCTCAAAATTTTCATTTTCATGATTGTCTAAGTCTGGAGTATTCCCGCATTGGCTTAACTTCATCACTTTTCTCTTTGCAGAGAAAAATGTTTACAAAACGCACTGACAGCTTGCAAAATTTACTGATCGCTACTAATATCATGATTTCATCCCGGCGAAGGGAATTATCAATTGGCTTTTCAGTTTTTGAAATGATGATTTTTTTTAGTGAAAACAAGCAATTAAAAAAATTTACTTTTCTTGCAAAAAAAAAAAAATTTGGCGCTAAGTCGGTTAATCTATGTATCAAAAATCACCAATCTAAGTACCAACAATTTTTTTTATATTTTTTTGAAATGGAAAAGACAATTTTAGATTTTTTTTGTGATATATCGACGCCTCCAAAAAATAGTATGCTAAGTCGACTTAGCATATTTTCAAGGTCTTTACATTTTTATATTTAACGTCCTTTAACTTAAATTCTGTCAAATTTTGGTAATGATCGGACAATCCGAACAGAAGTTATGAACAAATATTTACTTAGCATAGTACTGAAGGTCAAAGAAATTTCCAAACTTTTAGAGCTTGTCCTGCAAAACTCGCTTTTCAGAATTAGCAAACTATTATTTGGAGGTGTCGAACGTCCTTTAACTTAAATTCTGTCTAATTTTGGTAATGATCGGTCAATCCGAACAGAAGTTATAAACAAATATTGACTTAGCATAGTACTGAAGTTCAAAAATATTTCCAAACTTTGAGAGCTTCTCCTGCAAAACTCACTTTTTAGACTTAGCATACTATTATTTGGAGGTGTCGATATATCACTCATTTACTCAAAGAGTGGCATAACTCAAGAAATGCGTTTTCTGAGTTAGCAGTTTTTATTTTGTCTAAGACTTCTACTTTATCTTGTGTCAAATTTTCATGCTGATATCTCTTAAACTCATCGAGTTACAGCTCATTTACTACGGGTATGGCATAATTCAACAAAAAAGTTTTTTGAGTTCATGAGGCACTAAAACACTTCAAATCATGCTTGATCTTGCACAGAAATTTAGTACTGATATCTGGCTAGCTGTTTGCAAAATATGGCCCAAATAGTTATTTTAGTTTTTGTGTAAAGATTATTAAAGTTGGAAGGTCTTATTTTTATAGCCAACTTAAAACGCGTTTTTCTCGAAACTAGATTTTTTGAGATGTGTCACTCCTTGAGTAAATAAGCGATATGTATGTCAAACTATAATTTACAATTCCTGTGATTTGCCCATATATACTTGCATACATGACAAAAATTATAAGTACAAACGTTAGTATGCATTCTTTTCGTTAAGTTCAAAAAAAAATTGTCATCACAAAACAGAGATCAATTTAAATATAATTTTTACAACATAAATGGTACATAAAAATAATTTTTGTGTAGATCTTCAAGATAAATAAAGCGATAGTGGGAAACAAGTAAAAAAAGTATCAGGCGACTTTGCCGACAGAGATATACCCTCAGCCTGTGTGAGTTGAAAATTTTCTTCTATGGACAGATCGAAAAGCGGCTACACAATCAAGATCCTTAAATAATTTTTCTGAATTTTGTGGCCTTTTGTGCACGTATGAACTTGCCGATAAAAATATGGATTTGAATTAAAACTAAAAAGTGTTGCGGAAGAGGAACCATTTTGGAAGTGGATCTTATTTTTGTGAGTCATTCCTTTTCAATAGAATGATTCACGCCCACAAGTCATTTAAGTAAGTCACCGGACCACAAGGGGTAGTTCGATAAAAATTTCTAATGGATCTTTGAACTGATCTAAAACTGCACTTAAACAAAATTGTTGAACTTTTGGGGGGAAACCGATATGAACCATTTTCGAAGTTAAACTAAATTTGGACATTATAATGTGAGAGCCAAAGTTTGGACCAAGTCGGTTGCTTCATTCAACAGATATAGCGTGTACAATTTTAGAGAAAAGTTTGAAAATTTTTTTGGGTAGGTACCTTAAGATACTGGTCTTCTTCGAACTTATACTAAGTTTGGTCAAAATATTACGAAAGCCAATGTTTGGACCGAAACGACTGATTCGTTTTAAAGTTATTATGCGCTTCAGCCACTACACATGGTGCCATAGAGGTTTTTATAGCTTTCGGCTCATTTTCTTAAGAAGTATGGACTTGACCCAGAAAAACCTTGTACGAGTACCGTCGTAATGGGGGCAGTGAATACATGTGGTTGCAAAAAAACAAAGCGATTCGATTGCAGGTCTTAAACTAAAATCTTTCGAACTTTTGTGTGGGAGGTACCCGAAGGAGTGGACCGATAGATTCCATATTGGAGCCTCATCTATGTCGGTAGAAATTTTGCGATATGCAAAGTATGGACTTACTCGGTTGGTGCTTTCGAAAGTTATCGTGCGCACAAATTAAGGAAAAGTTTTGAACTTTTGTGGTGGAGGTACCACCAACGAAGACTAAATACCAAATTTCAGTGAGATATTGAGGCTAAAATCTTAAAAATACCGAAAATCTGGAGGTACCGTTCTATGGCGGCTATATCAAAACGTGGACAGATATAGCCCATTTTAAATACCAAACATCCTAGGAGTAGTAGAAACTTCTATACAATATTATAAAGCTCTATCATTAAAATTGCGAGCTGTATCTTGATTTCAATAGACGGACAGACAGGGCTATACCGACTTTGAATTTTATGCTGATGTGTTACAACCGGAATGACAAATGTATTTATACCCTCCATACAATGGTGGAGGGTATACAAATACAAAAATCCTATGAGGAAACGCAGACGATGACAAAGCAAAGGGACTACTATTAAAGAGGAAGAAAGATATTAGTAAGATGCACAACAATGACGCTATAAAAGAACTCAATCAAATTAGTGCAAACGAGTTTAAACATGTAAGAGATTATGTCAATGGTACAGAATTTTTAAAATGACGAAATTTATTAAGATAAAAAATAACCTCCCCCAGACTTGTCGCACATATGTAAGTCAACTACAATTGCTCTAAAAATATTTTTTTCAAATGAGAAATTTAACTAAAGTGTTATACTTAACTAAAATATTGTCATTAAACTTATTTTCCAGTTCATTTAAAATTTCCAATATATTTATGTGGTTTTTGTTTTGCACATGCTTATAATTCCATAAATAATTATTTTCATTTTCTCAATTGATGACGTAGACATTTATCATGTCAGCTTAATTCATCGAATCCTTTCGTTGCATACTATGACGGCAAAAATATCAAAACGAATCAGGTTAATTTGTAATTCAAAATGCCACCAGTTCTCAATTTTTTCTAAATCATGATAAATTTAATGTCGGCATGATGAGTATTTGTCTCAATCCACGTTTTGGTATTTATTCTTGGGGCCATTCTTTTTATAGTTGTAGCGACATCATCAAATCATTTGAAAGGCATGTTAAACAAATTTGTTAATTATACGAATGTTGTAAAGTTTAACATGGAGGTATAAAACTAACACACGGTTTGAGTATATTCATATGTATGTATGGTTTTGCAGGCAACAAATGCGAGGCAATGTGTATAAAGAATGCAATTGTGGAAATATATCAAACTTCAAACATGCATGGAATAGGGTGTAGTGGAACATATAGACTATTGAGGGTAGTCTCAATGGTCCATTGCATGATCTCTAGGAATAAGTCCAATTTTGATATTCTTTTTGGACTCTAGTTCCTATTAGATAATATTATAATATCATAATACCTTAAAACCCACCCTAATATACATTAAGATTTATTTATATATTGGCTCTCTTAAAATATTTGGGAAATGTCAGCTCCAAGATATGTACATTCATGTCGTCGTGTTCGCAAGTTAAAAACAAAACAGCTACAAAATTTAATGTCCAAAAAATATGCTTGTCATACAAACAAAACTACACGACAAAGACACTTACTGTTTTTTTACGTTTGAAGCACGATAGTTTGGAATGTTTATAAGCACCTTTAAGGGGCGCCAATGGCCATATTTTCTCAAGTACATTTCGCTTTTGTTTTCTTAATTACTTGTGAACTTGTGTCATGTTTTCGTCGAGTCAAAGTGTAATGAGCGTAAGAAACAAATTGGTTAAAAGTGAAATGCAATGGCATCGAATAATGTCATAATCATATTGTCACAATATTGAATGGGTATAATAGCACTAATGAACAAGTAAGAACGGCGTTAAGTTCGGCCGGGCCGAACTTGTTATACCCTCCACCACAAGTTGTATTGAAGTAAAATGGAATAATTAGTTTCCTTTCGTGTATGAAAATTTCAGCAATTTCGGTAAAACAATGTGAGGCACCATTCTATGGGGGCTATTTCAAAACGTCGATATATACCGACAAATTTCTGACTGACAGTTTTTAGGCTCAAAGAAAACTAAATACCAAATTTCCTATATTTGGGTAAGAGAATGTGGCTAAAACTTAAAAAATACCGAAAATCAAGAAGTACGCTTCTATGGGAATATAGGAAGACGTGGACCTATGCTGATAAAACTCTTCTGGAATATTTTATAACTCTTGGAAGACGAAATAACGAATTTCAGCCATTTAGGTTGGATATTGACGTCACAATCTTCAGTATTACGAAAATCGGGAGGTACCGTTCTATGGGGGCTAATCGAAACGTGGACCTATACCGACGAATTTTAGTCAGAAATGGGGCAATATTAAAGCGTGGACCTGTACAGACATATTTCTGGCGAACAGTTTTATATCATATTGAAGACTAAATACCAAATTTCAGCCATTTTGGTGGAATATTGAAGACACAACCTTCAAAATACGAAAAATCGGGAGGTACCGTTCTATGGGGGCTATATGAAGGTGTGAACCGATACCGACAAAATGCTGGGGGAAAGTTTTATACCCCTAAAGAAGACTACGTACCAAATTTCAGCCATTTTGGTAGGATAATGAGGATAAAACCTTAAAAATACCGAAAATCGGGAGGTACCGTTCTATGGGGGCTATATGAAGGTGTGGACCGATACCGACAAAATTCTGGAGGAAAGTTTTATACCCCTAAAGAAGATTACGTACCAAATTTCAGCCATTTTGGTAGGATAATGAAGCTAAAACCTTAAAAATACCGAAAATCGGGAGGTACCGTTCTTTGGGGGCTATATGAAGGAGTGGACCGATACCGACAAAATTCTGGAGGAAAGTTTTATACCGGTACCGTTCTATGGGGGCCATATGAAGGATACCGACAAAATTCTGGGGGAAAGTTTAATATCCCTAAAGAAGACTACGTACCAAATTTCAGCCATTTTGATAGGATAAAGAAGCTAAAACCTTCAAAATACCGAAAATCGGGAGGTACCGTTCTATGGGGGCTATATGAAGGTGTGAACCGATACCGACAAAATGCTGGGGGAAAGTTTTATACCCCTAAAGAAGACTACGTACCGACAAAATTCTGGAGGAAAGCTTTATACCCCTAAAGAAGACTACGTACCAACTTTCAGCCATTTTGGTAGGATAATGAAGCTAAAACCTTAAAAATACCAAAAATCGGGAGGTACCGTTCTATGGGGGCTATATCAAAACGTGGACCGATATATCCCATTTTCAATACCAACCATCCTGCAAGTAATAAAAACTTCTGTACCAAATTTTGACTCTCTATCTTTAAAATTGCGAGCTGTATCTTGATTTCAACAGACAGACGGACGGACTGACGGACGGACAGACGGACATGGTCAAATCGACATAGAATTTTATGCTGATCAATAATATATATACTTTATGGCGTCTCCGACGAATATTTCGATGTGTTACAAACGGAATGACAAATTTAATTATACCCTCCATATGGTGGAGGGTATAAAAACATTGGGTCAACTGACCAGTGCTAAAGAAAACAAAAGACTTAAGACACAAACTTCTTTTTATACCTTCCACCATAATAGGGAGATTATAATTAAATTTATCATTCCGTTTGTAACACATCGAAATATTTATCGGAGACCCTATAAAGTATATATATTCTTGATCAGGGTAAAATTCTAAGTCTATATAACAATGTCCGTCCGTCTGTTAAAATCAAGATACCGCTCGCAATTTTTAAATTAGAGCTTTGTAATTTAATATAGGAGTTTCTATTACTCCTAGGATGTTTGGTATTACAAATGTGCTATATCGGTCCACGTCGTTATATAACCTCCATAGAACGGTAACACCCGATTTTCGGTATTTTGAAGGTCTTAGCCTCATTATCATTGGGGGTACACAACTGTCCATATGAAATTTGTCGGTATAGGTTTACGCCTTTATATAGCCCATATAGACCGGTACCTCCCGGTACGGGATATCACAATAGCCGGTAATACATCCCGTTGTTACATTTTTTTATATTCACGTATACAGGTCGCAGTTTTTTTTTTTGACAAATTTTCCACCTTGTTTGGGTGTATTTCAACAAAAGTGACATTCTAAGGTATACATCGATCCCAATTCCGTTACCGAATGTGGTAAAATACCAGAAATGTAGAAAAAGAACTTTACGTAGATATCTCAATTTTCAATTTGTGGAATTTTATTTCCAATGCGGATATCTCTGCTTGTGTTGGACGTAGTATAAGGGGAGAGCTTGTTGGTCAAACATTGATCAAAAAGGGTTATTGCAAAATGTGCTAAACTATCCCAATTTTAATATTTTGAAGTATGTATTTATTTTAATGACACATACTTCTGTTTTTTTCTTTTTCTCTTCTTTCAAACAGTACCAAGTACATTGACATCGACAGTAGTCAAATATTAATTTAATTAATTATTTTGGATCGGTTAGCCTTAAATCATTTGGTATTAAAGCCAGGATGGTGAAACTTTAGTATTTACCTAACAGAAATGTTTACCAGTGTAAAGCCTATATACAGGGTTAGGGTTGTAGGGTATAACATAGTCGGCCCGTCCTGACTATAGCCTTGCTTATTTGGTATGGAGAGTAAACTTATAGCGTTGTAATAAAGACCTCAATGGCTACCTGTAATATAAACGAGAACTTAACAACACTTTAGTGCGGTTCGCTTCGGGGTCCATATCTAGGACAGTATTCTTCTTCTTTACTTGCCCATCCGTATTGGGATGTTAGCGATCATACAATTACAATTTATGTTATTTCAATTAATTTAACTAGTTGTTAATATTATTAAATTACATTTTTTATCGTAGTAAAAATTAGTAGTTTCTTGTATGTTCTGGAACAGTCATTGTGTATGTGTGTGTACTGTTTAAAAAATATGCCAAACAGTTGGTCTGTTCCAGTACTACAAGAATCTACTATTTTTTATTATTTTTTTTTCGATAACATAAAGGAAAAAATGGTATCGTAGTAAAAACTAGTAGCTTAGTGCAGGTTCTGGAACAGAGCAACTATTTTTTTGGATAACATAAAGGAACAATTATTATCGACCTAAAAATATGTAGATTCTTGCTAGTTTTGGAACAGACATACTTGCTCTGTTCCAGAACCTGCAAAAAGCTACTACTTTTTAATACGATAAGACTTTTTCCTTTATCGAAAAAATAATAGAAATTAGTAGATTCTTGCAGTACTGGAACAGACCAACTGTTTGGCATATTTTTCAAACAGTACACTCACACACACAATGCCTGTTCCAGAATCTGCAAGAAACAACTAATTTTTATTACGATAACAATTTGTCCTTTATGATATCGAAAATAAACAATAGATTCTTGCAGTGGTGGCACAGACCAACAAATTGGGTATATTCCCATCCATTATATTCCAAATTTCAGCCGTTTCAGTGAGATACACTGTGCGACCACAAAAAAATGACGAGGAAAATCGTGTAGATTATGAAAGCAGAGCTAAAAATATGAGACACGTGTATCGGCGTTTTAAAAGTTTACGTCGGAAAGTAACCAAAATTTCAAATTTCACTATGGTTCACCAAAGAAGTGAAATATATATTTATATTTTATATCATGAAAATATCAGTATCAATTTTGCTGAAAAAACATGAAAATATTTCCCAATTTGTTTGATGAAAAATTGTTCCTTCTTTTTTAGAGTTGGTACATGGATGTAGTATGAAACTTGGTTGCAGGTGAAAAGTGTCAAAGGGTGAAAAATTCTACACAAAATTTCACTATGAGTTCCAAAATAAACTAAATATCTATGTATACTATTTCCTTAAAAAATTAGATTACAAATTTATATATATTAGGATGAAATTATATGTTTTAATTTTGGACTGTTAATTTTACATAATTCCATACTGGATCAAAATCTAGCAAAATCCTTTACTTTTTGGGAATATTGTTAAAGAAAGAAATGTTCCAAATGAAATTTTATTATGGGTCTCTGAATAAAAGAAATCTGTAACCATAGCATATAACATTCTTAGCAGCACTTGTTTTTGATATATATGTTTTAGGGCAAAATTTCACAATTTTCGTACAGATTGTCGTTGTGATTGGATACTGTAATTATCATATTGATGGTTTTTCGTTGTGAATTCATATAGAAGATGTTGTACGTTCCATTCATAATGCTTTTGAAATATTTGTGGTGGATATATATTTGGAATATAAAAACCCCAAATTGGTCCTGCCCAAATTTTGATTTTTAGTACTTTCAACTTAAATTCCGTAGTTTGGATAAGCCATTGGTTGCTTATATTGTAACTGAAAATATATTAGAGGTCTACGGATATGGTCAAGTGAAAATATAGGAGTCATATGGGCTCTCAGATGCACAATTTGGTGTGATCCAAAAAACTACAATGATGGGGCTAACTCCTACTTTGGTGGCATTTACGGAATAAACCTTAGAAATTGACATAAATGACTATATCGTAACTGGGTTCGTTATGGTCATTCATGATGCAGCTATTTATGTCAAATGGTAGTGTTAATTCCGTAAATGCCACCAAAGTAGGAGTTAGCCCCATCATTGTAATTTTTTTGGACCACAATATTTGGATTTCATACAATCACATTTTTAAGGAGTTTTTGAAAGATTTTTGAAAATATTGCCCACATACTCCTCTGTAAAGTTGCCAAAGACACTATATACCTAAAATGCAAGGATTCAAAGATATCTTAACTCGAATATTCATAACCTACCCGACTTTTCCCATCATTTTGAAAAAAATTGAATTTTGTTACACAGTGATATTGAAGCCACAATATTGGAGCAAAAATCTTTAAAATACCGAACATTTGAAGTGGCAGTTCTAAGAGGGCTATATGAAGAAAATTTCATCTTTAAAGTTGTACGCCCCCAACGAAGATTAAATACCAAATTTCGGTGTGATATTCAAGACACAATCTTCAAAATAGATACAGAAAATCGGGAGATATCCTTCTATGGGGCTATATGAAGACGAGGACATATACCGACAAATTTCTGGTGGAAAGTGTTATACCCCAAACGAAGACTATATACTAATACTGGCAAAAATTGATGGCACAATCGATAGTATAAATTTTTTTTTAAAAATTTAAAGTTTATAGACTAAACACCAAATTTCAGCCATTTTGGTGCACAACCTCCAAAACAACGAAAATCGGGAGTTACCCTTCTATGGGGGCTATATGAAGGCTTGGACCTATACCGACAAACATCAAGCGAAAAGTTTAATACCCCCAACAAAGACTTAGTACCGAATTTCAGTCATTTCGGAGGGATATTGAGGCCACAACCTTCAAAATGCCCAAAATCGAAGGTACCGTTCAAAACGTACAGCGATATAACCGATTTTCAATACAAAACATCTTAGGAGTAATAGAAACTTCCATACCAAATTATAGCTCTATCTTATTAATTGCGAGCTGTATCTTGATTTCAACATACTGACGGACAGACAGATGGACATTATTACATATATTGTCTTAGAATTTTATGCTTCATAAGAATATGTACTTTGTAGGGTCCCCGACGATTATTTCAATGTATTACAAACGGAATGACAAATTTAATTATACCCTCTATATTACACTATGCAACACTGCAAATGCAAACAAATTCTGGTATTCATATTTTCAAAGAACATATGTATGTATGTAGTTGGGTTTTCTCCTGTCAGAACCACTTCGGATTTTATGGCCTCATCTAAACCGGGCTAAAACTACAGTGCTTCTAAATTTATCTTTGTCTTTGCCAATATTGTAGCCCTAAACTAGTAGAACTTAACTTTTGAACAGACCACATAAAAAAACTCCATCTAGGGCATCAAAATCGATAAAATATAGAAAATTTTACAAAATTGCTGAAATTCTGGTCAGTATCAGCTAACTATTGGGAGTTCAAACAAGTAACCTTTTGCAAAAATCTTCCAAATAAAGTTCTCAGCAATTCTTCAGAACATTCTGAAACTCTAAAATGCTTACTTCATATTGTTTCAGCGGTATTATGCACATATTTTCAAACACAGTTCACCACATTATTGCCATATTTATTAAAACGTCGTTGAAAAATATACTGAAAACATCGTGGAAGATAGAGGCATTTTACAAAAATTACATGTTCTGAAGAGGTGTGTATTACATTTCAGCGAATATTTTTTCGAAAAAAAAAAAATATTCAGAACAAATTAACGGGTTTGGTGATACGGTGCGAAATTTTATAAAATTTGAGGCAATAAATGTAGTTTTTCGAATTCATTATTTCTCCAACTATTTTATTCTTGACTTGCCTCTCTTGAGTTTTAGCTAGGAAAATCGGTTTCTGAACCATTGTGCGCAGGTATTCTCCGTCGGTCCATAGAATTTTGAATTTTTTCCCCAAGTAAAAGAAGTTATCTGTATGTATAATATGGCAATATGTTTTACATTTTTGTATCCCTTGAGAACCCGAAATTCTGCCATTATTCCCTCTTTTCCTAAATGAGTGTTAATTGAAACTGAGAGTAGAAAGAAATACAAAGACCAAAACAATAGCTTCATCTTCTAAATAAAGTTAAGTCGGCTGCAAGTAAAGCAGCTATTCTACTTAATTCATTATTCATAAAATTACAAGAAATTCAAACCGTTTAATACCACAGACATACTTATATGTACATAAGTGTAAATATGTATATAACAACAAATCTGTACACGTGATTCGAAAACTTTGATTTTTAAGTCAACAAAACACATACATATGCATTTGAGTTTGTCTAAAGGAATTTCAAATGAAACATCGTCACAGTAACACGGATGGTACGTGATTGATAATATAGCGTGACAGACAGTATGTCGGCAAGTTAAGAAGCTGTGCAAAATACCCAAAGGAGTAAGTAGTCCACTGAGAAATTAAAATGTGACCAAGGGGATTTCAATCAGATGACATGTTTTCTTTTCAACCTAAAAATATGTCATAATACCGAACCAACAGGGTTACCCCAATAAGGTAATTTGATTTAAATGAAAATATTATTAATGGCAGTTAATTTCAATAATAAAATAAATAAATAAAAATGTCAAAAACAATATTAAATATTCTCATAAATATATAAAATTATAAGCTTTTTTAATTGTCCCATGGTAATCTTACATACCAAAAATAATTTTTAGCCATAAATTAAAAAATCAAGATTGAGTCATAATATTGTTCGTACACACCAAGTTAGGTTTTGTTATGATTTTAATTTTTTCTTTTATTTTTGCAAATTTATATGCGAACATTTGGCACATGAATAATGTTTCAGATTAATGGTCATTTTTAAGTTGTTAATATAAATCGTAAAGGCATCTCCTTTTTTTTCTTAAATAAATTATTTTATTTAAAACAATGACCTTTTATGAGAACGATTTTATATTTTTATTTTTTTGCTGTTTTGTAAATTTCAGACACACCAGCGAACAGCCGTGTGTGTTATGAATAAATATTAAGACATTCGTGTTTGATATAAAAAAAAAAAAAAAAAACAAGTAAGAAAAGCGTTAAGTTCGGCCGTCCGAACTTTTTATACCCTCCACCACGAAGTGAATTCCAAAAATTCCGAAAATTGGGAGTATCATCCTATGGGGGCTATATGAGGGCGTTGACCTATACCGACAAATTTCAGGTGGAAAGTTGTAAACCCTTAACGAAGACTTACTACCAATTTTCAGTCACTGTGGTGGGGTATTGAGGTCACAAGCTTCAAAAAACCGAAAATCAGGAGGTACCGTTCTACGGGGGCTATACTAAGACGTGGACCTGTACCGACAAGTTTCTGGGAGAAAGTTTTATACCCCCAACGAAGACTAAATACCAAATATCAGCCATTTCTGGGGAATATTGAGGCCACAACCTTCAAAACACCGAAATCGGGGGGCAAGTTCTATGGGGGCTATATAAAGGCGTGGACCTATACCAACAAATTTCATATGGAACTTTTAATACCACAAATGAAGACCAAATACCAAATTTCAGCCATTTCGGTGGATTAATGTGGCCACAACCATTAAAATACCGAAAATCTGGAGGAACCGTTCTATGGGGGCTATATGAGGGCGTGGACCTATACCTACAAATTTCTGGGGGAAAGTTCTGCACCCCCAACGAAGACTAAATACCAAATTTCAGCCATTTCGGTGTAATAATGAGGCTAAAACCTTCAAAATACCGAAAATCGGGAGTTATCGTCCTATGGGGACTATATCAAAACGTGGACCTCTGTAAACATTTTATGGTAGAAATAGTTCTTAGCCTCTGGAAACACAAAATACAAAGCTACAACCGATTCTGTGGTCAAATGGGACTAATACATTCAAAATATCGTAAAGTGACGCGGTGTTATATGGGGGCTATACCAAAACGTAGACCTATATAAACAAACTTTGGTAGAAATATTTGTTAGCCTCTGAAAAGACATAATACTAAATTACAACCGATTCGGTGGTCAAATGGGACAAATATCTTAAAAATTCCGTAAAACGACGACGCGTCACTTTGTACGGGGGCTATACGAAAATGTGGACCTACATAGCCCGCTTTCAATACCAAAACTTCTACATACATATAACAGATTTTACCAAAATTTCATCCACCTACTTTATTCCGTTCGAACGCTAGAGTGATTTCCACAGACGGACAGACAGACAGGCGGGCGGACATGTATATCGATGTAGAATTGCACGCTGATCAAGAATATATATAGTTTGTGGGGTCTACAATGATTATTTCGAGTAGTTACAAACGGAATGACAAACTTAATATACCCCCATCTTATGGTGGAGGGTATAAAAGTAATTTCTATGGGGAGTTCAATATTTCCGTGCGGAACTTTTTGGGGTGGCATATGGGGCCGTTGAAAATATATTGTTATATTATATTAATTATTTATTTATTTATTTCAAATCTTTATAAATAAAAATCAAACGTCGTTCATTGGTAATGGCATCAGTTGAAAACGGCTGAACCGATTTGGATAATTATTTTTGTGAAATGTTCGCCATAACCCGATTTACGCCCACTTCTTTCAATTTTTAACTTTTCTACAAAAACTATTTAACCGATTTTTCTGAAATTGTCAGGGAATGTACCAGGATGGCCACCGGTTAAAATGGGTTACAAATTTTGTTGAATTTCGGATAGGGTGGGGTACTTCCCCTATACCCTATTTCTTTAAACATGTTATATCTATATAAATAAAAAGAACAAATTAATTGCAATAATAAAGGCTATGTACTCCAACGCCGACATGCAAGTACTACATAATAGGACACTAAGTACCCCATTCAAAACAAACGTTGGTGTACGTCAAGGCTGTCCATTATCACCACCTCTCTTTGCAATAGTGTTTGATGATTTAATTTTAAAGTTGTACCGGAAGAAGCGATGTATAACACGGGGCTGAATAAGCAGCTCGAGGACCTAGCCTATGCAGATGATATCTGCCTTCTGTCACACAAGGCCTGCGAAATGCAGGACAAAATAAATGATCTAGTGCGGCTAGCAAGAGAAGTTGGACTAGAAATCAACATTAAAAAAACATATGCAATGCGACTCAACAACCGTTACGACGATGCGATCAAAATTGACAATCAACAGATTCCTTATGTTAAATCATTCAGCTATTTAGGAAGCATTGTGACCGTAGCTTGCGGTATCGATGGAGATGTCTCAAACAGACTTAATAAGGCAAGAAGCGCATTTGGACGGCTAAGAAAAACATGGAAAAACACACAGATAACAAGAGCTACGAAGTTGCGAATTTTCAATGCTTGTGTAAAGTCTACATTGTTATATGGCATCGAAACTTGGTTATATAACGAGCTAATTATACAAAGACTTCAGACTTTCATCTACAAATGTCTACGAATTATATGTGGTATATTCTGGCCAAATACTATCTCTAATGAACGCTTATGGAGATTAGACGAAGAAACGCCTATTGCAACGCAGATAAAGAGAAAAAAGTGGAACTGGATTGGTCACACCTTGCGGAAGCCGTACAATACAATCTCGAGAATGGTCCTAGATTGGAACCCGCAGGGCAGTAGATGGCCGGGTCGCCCAAAAATGTGCTGGAGAAGAACAGTACTCAAGGAATTGGCAAAAATCAATAAATCATGGGATTATATAACAACAATTGTGCATAATAGGTAATTGTATAAATGTATTGTTGATGCCCTATTTTCCCTCAAGGAATAAATAAAGGAAAAAATCAAATGTCGTTCGTTGGTAATGGCAGTAGTTGAGAACGGCTGGACCGATTTGGATAATACTTTTTTTTTTTGAAATGTTCGTCATAATCCAACTTAGGTTAGAAAATTTGACCACTACCACTTTTTTCAATTTTAATCTTTTATTCAAAAACTACTCAATTGATTTTCTTGAAATTGTCATGGAATGTAGAAGGATGTCGCATCAGTTGAGAACGATTTAGATAATTTTTTTTAAATGTTCGTCATAGCCCAACTTAAGTTTTTATGGAAAGAAAATTGACAACGCCCACGTTTTTAAATATGTGATATCTACAAAACTACTGAACCGATTATCCTGGAATTATCAGAAAATTTTCAGAAATTTCCCGTGGTGCAAAATACTATATATTTGTTGCTGAATTTGGGGGCCTATTGTTTTATAATCGCTATATTTGTGAAACTTATGAATTCATCTGCTTGCAAATTAATTTTAGAAACAACGGAGGTTGCGCCCCTATCAAATGTTCTTACTTGTGGCCCGAAGTCTCGACCACGGTCACATTTAAGTATGTTATATCTCGAAAATTAACGAACCGATTTTCATGAAATTTTTTGGAATGTGCCGTGGTACATGTAGGCATGAATTTCGAAGGTGGCACGGTATCTCCCTTATAATGATAAAAAAAATATATATAAATATATATATATAAATATATATATATATATATATATTTATATATATATATATATATATATATATATATATATATATATATATATATATATATATATATATATATATATATATATATATATAAATTTCCCTACGAAGACTAAATACCAAATATCAGCCATTTCTGGGGAATATTGAGGCCACAACCTTCAAAACACCGAAATCGGGGGGCAAGTTCTATGGGGGCTATATAAAGGCGTGGACCTATACCAACAAATTTCATATGGAACTTTTAATACCACAAATGAAGACCAAATACCAAATTTCAGCCATTTCGGTGGATTAATGTGGCCACAACCATTAAAATACCGAAAATCTGGAGGAACCGTTCTATGGGGGCTATATGAGGGCGTGGACCTATACCTACAAATTTCTGGGGGAAAGTTCTGCACCCCCAACGAAGACTAAATACCAAATTTCAGCCATTTCGGTGTAATAATGAGGCTAAAACCTTCAAAATACCGAAAATCGGGAGTTATCGTCCTATGGGGACTATATCAAAACGTGGACCTCTGTAAACATTTTATGGTAGAAATAGTTCTTAGCCTCTGGAAACACAAAATACAAAGCTACAACCGATTCTGTGGTCAAATGGGACTAATACATTCAAAATATCGTAAAGTGACGCGGTGTTATATGGGGGCTATACCAAAACGTAGACCTATATAAACAAACTTTGGTAGAAATATTTGTTAGCCTCTGAAAAGACATAATACTAAATTACAACCGATTCGGTGGTCAAATGGGACAAATATCTTAAAAATTCCGTAAAACGACGACGCGTCACTTTGTACGGGGGCTATACGAAAATGTGGACCTACATAGCCCGCTTTCAATACCAAAACTTCTACATACATATAACAGATTTTACCAAAATTTCATCCACCTACTTTATTCCGTTCGAACGCTAGAGTGATTTCCACAGACGGACAGACAGACAGGCGGGCGGACATGTATATCGATGTAGAATTGCACGCTGATCAAGAATATATATAGTTTGTGGGGTCTACAATGATTATTTCGAGTAGTTACAAACGGAATGACAAACTTAATATACCCCCATCTTATGGTGGAGGGTATAAAAGTAATTTCTATGGGGAGTTCAATATTTCCGTGCGGAACTTTTTGGGGTGGCATATGGGGCCGTTGAAAATATATTGTTATATTATATTAATTATTTATTTATTTATTTCAAATCTTTATAAATAAAAATCAAACGTCGTTCATTGGTAATGGCATCAGTTGAAAACGGCTGAACCGATTTGGATAATTATTTTTGTGAAATGTTCGCCATAACCCGATTTACGCCCACTTCTTTCAATTTTTAACTTTTCTACAAAAACTATTTAACCGATTTTTCTGAAATTGTCAGGGAATGTACCAGGATGGCCACCGGTTAAAATGGGTTACAAATTTTGTTGAATTTCGGATAGGGTGGGGTACTTCCCCTATACCCTATTTCTTTAAACATGTTATATCTATATAAATAAAAAGAACAAATTAATTGCAATAATAAAGGCTATGTACTCCAACGCCGACATGCAAGTACTACATAATAGGACACTAAGTACCCCATTCAAAACAAACGTTGGTGTACGTCAAGGCTGTCCATTATCACCACCTCTCTTTGCAATAGTGTTTGATGATTTAATTTTAAAGTTGTACCGGAAGAAGCGATGTATAACACGGGGCTGAATAAGCAGCTCGAGGACCTAGCCTATGCAGATGATATCTGCCTTCTGTCACACAAGGCCTGCGAAATGCAGGACAAAATAAATGATCTAGTGCGGCTAGCAAGAGAAGTTGGACTAGAAATCAACATTAAAAAAACATATGCAATGCGACTCAACAACCGTTACGACGATGCGATCAAAATTGACAATCAACAGATTCCTTATGTTAAATCATTCAGCTATTTAGGAAGCATTGTGACCGTAGCTTGCGGTATCGATGGAGATGTCTCAAACAGACTTAATAAGGCAAGAAGCGCATTTGGACGGCTAAGAAAAACATGGAAAAACACACAGATAACAAGAGCTACGAAGTTGCGAATTTTCAATGCTTGTGTAAAGTCTACATTGTTATATGGCATCGAAACTTGGTTATATAACGAGCTAATTATACAAAGACTTCAGACTTTCATCTACAAATGTCTACGAATTATATGTGGTATATTCTGGCCAAATACTATCTCTAATGAACGCTTATGGAGATTAGACGAAGAAACGCCTATTGCAACGCAGATAAAGAGAAAAAAGTGGAACTGGATTGGTCACACCTTGCGGAAGCCGTACAATACAATCTCGAGAATGGTCCTAGATTGGAACCCGCAGGGCAGTAGATGGCCGGGTCGCCCAAAAATGTGCTGGAGAAGAACAGTACTCAAGGAATTGGCAAAAATCAATAAATCATGGGATTATATAACAACAATTGTGCATAATAGGTAATTGTATAAATGTATTGTTGATGCCCTATTTTCCCTCAAGGAATAAATAAAGGAAAAAATCAAATGTCGTTCGTTGGTAATGGCAGTAGTTGAGAACGGCTGGACCGATTTGGATAATACTTTTTTTTTTTGAAATGTTCGTCATAATCCAACTTAGGTTAGAAAATTTGACCACTACCACTTTTTTCAATTTTAATCTTTTATTCAAAAACTACTCAATTGATTTTCTTGAAATTGTCATGGAATGTAGAAGGATGTCGCATCAGTTGAGAACGATTTAGATAATTTTTTTTAAATGTTCGTCATAGCCCAACTTAAGTTTTTATGGAAAGAAAATTGACAACGCCCACGTTTTTAAATATGTGATATCTACAAAACTACTGAACCGATTATCCTGGAATTATCAGAAAATTTTCAGAAATTTCCCGTGGTGCAAAATACTATATATTTGTTGCTGAATTTGGGGGCCTATTGTTTTATAATCGCTATATTTGTGAAACTTATGAATTCATCTGCTTGCAAATTAATTTTAGAAACAACGGAGGTTGCGCCCCTATCAAATGTTCTTACTTGTGGCCCGAAGTCTCGACCACGGTCACATTTAAGTATGTTATATCTCGAAAATTAACGAACCGATTTTCATGAAATTTTTTGGAATGTGCCGTGGTACATGTAGGCATGAATTTCGAAGGTGGCACGGTATCTCCCTTATAATGATAAAAAAAATATATATAAATATATATATATAAATATATATATATATATATATATTTATATATATATATATATATATATATATATATATATATATATATATATATATATATATATATATATATATATATATATAAATTTCCCTACGAAGACTAAATACCAAATATCAGCCATTTCTGGGGAATATTGAGGCCACAACCTTCAAAACACCGAAATCGGGGGGCAAGTTCTATGGGGGCTATATAAAGGCGTGGACCTATACCAACAAATTTCATATGGAACTTTTAATACCACAAATGAAGACCAAATACCAAATTTCAGCCATTTCGGTGGATTAATGTGGCCACAACCATTAAAATACCGAAAATCTGGAGGAACCGTTCTATGGGGGCTATATGAGGGCGTGGACCTATACCTACAAATTTCTGGGGGAAAGTTCTGCACCCCCAACGAAGACTAAATACCAAATTTCAGCCATTTCGGTGTAATAATGAGGCTAAAACCTTCAAAATACCGAAAATCGGGAGTTATCGTCCTATGGGGACTATATCAAAACGTGGACCTCTGTAAACATTTTATGGTAGAAATAGTTCTTAGCCTCTGGAAACACAAAATACAAAGCTACAACCGATTCTGTGGTCAAATGGGACTAATACATTCAAAATATCGTAAAGTGACGCGGTGTTATATGGGGGCTATACCAAAACGTAGACCTATATAAACAAACTTTGGTAGAAATATTTGTTAGCCTCTGAAAAGACATAATACTAAATTACAACCGATTCGGTGGTCAAATGGGACAAATATCTTAAAAATTCCGTAAAACGACGACGCGTCACTTTGTACGGGGGCTATACGAAAATGTGGACCTACATAGCCCGCTTTCAATACCAAAACTTCTACATACATATAACAGATTTTACCAAAATTTCATCCACCTACTTTATTCCGTTCGAACGCTAGAGTGATTTCCACAGACGGACAGACAGACAGGCGGGCGGACATGTATATCGATGTAGAATTGCACGCTGATCAAGAATATATATAGTTTGTGGGGTCTACAATGATTATTTCGAGTAGTTACAAACGGAATGACAAACTTAATATACCCCCATCTTATGGTGGAGGGTATAAAAGTAATTTCTATGGGGAGTTCAATATTTCCGTGCGGAACTTTTTGGGGTGGCATATGGGGCCGTTGAAAATATATTGTTATATTATATTAATTATTTATTTATTTATTTCAAATCTTTATAAATAAAAATCAAACGTCGTTCATTGGTAATGGCATCAGTTGAAAACGGCTGAACCGATTTGGATAATTATTTTTGTGAAATGTTCGCCATAACCCGATTTACGCCCACTTCTTTCAATTTTTAACTTTTCTACAAAAACTATTTAACCGATTTTTCTGAAATTGTCAGGGAATGTACCAGGATGGCCACCGGTTAAAATGGGTTACAAATTTTGTTGAATTTCGGATAGGGTGGGGTACTTCCCCTATACCCTATTTCTTTAAACATGTTATATCTATATAAATAAAAAGAACAAATTAATTGCAATAATAAAGGCTATGTACTCCAACGCCGACATGCAAGTACTACATAATAGGACACTAAGTACCCCATTCAAAACAAACGTTGGTGTACGTCAAGGCTGTCCATTATCACCACCTCTCTTTGCAATAGTGTTTGATGATTTAATTTTAAAGTTGTACCGGAAGAAGCGATGTATAACACGGGGCTGAATAAGCAGCTCGAGGACCTAGCCTATGCAGATGATATCTGCCTTCTGTCACACAAGGCCTGCGAAATGCAGGACAAAATAAATGATCTAGTGCGGCTAGCAAGAGAAGTTGGACTAGAAATCAACATTAAAAAAACATATGCAATGCGACTCAACAACCGTTACGACGATGCGATCAAAATTGACAATCAACAGATTCCTTATGTTAAATCATTCAGCTATTTAGGAAGCATTGTGACCGTAGCTTGCGGTATCGATGGAGATGTCTCAAACAGACTTAATAAGGCAAGAAGCGCATTTGGACGGCTAAGAAAAACATGGAAAAACACACAGATAACAAGAGCTACGAAGTTGCGAATTTTCAATGCTTGTGTAAAGTCTACATTGTTATATGGCATCGAAACTTGGTTATATAACGAGCTAATTATACAAAGACTTCAGACTTTCATCTACAAATGTCTACGAATTATATGTGGTATATTCTGGCCAAATACTATCTCTAATGAACGCTTATGGAGATTAGACGAAGAAACGCCTATTGCAACGCAGATAAAGAGAAAAAAGTGGAACTGGATTGGTCACACCTTGCGGAAGCCGTACAATACAATCTCGAGAATGGTCCTAGATTGGAACCCGCAGGGCAGTAGATGGCCGGGTCGCCCAAAAATGTGCTGGAGAAGAACAGTACTCAAGGAATTGGCAAAAATCAATAAATCATGGGATTATATAACAACAATTGTGCATAATAGGTAATTGTATAAATGTATTGTTGATGCCCTATTTTCCCTCAAGGAATAAATAAAGGAAAAAATCAAATGTCGTTCGTTGGTAATGGCAGTAGTTGAGAACGGCTGGACCGATTTGGATAATACTTTTTTTTTTTGAAATGTTCGTCATAATCCAACTTAGGTTAGAAAATTTGACCACTACCACTTTTTTCAATTTTAATCTTTTATTCAAAAACTACTCAATTGATTTTCTTGAAATTGTCATGGAATGTAGAAGGATGTCGCATCAGTTGAGAACGATTTAGATAATTTTTTTTAAATGTTCGTCATAGCCCAACTTAAGTTTTTATGGAAAGAAAATTGACAACGCCCACGTTTTTAAATATGTGATATCTACAAAACTACTGAACCGATTATCCTGGAATTATCAGAAAATTTTCAGAAATTTCCCGTGGTGCAAAATACTATATATTTGTTGCTGAATTTGGGGGCCTATTGTTTTATAATCGCTATATTTGTGAAACTTATGAATTCATCTGCTTGCAAATTAATTTTAGAAACAACGGAGGTTGCGCCCCTATCAAATGTTCTTACTTGTGGCCCGAAGTCTCGACCACGGTCACATTTAAGTATGTTATATCTCGAAAATTAACGAACCGATTTTCATGAAATTTTTTGGAATGTGCCGTGGTACATGTAGGCATGAATTTCGAAGGTGGCACGGTATCTCCCTTATAATGATAAAAAAAATATATATAAATATATATATATAAATATATATATATATATATATATTTATATATATATATATATATATATATATATATATATATATATATATATATATATATATATATATATATATATATATATATATATAAATTTCCCTACGAAGACTAAATACCAAATATCAGCCATTTCTGGGGAATATTGAGGCCACAACCTTCAAAACACCGAAATCGGGGGGCAAGTTCTATGGGGGCTATATAAAGGCGTGGACCTATACCAACAAATTTCATATGGAACTTTTAATACCACAAATGAAGACCAAATACCAAATTTCAGCCATTTCGGTGGATTAATGTGGCCACAACCATTAAAATACCGAAAATCTGGAGGAACCGTTCTATGGGGGCTATATGAGGGCGTGGACCTATACCTACAAATTTCTGGGGGAAAGTTCTGCACCCCCAACGAAGACTAAATACCAAATTTCAGCCATTTCGGTGTAATAATGAGGCTAAAACCTTCAAAATACCGAAAATCGGGAGTTATCGTCCTATGGGGACTATATCAAAACGTGGACCTCTGTAAACATTTTATGGTAGAAATAGTTCTTAGCCTCTGGAAACACAAAATACAAAGCTACAACCGATTCTGTGGTCAAATGGGACTAATACATTCAAAATATCGTAAAGTGACGCGGTGTTATATGGGGGCTATACCAAAACGTAGACCTATATAAACAAACTTTGGTAGAAATATTTGTTAGCCTCTGAAAAGACATAATACTAAATTACAACCGATTCGGTGGTCAAATGGGACAAATATCTTAAAAATTCCGTAAAACGACGACGCGTCACTTTGTACGGGGGCTATACGAAAATGTGGACCTACATAGCCCGCTTTCAATACCAAAACTTCTACATACATATAACAGATTTTACCAAAATTTCATCCACCTACTTTATTCCGTTCGAACGCTAGAGTGATTTCCACAGACGGACAGACAGACAGGCGGGCGGACATGTATATCGATGTAGAATTGCACGCTGATCAAGAATATATATAGTTTGTGGGGTCTACAATGATTATTTCGAGTAGTTACAAACGGAATGACAAACTTAATATACCCCCATCTTATGGTGGAGGGTATAAAAGTAATTTCTATGGGGAGTTCAATATTTCCGTGCGGAACTTTTTGGGGTGGCATATGGGGCCGTTGAAAATATATTGTTATATTATATTAATTATTTATTTATTTATTTCAAATCTTTATAAATAAAAATCAAACGTCGTTCATTGGTAATGGCATCAGTTGAAAACGGCTGAACCGATTTGGATAATTATTTTTGTGAAATGTTCGCCATAACCCGATTTACGCCCACTTCTTTCAATTTTTAACTTTTCTACAAAAACTATTTAACCGATTTTTCTGAAATTGTCAGGGAATGTACCAGGATGGCCACCGGTTAAAATGGGTTACAAATTTTGTTGAATTTCGGATAGGGTGGGGTACTTCCCCTATACCCTATTTCTTTAAACATGTTATATCTATATAAATAAAAAGAACAAATTAATTGCAATAATAAAGGCTATGTACTCCAACGCCGACATGCAAGTACTACATAATAGGACACTAAGTACCCCATTCAAAACAAACGTTGGTGTACGTCAAGGCTGTCCATTATCACCACCTCTCTTTGCAATAGTGTTTGATGATTTAATTTTAAAGTTGTACCGGAAGAAGCGATGTATAACACGGGGCTGAATAAGCAGCTCGAGGACCTAGCCTATGCAGATGATATCTGCCTTCTGTCACACAAGGCCTGCGAAATGCAGGACAAAATAAATGATCTAGTGCGGCTAGCAAGAGAAGTTGGACTAGAAATCAACATTAAAAAAACATATGCAATGCGACTCAACAACCGTTACGACGATGCGATCAAAATTGACAATCAACAGATTCCTTATGTTAAATCATTCAGCTATTTAGGAAGCATTGTGACCGTAGCTTGCGGTATCGATGGAGATGTCTCAAACAGACTTAATAAGGCAAGAAGCGCATTTGGACGGCTAAGAAAAACATGGAAAAACACACAGATAACAAGAGCTACGAAGTTGCGAATTTTCAATGCTTGTGTAAAGTCTACATTGTTATATGGCATCGAAACTTGGTTATATAACGAGCTAATTATACAAAGACTTCAGACTTTCATCTACAAATGTCTACGAATTATATGTGGTATATTCTGGCCAAATACTATCTCTAATGAACGCTTATGGAGATTAGACGAAGAAACGCCTATTGCAACGCAGATAAAGAGAAAAAAGTGGAACTGGATTGGTCACACCTTGCGGAAGCCGTACAATACAATCTCGAGAATGGTCCTAGATTGGAACCCGCAGGGCAGTAGATGGCCGGGTCGCCCAAAAATGTGCTGGAGAAGAACAGTACTCAAGGAATTGGCAAAAATCAATAAATCATGGGATTATATAACAACAATTGTGCATAATAGGTAATTGTATAAATGTATTGTTGATGCCCTATTTTCCCTCAAGGAATAAATAAAGGAAAAAATCAAATGTCGTTCGTTGGTAATGGCAGTAGTTGAGAACGGCTGGACCGATTTGGATAATACTTTTTTTTTTTGAAATGTTCGTCATAATCCAACTTAGGTTAGAAAATTTGACCACTACCACTTTTTTCAATTTTAATCTTTTATTCAAAAACTACTCAATTGATTTTCTTGAAATTGTCATGGAATGTAGAAGGATGTCGCATCAGTTGAGAACGATTTAGATAATTTTTTTTAAATGTTCGTCATAGCCCAACTTAAGTTTTTATGGAAAGAAAATTGACAACGCCCACGTTTTTAAATATGTGATATCTACAAAACTACTGAACCGATTATCCTGGAATTATCAGAAAATTTTCAGAAATTTCCCGTGGTGCAAAATACTATATATTTGTTGCTGAATTTGGGGGCCTATTGTTTTATAATCGCTATATTTGTGAAACTTATGAATTCATCTGCTTGCAAATTAATTTTAGAAACAACGGAGGTTGCGCCCCTATCAAATGTTCTTACTTGTGGCCCGAAGTCTCGACCACGGTCACATTTAAGTATGTTATATCTCGAAAATTAACGAACCGATTTTCATGAAATTTTTTGGAATGTGCCGTGGTACATGTAGGCATGAATTTCGAAGGTGGCACGGTATCTCCCTTATAATGATAAAAAAAATATATATAAATATATATATATAAATATATATATATATATATATATTTATATATATATATATATATATATATATATATATATATATATATATATATATATATATATATATATATATATAAATTTCCCTAAAAGGTGAGGTTCAACGGCCCATCGGGACAGGGACTATAATCCTAAGCAACATAATCCGACCAAGTCCGTTAGAGAAAAGCAAAGTTATAGACAAAATCTCTTAATAAATTTAAAATCCTTAATGGATAACTCGGCTTGACAATGGACCCAAGGAAATGAAGTAGAAAATACCTACTTTGAATTGTAAAGCATAAAGTCCAGTAAAAGTTGTCATTGAAAATCAATAGGATGGGCCACCAATGCGGGCCCGGGTCTGCTAGTATTTATTATAATAAAAAATTACAATAAAATTATATAAAAATAGCACTAGTATCTAAGGCTATCGGCTAGGCTTGAAAATATATTAAGCTTCGATCGCGTTAGGATAAATTTAGGGAATGTCTATTCCCTATTCAATCCTAAACAGCATCATTGCGCTGAAAAATCCGACAAAGTCAGATAGAGAAAGACAGATTGCAGATGAAATCTATTGAAAAATTTAAAATCCTCATTGAATAACTCAGTTTGACAATGGACCCGAATTGTAAAGTATAAACCCAAAAAAAGTTTCCACTATAAAACGAAATGAAGGGCTAGCAACGCGGACCCGTGTCTGCTAGTCATTTCATAATACTGAACAAAAAGTAATTCATAAGTAAGTAGAGGAAAACGGGAGGGGAAGTGGATACAGCATGCTTACACCTGGGAAGTTTTTGCGGATTCTGAAACTACTCGTACAATGTTCATAGATGAGAAAAGTCAAAAAACAAATCGCCGGAGCGCTTTTTAAATAAATCGCGGTTAAAGTTCACATTTTTAGGGATTTTTTATGCTCTCATGATTTTGCTTGTAAACCGCAAGTCCTATCAAAACGGGGACATTTACCCTAAAGAAAATGTTGTAACAGTGAAAATTCTCTACAAGATTGTCCTTTACGATATTTTCATAGGTTTTACCATTTTTGAGATATAGAAGTTCAAATTGGGAAAATGCACTGGCTGTATCGTCTCCTTATAAAACAACGTCAAGGCTGCAATTTCCCAAATTAAATTTATATATCTCAAACAACCTAGAAAAAACAAGTAAGAAAAGTCTATAGTCGGACGGAGCAGACCATGGGATACCCTATACCACTATCCCTGGACAATCGCTCTCCACGGAACTTCTTTTCAATGATTGTGAAAATTTAATTATCAAATATCAGAGATGTAATGTATAATACTTATGACCAAAAACAAAAAGTTATCTAGCATGACAAAGACATTTTTGTAGCAGGAAAGGAAAATTTAGTTCACACAAACGTTGGTTTGTACGCTTCTTCTTCATCATAAACTCAAACTTTGTTTAAAATTTTGCGAGTTATTATTTTGACTTACAGAGCCGCTACAAAATTGGTTAAAATTTTGTTTTTGGTATATTTCATCCCCTGAACATTTCACGATCATCACCAAAAACTAATCCAACTAAGTTTAAGAATCCTACCGCAAGTTTTTAAGACAAAACTACAACTATGAACAGTTTTAGATTTTAATGCAAAACACCCTAATGCCTTTGAAGCAGGTTACCTACAATTATGAACAGTTTTAGATTTTAATGCAAAACACCCTAATGCCTTTGAAGCAGGTTACCTATATTTACCTCCACTATTCTACCTGTAAAATCAGTCATTCCCACTAACAGCTGTAATGTTTTCCACCCACCCAATAGCCATTTAAGACTCCTCGCTTATCTTACAACGGTAGAGAAGGTGAAGGTAAACCATTAGATTCCCAATCTAGACAATTTATAACTGTGACGCCTTGTATATCGTTGCCATGTCAAGGCTGACCTTAATGTCGTCCACATCGCTACTGATCTGTGTATCAGTTCACTTCAAGTTCGAAGCTGCTCAGCCTATCTCGCTCTTCTTTCGCTGACAGCTTTAATGGCAGTAGCAGACGAAGCAGTCACACTAGGTAAGACTTCGTGTAGCATCGGAACAGGATGCACTATGGTGGGTTCTAGACGTGACTTTGTCCTTGGGGCCGATGGAGTCAATTTGTCATTTTGAAACCACCGTTGTTTTCTGGAACAGGCGTAGTAAGGGAAAACCTTGAGCCTGCGACCACTCCGGAACAGGGTTTGGAATCCGTTCGATTAGGAGGAAACGCGATTAATTTCATGATAGGATAGGGAGATGTCTTCGCAGTTGCTCACGTTAGAACTTTCCCGGCACAGGCCAATAGTTGCACTCTCCTTAAGTAATTCCTTGCACTGTGTGTGAATTGCGTGGCCAACAACGTGAATTGTGTGTATATCTGTCGTTACCGTCCGAACTTGTGTCTCATTATTGTCATACATTACTTTGATCCTCATTGAGGATACGTTTTTGTTGTTGTTTTTATTTATTTTATTATCATCCATGAGAGTTTGGTAAGGGTAATCACGGCGTAGCTCTACACTACCATGATACGAAAATTGACATATAAGCCTGGTACTCGTTGAGACGCCAGGTATCGACGAGGATATCTTTTAATACAGTCGGTACCCTACTGCAAACCTACCAATACCAATGGGCACGAGTTCACTTAACTCACCGGCGCACATAGGAGTAATGTAAGTTAAAAGTTGATTAAAACTCCTAAAACCCTCATTTATAATCCGATTGATATAATATTTTGCACAAATCATATCTTTGGTCCAAGGACTATTTTTGTAGAAAATAATGAAAATCGGTCCAGATTTAGATATAGCTCCCATTTATATATTAGCATCGGATATGAGGTAAATAATGCACTAAAAGCGCAATATATATCCGATCAAGCTAAAAATCGGTACATGCATCCAGAACGAGACCAGAAAACAGTGTGTCAATCAAGATTTATATAGTTATATATCCATTCGATTTTTTATTTCTATTATTATTTCTAAATTACTCCACTTTTATATGAGAAAAAAACGTGATTTTTCGGAATGGCGCAAATTTATATCAAAAGTTATGAGTCATTCTGATAAATAAGAGCCCCGCTAATAAGGTAGACCAAAAATTAGTGTTGGCAAACGTTACTAAAATATTTTTTTATATTATTTTACATAAATTATTCCAATTTTACTTCAGAAAAAACGTGATTTTTCGGAATGGCGCAAACTTATATCAAAAGTTATGATACATTCTGATATATAAGAGACCCGCTTATAACACAGACCAAAAATTAGTGTTGGCAAACGATGCCAACATATTTTTTTATATTATTTACATAAATTATTCCAATTTTACTTCAGAAAAAACGTGATTTTTCGGAATGGCGCAAACTTATATCAAAAGTTATGATACATTCTGATATATAAGAGACCCGCTTTTAACACAGACCAAAAATTAGTGTGGCAAACGTTGCCAAAATATTTTTTTTATATTATTTTACATAAATTATTCCAATTTTACTTCAGAAAAAACGTGATTTTTCGGAATGGCGCAAACTTATATCAAAAGTTATGATACATTCTGATATATAAGAGACCCGCTTTTAACACAGACCAAAAATTAGTGTGGCAAACGTTGCCAAAATATTTTTTTTATATTATTTTACATAAATTATTCCAATTTTACTTCAGAAAAAACGTGATTTTTCCGAATGGCGCAAACATTTATCAAAAGTTTTGATTTAGTCTGATAAATAAGAGCCCCGGCTATAAGACAGATCAAAAATCAGTGTTGGCAAACGTTGCCAAAATATTTTTTTAATTTTTTTATTATTCCAATTTAACTCCAGAAACAAATTTAAAGGTTTTCATGATTGCAGAGGAGAAAAATAGGATTATTTCAGATTGGCGCAACTGTGCGTAGCGTATTATCTTTGAATCAGCATAATCTGCAGAATCTTGCATAAAACATCAAAAGTAACTATGGTCCGCAAACGTTCGCATCATGTAGTATTTCACCATTGAAATTTGAGTTATCATAAAAGATATCTATGAATGATGGGATGTATCTCAATAAACTAATAGTGAATATGCAAAAACAATTATCTTTGGCGATTTTTATGACCTCTAATACACATGAGTACAAATAAAATAAGTAGATTTGGCGAACGCTGGAACCAAAATATATTTCTATTTTGTAAATGTTTTTCTTAAATACTTCCATATTTAAATATTTCAATGGTTTTAGTTGATAAAAATGAGATTTTTTCAGAATGGCGCAAATATGCGCAATATATTATGATTGGATCTAATGTTGGAGACTTCAGTGCATAAATCACCAAAAGTAATTATGGTCCGCAAACGTTATCATCATCCACTTTTTCACTTTTGAAATTTGAGTTATCTTAAAAATTATCATAAAAAATATGCATGAAGGAAGAGACGTACCACCATTATTAAAGAGTGAAGCTGCACAAACAATTTAGAACTTTTATAAGCTTATCTTGTACGGAGAATATACAAAAACAAAAAACCTTGAAAATTATAAATTTTCGCGAAAATATTTATATTTCAATTTTCACTTCATTTTATAATATTTGAACATGTGCTTTTTTGCTTTCATTATAGCTGAGTTCAATCGGCTGCTGCTTTGAATTGGTTAACCGCAGATAGTTGCGGATGGTCATAGCGAAAGGGGTAAAGGGTCAGGTGACTGTTTACCAATAGTTTGTTTTTAAAAACGCGATTTTTATATGTTGAGTTTTGATCAACTTTTGGCATATGTTACCCGTATGTGCGGCGTTAAGGGAACTCGAAATGGTAGGGGATAAACCAGGGTGCTCTCACAAATTCTGACCTTAAGTCCCTCATCGCGCCAATATTATGCCCTTACCGCGATTACGAAAAATTTTGACCTTCGGCACATTTATTTCATGTCCGTGGAGAACTCCAAAACTCGAATTATCGTTTATTTGGTTGGTAATTTGGCCAATTTATGGTAAAACAAATATTTTCCTATTTTTGTTTGGAAAACATTAATAAAAACTTCAAAACGCTTGAAATCGGTACGTACCGTAACATGAGAGCTATACCGAAGCATTGAACTATGTCAACAATTCTTGCTATGGTGCTAATTTATCCGCGAACATGTGGTATCAACCTGTGCTTAAGCTAACATCTTTTAACATTTATGCGGGAGGCCCTTGAGAAGTGGACCGATGCAGTCTATATTTGGAAGAACTATTACGCAGTGTAAAGTTTCGACCGAGTCAGTTCCTTCGTGAGCTATATTGGCCACTAGCCATATTAGTTGGTGGTCGTAGGGTTCTTATAGCTGCAGGTAATAAAAAAATTATCTCAGAAAGTATGGACTCGAATTATATGGAATTATACCGTTGTAATATGGACACCGAGGACTACCTTTTATAAACATTTAAAACAACGGATTTCGTCTAAACATACTTGCGGTCCAAAACTAATATTCCAAGTAGGTACATTCCACTCAACTTGTCCAATCTATCCATTGATTTACTTTCCTAATTTTGAATTATACACTTTTTGGTATTTTGTTTACTTGTCAACATCAGTATTTTTAAGTTTTTAGTGGGTGCATCATTGCTCGTTCGCATGAGGTCTCTCCTAGATCCATTGGTCTATTTGTGTTTTGGGACGAATTACAAGTGCTGCAACATTATTTTCATAATTGAAATGAGAGTCAAGATATGACATAACATTTATAAATTCCGCAATTTATTCCATAATTTCCTTTCTACAAAATGCAACAAAATAATTGCTCACAAAAATTCTTTCAATTCATTTCTTGTCCTCTAATACCATTAGAAGCAAACATAAATATTCTTAATTCCTTTTATTATTGAAGTTCCTCTTGCGATTGTTTTTTCGAATTAACAAAAGCACGAACGATGAAAACATTTTATAACATTTTATGTGACTAATTGAAAACAAGTTATTAAAATTCTTGTCACCTTAAACCAACGGCCAGCGTGTTGTTGTTGAGCTCAGAAGCCTACGGAAGGAACACCATCAACGCAACCGAAACAAGAAACATGGTTAAAACAACAAATTTACATGCTAAAATAATTGAACAGAACAACAATTTTCCATTCGAGTTTCATTCTGATGAGGTCCAGAGCCGACCGCTGCTGCTGGTGGTGGTTAGGCAGTCGCACAGAAACACAAATTGTCTGATGTTGCATGTTGAACATGTGACCAGTATAGGACAGAGCCTGGACAACGACCACATCGACAGCAAAATTCAACAGCAGCACCACCATCATGGTCGCCGACTATGCTAAGCATTTAGAGAATAAAAATATTAGAGGCCACTTTGTTGTTTCCTAGGTTTACCACCGATTTGTGGCGCGACATATAGGAAATCAGTAACACGAGCTAATCTGACTAGCTAAACAGCCTTGCCCGGTTAACAGCAACGACAACATTTAGTACAACAAAAGCTTATAGTAGGAGCATTCAAAAATTCATATGCTGTCGCCGTTGCCGCAGAAGTTGTAACTACCTGGACAAATGAGTGTATTCGTCGTACATGGTCACAAGTACATGCCCAATTCGGTGTAATAGCCTCCTTATTGCCGTTGTGATATGCACTAGAAAAGGAAATCCTAAGGTGGAGGCCAATGCTTGTTGGAGGTTGTAAATTGACTAAACACAATGCGGAGTCACCACTAAGCCAAAACGACAACGACAGCCAAGGACTTTTGTTGTTCTCCTTAATCGAATTGCACGCAGGCGCAACAACAATTCCATCCATTGGTATTGTTTTTCTAACGTTTGTTCAAGTGTTACACCGAGAGGTAAAAAATGCCACCACCAGCAGTTCATTGCTGCCTAAGATACAGTGGTATTGGCGAGGATTTATCATATCATATTCCAAATCATATATTGAAACACGTGGATGTTTGAAGAATATTTTCTGAAGGAACCTATAGAAAAAATGTAATTTTTAAGAATTTTTTTCAGAAGATGTTCCATGGCAATAAACTTAATGTTATTAAAAGAGCTTCGCCATTGCAAGATCATGATATTTTAATTTTTTTTCTGAAGAACTTTCATAGCAACACTCGAAAGTTTTTGCAACAAGATGATGGGCTAGTTCGCTACACATGGCCCGAAGAAATGTGGCGGCTTCCGTGTTTTGAATACATAAATCATCCCATATACCATTTGCCCATATTCATTATCTTGCCCATGGTCTTCGAGGAAAAAACATTTTTGCAGCGATTGATCTGGTATGTGTCCCAAAGACCGCAATCATAATGACTTTTGGACTCTTTGAGTTCAATTAAATGGTATTTATGCAATGCGGAACAAAAATTTAAAATATTTATGCATGAAGTTTTGTGCCATATAGGGTTTTACTTTCAACAGATTGATGATATTTTGGTTGCATCCGAATATGAAGAACAGCATTTAGTCTACCTCAAAAAATATTCACTCGACTTGAGAATATAGACTAATAACAAATCTCTCAAAGGGCAAGTTTGGTCATAAATCTTGGACATCTTGTTGAAGCAGAAGATAAACGCCAATTACCAGAAAAAGTTGAAGCAGAACTTCGTGGACTTCAGTCCGTCGACTTACGTTTATCATAAATTCATTTCATTTTCATTTTAAACGCAGCTATTTTATTTAATTCAATATTCTTTTTTACAAAGATACTTAATAGCTAAAAGTATATCATAAAATACTAAATAAATATTCCCATAATTTTTTGAATTTTGTTGGGACTACGACAGTTTGTGGTTTGTTGTGCTATCTTTTTAGCAATATTTCGGGTTATATTTGTTATTTTTGTTCAAAATTATCTGTTTAAGTTGTTGCCAGGATTTATCATAAATTGATTGCTGGACTTGTGGCCAACCAACTTGCCCTAAAAGCGTCCCTGAACGGAAAGAAGAAAAACACTGGACTGGAGATCAAGAGCAATTTTTAACAAGTAAAAAAATTCCTAAGTTCTGCCGGGCCGAACAAAATGGTATAACTTGTCAACTTTCCTATCTATATTTTTAGGTGGAGAAGTTTGTCGACTACGGATACTTCAAATACCAATAGTGTTGTCAACTTTTACTTGAACTCAAAAAATGTGTTAGAGAATCGCACCACAGGTTACGTAAGTAGCACAACAACAATAACAACTCTATTTTGGGCGAAAATTCTTTTAGATGTCAAAATGTTTCTTTACATTTTCGTACAATTTATTTCAAATAACAAAATATTTTCATCATGAGCTTATCCTCGTTTTTTCTATCCTCTGACTAAACACAATACCAAATTACAGCAATCTCGGTTCGAAAATTTGAGAACAACCCCTCGAAATACATAAAATTGGGCATTACCGGTCCATGCGGGTTAGACTAAAACCCATCGGACCAAAATTTTGGAAGTTCATTTTAGCAAAAATTTGTTATTTAATAATGATGTAAACCTTGTTTAAGACTTTTATTGCTGACGACGTATGACGATATACACCAATTTTTTCTTGTTTTTAGACCACGTTGCAAAAGCATAAATCGGTTTGAATATATGCATGTTCAATTCAATGATAGTCACATATATTTTTGAGCATATCATTTATCAAATAGGAGGCCGTCGTCAGTAAACTTCAGGAATAGGCTATAACTCACATCGAGACTTATATCAAGTACCATTCACTTCGGTAAGACCAACGTAGTTTAATGACCGAAACATAAGAAGGAGAATGTAACCATAAAACCATAAAATATTTCAAATAATGTTTTTTTTGACTTCGACATATTTATTTATTTGTGCATATTAAAATCGGTTCAGATTTGGATGTAATATATATGTTTTTTTATTGACAGGCAGGATTCAAAAGTTATAAATGTGATGGGAAAAAATGGTGAGACATCTTCTTTTTTATAACGCTGCGGTGTCAGAAAATGGCTAAATTTCCATGACTCAAAAAAATACATACAGTGTTATTAGGGTTCCCACACGAGGGCCTGTTATTATACAAATTCTTGCGCCAAGACATGGGTTATTAGTAGACAATTTCGAACTTCCAATCTTGTATTTTAAGTAGACACATTCTGGTGACAAAACGTGAATCTGTTAATAGAAAAAATGTGACTTCCAATCGTGTTTCTTTTAACAGAAAATTCTGGGGCTCAAACAGGTTATTTTCATAGAGAACAATCATGGATATTTTGTTATTTCCAATTGAAGTTATTTGCATGAAGTCATTTTGGTCAATCGGGGATGCATGGACTTGTCCACGGAAAATATAATTTGGCTGTAAACAGGACCACAAAGAACATCATCGGTATAAATTTCCAAAGGATTTCTGAAAAGACCCTAAACTTGAAACTTGCACCACCGTATGGAGGGACCGTGAATACAAGTTGTTACAAAAAAAATCAAAACGATCGGTTACTCCCTTCAAGAGTTATCGTGCGCACAAATTTTCCGAACATTTTCGAACTTTTGTGTGGGAGGTACTGGAAGGAGTGGACCGATATAACCCGTCTTCGAACTTAAACTAAGTTTGGACAAAATATTCCATAAGCCAAATCCGCAAATTTTTTACCTCAATAATCCGGAAGCTTAATCATCTTCTTCTACATTGAGCGCTTTCTGTAATTTGTATTATTATTTCTAGATATGATAATAAATTAATTCTTTATGAGCAAAAATAAATACTAGTTTTAGAAGTTGTGCGCAAAGAGTGGTATTGGCAAGTGTATAATAATACGAATTGTAAAATATGAGTTGGTCGTAAAAAGCCAAAAGCAGAATAACTTTTACAGCATCCACACCGAGTTACCACAAAAACCATTTAAAAATGTAAATTTGCCAATTTACTATTTTAGCAATCGAAATGACTGTCATAAGAGGTGGTTCCAATTTTATTTGGTACATAAATAATTCTTAAAAGAATGATAGAAAATATGAAAATAAAAGAACTCTTAAGTCCTTGGCCACACAGAAGGGTTTCCTTTAAATAATTTCATGAAACCAACGGTTCCTAGGTCGAGTTCCATACTAGAGTAATATGACGAAGTTGCTGCAGTGGGGAACTCAATTTAATACCACCTAAAAATTTCAATGACACCACTATAGTGTGACCTGCGACTAAGCAATTCTTTTAGTAAAAACCCACGAACACAAATTTGCCCAATGTATTTTTTTTTTTTTTTTGAAATTTTGAGGGACAATATTCTGTTTCAGCCCTTTTTGCGTTTGCCTTCCCAAATTCCTAAGAGACAATACGCATCTTTTGTTTTTGAACGGCTATACCTGGGAAACTTATTCAAAATAAAAATAGGTAAAAAAACTTTTTAAGTTAAACGTTTTTATGTTAAACATACATTGCAATGTTTAAGATAAATGTACTAAAAACCAAAAAATAATAAAATAGATACAGTCGTGGGAATTATAAACATATGCATAGACTAGACTAAAATAAAACCGTGGGGCACGTCAAATGTCTACAATCGTTGATTAAAATGTTTGTTTTGTAATGTTACACTATAATTAGACAGTTGTTCAACCGACAACGATGGACGTGTGATAAGTAGGGCTAGAATGTGGAAACAAGCTAGCAAGCTCGATTATAAGCGAGTTTTAGGGTTTCATAGTGGTGAGCGAGTAGTACTTTGTCGATTAAATACAAACTACGAGCGGTGAAACGCTTCCTTGCCAGGCAGCAGTGTGAATGTCCAAGATAAACTAGTTGAAACATCTCTTTTATTTACATGGAGTGTATAACTATTGGAATTTCCATGAGCAAGTAATTTCCTCACCGTCTGCGGGCCAACTGCCTATCGACGAATTAAACGATTCTTCTATCGCACATTAAGTAGATAATTTGTAGACAATTGACGTGCCCCACGGTTTTATTTTAGTCTAGTCTATGCATATGTTTATAATTCCCACGACTGTATCTATTTTATTATTTTTTGGTTTTTAGTACATTTATCTTAAACATTGCAATGTATGCTTAACATAAAACCGTTTAACTTAAAAAGTTTTTTTTACCAATTTTTATTTTCTAGTTTTTAGTTTTTATTTCGCATTCTGTTTAATTCGTTTAGTGCTTCATTATTGCAAGGTTTCTTGCCCGTTAGTTTATTGCAGTCCAACGCCTCTATACGTAGTCCCTGCAAAGATCTTACTCTACTAAGAGCCACGTAGGCTTGACCTTCTTCAAACAGTTTCGCACCTAAGTATACGATTGCGTGATCCACATGATAGTATTAAAGGCAACATTCTTCATTCAGCCGTCCCGTAATTGTACTTAGCTGGAAACTTGTCAAGCCCTTTTATTTGATACCCATATTGGTGGGATTGATAAAAAAATTTTATCAGCCATTTGGTAGCGGCGGCCATCTTAGATTTCAACTTTGCATAGTAAATTGTATTCTACTTGTTGAGACCCTCCATTTGATACCCATTTTGAGGGGATTGATAAAACCTAAGTTATCCGCCATTTTGTAGAGGCCGCCATCTTAGATTTTAATTTTATATAGTACATTGTATTCTAATGGTTGAGCAATTTCATTTGACACCCATATTGATGGGATTGATAAAACCTACGTTATCCGCCATTTTGTAGCGGCCGCCATCTTGGATTTAAATTGTTTATAGTATATTGTATTCTGATTGTTGAGCCCTTTCATTTGATACCCATATTGATGGGATTGATAAAACCTACGTTATCCACCATTTTGTAGCGGCCGCCATCTTGGATTTCAATTGTTTATAGTATATTGTATTCTGCTTGTTGAGCCCTTTCATTTGGTACCCATATTGATGGGATTGATAAAACCTACGTTATCCGCCATTTTGTAGCGGCCGCCATCTTGGATTTCAATTTTTTATAGTATATTGTTATTGAGCTTGTTGAGCCCTTTCATTTGATACCCATATTGATGGGATTGATAAAACCTACGTTATCCGCCATTTTGTAGCGGCCGCCATCTTGAATTTATAATGATAATGAATAGATATAATTGTATTGTCACCAAAATTCAAAGTGTATACAAAATTTCAGATTAATCGGTTGACAGGAAGAGGGTGAAATTTGACCCAAGAATAAATAAAACAAACGGGGTGAGCTAAATAAAACCATTTAATAAAGCAAAGTTGTAGCAAGATACCACTTTAAACTAATATTAACGGACAGGACTGCGATGAAACAGTTTTTGAAGTATATATATTTTTGTTCAAATTTTAACAACGGTGGCTGGTCCTGTTGCAAAACGTGGACGTATGCTTTTAGGTGGAAAGTTTTATACCAAATTTCAGTCATTTCGTAGGGATATTGAGGCCCAACCTTTAAAATACAAAAAAAAACGGGAGTTACCGACCGTTCCATGGGGACTATATGATTACGTGGACCTATTTCGAGAATTTTCAGGTGGAAAGTTTTATACCTCGAACGAAGACTAAGTACCAAATTCCATCCATCCCAGTGCTATTTGAGCCTAAACCTTAAAAATATCGAAAATCGGGAGGTACCGTTCAAAGGGATCTATATGAAGACGTGAACCTATACCGACACATTTCAGGTGTTACACTCCCTGTTTACACTCCAAGACTAAATACCAAATTTCAGCCATTTCGGTGGGATAATGAGGTTAAAACCTTCCAAATACCGAAAATTCGGAGGTACCGTTCTATGAGGGCTTTATCAAAACGTGAACATATGTATATAACCCATTTTCAATACCAAATATCTTAGGGGTAATAGATACCAAATTATAAAGCTTTATCTGTAAAATTTGGAGCTCTATATTGATTTCTACAAACGGACGGACGGTGTCCATGGTCATTTAAGCTTAGAATTTTATGGTGATCAAGAATATGTATATACTTTATAAGGTGTCCAACGAATATTTCGATGTGTTACAAAGGGAATAAAAATTTTAATTATACCTTCCATATTATGGTGAATAAGTCTCCCTTGTCCTGTATGGGATGTTGTGGAACAATGTTTTTTATTATGATGAAGGGTATAATAAGCGGACGATACTAATGCAGTTGGTCCATGTTCCAAAGCTTTACTAAAAATAGATTATCAACCTTGTCAACCTCTCACTTTGTTCCTTTTTGGATACCATTCTTAAAGATTTCCCTTATAAAATGGTCATACCATCGGAGTCTTGGTCTCAAACTTTGCGAACACCGCCCAAAGGATTTTTCTCATATGACATTCTAGAGGGTTCGTCCTTACACTACATCATTATATGACCTAGCCAGCTTAATCTTTGCAACACGATACGTTTGACAATAGAGGTATATTATTGGTACAGGTAGTCATTTATGTTGAGCTTTGCAGCTTAGCCATGTCTAGCTTACATCACAATAAGATAGGCGCTGTCGCAACACATTAGAAGAGTGTCTTGTATGTATGATAACATTGTCGATCTGGTTTGTGGTTTGTGTGGTTCAGTATGTATATACCCTCGTTAGCCTTAAGCCTATTGGTATGCAAATCTACAAAATTTTCGTGGAATTACATCCGTCCGTCAGTTTGTTGAAATCAAGATACAGCTCGCAATTTTTAAGATAGAGCTTTAATTTGGTATAGAAGTTTCTATTACTTCTAGGATGTTTGGTACTGAAAATGGGCTATATCGGTCCACGTATACCATAGCCCTCATAGAACGGTACCTCCGATTTTTGGTATTTAAAGGTTGTGGCCTCAACATTTCCCGAAATGGTTGAAATTTGGTAGTTAGTCTTCGTTGGGGGTATAAAACTTACCACCTGAAATGTTGTTGGTATAGGTCAACGTCTTCATATAGACTCCATGGAACGGTACCTCCCGATTTTCGGTATTTTCAAGGTTTTAGCCTCATTATCACAACGAAATGGTTGACATTTGGTATTTGGTTTTAGCCTCAATATAGCACTGGAATGGATGGAATTTGGTACTTAGTCTTCGTTGGGATGATAAAACTTTCCTCCTGAAAGTTCTCGAAATAGATCCACGTCATCATATAGACCCCAAGGAACGGTACCTTCCAATTTTCGCTATTTTAAAGGTTGTGCCCTTAATATCCCCACGAAATTGCTTAAATTTGGTATTTAGTCTCCGTTGGGGTATAAAACTTTCCACCTAAAAGCATGCATCCACGTTTTGGCAAGGCCCATCTAAGATTACCACCCTATTTAAGATCTTTTTTTATACCCTCCACCATAGTATGGAGGGTATATTAAGTTTGTCATTCTGTTTGTAACACATCGAACTAATCATTTGCGACCCTATAAAGTATATATATTCTTGATCAGGATAAAATTTTATGACGATCTAGCCATGTCCGTCTGTTGTAATCACTCTAGCGTCCGCAATAATTGAGATAGAGTGCTGAAATTTTGCACCCGAGGGTCTTTTTTCCATAGGAAGGTCAAGTTCGAAGATGGGCTATATCGGTCCACTCTTTGGTATAGCCCCCCGTCCGGATTTGCGGTATTTTGACGTTCTTCGCCACATTTGCAGACCGAATTAGCTATAATTTAGCACTTAGGGTTCCTAGTGATCAGCAAACTTATATCCCAAAGGATATGGGCATAGGTCCATGTTTTGGTATAGTCCCCACATAACGGTACCTCCCGATTTTCGGTATTTTGAGAATTTTAGCCACAATTTTTAACCGAACTATCTGCAATTTGGCATTTGAGGTTCTCAGTGGTCATGAAACATCTTCACGAAACATCGTCAACATAGGTCCATGTTTTGGTATAGCCCTCATATATCGGTACCTCCCGATTTTTGGTGTTTTGAGAACTTTAGCTACAATTTTTAACCGAACTAGCTGTAATTTGCCATTTGAGGTTCTCAATGGTCATGAAATATCTCCACCAAACATCGTCAAACATCGATTTTCAGTATTTTGAGCATTTTAGTTAAAATTTTTAACCGAACTAGCTGTAATTTGATATTTGAGGTTCTCAGTGGTCATGAAACATCTCCACGAAACATCGTCAACATAGGTCCATGTTTTGGTATAGCTCCCATATATCGGTACGTCCCGATTTTCGGTATTTTGAGAATTTTAGCTACAATTTTAACCGAACTAGCTGTAATTTGCTATTTGCGGTTCTCAGTGGTCATGAAACATCTCCACCAAACATCGTCAACAAAGGTCCATGTTTTGGTATAGCCCCCATATAACGGTACCTCCCGATTTTCGGTATTTTGAGAATTTTAGCTACAGTTTTAAACCGAAATAGCTGTAATTTGACATTTGAAGTTCTCAGTGGTCATAATACATCTCAAACGAAACATCGTCAACATAGGTCCATGTTTTGGTATAGCCCCCATATAACGGTATCTCCCGATTTTCGGTATTTTGAGAATTTTAGCTGCAAGTTTTAACCGAACTAGCTGTAATGATCGGTATTTTGAGAATTTTAGCTACAATTTTGTCTATTCAAAAATAATCGTCAATATCGCGATGTTTTGGTATATCCCCCCATATAACTGTAACTCCCGATTTTCGGGAATTTTCACTAAAATTCGTCAACATGGGTCCATTTTGGAGGGTCTACATTGTTTTGATGAAACTACCCTCAATTTGACTCTTGAAGTTCACTGCAGCTATAAAATTTTTCCGCCAAAAATTTAAAGATAGCTTGACTCTCTGATGTAGCCCCGTAGGTGGTACCTTTCACCTAGCTGAACACATTTTTTTAGATTAGATTAGATAACACTGTGCCACAAAATGGAGGTGAAAGTCTGGGGCACGGAAAATTCCTCTTGGGGAAGAAAGGCCTTGGTGAGTATATTATGAACCCCGAAGGACAGATCCGCCGTGAGTCGAACTTCCGCGTTATGGCGTGATGAAATTTTTGTTAGAGACCCTGTAGGCCATCATGAATTAGCGTTATATCTTTGTTCACTGTTGCTTAAGTACTCTACAAAAACAACAAACAAAGATATAATACTAATTCATGATGGCTAACAGGGTCTCTTCCAAAAACTTCATCACGCCATAACGAGGAAGTACGACTCACGGCGCATCTGTCCTTCGGGGTTTTTAATATACACACACCAAGGGCTTTCATCTCCAAAAGGAATTGTCTCTGCCCCAACATTTGTGTTCACAGTGTAATTTGAGCAATAGTGGGGGGCAGTAGAAGTCTATCCATTGTCGAAAAGTTGTTCCACCTAAATTGTAAAAGGACCCTAATTATTCCATTTTAATGAAGACTATTTTATGGTGGAGGGTATAAAAAGTTCGGCCCGGCCGAACTTAACGGCTTTTTACTTGTTAATATTTTAGTCACATTTTCCTACCGAATTGGTTGTTGATTGGAATTTGAAAACTTACTCGCAAAAAACTATCCATATACAAAAACTATCCAGGTTTGAGTCTAACCCCCATGGACCGGTATTGCCCAATTTATTGTATTTCGAGGGGATTTTGTCAAATTTTGTAATTGATATTGTTGTAATTTGGTATTGTGTTTAGTCAGAGGATAGAAAGAACGACGATGAGCTCATAATGAAAATATGAGAAGGCGTAAAACGCCAGCGTCGGTGCTTCAATCTGTCATTTTTTTGTTTTTTTGCATAAATTGTATGAAAATGTGAACAAATATTTGGACACCTTGAAGAAAATGCGTATAGGAAAGATAACAAATTATACCATTTTGTTCGGCCCAGCAGAACTTAAGGATTTTTTTTACTTGCTAAAAATTGGTTTTGATCTCTTAGTCCAGTGTTTTTCTTCTTTCCGTTATGGGACGCTAATAGGGCAAGTTGGTTGGTCACCAAACCAGCAATCAATTTCTGATAAACATAAGTCCACGCACAGAAGTCGACAAAGTTCTTTCACGATTTTGGGTTGAGGATAGTGTGGTACTGCTTCAACTTTTTTCTGTAATTGACGTATATCTCCTGCTTCGACAAGATGTCCAAGAAATGAAATGATAAAACGGAAGAAAATGGGTTTTTTACAATATAGTATTCCATTTTCGCCCTAAGGCATACCTAGTCACGTTTTTCGGGAGATTGGCTTTGTTATTTCGAATTCAGCAATACTTACGTATTTTGTTTTTGAACATAAAATGAAAAGAATGAACTTTAATTTACAGATATGGGTCGCCGAAGTCACCAAATAGCCAAAAAATCGAGATTTTCATAACTTCGAGGCCCCACTAACACGTGTTAACATATTCCAATTGTGCTTAAACTTGGCAATCTCAAAATCTAACAAAACTAAACAGTTTAGGCGGCACCCCCACCTGAAAAATTCCGACATCGATGTGTTGCCTTTGAGTTAAAATCAGTCGAATGCTACAAATTAAGACAAAGAAAATATTGGTTTTTAGATAAAATGTTTGATATTTTATCAAATTTTATATTTTTGCATAGTTTAATAATAATAATAATAATAAATGGTATTGCAATACCATATTTTTATACCCTACACCACACTGTCGCGACATGTTGTAAGAGATCTCAATAACATAATAATCTTTTAAAAAATCGACTTTAAATGACCAACAATCTTAATTTAGAACTTTAATTGACAATTTGACGACTTTTATGGCTATTTTCGGTTGTTTGCATACTTTGCATATTTTTTGCATATTTTTAGCACGTTTCCGATATGACCCCATATAACGAAAAATTGACCGTTAAAACGCCTAGATCCTAACTTTGAGTCCAATCGGATAAGAAATAAAAACATGCAAAAATCCGATGTCTAGTTATGACCACCATCACCACTGTGCACCTATGTGATATGTAAATAACATCACAAAACTGATGCTACACGAAGAAAAAAGGCGGAAAACTGTCAGTTTCGATATTAGACCAAAAATCCAGTTCATTCGTTTATTTTTCTCTCCCTCTCTCTTGAGTTGCGGCCGGTAACTGGTCAGAAAAACAAACGACTTAAATTGATTTTGTATTTTTCTGAGCTGCAGCAGTAAATCAGTTTAGCATTTTCTGCCTTGAGGATATGTTAGAGTTGAATTAGTTGCTGCATCAACGGCAACAACAAAACCGTTCCTCCTCCCCAAAAAAAGTGTAACATTTGTACGCCATCCTAAGAATGGACATATACCAAAACCAAGAAATTTTCTTTCGTTTGTTTGTTTGTTTGTTTGTTTGTATGGAAATGAATGTTTGGCCAAGATTTAAATGTTGTGGCATGTTTTGGATTTTTGGGACGTTTCTTTGGCTTGATTTCAATGTGTAATGAAATTGGGATGGTAAGCTGGTTGGCTTAGTTGCTTAGTTTCCTGAGTAGTGGATAACTCATCAGTTGTAGATGTCCCCTTTGGTGGCAAGAACTTGTTGCACAAGTTAATTGTCCAACTAACAAACATTGAAGGAGAACAACACAACACATAGTTACAAAGAAACACAAGAATTTGGGTATAGAGGGAGAATCCCTTTATTCAATCATGGTGGTATTCTAAAGAAGAAGGGAGCTGGGTTTGTTTTTCCTTGGTGTCGTCATCGATGTTGTTGGAGAGGTCTTCTAGTTCTTCTTCATCTTCTTCCTCGTTTTGTGTGTCTGTGTTTCGTACCTACAACATGTTGCAATTTTAATTGAACGAGCCCATTAATTAATTTCAACATTTCTCCGAGACGTTTATTTTGCTGAACAAAGTTGCAACTCTACGTTGTATGCTACGCATTTTTATCCAGAAGCTCAAGGATTCCAGTGATTCTTCGATGATTCCTGGTGGTGGTTAGTTGTATTTGGTGTGAAGTAGTTATGTTGTTTACCTTCTTGTTTTCATCGTCAGCGTCACCATTCGCGTCAACTGACATGTGGACCACTACGAAGACGACGTCGACAACGACAACGTTGAGTGTTGTTCTGATAATGTTTTACCGATACGTGACTCTTTTACAGATGACCGATCTTGACAAAGAAGATTTTAACGATGATGATAATGTTGATGACGAAGATGATAAATTTGTTAGCAGCTTCTTTGGGTGTTATTTTCTCATATTTAACAAACAGTTGTCGGGGGGACAGTTTTAATTGTCGTTCATGGAATTCTTTTGGGAGATTATCTTCCACTGGAACATATTTTTGGAAAAAGCGTGACATTTTTTGCAACTTCTATCACAAGCGAAAATGTTTCAGTGGTATTTGAAGCAATGTGACAAGTGTATGTCCCATTGATATTGAATATATTTGGAATGGTGTTCCATTACGTGCTAGGTCTCGCGTGGTTTGATTCACATTGTTGTTGTGGAAAGGTGTCACCTGAAAATATGGAGTAGCGCAGAAAGGGATGGGCGAAATCATTTCAAGTTAAGTAAGCTGGTGTAAAGAAAAGAGAGGCACTCGCATGGCGGCCGATTTTATGCACTGGATTGACTCGGAGGAATCTTGGACCAAAAATTATGCGTTCTTATACCCTCCACCATAATATGGAGGGTATAATTAAATTTGCCATAACACATCGAAATATTCATCGGAGTCCCTATAAAGTATGTATCAAGGTTTTTGTAGAAAATTAACTTATGTTGAAACTGAGGTATGGGGTATTGTAACTCGCGATCAGTTTTATTATACAATAACTTTTGGCCGCATTTCGGTAAAATAAACTGTTTTAGCCCGATTCACCGTGGGGTTTCTTAAAATAATAATTTGAGCGGAAGCTGTGGTCGTACTAATGTAAAAAAATCGGAAAAAATCGTTGAATGAAACTAGTTTCATTATGTTATTTTCCAATTAGTGGTTTTACAACACAATGTAGAGCTTAATGCTCAAAGGAGAAGTTAAAGAGTACACTTCAGGGTTGAAGTTTCTAATGTATGATTTTTTAATATATCCACTGTATCTACCTCAAACGGATGCTGACATTTTGAAACCTGAAAAATTAGGTTTTTTAATTTTTGCTCTAATCGGGACGCGCAGCTGGATTTACCTAGAAGCTTATTACTTGATTGTAGTACTCGCGATTTCGCATTTTTAATGTATAAGATGAGGGTGTAGCCCTCACAGGATCACAGTAATCTGCGCCCAAACACGAAATTTTTGTGAGTAAATTTTTCTCAAAAACCTATTTTTTTAGTTTAAAACTTACAAACGTCATCCGATTTCCGTGGAAACCCGCGTAAATTTAATTTTTTTACGTTCTGAATCTAACAGGTCACGACGCGTAAAAATCCACCCACTAGATCGGCGGATATGATACCCCTCAAATTTCGAAAATTTGCAAAAAATTATTTTGAAAATACCGCATATTAAAACGCGTTTTGGATGTGTCAGTTCTACTTAAATAAGTAGATCGATACGCGTGTTTAAACTGCGCAAAACAGATATTTACAAACTCTCGTAAATCCAGAGATATAATAGATTTTTTCTAAAAATTGAGTGCGATGCTACATCCACGGTTCTTGATGGATCGCATTGAAACGGCATAGAATGATATATTTGTTAATGGTGATTATTGAAATCGGATGCGCATAAAATGTAAATGAACTTCGCGACAATTATGACCATTTTACTGTATTTTGCACCCTAATATGCAGCAGATGCTACATCGTGCCGCCAAATATAATTTGGCAAACTGTACATCAAATAAAAGGGATTGATTCGCTGTGTTGGAAAATCGGATGCGCATCATGTCATTTTCACAATTGCGCGGTTTATATGCATCTCAAATGTTGTAATATTCAATATAACATTATTTTAACGTTATGCCACAATTGGAATTCCTTGTGATTAATTATAAGGTTCTAATTATATTATCCACTAGGAAAACTATAAGCGAAAAATTTGTTACAACGGAATATCACCAACTCAAACATTTTTCTCCAACTTTTCCTGTAAAACCATAAAAAAATTAAATTAGAATAATATGATTTTAATTTTTTCGTAATATTTTCTTCGTATTTTTGCAAATAACATGAATACTATAGCTCCAACCTTCACAACTTAGGTTTCATTTTATTCCTCAAAATGTCTGGATGCTGTTATAATTTTTTTATATATTTTTCTTAAGTATGAGCGCTATTGTTTCAAAAATATGTTTGTAAATACGTGAAATTATTTAACAAATTTGATTTTTCAGGAATCTATTGAGACTTTGCGATTATTTTTTGCATCATCGCAAAGGTTACGAATTCAGTCAACGATAATAGGATATAACAGCTAAATATATTAAGCCGCGATTTTTTTAGAATTTTTTCTAATTATCATAATTAAAACGGTCATATCTATTGCGCGCAACGATCAATGTTAGTAACGAAAACAGATTTGGAATGCTGATTTTTTTCTTAACCTATGTACCAAAAATCATTGATGTAGTATCAACAAATTTTTTTTTGATTTTTTTTAAAATGGAAAAGACAATTTTAGACATTTTTCCTGGTATATTCTTGATCAGGGTAAAATTCTAAGTCGATATAAGATATCAAGATACAGCTCGCAATATTCAAGATAGAGCTTTGTAATTTGGTATAGAAGTTTTCATTACTCCTAGGATGTTTGGTATTGCAAATGGACTATATCGCTCCACTTTTTGATATAGCCCCCATATACGGTTCCGCCCGATTTTCGGTATTTTGAATATTTTAGCTTAATTATCACACTGAAATGGGTAAAATTTGGTACTTAGTCTTCGTGGGGGGTATAAAACTTTCCCCCAGAGTTTTTCGGTATAGATCCACGCCTTCATATAGCCCCCATATAACGGTACCTCCCGATTTTCGGTATTTTGAAGGTTGTGGCCACAATATTCCTCCGAAATGGCTGAAATTTAGTATTTAGTCTTCGATAGCGGTATACAACTTCCCTCAGACATTTTTCGGTACCGGTTCACTCTTTAATATAGCCCCCATAGAATGGTTCCTCCCGAATTTCTGTATTTTAAAGGTTGTGACCACAATAATCCAATGAAATGGCTGAAATTTGGTATTAAGTCTTCTTGGGGGGTATTTAACTTTCCCTCCAAATTTGTAGGTATAAGTTCACGCCTTCATGTAGCCCTACAGAACGGTACATTCAAATTTTCGATATTTTGAAGGTTGTGGCCTCAATTAAATTATAGATCCACGCCTTAATATTGCCCTTATAGTACATTCCGATTTGCGGTATTTTGAAGGTTTATGGCCACGACCTTCAAAATTGTGACGTCAATATCCCACCGAAATGACTTAAATTTGTGATTTAGCCTTCCGTGGGGTTATAAAATATTCCAAAAGAGAATTATTAATATAGGTCTACGTTTTCCTATGTTCCCCATAGAAGCCTACCTCTTGACTTTCGGTATTTTGAAGGTTTTAGCCACATTATCTTACCGAAATATCGAAAGTTTGGTATTTAGTATTCTTGAGTCTAAAAACTTTCCGCCAGAAATTTGTCGGTATAGATCGAAGTTTTGATATAGCCCCCATAGAACGATACCTTCCGAATTTCGGCATTTTGAAATTGCTGAAATTTGGTATTTAGTCTTCTTCATAAACGAAAGGAAACTAATTGTTCAATTTTACTTCAATACAACCCGTGGTGGATGTTATAACAAGTTCGTCCCGGCCAAACTTAACGCTGTTCTTACTTGTTGCGTATAATATATATCTCGGAATGCCTGCTCTGAGCTCTTTGGTCCATGCCGGGAAAGATAAAAAACTCATGCCATGGATATGTTCCGTTTGCCAGATCCGCATTTACCACATATCAACATCGCTGACATGTAATGGTTGTAAAAAATGTGTACACTTTCGGGACTGTTCTGGTCTTAGCCGCCTCCAGGACTACTGCGATAGGAGTTATGTTGATGGATACTGCGCCAAATCATTTATTAGTATGTTCCCAACTTCGTCGTCGAATTCATCGTCGACGAGCGACTTCACCGCAGTCTCCCCAACAACAACCAAAGCAGCATCTGACACCACAAGTTAGATTTTCAGCGTCCTGAAAATGAATCATTGCTGCAATTCAGTTGTCTCCGCAACAAAGTCAGCGAAATCGTAGACTTTATGAGTCGGAGGAAGATCAAGCTTAGCGGCACCTATAGCTTGCAAACGTTGCACAAAAAGCAAGGATGACTGGCTTTCTTTATACACCTGGCTGATCCTTGTCAATCTAACTCGCATGAGCGTGACTGTAGTGACCCATACATGGAATATATGTATGAAGGTAGTTGCTTAATCCGACATTAGCTCGCTTTTGGAGCGTAACAACCATCTTGTGCTAAGGGATTTCAATGCCCATCATATTCTGTGCGATTTCGTCCTAAGCAAGAGGCGTACAGTGCTGGGATATAACGTTGATAGCTCCACATTTTGCACGGTTATCGAAGACGCTCCAACATGGATAAGAAGAGTTTGACACAGCTCGCCAAATATTAGCATTGTGGCACCTAATTTGATAAATGATGTGTCCTGGCAACCCGTTATTTCCCTTGGCTCAGACCATATTCCGATCATCGTCTCCGTTAAGAGACCATCCGAGTTCATAACCTCTGACCACAGTACTTTGCTCAACCATGGAGAAGCTTATTAATAAAGGTTCAGAGAATTTACCAATCACCGCTTGAGAGAGCTGCACATTCTCTGAAATTCTCGGGTAGCTGAGTGAATATTCAGTTAATAGAGCACCCTAGAGTGATAGGGCGAAGAGGAGTGTGTGTGACTCATCCTAGAGCACTACTACTCCCCTTGATGAGAAACAGTTTTTCAGTTACCAAACATCAGCATGGATTCCGAAAAATGCATAGCACCAAAATAGCATTACATGCCATATCCACACATATCAGTCGAGGACTGCACCAGAATAAGCCTTGTGACCGAACAGTTTTGATGGCTTTTGACCTATCAAAGGCCAAAAGGCTTGAATCGTTTGTATTTGGATCGGTAAACCCCTGTTTATACTGAGCTTGCCCAGTACTACTATCAAATCCATAGCTCAATATTAACTCTGCAGAAATTGACTTGCACTTATCGCAGCTTGGTCTTTTGCATTCTGTTTTATATTTTTTGAATATTATTTCAGAAGCTAGCCACTGTGAATTTTGATCTTCAAATTTCTTAATAAATCGATGACTTTCATCCCATTTTTTGTTTAATTTGACGCAAAAAGCTCTTATTTTTTCTCCTAAGTACTTTAAATATTCCTGGTCTGGTTTCTCAACTGTTTTGTAATACATTGTTCAAAATGTTTTCCTCTTTCTTAGCTTTTTTGTCACTTTACTTCCAAATTTTAAACAATTCCTCGTTTCTGAGGAAAATGTTCTCTACAAAAAAAAATATATAAAATAAATAAATAAAAATAAAAAAATACTCATCTTAAAATACAAAACTGCATTTTTATTTTTCAATTTATTAGTTTAGACCCCCAGCTATCTTCCAAAATCAATTTGGAGGTGGACAAACTTGGACATTTTTTTTAAAAAATTAAATATATTTTAAAATTATTTGTAAAAAATAATTTTTAATATACATACAAACAGGGATTTTACTACTCTAATTTTACAAAATTTTTAGTTCTTTTTTTTTAATATTATGAAATTACTCAACCACCAGCTTCCCGATTCATTATAACTTTGGTCTCACTTCTCTATATTTATGCAGCGACACAATACAACAAAAAGAGTCTATTTTACAACATAATTTTTTTTACAATTAAGTGCGAACTTCGACACTGCGCCAACTAACGGCATCTATCGGTAATTAAAAAAAAACTAATTATTTTCAGATGACTTGATGTGTTTTTTATTATTCTGTGCAAAAAAAAATTAAAATTTCGAAACTTCAAAAATAGGGTTTTGGCCAAACATTTCCTGATTGAAACCTATGTGCACAGTAATGAAATGAGGCTCACTCTGAACTTATTGGTATTCAGACCACTAACTTTCTCAAGATAGTGGGTGTATCATTCGACAGCATAGCTATTTGCAATAAGATCGGAAGTCGCTGGTCGGCAGCACTTGGGGTGCTAACATAGAAACCTTGTTGACCTCGTATAAAGTAATACGCCGGTCTGTAGTACGTTATTTGGCGAAAAGTTAAAGCGCCGCAGTGGAAGAATGTTTGAACCCACCAGAATACCGCCTGAGGACTCTAGCAAGGGTACCTCCTCAAGGCACCAGTAAACCATTTTCTTAAGGAGACGTACATTTTACCGGTATATCAACACAACAAGATGTAGTACCCACTTGGGCGATACCGCAGCGAACACGTTGACATGATCCAGTGGACAGGCTTCCAAGAGCCAAACACGTCCCCACAGATCTATGATATTGGGAGAGAGGGGAGAAAAGTACAAGTGAGAACCTCTAGATCAACGAGCCTATCAGGCAGGCTTGAATAGCATTTACACTGATGCAGTTGTGCAGGCAGTACAAAGGTACAGTGTGAATGCCGTACTCGGAGCACCTCCCCCATGCATCGCAGCAGAAGAATGCCAATTTCCATGGCAAACCGGAGTGATTTTAGCCCAATTATACCAATTACTATTTGACATTTGAGGTTGCCAAAAATGCTATACTAAAAATTGTCAACATATGTCCATATTTTGGTACAGCCCCTTATAACGGTACCTCCTGATTTTCGGTATTTTTTTAATTTTACCTACATTTTACCAAAATAGCGGTAATTTGACATTTGTGGTTCGCAGTTGTCGCAAAACTTCTAAACCAAACATTGTCATATAACTTAACCTCCTCATTTTTCGGTATTTTGAGGATTTTAGCTACATTTTTTAACCGAAATACCTGTTATTTGACATTTAATGTTCCCATCAGTTACGGAACTTCTCCACCGTGGGCGGTACACGCCTCCACCTAAATCTGTGGACAGGAAAGGAAACTAATTATTCCAATTTCGTTACGAATATGTAATGGTGGATGATATAAAACGTCCGCCCGAACTTAGTTCTGTTTTCACTTGTTACATTTTTTATACTTTCCACCATAATATGGAAAGTCCGGTCCAAAAATGTTGCCTATATAGGTCCACGTGTTAATATACCCCCATAGAATGGTACCTCCCGTTTTATGGTATTTTGAAGGTTGTGGCCTCTGCACATAAGCCCCCATAGAAAGGTACCTCCCGATGTTCTGCATTTTAGAGGTTGTAGCCTCAATAAGTGAAATTTGGTATTTAGTGTTCGTTGGGGTATACAATTTTTCACCAGAAATTTGTCGGTAAAGTCCCTATAGGTCCCAGAAGAAAATTATCAGCATAGGTCCACGTTTTCATATAGACCCCATAGAGGGGTACCTCCCGATTTTTCGGTTTTTGAAGGTTATAGTCTTGAAATTTGGCACTTAGTCTTCATTGAAGGTATAAAACTTTCAGCCTGAAATTTGTCGATATAGGTCCACGGCTTCATATAGCCGCCATAGAAATGTACTACCGACTTTCGGTATTTTGAAGGTTTCATTATAAACCGAAATGGATGAAATTTGTATTTATTCTTCGATAGGGGTATTTAGTTCCACGTGGAAACTAATTGTTCCCATTTACTTCAATAAGGTTCGTGGGGAAGGGAATGAAAAGTTCGGCACGGCCTTACCGCCGTTCTTACACCACATCAAATACACTATCAGCATAATCATAATTAATAATTTTTCTCCAAATATATTTCAAAACTGTTTTCATAGATACGTATATTTTTGTAATACCCCAAAATATTGTCCCTTACTTGTTTCACGTAATGCCTCTAATCGAATATGTAAAGTATGTAAGTTTCACGCCCAATTGAAATGATTAAATTTAAATTAAAATATTCAATCAAAACTGTGAAAAGTCATCAGCGACATGATCAGACGACGACAGTTCATTAATGGGGTTACAAATGGAGTTTTTAGTGATTTTCACGCTATAATCAAAACAACTGAAATTGAAATAAATGTCCCCAAATAGTGATTCGAACATTGACTAACTTCTATTTAAAGGCAAGCCACTACTGTTGGTAGAAATTTTTTGAAAAATATCATTGACATTTTTTTCAATATTAATTATGATTTTATTCCAATGCAATAATGAGACATCATCAATAATTTTGAAATGTGGTAGATGCCGCCCCTTTTGAAGTAATAATAAGTGCATCTAACTAAACTCAAGAAAAATAACTTTCAAAATCTTATTAGTCTCATGCTGCTTCGTACACAACCAAATATCGAAACTCGTGTGTCATTTTCAACATCATAACTAAACACACACACGCACAAATTAACTCCAGAGTGAGTGGTGGCCTGCCAATCATATTCTCCTAACTAACCGTATATAAATCGATCGGTCTCTTGTGTCAAGTTGGCCAAAACAATGGATGAGTTAATTTCTTGTAACTGTGCCAAGCTACTACCCAAAGCTGTTGAGCGGCTAACTGGGGGTTAAGTACTCTGTCTTGTCATCGATGCTATTGATGAAACAATAGGCGTAACACGACACAGTAAGGGGCTACTGTGAGTTTAATGAAAAGGCCTCTTTTCAGCTTGTTCAAGATTTAAAGAATGCGCTAGCCACGGCTTCGATTGTTTCGCCCAATTTATTGGCAATAAATCAATTCTAGTTTTGTTTTTTCTATCAAACATATTTTACTTACAAAAATTTGCCTCGGTAAATGTTGTCGACTACAGGTTGGTTGGTGATGTTTGTTTTTACTTTTGTTTCAGTTTTGTCTTGACCAGCCAACTTTAATGATTTTCTTAACGCCCCTTGGCGGCAAAATTCGTTACAGTCATCAAAATTTGTTGAACATAAGGCGTTGCTTTGAAGGTGGAAGAGGTCAACATGGTTGTCCAACTTATATTTTATTTTATAAAACAGCATTTCATATTTTGCCCCTCTTCAAAAAAATAAAGTCAATATTTTATACCTTAATGAGCTCAACTGTTTTGGAAGGAGTTGCCTCCCTGTTTTGTTAATCACATTAAAAAATTATCATTAATAACTACTTACAAACTTTCTCAAATTATTCAAAATATTTGTGAAATCTGATTTTTAAATTTTTTTTTCAATAAAATAAATTTTGAATTTAAAATAATTTTTTTAAAACTATGTCTTATTATACCCTACTCCACAATGTATGTAGGAAGAGTACTATAAGTTTGTTTTGCTAAAAATACATGTAACACCGGGAAATATGCGTCGTAGACCCTCAATGTTGTGTACCATTTTTCATATCTCGACGAGATAAAGCGATATAGCGATGTGTGTCCGTCCGTACGTTCGTGTGTCCGTCCGTCCATTATAAATTGTAATCAAACTCCAGGCCGCAATTGTGGACCGATCGTCACGAAATATGATATGGAGGTCGGTTTCACATCGCTATTGTTATTGGTCATGATCGTGAAATATTTAGGGAGTGAAATGGACCAAAAACAATTTTTTCCGAATTTGTATCTGCTCTTTAGATCGCAATCATAGTCCGATCAGCGCGACATTTTCAATAAGGTGTGAGCTTATGACGGAAAAGAAGCTTGCAATTTTACATGATAATCAGATAGTTTAGCGGGTGAAATGGACCGAAACTTTTGTGTGTCAATTGGAAAAAAATTAATATATGTATGTATATACAATTTTTTATCGATTCAAATGAATAAACTTACAACCTCTAAAGATTTAAAGAATTATTTTCAATATTTTTCATCAATTCGATAAAATGTTTAGTCAATATAAAATATCTGTGGTTTTCAAACAAAACGACATAAGTCGACTTATGTAAATTTTGAGTTATTAATGCCACGTAGTTGTACTTTTTGAGAGCTTTCCATATCACTTTTCGTTTTTCGAAAAAAAAAATTCCGTTACTGATATATATATTCATTGGCAAAATTACGTAAGTGGAGTTAATCAGTTTTTGATAACCAAAAGGACTCTTAAAATACACCGGAATGTGATTTTTCAAAAAACAATCTTCCAAATGCTGGCTGGGTAATTTGTAAAATAAATTTTACCGAAAAACAACACAAGTGTACATGTGTTTTCCATTTGCCTCCGTTCTTTTTCATAGAAAATAACAAAAGTATAAATGTGTCATTTTGTGCAAGAAATGAATTGCACACGCAAAGATACATATTTTAAAAAATTTTATAAAAAATACATTTATAAAAAAATTGGAAATTTTTTTGTTCTCTACGTTTGTTTTTGGGATGCTCTATGAATATGTAACAAAAAACCAAAACAAAATCATCGACAAGTAGCAAATATTACAAAAAATATTGTTTTCGCTCTCCCGAAAATTTTGATTTTTAGACTTATGTCGTTTTCCAAGAAAACCACAGATATTTGTTATCTAATATCAAGGAAATAATTTGATAACCCAGTGTGTTAATATGAAAAATAAAATTCAGCAAATCAAATTTTTAGTTAATATGAGAATTATTTTATCAAAATAATTTCGAACGAGTGTTACAATTTTTTTATCGACGATTGTAAATATGAACATTATTTTTATCAGCCAAAAATCAATCAAAAATTAATTGGATTTTTGAATTTTTTTATCAAATGGTTACAATTTTTTTCTGTGTACCACACAAACTTATGAAAGATCGTTTTTTAATTTTTGGTAAAATTTTGTGTATGTTAAGACGGGAGCAAATCCATACTTCCTGAGAAATTGGCCCAAAAACTCAAAAAACACATGTAAGAACGGCGTTAAGTTCGGCCGGGCCGAACTTGTTATACCCTCCACCACAAGTTGTATTGAAATAAAATGGAATAATTAGTTCCCTTTCGTGTATGAAAATTTCAGCAATTTCGGTAAAACAATGTGAGGCACCATTCTATGGGGGCTATTTCAAAACGTCGATATATACCGACAAATTTCTGACAGTTTTTAGGCTCAAAGAAGACTAAATACCAAATTTCCTATATTTGGGTAAGAGAATGTGGCTAAAACTTAAAAAATACCGAAAATCAAGAAGTACGCTTCTATGGGAATATAGGAAGACGTGGACCTATACTGATAATACTCTTCTGGAATATTTTATAACTCTTGGAAGACGAAATAACGAATTTCAGCCATTTAGGTTGGATATTGACGTCACAATCTTCAGTATTACGCAAATCGGGAGGTACCGTTCTATGGGGGCTAATCGAAACGTGGACCTACACCGACGAATTTTAGTCAGAAATGGGGCAATATTAAAGCGAGGACCTGTACAGACATATTTCTGGCGAACAGTTTTATATCATATTGAAGACTACATACCAAATTTCAGCCATTTTGGTGGAATATTGAAGACACAACCTTCAAAATACGAAAAATCGGGAGGTGCCTTTCCATGGGGGCTATATGAAGGCGTGGACCTATACCGACAAATTTAAAGGGGAAGTTTGAGTACCCCAACGAAGTCTAAATACCAAATTTCAGCCATTTCTGTGGAATATTGAGGCCACAACATTCAAAATACCGAAAATCGGGAGGTACCGTTCTATGGGGCCTATATGAAGGTGTCGACCGATACCTACAAAATTCTGGGGGAAAGTTTTATACCCCTAAAGAAGACTACGTACCAAATTTCAGCCATTTTGGTAGGATAATGAGGCTAAAACCTTAAAAATACCGAAAATCGGGAGGTACCGTTCTATGGGGGCTATATGAAGGTGTGGACCGATACCGACAAAATTCTGGAGGAAAGTTTTATACCCCTAAAGAAGACTACGTACCAAATTTAAGCCTTTTTGGTAGGATAAGGAAGCTAAAACCTTAAAAATACCGTAAATCGGGAGGTACCGTTCTATGGGGGCTATATGAAGGTGTGGACCGATACCGACAAAATTCTGGGGGAAAGTTTTATACCCCTAAAGAAGACTACGTACCAAATTTCAGCCATTTTGATAGGATAAAGAAGCTAAAACCTTCAAAATACCGAAAATCGGGAGGTACCGTTCTATGGGGGCTATATGAAGGTGTGAACCGATACCGACAAAATGTTGGGGGAAAGTTTTATACCCCTTAAGAAGACTACGTACCAAATTTCAGCCATTTTGGTAGGATAATGAGGCTAAAACCTTAAAAATACCGAAAATCGGGAGGTACCGTTCTATGGGGGCTATATGAAGGTGTGGACCGATACCGACAAAATTCTGGAGGAAAGTTTTATACCCCTAAAGAAGACTACGTACCAAATGTCAGCCATTTTGGTAGGATAATGAAGCTAAAACCTTAAAAATACCGAAAATCGGGAGGTACCGTTCTATGGGGGCTATATGAAGGAGTGGACCGATACCGACAAAATTCTGGAGGAAAGTTTTATACCCCTAAAGAAGACTACGTACCAAATTTCAGCCATTTTGGTAGGATAATGAAGCTAAAACCTTAAAAATACCGAAAATCGGGAGGTACCGTTCTATGGGGGCTATATCAAAACGTGGACCGATATATCCCATTTTCAATACCAACCATCCTGCAAGTAATAAAAACTTCTGTACCAAATTTTGACTCTCTATCTTTAAAATTGCGAGCTGTATCTTGATTTCAACAGACTGACAGACGGACGGACTGACGGACGGACGGACGGACATGGTCAAATCGACATAGAATTTTATGCTGATCAATAATATATATACTTTATGGGGTCTCCGACGAATATTTCGATGTGTTACAAACGGAATGACAAATTTAATTATACCCTCCATATGGTGGAGGGTATAAAAACCTTTAGACGTCAGAAGTATTGTGTTTAATTCTTTTCTCTAGGTCCGGCGTTTGTGTTTGAACATTTTGCCTATTAGGCGAAGATCATTTTTTATTAATTTTTAATTAATTTTTCGTTCGAGACGAGCTTACTGACCAAGATGCTTTTTGAAAAAGGAAAGCCGACGATACGATCCCACACAACCACCACAGTGTGCTATGAATGTTTCGCCTTTGGTTTAGGAAGGCTCCTCAGACACATCGATTGTGATTTATTACTAGATTTACAGAAAAAATCTTTGTCTCCAACGTTTATTTCGAAGAGTCCAGGTCATTACCAACATACATTTTAATTTTTCACTTTGTATACAATCTAACGTCGTTTTTATTACAACCATGAATATATTTTTGTTTTTAATTCCACAAGAAATGTCGGTAATATTCTATTCTAACATTCACGTTTATTGTTTATGGGGTTAAAGTTCGCCAGCACACATTCTGCTGCGAGTAATGTAAATTTAATGCTTACCTCAAGTTAGTGTCTCAGGCCAAAGCAATCACGACGTGTGCCAGACATGGGATAAATGCTTGAATGGATGGATGTGCGGCGGTTGAGGGTGTGAAAATAAATGTTGGCCAACACGCCAAACCGACACGTTGTTGTTACAATAACTAAAATTTTGTAGACGACAATAGAATTGCAATGGAATTAAGAGAACTAACGACGACGATATGGTCTAGTTTGCATGTCATTAACATTTTGCTCCGAAAAAACATGACCTCTACAACTCATTGGTGTGGCCATACGTGTAGACTTTGGATTAGATAACACTCTTTGTTGTAAGAAATGCAATTTTTAAGACATGCAATGTTAAGGCTTAAGAAACTAAGTTCTTGACTGATGAAAGTGTTGAAGGAAGTTATTAGGAGTAATGAAAACAGACGTTCTTTGTGTTTTAGAGTGTGAGGAGAAGATTGAATATGGAAGGGTAACTTCGTTTTAAAATCAATGACAAAATAAAATTCCTACGAGATTTCTGTTTCTGATAGTCGAAAAAACATCCAAAATGTCTACAAAATACATTTTTTCGTCTCTGACATATTAAAACAATATGCGGGAGTTATATGAATTAGAATACCCACATCTATACCATGGAAAACCAGTAAAAAATATTCAATTTGATGATTCCGCAACCGTTCATTCGTTCGTTGCATTCATTGTCATAAAGATTAAAATCACATAAAAATTAATCAAAATTTTTAATCCAAAAAATCTTCTCTTCTAGTCTGTGGAGAATGGACAAATTAACGTTCACCAACCACTAAACGCAAATGGGCTCAAGCAACTGCTGCTCTATGAGGAAAATCGTCAAAAATGATTTGATTTAAATGTTGTAAAAATTTTATGAGATATTGAAAGCAGACATGAAAATACCATCGAAATCATATCTAATAAAAAACAATAAAGATAAAATATCCGAAAATTAGGCTAAATAAAGTTTTGTGGGAGAAAATTATTTAAGCCATATTTATTTTTAAAAAGCTTAATTAGACCTATATTAAGAAACGAAAATATGAATACATAAGTATCACTTCGTTATTGAAGACCTGATAACTACCTTTGCTATGCAGGTGGGAGAAAAAAAGACTTAACTAGATATCAAAACTGAAAATATCATTATTTTCTAGGCCGAAGTTGAACCCTTGGATTTAATTGACTTCTAAGATAGACCTAAAGTTACTTTTGATGATCGGCATAGAATCACTTTCAGATCACTTTCACTACCACTAAATACCAACAGCTTGGAAATGTGCTCTGTTCGGGAGCACGCTATCTGTATCTGTTACCAGATTACACACAGAAAAAGAAACTATTCCGATAAACAGTTTTATCAAAATTTGTATTTTGTAACTAACTAAAATGTAACTAACTTTTTGAAAGACGTTAAAGTAAAAGTTATTATTTTAATTAATCGAGCTATATGACCTAAGGTGATTATAGTGAAAAAAAATGATGTCTAGCGAAGTCCTACACATCAACCACTATGCGACGATCTTTTCGTTAACTGGTTAGGTTAACATCATCAGGCATATTAGATGTTGTTGTTGGTAGACAATTTTCGGCTTTGCCGACAGAGATATACGCTCAGCCTATGTCTTGTGTATTTTCTGAATTTGGTGGCCCTTTTTGGACATTTGAACTTGCCGACAAATGTAGATTAGGATTAAAGTTAAAAAGTGTTGAGGAGGAGGTACTTGAAGGAATGGACCGACAAAGTCCATTATGGATGTGGATCCTATTTAGGGAGTTATATATTTTCGATAGATATTACGCCCACTAGTCATTTCGGTCATCGTATAAATTGTTGACCAGTATGCCAGGAAGCATCGACTTGTCCACGGATAACATAATATCGTACTAAACAGGACCACAACGAACATCATCGATATACATTTACAAACGACATTCGAACAGAGCCTTAACTGCACTTAGACACAAACGTTGAACTTTTGTGGGAGAGGTACCCTAAAAAGAGGACCTATATGGGCCATTTTAGAAGTTACACTAAATTTGGACAAAATACTAGGAAATTCATAGTTTGGACCAAATTGGTTGATCGGTTCGGGAGTTCTCTTGCTCTCCATCCACTTCATATGGGTTTTTAACCTTTTCGGGAAGTTTTATAAGTAAGTATGGACTTGCCTGGTACCCGAAGGAATGGACAAATATAGTCCATATTCAAACCTGATCTAAATCTGGTAAATATAGTAAGATGTGTGAAGTATGAACCAAATCGGTCACTACCTTCAAGAGTTATCGTGACCACAATTTTTCCGAAAATTTTTTAAATTTGTGGCGGAGGTATCTGAAGGAGTGGACCGATATAGCTTATCTTCGAACTTAAACGAAGTTTCAACAAAATATTTGAAAAAAATTTGGACCGAATCGGTAAAACCGTTCGAGAGTTATTTTGTGCTCCAACCACTACTTATGGTATCACAGGGGCTTTTTGCAGCTTTCAGGCTATTTTCTCAGGAAATATGGACTTGCCTCTGATGAAACTTGTGCCATCGTGCATTTTCGAACTTTTGTGGGGGAGGTACCGGAAGGAGTGGACCGATATAACCCATCTTCGAACTTAAACTAAGTTTGAACAAAATATTGCGAAAGCCAAATTTTGTACCGAATCGGTTGATCCGTTCGAGAGCTATCGTGCGCTCCAGACAGCCAGACAGACAGACAGCCGGACGCACATGTTTAAATCAACTCCAAATTGTCTGAAACGGATTTCGTCCAAACATACTTGGGGTCTAAAACCATTATTTCGATGAGGAACATTTTGCCCGTATGAATGTGTATAACCCTGAGGGTATAAAAAGCACGTCAAAAAACTGCAAATTATTGATAAACACGTTTGTAAATATGACAATTCGTTTATCGGCAAAAAAATCAATGAAAATTGAATGAATATTTGAATTTGTTAATCAGATCGTTATCAATTTTTTTCTGTGCATTGATCAGACTGTACCACCGCCACCGGATTTGTAGTTGGTAGGATGTGAAAGGCTTGAATGAAAGGCTTGCTACATACAGATAAAAGCAAAATTCGTCTTTATTTGCGCTCATGCTCCAACCGAAGACAAGGACGAACAGACCAAAGATATATTCTACGTGTCCATAACATAAAAATTATTCTAGGCGATTTTAATGCCAAAATTGGAAAGGAGAATATCTTTGGACCAACAGTCGGGAAATTTAGACTCCACAGTGCAACATCTGATAATGGAATGAAGCTGATAGACTTCGCAGCGGCCAAAGCAGTACCAGATTTAAGCATCTCGATATTCATAAAGGCGCCTGACCGTCTCCAAATCAAAGAGCAAGAAATCAAATTGATCAAGTTGTGGTAGATGGAAGACATTCATCAAGCGTGTTGGATGTACGATCGTTCCAAGGAGCAAACACATAGATTCGGACCACTAACTTGTTGCAGCAAAGGTACGTACCCGTCCAAACTTTGGAAATAAGTCACGAACTGATAAAACGCGGAAGTTGGATATCGGTAGGCTGCAAACACAACATATAGCCACAGCATATTCGACTCAACTAGCCCAATTGCATAATGGGCGAGGGGTCCCGATAATTTGTCAGCACAGTGGCAAAGTATTGCCCACTTCATGCAAACAGCCGCAAAATCCATTCCTGGATACCGGAAAACTTCACCAAGGAACCCATGGTATAACCAGGAGTGTCGTGCTGCTACCGAAGAGAAAAATGCGGCATATAGGGCTACTTTACAATCAGTAGCAACGCGTAGCGCACGAGAAAGGTATCGGTAGAAAACGAGAGAGGAGAAAAGTCTTTTCCGCAGGAAATAGAGAGAAATGGTAAAGCGGGAGTGTGAAAAAATCGAGATGACAGCAGATGCAGATCTGTTCGCTGATAAATTTTAAACTTTATTTTGGATAGTTCTCGGACTGCACATTACGACAATAATATTTTAAAACAAGTAAGAAAGTGTCAGTCAGCTGTGCTGACGGATATATGGGAAAAGTTGCCAATTATTTTATATTCCATTTCAAAAAAATTGAATTTTTTCTTTTCGCGCTACATCAAAGATTTTTGGTACATAGGTTAAGAAAAAAATTCCCCAGTACAAATCCGCTCGCGAGCAAATTTTTGGTTGTTGCGGACAAATGTTATCGCGGTTTTACTTCTGTTTTTAACAAAAAATTATTATAAAAACGCTAATTATTTTATTGAGAACAATTGTCTCTAAAAAGTTATCACGAAGTGACGTCATTAAATAGATTGCATAATATTTGTAAAATGTTACTCAGCATTCGCGGAATTTACAAAAAAATGACAACATTTTGAATTTAATCCGAATTTTTTCAAAATATAGGTCCATTTACCATTTAAAAATTACAAAAAAAAAAGTTTTAAATAAAGACTCCACGGGGAATCAAATGAGACCATACTTATAATCATCGGGATAGTAGTTAGGATATTATAGCCAAAATAAACACATATCTGTGTTACAAAAAAAAAATTTTGGTTTGGAATAATAGTTTTCACATGCAATCTAGAGTTGAAAATATTGGAAAAATCTATAGGAGTACTTCTTTTATTTTTGAAATAAATCATTAGACTTCTTAAACGGAAATAGAGTTCAAATAAACCGTTTTAACTTATATGCATTATAAAATATGTGTAAATCGCGTAATTATGAAAATCGTTTTGTCCGCATGTGATTTTCATGTAACTTGGACGCTTAGATGTAGCATCAGCTGCATCTTAGCATTAAAAACCCTATAAAACATCTCTAATTTGCGCAGAGTACAATTAATTTTTGTTCCGCATCCGGTTTGAGTGTCACCACGAATGTCTACATCGATATATATCTATTTCAAGGCGATCAATCGGGAACCGTGGGATAAAATTAATGTAGCTCCCTTATCAGTGAAGTCTTTAAATCTCTGTTTCCGCAAAAACGAAGATGCTGCACTAGTTTTTTCATTGTAGTTGAAACGGCCCCCAGAATACGCGATAAAATGCGCGATATTTTCGAAAACAATTTTAGGTGATTTTCCTACCTAGGAACTTCTCGTATCTCGCGCCTTAGTAGATGGAATTTTACGAGTAAAGATTTATTAGATCCGCAAGGTAAAAATCTAAAATTTGCAATCAAGTACGAGTAAATCGAATGACAGCTGTAAAAACTAGGCCCGAAAAATATGATTTTTAGAAAAATGTTCGCACAAAATTTTCGTATTTGGATGCAGATTTCTGTGAAGCTGTGTAGGCTACATTCACGACACATTTATCAAATAAATCAGAATAGCGAGTTCTACAATCCTGTGTATGATTTTTTGAAAAACCTGTTTGCGGAATGAAATTAGAAGAAAATTTCAAAAAACACTGTAAATCTGGCACAAATCGAGAGAAAACCAAAAAAAAGACACGTTGGCTTCAACCGATTTTTACCCTTTATTTAACAAAAATGTAGCCACAGCTTCCACGCAAATTAACTTTTAAGACCAATATTTTTTGCCAAGTCTAAAATCATTTCATATTATCCGAAAGTATTTAATTTCTGTAATATACAACCACATTTCGCGAGTTATTAAAGGGTAAACTTTGGCTTCAACTATGTTAAATTTTCAAAAATATTGTTTTAAAGTTATCTTGCACAATAGCCATATGTGTCGACAGGGTTTTTGAGCTTTTGGGTCATTATCTCTGGAAGTATTGACTTACTCAAGAAAAAAAATTGTTTTGTTGTAAATAAGGCCGCTAGAACAACCTACTGAAAAAGAATCAAAACGATGCGAGAGGAGCTCTTAAAGTTCACTTTTCCCGAATTTTGTGTGGAAGGTACCCGAAGGAGTGGGCCGATATAGTCCATATTTCAACTTGATACATAACTGGATGAAATAATATGATGTGCAAAGTCAGCACCAATCAGAAACTCCCTGCCAGAATTATCTTGCGGATTTGCATTTTGGTTGGTGCCGTCAGGGTTTCTTGGAGCTTTTAGTCCAATATATCAAGAAGTATGGACTTGCGCAAGAAAACAATTGTACCGTAGTAAAGGGGCCGCAAGTACAACTTACTAAAAAAATTCAAAACGATCCAAGAGAAGCTCTTGAACTTCACTAGTCTATATTCGAACCCGATCTATAACTGCAAAGTTTGGACCGAATCGATTGTTCCCTTCAAGAGTTATAGTTCACACCATGTTACAGAAAATTTTTGAACTTATGTGGGGAAGGTACCCGATGGAGTTAACCGATATGGCCCATCTTCGAACTTAAACTAAGCTTGGACAAAAATATTATAATAATAATAATTGTTCCATAAACATGCCATACGGGACAAGGGAGACTTCTCTCATATCAATGAGTGCACCCCGATTCATATTAGCTCAATGATATGGGACCTACAGTTTATCGCCGAGTCCGAACGGCGTGTCCTAAGACACCACTTGTAGAGAAGTTTTACATGGCTGAAATACTCAGAAAATGTCGCCAACATTACTGAGGGGTATTTTGCCAACGTTTAAAATGTTGATGTTTGCTGGCCGGGGAAAAATATTACCATACATTAAATTTCGTTTGCATCGGTTGATCCGTTCGAGAGTTATCGTGCGCACCAGCCAGACAGACTGACGGACATGGCAAAATCGGCTCTAAATTGTCTAATACTAAGTTCTTCCAAACATACTTGGGCTCTAAAATCGTTATTTCTTATCAAAGTGTATAAACCCTATCTAGCCTAAAGGCTGAGGGTATAAAAAGAAAACAAACATACCGGGTTTGCTTCTTTTCATTATGTCACAGGCTGAGGGTATATATGTGTCGACAAATCCGACTGGTACTTACTTATTTACTTGTTTTCTGTTATTTGGTTCTGGTTCCTTAGTGTCCAGATTCAAAAATGCTGTAACCTGAAGTGCTATCTCCATAATTCAAATGCCCGGGTATGTGAAGGGTATCATGCCCAATAGGAATTGTGGCGGCTGCACGGTGCCTTGCAAATGGTGCCTTCTGCAGCGTATGGGGAAATGGTCTTCATGTACGGCACATTGTATCTTTGTACAGCCTATTCAAATGCATCAGTATGAATGCTATCCAAGCCTACTTGAGAAGATTGTTGATCTAGAGGTTTCCTTTTGTCCCTTTGGACCTCTCTCTCTATATATCATGAAGATCTCTCCTGATGTGTCTGGGTGGTGGATGTCTGGCCACAAGATCGTGGCCGTGGATTGTGTTCGCAGCGATAACACCCAAACAGGACCCAAGCATCGACAACATCTTATTGTGCTAATTTCTACCATCAATGTGTTGCAGTAGATTTAGCGGTGGATATTTTTCTATTCTTTCATAGGACCCTTTGCACACATTACGATATCTATGTGATGTTAATCCAGGAACGTATCCAGATTTGCCACCTTGTCTAAAAAATTACCTTTTCGGGTCGTCGGGGCGTTAAATACTTTGGTAGATATCGCCGCCTTGGGGATCTCCCTGTATAACTCCACGGGTATTGGACGTCTTATTTCTGATTTCTACAAATGACTGGCATATATTTAATTATGAAACGTTTCAAATACGACTGGATGGTAGTCTTCCCTCTGTCCTCGAACAATAAGGTATCGAATGTATTTGATAGGTCAATAGCCACCATGCTAGTCGCACGAATTGCACCTCAAGAACCTTCGCTACATACGTAGAAGCAAAATCGTTCTGTAGGATTCTCCTTTGCTGGCATTCTTGCCTTGCTGCAGTAGCGATCCTGCCAACTTGCCAGGCTCTGGTAGAATCAAACACTAAACTCCAGGATTATCCAGTTGCTTAACCAATAACCGTTGTGGGACCAACGCTTTGGATGATTTCGCACTTTAGATGGCATATGCAACATGGCTTATCATAAATTGTGGTAGTACCTCCTAGGCTGAGAGGCTTGTTAGCACACTCCTCTGCGCTCTATCATTATCGGAGTGTTCTATAACCTGCCAGTTAAAATAACATAAATGTCACGCCGTTGAAAGTAACAGCTGCACATAAATCCTTCTTTCTCGCATTCGAAAGTTATTTAACCGTTGTCCACAATGTAGGTAATTGTACACCAATACCATTGCCTCAGGTGGTCTAGCCACTTTTTCCGCTCATGTTCACATACGCGCACAAAAATATATGTTAGAAATATGTTAGAATCCAAACATAATTTGTTTTTGTCCAAATAAATATATGTTTGCAACATTTTGTAACATATCTCAATTGTTTGGGTACCAACATATTTTTTATGTTAGAACATATTTTTTATGGGTGGAGAGAGGATTTTTGTCAAAGAGAGTAACAACAGGGCTCTCGCCGCTGGGGAATGCTGTTTGTATGGTGTAATAGGAGACGCAGAAACTTTGGTGGTGTGTACGCGGTAAAACAAGTGTGTTTTGTGCTTTGTTGTTGTTAACGTAGCAAGCGAAGAGGAAAAGAAAAAACATGTTTTTTTTCTTCAGTTTTCTAAATACAATCGTTGAATACAAAAGGTAGAGTGAGTGAATAAATCAGAGTTTTGTATTTTCTTAAAGAAATGGTGCTTTTTAGTAAAGTAAATGCCCAATACATTTTATAATTGAATCAAAAAGGTGAATGGAAATATTTTATTGGACAAGGAAGAAATCGCATTTAATATTGGTACATAACTACATCTATACATTTTTCATATACATACATACATATGTATATTTGAAATATGGATGTACCTATTTATTACATTATATAATCATTTGATTCCAGATTCCGATTTCCCGCTGATGATTTTTTCTTTTTAAAGGTGCTACTTTTTATAAATTATTTAATTCAGTTTTTCTTTTATTAAACACGGTGTGCTTTGACCAAATTTAAATGGAAGGTGCTTACACCTGGGAAGTTTTTACTGATTCTGAAAATACAATGCTCATTGATGTCAAATATCAAGAAACAAAAAAATCGCCGGAGGGATTTTCAAATAAATCGAGATTTAAGTTCCCATTTTTAGGGTTCTTTAGGTTTTCACGATTTTGCTTGGAAACCGCGAGTCCTATGTAAATGGGCCTAAAGAAAATGTTGTAGCTGTGAAAATTATCCAGAAGATTGACGTTTATGATATTTTCGTAGGTTTTACCGTTTTTTGAGATATAGAAGTTCAAATTGAGACAATGCACTGACTGTATCGCCTCCTTATAAAACAATGTCATTACTGCAATTTCCAAAATTAAAATTATATATCTTGAAAATGGTACAAACAAATATATGTTTGCTGCAAAATATATTTGGGACATATATTAGAGAGGCGTTTTTTTCCTCCGTGTACTACCCTTTTGACTTCAAGAGTGACTTTGTCTGGGAAGTTTGATATTATTTCGTATATTCGACAAGCAGATACGTAGCGATCGGCTGCAGTTGTAATGATGTCAGACAAAATTCTCTCAGCTACCCGAGAACTTGAGGGAATCAGTAGTTCTCTGAAGCGGTGATTTGTAAATTGTCCGAACCCTTGGGTATCAGCTTTTCCGGAGACTATGATTGTATAGTGGTCTGAGCCAAGTGGAATGATAGGTTGCCAGTAGACGTAGCTTGTCCGGGCGGGTGCTACAATGATAATGTCTAGCGAGCAATATCATCTTATTCTCGTAGGAGCGTCCTTGTTCACTTGCAAAGCGCTGTATCCCTCTGGTCACTGCCTAGGACGAAATGTCAAAACTCATGATGTCAAAGCACTGATTTTGATTGCCCTTCAAAAGCGGACTAATATCAGGTATATAACGCAGGGCACAACTATTCATCTGCGGTATGTACACTAGGGCGACCAAAAAAAAAACGACAAAAATAGTATATATTGATCTTTTATATTAAAACTTTGGGGACTGTGTATATATCACCACACAAGTTTTATGAGAAATTTTGAGCAAGATCGGACACGCCTTAAGCAACATTTCGATATAAATACATTCATATACATACCAATTAATAATACCAAATACTTTTTAAATAAAAAATCAATGTAAAAACAAAACATGAAAAATTAAAAATTATTCATTAATTTAAACAAAAAACAATTCACTTTTAAGTACAACAAATGTTGTTATACTCGTTTTTCTAAAGGTAAGCTCACATTAGGCAAATATTTGCTCCAGTGACTGGAAGTGTGCGCTTACTGAGAGCAAGTAAGCATAAATAATGCGTTGGAATTTATGCTTGCTCTTAGTAAGCCCACACTGCCGGTCGCTGGAGCAAATATTTGCCTAATGTCAACTTATCTTAAGTATTTTCTACCAAAGAATAACATTTGTTGGTATACGAGTACGTGCTTAATTTTTATTAGGCAATTTTTTCTGTCCCTTCACAAATGGGTCAGAACTTTTTTTATTAATTCATATAAATTCAACTACAAGAAATTCGTTGTAGATCTTTAATATGATTTGGAAGACAGTTAAATTCCAAACATCCATTATGTTCAATACGTTGCATTGAAGTTTCTAACGACATCTACCCAGCAAAATGTTCGATGCCAAATATGCCATTCAATCATGGGTGCAAGTGATCTGGCATGTCATATGTTTAGTATCTTCATCGATGAATTATATATGTGCGTGGACCCCAAAAGATGGTATTAATTTTTGGATCCAAAGCATGTCATTTACACCAATGCTTTTGGCATGTCATTTTCACCAACCCTTTGCAATGACGTTATCATTACGATGAGAGTTTTAACAATGTTGGTTGTGATTTGGAGTCTCCGACAACTTCAAGTCTATTGTAAACAACTAATCGTATATATTTAGAAAAATGTGTATAAATAAGAACACAAAATTCATCTCTATTGGGTCGATGGAATGGGTTCAAATGCGGATGAAAAGATCGGATCTTTCACGACTTCCTTTGCATTGGTTCAAATGCTAATGAAAAGATCGGATCATTCACGACTTCGTTTCTACCAATGCAAAAGATGCCATGAAATCACGTCATCGCATGGAACCCCTTCATTCAAATTTTGCTGGGTATATACTCTTAGGTTTGAGCAGATCCTGGTATTTACTCTCGTTTGATTAATCTCTAATATTTTCTGGTGTGACGGTACCTAAACATTTCGATGTCCTTATTTTTGACTTTTACAGCCTCTTCCGACAATTCTACTATTGATAAATCATCCTTAATTATTTCTGGCAAATTCAATTGAACAACAACATCTTCTGTACTCTCCAGAACTGTATCAGTATTATTTCCTTTCGTCTCCCTTCAACTCCCGAAGATAAAAAGCCGCATAAAACTGCATGTTTTAAATCACCTAACACAAATTGTAAAATGTTTAAATAATGTTTGATACTAACATTTAGAAATAACAACAAAACAACAGAGCCTAGAAACCATTGTTCACATATTGAGATTAGGTCAAAAAATTGATTATAACACGCGGCATTTATATTGATTATGATATTAATTTTTTGTAAATACTCTCTATTTGGCTTATTCACAACGCCCTATTTTCCAGAAAATATATATGTTATTTAATGCTTCCAACAAAAGATACAGTTATAATTTGACAAAACATTACTAGTACATTAAAATATGCCATTTTTAAGGTAAATTGACTTAATGAATGACAATGTCAAATGTTATACACAGACATCATATTTTTGATTTGTGTCATGTGGACGCATCCACTGTGTGTCTGTAGAAGGCATACATTTATAGAATACCTATGGAAGATTTCCTATCTGTACGAAAACTAAAGGAATCCTTCTATCTATAGAAAACCACTTCAAATAATTATTGACCAATGCAAAGAATGTACATTCCATATTTTCATCTGAAATAAAATTCTTTGTTGTTATGGCTCAATCACATCAAGTGAAGAATAGACAATAAATAAAAAAATAAGTTTCATAATGAAACATTGTTAAATGCTTCCCTTTAGAATTCAAATAAAAATATGAAATTATTAGCAGATATTTAAAATCTCTCGTATTTATTTGCATATCACATAAAGGTCAGCATTCCTGATGTTTTCACGCTTGAGTTTTGTATTTTTTGCATACACAATGATCAATCCATAGGCAAAAACATACTGACCAATGTTTTTGTTATTCTTTTTTAACTTGGGAATTTTTTACAACTCTTGTCTGTCATTATTAAAATAACCATAAAATTGGCACGCATGTTGGTGTGGATGGAGGCAGCGAAAAAAACAATACATGAAAAAAAACATATGAGCAACAACAAAACCCTCTCTGTTGTTAAACATCATGTTTCACAATGACACTTTAAGGAAAGGTTGTTAAAATTAATGTTATCACATTCCGAACAATATAGGAACTCAAAACAAACACACACGCCACAAAACAAGATTCTTAAATTAAGTAAGAGTCCGGCAGATAGTAAGAGTCCCCAAAGAGAATATGCGCATTAGGGTTATGACTTTTTGACATTTTTCCTCAAAAATGATTTCCTGTAGCAGGGATGAATGAACTTTTGCCTATTAATCACTATGCTATCGTTTATTCCATTGAAATATACAAAAAGTTCACGCACAAATCGATTTTAAAAAAAATAATTTTTTGAAAAAATATATGAAATGAAAAAATTTTTTTTTCAAAAAATAATTTTTTGTTGCACGAATGAATAAATATAAGCCTACTAATAACTATAATAACGTTTATTTCATTCAAATATTAAAAAAGTCGCGAAAAAAGTCACTTTGAAAAAATTTTAAATTTTTTGTTTTTGTTAAAAAATTATATTTTTGAATAAAAGCGTTTACGACATTTTTACGATTCTCAGAATTGAAGAAAAATAGTGAGAAATAAATTTTATGTCATTTTAATTATCTCATGTGGCTCTAAAGTTTATTTTCAATTATATATCTGTTTCCAGTGACTTCAAAAAATTGTCCATAATTTTGATAAATTCAAATTTTAAAATCATTTTGTGCGTGAGGTTTTTTCACCGAATCACCTTATAATTAAAATTTTATGTAATCTTATGGCAAAACTCATCACGCTATGATACAGGGGTATGAGGTTGTAAAAAAGTCATAACCCTAATGCGCATGCGTCCACCACTTGTTACATGTGGTTATTTCGTTGTCTTATTAAAATGCTTTCCCCCACTAAGCAGCTTCAGGTTGAGTCTGCCTTTAGTTTAAATGCTCACATTTTAATTCCTTGAGGATTTACATGTGCTGCAAACATAAAATGACCCTAAGTGGACAAGTGGAGCCTAAGGAAGTGTTGCCCAAGCAGTCAAACAGACAGTCTATCACCGTTCAGCATATAAAAAATGCACATTAACAATCGTAAAGGTCACACATAATGATCTTGTGCAAACTTCATATATTTAGATGATGTTAAAACAAGTAAGAACGGCTTTAAGTTCGGCCTCATCGAACTTATTATACCCTCCACCATGAAACATTCTGAACTTAAATGGACTATTTGGTTTTCATACTGTTATGAAAATACCAATGTCGAACCTCTGGGAACTCTGAATATAAATTACAGACAATTGAGACCGAACATGTTGATATAAACTTGAAAGTTATAAGTGGGGGGTATATCGAACGAGGACCTGTGCCCGCAGTATTTTTTGGAGAAGTTTTCTGAAGTTTAAAATGCCAAATTACAGTCAATTTACACCGTAACATGGACCTATGCTTACAATTTTTAGTATTTTACTAGCTGAACCCGGTGCGCTTTGCTACCCCGACTAAGATAAAATATAATGCAATGCTTTTTTAATATTTTAACGTATAAATATAGGAGATATGAAGGCGTTCTCTACCCATTCAGGGCTGTTTTGGAGCTACTATGGTATTTTTGTATATTTCAGGAGGTAACACTCCTCCTAAAGCCTTTTCGACTATAAGTATTCCTACGGTAGTTATATACTCTTACAATATTAATTTCTCTTTATTTGTACAGATTGGATTTGGAGTGAATAAAATTAAGAATAGAACCAGGTTTGAGAACCTTAGGTTTGAGGATAGTTGTAATTTATTTTATAAATGGGACTTATTATTTGCAGGTCATATACATATTAACATATTGTGATATCTGAAATTACTCTTAGGATAATAATGATTTAGTTATATCATATTAAAACATTATTCTTAAGAAGTCTCTCAAAGATATAATATTTAATGCTGTAGCCTTGGTCAATTCCTTCTCAACTATAAGTACTCGTACACACAGAGAAGAGATATTGTTGGAACAATCATATTCTAAGAGCAAAATAGTGTATTTTAAAAATCTGAAAATATATATTGTTGTTTCAACCATATATTTTTTTATTAGGAAACATGATGACACAAAATATATTGTTGTGCCAACAAAACATATTTTAAGAATTTTAAAATACACTATTTTGCTCTTCGAATATGATTGTTCCAACAATATTTTTTCTCTGCGTGTACTTGTGTATATAATGATGACTTCTAAGTATCTTCAAAATTTCATTCAAATTAGACATATGTAACAAAACCATGAAAATATACATATATGGGAGCTATATTCCGATCTGAACAGATCTCGATATCATTTTGCACATTTATTTTTACACCAAATCCAGTCTCGCATTCCAAATTGCAATGAAATTGAACATACACAACGTGTTTGGTGCACAAAATGCAAGAAATCGGCCGAACATTTGTTTCTAGACCAAATTCCGTCACACATTCCAAATTTCAGCGAAATTGGACACACATAGCGTGTTTGGTGCATAAATTACAGGAAATCGCCGAAAATATATATAGGGGCAATATCCAAATATGAACCGATTTCGATATAATTTGGCACATTCATTTCTATACCAAATTCCGTCACACATTCCAAATTACATTGAAATTGGACATAAATAGCGTGTTTGGTGCATAAAATATAGCAAATCGGCCGAAAATATATAAGGGAGCTATATCCAAATTATAACCGATTTCGATATAATTTTGCACATTTATGTATAGACCAAATTCCGTCAGACATTCCAAATTTCAGCGAAATTGGACATACATACAGTGTTTGGTGCATAAATTACAGGAAATCGGCCGCAAATATATATAGGGGCAATATCCAAATATGAACCGATTTCGATATAATTGGCACATTTGTTTCTAGACCAAATTACACATTCCATATTTCATTGAAATTGGACATATACAGCGTGTTTGGTCCATCCAATGCGGAAAATCGACCGAAAATATATATGGGAGCTATATCCAAATCTGAACCGATTTCGATATAATTTGGCACATGTATTTCTAGACCAAGTTCAGTCACACTTTCCAAATTTTATTGAAATTGGATATCAATAGCGTGTTTGGTGCCTCAAATACATGAAATCGGCAGAAAATATACGTAGGAGCTATATCCAAATCTGAACCGATTTCGATATAAATTGGCACATATATTTCTAGGCCAATATCCATCACACATTTTAAATTTCAGCGAAATTGGACATATATAGCGTGTTTGGTGCATAAAATAAGGAAATCGGCCGAAAATATATGTATATGGGAGCTATATCCAAATCTGAACCAATCTCCATATAATTTGGCATATTTATTTCTAGAACAAATTGCGTCAGACATTCAAAATTTCAGCGAAATTATATAAATATATAGCGTGTTTGGTACATAAAATAAGGAAGTCGGCCGAAAATATATGTGTATGGGAGCTATATCCAAATATGAACCGATTTTGATATAATTTGGCACGTTTATTTCCAGACCAAGTTCCGTCACACATTTCAAATTTCATTATAGTTGGACATAAATAGCATGTTTGGTACATAAAATAAGGAAATCGGCCGAAAATATATGTATGTGGGAGCTATATCCCAATCTGACCGATTTGGATATAATTTGGTAAATTTATTTCTACATCAAATTCTGTCACACATACAAAATTTAGAGATGTATCTGTAATAGTTTTTAAGATATTTGCATACAAATTCTACATTTTCTGGAGGTACCTCCGGTTTTGATGCTATATTTCCAGATCAACGCGAAATTTCAAAAAATGATAAAGCCTATTTTCATTCCAGGCCATGTAGAAATTTACCCTAAAAATTTCAATAAGATCTGTTCAGCGGTTTTCGAGTCTATAAGGCACAAACAAACAAACGTACAAACAAATTTCAATTTTATATATATAGATAAGATAGGCCAATTCTATCACACATTCCAAATGTCATTGAAATCGGACATATATAGCGTGTTTGGTACATCAAATACTTGAAATCAGACGAAAATATATGTGGGAGCTATATCCAAATCTGAACCGATTTCGATGTATAATGGAACATATAGTTATAGACCAAATTCCGTCACACATTCAAAATTTCATTGAAATCGGACATCTATGTATAGCGTGTTTGGTACACCAAATACTTGAAATCGGACGAAAATATATATGGGAGCTATATCCAAATCTGAACCGATTCGATATAGTTTGGTACATTTTGTTATAAGCCACGTTCCGTCACGCATTCCAAATTTCATGGAAATCGGACATATATAGCGTGTTTGGTACATCAAATACTTGAAATCGGACGAAAATATATATGGGAGCTATATCCAAATCTGGACCGATTTCGATATATTTTGGCACATTTATTTTTAGGCTAAAATCCATCACACATTTCAAATTTGGAGTCTGTATCTGTAACCGTTCTATAGATATTTGCATACAAAGTTTAAATTTTTTGGAGGTACCTCCGATTCTGATGCTATATCTCCGGATCAGAGCGGAATTTCAAAATTTTTTATAGCCTATGTTACTTTTAGGCGATGTAGTAATATACCCTGAAAATTTCAGCAAGATCGGTTCAGCGGTTTTTGAGTCTATAAATTTCAAACAAACAAACAAACATACAAACATTTTTCTATTTTATATATATAGATACACGCAGAAAAATGTATGTTAGAAATATGTTTGGATCCAAACAAATATTTGTTTGGTACTGCTTGCAAACAGATATATGTTTGGATCCAAACATAATTGCATGCAACATTTTGTAACATATCTCAATTTTATTTGTTTGGGTACCAACATATTTGTTATGTTAGAACATATTTTTTATGTTTGTATGGTGTAATAGGAGACGCAGAAGCTTTGGTGCGGTAAACACGTGTGTACGTTTGTTGTTGTTAACCAACGTAGCAAGCGAAGGGGAAAAGAAACAATGTTGTTGTTTTTTCTTCAGTTTTCTAAATACAAACACTGAGTACAGACGGTAAAATAAGTGAATAAATCAGTGTTTTGTGTTTTCATAAAGAAATGGTGCTTTTTAGTAAATTAAATGCCCAATACATTTTATAATTGAATCAAAAATATGAATGGAAATATTTTATTGGACAAAGAAGAAATCGCATTTAATATTGGTAATTACATCAATACATTTTTCATATACAGTATAGTCTCGACAATCCGGACACTCGTTAATCCGGTCAACGCGGTAATCCGGACACTAGAATATTTTACATTGTAAACTCGGTAATCCGGACATGTCATATTTTTCGTACCTCGATAATCCGGACATCCATATTTTTTCCTACCTTGAGCATTAGATTCTTATTTATTCCATTGACGTTTTCGTTCTTATCAATAGCAATTGTTGTATAAATAAGAAAAATTAAGTTTTTTTAAATTTCTGGGCGCACAGTTATACAGTCAATATGGAATTAACTATTTGAATCTATCGAATAATTTTTCAACCCTTCAACCATCGATGTCTAACTATAATAAGCAACAGTATTTTCAGCCTAGTGCTGGGTAGTCTAGTTCCCTTAAAAACCGATGTTGGGCGTTTCTTTCCTCTAAAGGAATTAGTTGTTTACGCCTCCGATTAGTGAGAAACTCCATTGGAACTGTGTAATGTATTCCAATGATATTTTATTTAGAAATGTTTAAAACATTTAAAGCTATGGGGTTAATAGCTTAGTTTTTACATTTTTTAGATTCTCAAACTCATATTTTGAGTTACCGACAAAAATCGGTAAAAAATTATGAATGAAAATTTTAAATAAAAGTTAACAGTACTCACTAACATACTGAAAAATATCGTTAATTACCGAAATTATAAACAATTTAATTTTAACGATTATTTCGGTAACGCAGAAAAATGAGTTGGAGAATCGCACTTCTTGTATAGAAATTGAAATAAGTTATTTAAAAAGGCATGACTCCTTTTATTATACCCTCAGCATTTATGCTAACGAGGGTATATCAGCAATAATGTCTAAAATCGTCTTTTCCTTTTCAAAAAAATCAAAAAAATTTTTTATACTACATCAATGATTTTTGGTACATAGATTAAGAAAAAAATCGTCATTCCAAATCTGTTTTCGTTACCAACTTTGATCGTTGCGCGCAAAAGATATGACCGTTTTAATTATGCTAATTAGAAAAAATTCTAAAAAAATCGCGGATTCATATTGTAAGCTGTTATATCCTATTATCGTTAACTGAATTCGAACCCTTTTCGATTATGCAAAAATAAATTTGAAAAGTCTCAATGGATTCGCGAAAAATAAAATTTGTTAAATAATTTCACGTATTTACAAACATATTTTTGAAACAATAGCGCTTATACTTACAAAAAATATATATAAAAAAATTATAGCAGCATCCAGACATTGTGAGGAATAAAATGAAACCTAAGTCGTGAGGTTTGGAGCTACAGTATTCATGTTATTTGCAAAAATACAAAGAAAATATGACGAAAAAAATAAAAATCATGTTATTTTAATTTTATTTATTTATGGTTTTATAGGAAAGGTTGAAGAAAGAATGTTTGAGTTCTTCGTCATTTTCGTCCAAATTTGACGCAATAATGAAGATATTCCGTTGCAACAAATTTTTCGCTAATAGTTTTCCTATTGGCGAATATTTTTAGAACAATATATTAAATCACAAGGAATACCAATTGTGGCATTACATTAAAATAATGTTATATTGAATATTACAACATTTGAAACGCATATAAACCGCGTAATAGTGAAAATGACATGATGCGCATCCGATTTTCCAACACAGCGAATCAATCCCTCTTATTTGATGTACAGTTTGTGAAATTCTATTTGGCGGCCACGATGTAGCATCTGTTGCATGTTAGGGTGCAAAAAAACAGTAAAATGCCCATAATTTCCACGAAGTACATTTGCATTTTATGCGCATCCGATTTCAATGATCACCATTAAAACATACATCATCCTATGTCATTTCAATGAGATCCATTAAGAACCGTGGATGTAGCATCGCACTCAGTTTTTAGAAAAAATCTATTATATCTCCGGATTCGCGAACGTTTTTCAATATCTGTTTTGGCATATTTTAAATATGCATTTCGCTCTATTTATCTAAGTAGTAATAACACATCTAAACCCCGTCCAAATACGCGATATTTTCAAAAACATTTTTAGCAGATTTTCGAAATTTGAGGGGTATCATATCCGCCGATCTAGTGGATGGATTTAGACGCGCAGGGGCTTGTTAGATTCAGAACGTAAAAAAACTAAATTCACGCGGGTTTCCACTGAACTCAAATGGCATTTGTAAATTCTGAATCCAAAAAACTGGTTTTTTAGAAAAATTTACGCACAAAAATTTCGACTTTAAGATGAGATTGTTGTGAACCTTTGAAGGCTACACGCCCGCGTTATACATCAAAACATGGGTAATCGCGAGTACTACATCTCATTATCAGTTTTTAAACGAGCACAGTTGCGCGCCCTGATTAGAGTAAAAATTCAAAAAAACCAATTTTTCAGTCTTCAAAATGTCAGCATCCGTTTGAGATTGATGCATTGGTTATATTAAAAAATCATACATTAGAAACTTCATTTCTGAAGTGTATTCTTTAACTTCTTCTTTGAACATTATACTCTACATTGTATTGTAAAGCCACTAATTGAAAATTGACTTAAAAAACTCGTTTCCTTCAACGATTTTTTTTCCTATTTTTTACATTAATATGACCACAGCTTCCGCTCAAATTATAATTTTAAGAAATCCATCGGTGAATCGTGGTAAAACAGTTTATTTTACCTAAATGCGTTCAAAAGTTTTGGTATATTACAACAATTCGCGAGTTACAATACCCCATACCTCAGTTTCAACATAAGTAAATTTTCTACAAAAAGGCCGATATACACTTTCATACGGGCAAAATGTGCCTCATCGAAATAATGGTTTTAGACCCCAAGTATGTTTGGACGAAATGTGTTTCAGACAATTTGGAGTCGATTTAGCAATGTCCGGCCTCAATCGGTCCACTCCTTCAGTTCAGTTTAGGACCTGTTCTCGAATCGCTTTGATTTTTGTTGTAGCAACTTGCGTGCGCTGCCTCAATTACGACGGTAAAAGGGGCAAGTCCATAGTTCTTGAGAAAATAGCCCGAAAGGTGTAAAAAACCCTATGGCACCATATGTAGTGGCTGAAGAGCACGATAACTCTCGAACTGATCAACCGATTTGTTCCAAAATTTGGCCTTCGTCATATTTTGTACAAACTTAGTTTCAGTTTGAAGATGGGTAATACCGGTCAAAACTTCCGGTACTTCCCCCCAATATTTAAAGAATGTCACTAAAATGGTATGCCCGATATCTCTTGAATGGAGCAACCAATTTGGATATCCCAATATTTTGTCTACATTTTTTTCTCCTTAGGGATATTATGTTTTCCGTGGACAAGTCTATGCTTCCTGGAATACTGGTGCAAAAGTTATACGATGGCCAACTGAAATGACTAGTGAGCGCGATATCTATCGAAAATATATGACTCCCAAAATAAAATCCCCTTCCATGATGGACTATGTCGGTCCATTTCTTTAAGTACCTCCTCCGCAATCCTTTCGAACTTTAATCCTAATCCACATTTTTGTGCGTATGAAGTATTTTTTGGAATAAAGTGTTTCAAATTAAACTGGCTGAGGGTATATCTCTGTCGGCTAAGCCGACTGATACTTTTTTACTTGTTTTCATTTTTTGATATACAAAATCACCGGCAACTACGGATACATCAGTATTGTATTCTCGTAATTATACAACCAATAGATTTAAATTCCATTGTTTTATTCCAATATTTATATAAAACAATACCTTATTTCGTTTCGACGACAAGGTAAATCCAGTTGCTGATGTTCATAGAAATGGCTAAAATATATTCACCATAATGAGATGAATTCTGAAGTTATATCTCAAGTCGTTGGAGACTAATGTCCAATGGACATTGAAAATCAATATGTGTACATGGGCTACGAAGCATATATCCGTGAATAAAACTGGGGAGGGTTCTTTGTTTCAATACGAAGAACTAAGAGAACTGATGAGTCTAATGGGCGTTGGACGAAACTAGTCTTCTTTGCCATCCCCTAAAGCAATTTTAACTACATCCCACTTTAAACTTGTTTTTAAATTTGGAAACAACAAATATGAGATTAAGCTTGACTTACCTACAAATAGTAAAACTATGAATAAATATACACCTATTGTAAAGAAGTTTTAGACTACAAAAGTGCACAGAAAATGTCACCTAAATTACGCTGGAGGAGTAAAATTAAGAAGTAAATTTGGTAGCCAGTAAAGCTGCTTAAAATGGTCGCAACACGTAATATTTGCTTAATATGAATTCGGTTACTTTAGATGTCAGGTTATTATCTAGTAAACATCCGATATTAATGATTTTAACTTACAAAACTATGTGTTTTTGTGACTACTCGGTAATCCGGACAATTCGATAATCCGGACATCGCCGAAACATGGACACCACATGTTTCGGCGAGATTATCGAGACTATACTGTACATACATACATACATATATGTATATTTGAAATATGGATTTACCTATTTATTACATTATATAATCATTTGATTCCAGATGCCGATTTCCCGATGATGATTTCAACTTTGAGGAAAATGTGTTTTATTTTACAACTATGGAGAAGCGTCCAACGATGTTATGTTGTTATGTATTTCTTTGGAATTTTTTATGTACCTATGTCTTTGAATAAATGCCTTTCAATAAACAACCACTATTTATAAATGTGTGTATATTTTAGAGATAGCCAGTGAGCTCTTACTGAGAGCAAGTGAGCATACATTTCAATGTGTTTTACATTGAAATTTACGCTCCCTTGCTCTCAGTAAGCGCCCACTGGTGCATGTGTTTGTTTTTTGTGGCTTTTGTGTTTGTATTTGTTTGAACCCAAAAACACATAATTTGTTTGCACCCAAACATATAATTTGTTTGCACCCAAACATATATTTGTTCGCAGGACCCAAACATGACTCGATGTAACCACAAATCTGCTGGAGTTAGTCGAAAAGTTTTAACAGTGCAGTTGAAAATGTGTAGTGTGTCGTACGGGCCTGCGCCTCATGCTGGGCATATCTTCTGGACCGCATCGGATAATTATTTATATCATCAGCAACTGCATCCGTGTGAATGTTTGTTTAAACCTGCTTGATAGGCTTGTTGCTCTTGGGGTTCTCTCTTGTAACGTAGGACCTCTCTTTCTATATCATGAAAATACCTCCTGACAAGCCTGGGGGGTGCTATACGCCATATGGTGATTACGATGGATCTCACACCCGGGCAAGTACTGCAGCGAAAGCATGCTATTGTGTTGCTGTAGCGGAAGAATCTTTGTCTCTTCATGTAGATGTTTCCATGAAGACATGAGGAGGAACCCTGTTGCAGTTCTCAGGGCGGCATTCTTACAGGTTTGAATATTTTTTCATCGCATTGCACTTATGTATATTGGCGGGCCACAGACCGACCTGTGGTCAATAAGGTTAATTTGTAAGCACCCAAGTGCTCCCGGTTGGGGACATGAGAACCTTGTTCTTAAATCTCAGCTTGGCATGCGCGGACGACATGAACATGCTGTCGAATGTGACCACCAGTATTCTGGGATAGTTTGTTGTTGGAATTCTCCTGTCATTAGCCATTCAACTCAGTTCTCAGCTTTGCCGTCCATGTGGTAAGCAGAGTAGCCGACGACTTAGTGGCGGATATTTGCATATTCCCCGCATAGAAAATGGTGATAAGATCAGTCAAATAGTGGTACAGCCTTTCAAAAATGACATCAAGGAAGGTACCTGATGTCATGATCGTACAATCATCAGCATAAGTTGCCATCTTAATACGGTCTGGAGTAAGAGTAGTCTGTCATCATCTTTCATGAGAATGACTACACGCAGAGAAAAAACATTTTTCGCTTTTGTTGGAACAACAATATCTATTTTTGTACCCTCAGCATTTATGCTAACGAGGGTATATGGTAAAAACCAAAAATGTTTTATAACACTGGGCAACATTTTCAAGGTAATTTTGTGCAAACAATTTCAAATGAGGTTTTTATGAAAGTACAGACGCAATAGACAAAAACCCTCTTTGGGTTTAGTTTTGTTAGATCGGGTTCGGATTTTATGACCCTATCTAAACGTGGCTAAATGTTGACTTTTTAAAGAAAATCGGGGCTATAACTTTGAAAACAATACGAATATTTCCATGACATCCGCAGCAAACTTGTAGACAAGAACAAGAATAATGTATGTACTTGGAAACAAAACCGTAAAATTTTTCTTAATGTTATCTTTGGAAAAAATATTCGCTGAAATGTATTACACAACTCTTCAGATCATATCATTGTTGTAAAATTCCTCTATTGCGCTGTTTCTAACATATTTTTCAACGACAATTTGATATATATCAACAATACATTGAAATGTCAAATATGAGAATAAACAGCCTGTGTGAACGTTGTTTGAAATATGTTCTGTAGAAAGTATGATATGAAATACCGCCTAAACAACATAAAATAAGTGTTTTACAGTTTCAGAATGTTCTGAAGAATTGCTGATCACATTATTTGAAAATTTTTTGCGAAAGGTTACTTGGATCAGCCTTCAATAGTTTGGCTTTTACTGACCATAATTCCAGAAATTATGTAATCTTTCCTATATTTTATCAATTTTGATGCGCTATATGTGGTTTTTCGTAGTTCGTCTGTTCAACATATAAGTTCTACTACAATATTGCTGAAGACTGCAAAGCAAAATTCTTTTTAGTTTCTGAGATAAAGCACGGATCAATTGAAAAAAGCGTCGTTTTAGCCCGGCATAGATGTGGCCATAAAATCCAAACCCGATCTAAAAACACAAAACCCAACTAGGGGTTTTGTAGACTTAATATGTACTTTCAGAAAATGCTCATTTGAAGTTGTTTGCATTATCAGTGTTGCACAGTGTAATCGATGAGTCTGAGTTTCACCCTTTCAGAATTCGCGAACTGTTAACATATTCTATATAGTATGGCTGCAATTATTTAAAATGAAGTGTCTTAGGAGGGATCCCATAATGTCGACCATTAAATTTAATTTTCGTGAAAGCGGTGTTGGCAGTGTTAGCTTTTAAAGGAAAAGGTGTAGATTCCTAAAATTTTGCACAAATGTTTCTTATATTAGTGGACAGTGTGGGGCTCAAATTGGGCCACATAGGCCCGCGGTTTCCTGTAGCGCTCATTTTTTTACGTTTTACATTCATTTTCAATCGATTTTGATGCAAATTGGTATATTGAGTTTTCAGCTGATAGAAAACTTACGTACAAAATATTTTCAATATAGGTTTGCGTTTTGGAATAGCCCCACATGCACTATATTTAAATCACCAACATTTAGAGGTAAAAACTATGAAAAATTGCGAGAGGTTTCTTAATTTTACAGAAATTATCATTGTTAGAATTAGTGAGTCCATTTCTTCAAAACACTTCTTCAATGGCGTTCATTGTCGCGTTTACCTTCCACTTTTGGAAAATGCAACTGAATGAAATTACCGAAGTTTTTTTAGAAAATCTTGAATATCTCCAAAGACCGCGCGATACCGCAGCAGTTTTATAGCTTTGCGAACAGAGGAGAATCCAATCTTTGAGATTATATATATCTCAACACGTGAATGTACGGAACTCACTTTTGAAATGTCCACGGAAAATAAAAATTATAATTTTGAAAACTTATAAAAATCACTTCTTTCCGACTAAAATTACACGAAAATAATAAGGATTTTTTGCAATTTTTTAAAGTGTAAAATATCATAATAGTTTTGTAAGATATTACGAAAAATAAATCATGGCATACTGACTTACCATTTGTCCGCGCCACTACATTTTTTAATGAATCAAAAATACATTTCTTACAAAAAAAAATTATTAAACAAAAGTGCAACTTTAAGTGCATTTTTAAGTCGTTTCGTGGAGTAAATCGGCAAACTGAGTATAGACCATTTGCAGTGGAGTACTTAGCTAACGAATTCAAAAAAGTTTAATTAATTTCATGTACTTTGAAAATCCCTTAAAGTTCCACTTAACTTCGCAAATTTCGCACTGTACAATGTAGAAAAATGGGTAAAAATGGTTTGAAGCCAACAAGTTTTTTATGTTCCCTTCCGATTTATGGCTTAACCTTACATTTTATGGACCTATGCCCTAAGAAAGACTCAAAGAATATTCCATGGGCAACATAATACTAGTGCATGATTTTTCGGTATATCCACTGCATCCACCTAAAATTGATGCTGACATTTTGAAGCCGAAATTTCGGGGATTTTTGATTTTAATAATCCAGACGCGCAACAAGATAATAACAAAACTCATAATAGGATTATAGAACTCGTGATTTTACATCGTTTAGTGTATATCTCATGAGTGTGCTCCATACAACATCCTAGTAATTGAAATCCAAAATCGAAAATTTGACGCTTGAATTTTCTTAAAAAATTTAGTTTTTGCGTTTGAAATTTACAAGTGTCATTTAATTTCCGTTGAACCCCGCGAGAATTTAGTTTTTTTATGCGACGGATCTAAGGAGCCCTTGAAAGCAGGTAAATCAGCGCGATTTTCTTTAAAAAATGTTACATAAATTGAATCCTTTATACGCGACTATAACATTTGCGAAGACCAGAGTCATATATTACAGAGATACGCGAGAAATATGTGTTTTTTGCGCAAAATAGAATGTGGAGGCACATCTGCTGATCTTTGAAATAGGTGTATTCTGACGTATTTTTGATAGGTGCTCCCGAAACCGGATGCGCATCAAAATCGTATGCACATTGCGCGACTTTTACCCACTTTAGGATTTTTTGCATTGTGTGATGCAACTGACGGAACACTTTGGCCGCATCAACTGATTTTAAATAATTCGCGAAAAATAGGCTTTTTTAATTTTCACATTTTTTAATGATTGTAATTTCAATTTTACTCATAATTTCCTATCCTTATGAGTTATCACAGTAAGCAACTAAGCTTTCGCGATGATAAACCATATTTCTTGATGGAGCTTTAGCAGTATACATTAATTATTGTATGAGATTTTACCGAAATAGTTGGAGAACTCCCAAATATGCTTTCTAATTTTTCGAATCAAACCAAAAAATATATTTGCAACAATATTTTCCAACAATAAGTTTTTCTCTTTTGTTGTTGTTATAATATATAATTTATGTACTCAATCTCTATAAATTTGGTTTCATATTTTTGTACGCATTGTATACATTCCGCAGATGTTTTTTAATTTATTTTTTGATGGACAGGATAATTTGGATTTTCTTCTATATTTGTTTATTATTTGTTGACTTATCCGCGAAAATAATAATAAATTTAGTGAATATTTAAACATCTACGGATAGATTTGGAATGCTGTTAACGATTTATGCATAAATTTTCTCATAACAACAAATAAGACATTTTTAAATATTTTTTCTTTATATGAGAATAAAAACGGCTATAACTTCTGCGCGCATCGGCCAATTTTGTGAACGCCAACAGATTTGAAACCAGAATTTTTTTCCAAAAATTGTAGATGTGCCCGCAAAAAATTTTTTTTAAATTTTTTCAAATGGATTTGCAAAGGTAATTTGGTTTTTACCATATAAACTTTCATACGGGCGAAATGAGCCTCATCGTGGACGAAATTCGTTTCAGACAATTTGGAGTAGATTTAGCAATGTCCGGGTCTGTCTGGCTGGCTGGTGCGCACGATAACTCTCGAACGGATCAACCGATTCGAACCAAATTTAGGGTATCGTAATATTTTGCCTATACATACTTTAAGTTCGAAGATGGGCCATATCGGTCCACTCCTTGGTACCTCGCCCACAAAAGTTCGAAAATGTTCGGAAAAGTTGTGCACACGATAACTCTTGAACGGAGTAACCGATTTTGTCCATGCTTTGCACATGCTGAAATTTCCACCAGACTTACATGGGGTTCCAATATGGATTTAATCGCTATACTCCTTCGCGTACCACCCACACAGTTTAAGACCTGCTCTCGAATCACTTTGATTTTTGTTGAAGCATCTTGCATTCACTGACCCCCTTTACGATGGTAGAAGTTTTTTCAGGGGCCAGTAAATACTTCCTGAGAAAATCTCCCGAAAGTTGCAAAAATCCCTATGGCACCATGTGTAATTTCGTGGACAAGTACCCACTGAAATGACTAGTGGGTGTGATATCTTTGGAAAAGATATGACTCCCAAAATAAGATCCACTTTCATAATGGATTATGTCGGTCCATTCCTTTAAGTACCTCCTCCGCAACACTTTTGAACTTTAATCCTAATCCACATTTTTGTATGTAAGTTAAAAATTCTGAAAAGACCCTAAATACATTCGATCTGTCCGTAGATGAAAGTTTCAATTCACATAGGCTGAGGGTATATCCCTGTCGGCAAGGCCGACTGATACTTTTTTACTTGTTATTCCAACAATTTTTTGTTTTGTTCAAGCATTGTAATTGCAAATACAAAAATACCATATTTTGCTCCAAACATAGAAAACCAAAAAAAAAAAAAAAAAACAACATGAAAAATTGCGCAATATTGTAAAAATCATTAACAATGCCAATGCTATCATAGTCTAGAATTTTTCAAAAATTGTCAGCCCAGAAAACCTGTTACTGAAATTTTTGATTTGATTGTATATAATTCCCATATACACTTTCCACATAACTTTGATATAAATGTCACGTATAATATTACGAGCATTGATGAACACAATACATGGTTTGCTGCTTTAACTGGCAGACTACAAAGACACACACACACTACTCCATTGCGCTCATCCAAACACCCTCCACAACATATGGAATAATTAACCAGTAAGGAAAGGATCATAGTCGGGCAGGGCCGACTATATGATAACCTACACCATTGTGAATATGTAAAATATATATAAGAGATATGTATCAATTTGAACTGATTTCTATATAACATGGTACACTTATTACTAGACAAAATTCCGTCACACATTCCAAATTTCATCAAAATTGGACAGATATAGGGTGTTTGGTGCAGCAAATATATATGGGAGCTGTATCCAAATCTGAAACGATTTCGATATAATTTGGCACACTTATTTCTAGACCGAGTTCAGCCATACAATCCAAATTTCATCAAAATCGGACGTATATAGCGTGTTTGGTGCAGCAATTACGACAAATCGGCCGAAAGTATAAACGGGAGCTATATCCAACTCTGAACCGATTTCTATATAATTTGGCACATTTATTTCTAGACCGAGTTCAGTCCCACATTCTAAATTTCATCAAAATCGGACGTATATAGCGTGTTTGGTGCCGCAAATACGTCAAATCGGCCGAAAATATATATGGGAGCTAGAGAGCTGGAATCGGGCGAAAATATATATGGCAGGTATATCCAAATCTAAACCGATTTTGATATAATTTGGCATACTTATTTCTAGATCGAATTCAGTCACACATCCCAAGTTTCATGAAAATCAGACGTATATAGCGTGTTTGGTGCAGCAAATACGTCAAATCGGCCGAAAATATATCCAAATCGAACCGATTTTCACCAAAAGCAATAGCGCTCTTCCTATGGCTAAAAAAAATGATATTCCCCAATTTTAAGTTGAATCGGACTAAAAATTCGACCTGTACTATGCGAACAAAAATACATGGACAGACGAACGGACATGCATAAATCGACGCAGAAATTGATTATATGTATATCCCCAAAAGGAACTATGGGTATATTTCGTTTCCTTTTGTATGTTACATACAAATGCACAAAGACATAATACCCCTTACCACAGTGTGGTGTAGGGTATAAAATTCATAACAAACATGAAAAGAAAACACAAGTTACGACCAGCCAGAGGTTTTCCTCCCAAAACACTTCTTAGATTGTACCGGAATAACTCAACTATCAAAACCCAAAGAAGAATGAAAAAGAAGAAACAAATAAAAACAAGAATATTATTGTTGGTGTACTACGTACACAAAAAGACAAACAAAGATAAAATCATCCTGTCATATAAACAAAACTCACCAAAATTGTTTTTTCAAAAAGACAAACAAAGATAAAATCATCCTGTCATATAAACAAAACTCACCAAAATTGTTTTTTCAGTATAAAATTGTCGAAGAAAAGAGAATAATAGTGTTCAGTTGACAAAAACTGTTTGTGGATTTAACAAGAACAATTGTTGAAATTGACAAAAACGATTGGTGGAGTCACAATACTACATACGGAATCTAACAATATCTTTACAACACATATTTTGCTCTTCGAATATTGTTGGATCAATCCTAGTTTTTTCCCTGAGTATACTGACTTTTTGATTCTGATGTCCATTTGATTCCCTATGTCATCAAAATAGAGCTGGCACACAATATAACAATAGACTGACCATCGATTTGATTGCTGTCATGAAACTATTGTTACGTCGACCACCAAGTTGTTTGGGCTATCTGTCGGGAATTATTAAAAAAGTAATTGCTGCGGAGTTCGACGTGAATAAAGACTTACGGCAGCGATCAAACCAAAACCAGAACAAGTGCAATAATCGAGGGACAATTATAGTTTTTTTTTTTTTTGGTGGAGAGTATGGAATATTTTGTTCCTAATCTAATATCTTAAATCAAAATAGTCATTTTGTAAATCTACACTTTACAATGTTTTTCTAAACTTTTCAATATTAAATACACAACTTTTACGAAGTTTCTACAAAATTTCTAAAACAACGGGTATCGTGATGTAGAGTACCAAACTTCCAATCCCTTCTACGAAAGTAAAGCAAAGTCTTTCATGTAGCAAGTTATACCTGAGTGTTGCATTTTATGTTTAAGTTGATGTCATTAAAAAATAGTAAAATTTAATGTGTTTATATATATATTGACATTTTATGACTTAAGAAAATATGTATGTCAAACGTGTTAACATTTTCATCCTTTAAAGGAATGTTGGAATTTTGGTAAGCAGAAGGGACCATTGGTTTTAAGCGACTGACTTGATATTTACTTCGATACATTCAGATTAAAATTAAAAAAAAAAAACACGTATATAATAAAATACTTTATAAATAGTACAAACCTTTGTACATTCTTTCGGATAAAAGAAAATGCACTTCAATTCACTTTAATGAATTGTTCCATTTAGAAACATTATTTGTTTTATTATTTTTGTATATTTTCTTTAAGATTATTCATTTTCATTTAATGTTTCAAAATTCAGAAAATCTAAATATATGTATATGTAAGTACACATATACGAGTATGTGTATATTTATAGTATGTAGGTATGTATGTATATGAAACATATAAAAAGACAAAAAAGTATGTACTCGTATGTATATGATTAACAAACAACACAATCTTAGAGTAAAATATGTAGAATTAGTTATTATTTTTTTAAGAATTAAGCACAATATTTCGTTTTTTATTTTTATTTTTTTAATTAATTAAATTTCTTAATAACCACAATCATACATAACACTCTGAGTATCATGCCATGATTGTTGTGAGTGTGTTAAATATTTTATTAAAAGATTTACATGAAAATGATCTTTATGTTTAGATTCGTTTATTTGTTATTTTGCATTTATGCATTTTTTGTGAAATATTTTCAATGAAATAAAAAAATTTGTTTTTGAAAACAACATAGAACTTAGTTGAAAATACGCAGTCTTACTAATGGGATAAAAATGTGAATTTATTGTATTTTTATAATTGAGGAGCCTTTTTTATTTTTCAAACTTTAAACCAAATACATAGTTTGTTTTTACAGATGTAATGTCAAAAATGGTTTCCATGACGAAGGCATGATATTTCTCTCTTGAGTCTTCGGATGGTTGGATATATAAAATAATAGGACATATAACGCCGCGCTTTCGTTATGTCGCCCTTGCCTTTTATTCCTTTCTAACTTTAAGCCAACCCAATGACTTCGGCATATCAAAAGACCCGTGTTCATCAGAATGGGGTTTAATTATCTCAGGGCCAAAATGATTTCCTAACAGTTCTTCATTATAATTTGATTTAAAACTTTGATTTTAATGGTTGGTTACTTTTCGATGATGGAATTCTTCACTTCACTTGGTTTTTTTATTGTATTAACTATCAATTTAGATACACAAGTCAATTCAATAAGAGATGATTAAATAAATCTTTTTATTCCCACAGTCTTTGGACTAACGAGGGTGTATATACTAGGGTTAAGACTTTTCGAAATTTTTTTTTTTCAAAAATGATTTCCTGTAGCACTGAAGAATGAAGTTTGTCCTATTTATCACTAAAATAAAGTTTATTCCATTGAAATATAAAAAAGTTCACACACAAATCGATTAAAAAAAACATTTTTTTTTTGAAAAAATATATGAAATGAAAAAAACTCAAAAATTACTTCCTGTTGCGCTAATGAATAAACTCAAGACTACTAATAACTAAAATAACGCTTATTCCATTCAAATATTGAAAAAGGTCATGCACAACTCACTTTGAAAAAATTTAATTTTTTTTATATCTCTGAAAAAAGCATTTATAACATTTTAATTAGAATTAAAGAAAATTAGTGGGAAACAAATGTTATGTCAGTTTAGGTATCTCATATGGCTTTAAAGTTTATTTTCAATTATACATACATACATATATCTGCTTACAGTGGCTTCAAAAATTCGCCCATAATTCTGATAAATTTATTATTTAAAATTATTTTGTGTGTGAGGTTTTTTATCGAACGGAAGATGAGTCATATCGGCAAAATGGTGCGCACCACAACTCTAGAAGGCAATAACCGTTTGGTCGATTTCGAACATTGACTATATTGGACGTACCAAATTTCGGAAATGTGAAGTTAACAGCTGCTCTCGAATGGCTTTGATTCTTTTTTGCAACAACTTGTTTTCGCAGCCCCCATAACGACGGTACACGTTTTTTCACGTTTTTCTTTCTAAGAAAATAACCCGAAAGCTGTGAAAACCCCTATGTAACCATGTGTAGTAGCTGGAGCGCACGATAACCCTCTTACGGGTGAACCCATCTGGTCCAAAATTTGGCCTTTATAATATGTTGTCGAAACTTAATTTAAGTTCGAAATTTCGCTAAAATGGTGCACACGATAACTCTCGAAGGCAGCAACCGAGTTGGGCTATACTTTGCCCATCGGAATATTTCTGCGAATCTTAGATAAAGTTCGAATACGGACTACATCGGTGCACTCCTTAGAGTATCTCCACCACAAAAGTTCAATATTTTTGTTTAAGTGCAGTTTAGAGGCTGTTCGCAGATCCTTTGGAAATGTAAACCATTGTTACTCCTTGCGGTCCTCTTTTAGAGATATTATGTTTTTCGTGGGCAAGTCCATGCTTCCTAACTTAGTGGTCCAAAAACTCCATGTTACACTTGGACTGTTCCTTCACATTTGAAAATGGTAAAACCGACAAAAGTAGAAAAAGTTTTAAATTGCTCCCACATGAAGAGGACGGTGTCTGAAGTGAAGGAACGCTTTTCGAGTAAAAAGTGATTAAATTTGAAGATTCTTGCACGTAAGGGAACAGAGTTACTGATGATGCGCTATCTATCGAAAAGAAATGACACTCAAAATAAGATCCACTTTCAACATGGACTATGCTGATGCATTCAGGTACCACACCTCCTCCACCAATCTTTTGAGCTTTAATGCAAATATATTTTTATAGGCAAGTTCATACGTCCAAAAATCTGAAAACCCCCTAATACATAATTATTGGGGAAAAGTATTTCGCTTTTGTAGGCAGGTATTCAATTCGATTAAAGTTTCAATTCACACAAGCTGAGGGTATATCTCTGTCGGAAAATATTTTTTTTAGTTGTCAAAATTTTGTAGTGCTGATAATAAATGTTTTCTTGATGATGTTACTAGCGGTTCTTTACAATTCCAGCAAAAATCATTAAAAATATATTCATTAACCCATTACTTAAAAATGGGAATTTTACTAGAAATATCTTATACCCTCAACCATAGTCACGGTGCTCTTGAACCAAATTTAAATGGAAGGTGCTTAACCTGGAAAGTTGTTGCGGATTCTGAAACTAAAATGTTTATAGATGAAAAAATCAAAAAACAAAAAATTCGCCGGAGCGCTATTTAAATCTATCACGATTCAAGTTGTACTTTTTAAGGTTTTTTTTAAGTTTTCACGATTATGCTTGGAAACCGCAAGTCCTATCGAAGATATCATAAAGGTCATTCTTGTAGAGAATTTCCATACCTACAACATTTTTTTAGTCTCATTTCGATGGGACTTGCGGTTTCCAAGCAAAATCGTGAAAACCTAAAAAGAACCTTAAAATGTAAACTTGAATCGCGATTTATTTAAAACTATATATTTAAATATAAATCTCGATTCAAGTTGATATTTAAGGGTTTTTTAGGTTTTCACGATTTAAAATGGAAACCATGGACATTTTTGCGGATTGATCAGAAAAATCCACAAACAAGAAAAAATCGCTGGATGGATTTTTTAAAAAATCGCGATCAAAGTTCACATTTTTAGGTTTTCACGATTTTGCTTTTGCAAGTCCTATTGTAGAGAAGTTTCATAGCTACAACATTTTCTTTAGTCCCATTTCAATAGGACTCGCGGTTTCCAAGCAAAATCGCGAAAACCTAAAATAAACCTAAAAATGTGAACTTTGACCGCGATTTATTTAAAATTCGCTCCAGCGATTTTTTTCTTGTTTTTGGATTTTCCTCATCAATAAACATTGCTGTTTTAGGATCCGCAAAAACGTCCCTGTTGTAAGCGGTTTTTATTTAAATTTGGTTCAAGAGCACCGTGCTATATAACGGTATATCCCGATTTTAAGAATTTTGAGGATTTTTGCTGGTTTTTCGGTTTTATGAGGATTTTCACTACAAATTTGAACAAAACTAGCTGTGATTTGATATTTGACGTTCTTAGTTGTCACAAGACTTCTCCACCAAAAATTGTTAAAAGAGGTCCATGTTATGGTCCATGTAACGGTACCGCCCGATTTTCGGGATTTTGTGGATTTTATTTTTGACCGAAATACTTGTTATTTGGAATTTGAGATTTCCAGTGGTCCAAAAATTAACCTATCAAAAATTGTTGACATTGGTCCATGTTTTGGTATAGCCCCCATATAACAGTTTCTCGATATTGTTGGTGTCTATCGGATTGCAGCTAATTTTTTTTGTCGAACTACCTGTTGTTTGGGTATGAGGTTTCCAGTAGCCACAAAACTTCTTACATGTTCACACTCACTCTCGAACCCCGGAAGGAGGGGAGATAGGACCTCAGTCACGTTTGGCGACGTTACGTTGACTGACCCGAAGAGTTGCGCAAGTTATTTCAATCGACAGTTTGTCGAGCACCCCGGGAGTGACAGGGCGAAGAGAAGAGTACTACGTCGCAACAAATGAACTGTTTAACCTCTACATCTTCTGTATGCCACCCCCTCCAGACATTGTGTGGATGATTGTACGATCTTGGCATCAGGTACCTACCCTGATGACATCTGCGAGAGACTGAACTCTTATTTAACCTAACCTTCCACATTTTTCCACGCGAGGAATATGCAGATATCCGCCACTAAATCTACGGCCACTCTGTTCACCACATGGACGGCGCAGTATAGAAGAGAGTTGAATGTCGTAGTCGATGGTAGCAGAATTTCGATCACAAACTGCCCCACAATTCTAGGGGTCACATTTGACACTTCGTTCACGTCGTCCTCTCATGCCGCAGCTATCTGAGACAAACTGATATGTAGGAGCCAGGTCCTCAAGTTTCTAGCCGGCAGCACTTGGGGTGCAGATAAACCTTGTTGTTGTCGGTCTGTGGTAAGCTGTGCGGCGCCAGTTTGGTCCCCGAATTTATGTGATACTCATTGGAAAAACCTGTCAGAATGCCGCCCTGAGAACAGTAACAGGGTGCATCCTAAAGTCTACAGTGGACCATCTACATCAGGAGCCAAAGATTCTTCCAATAAAGCAACATAATGAGATGCTGTTGTTGCAGTACTTGCTAGGATGTTATCGTGAGAGCCATCCCAATCACCATCTGGTGGGTAGGCCCGACACATTCAGGCAAATCAAAGAGAATATCCACGATCTAGAGGCAGAGGTTCAACCATACCGGAGAGAACCCTTAATCAACAAGCATATCAAGCAGGCTTAAATAACATTCGCACAGACGCAGATGCTAAGGTCATAAGCAAATATAGTGTGAATAAAGTCCTCGGAGTACATCCCCCATCTATTGCAGCTGAGGAGCGTCAGCTGCCACGACAAACCAGAGTAGTTTTGGATCAACTATTCTCAGGATATTGCTTAAAATTCCTATTGGGCAAGTATCGATAGCACCGTGCAAAACATCTGCCCAGTATGCGGCATGGGCTCGCACAACACACAGCACGATTTCAACTGTCCTGCCAAACCTACTCATTCATCTAACTCCAGTAGATCTGTGGTTACATCCCATCGAAGCAGCCACTTTCCTGGAACTGGTGATAGACCCAGAGCCAGATTGAACAGAAGAACAAACACACAAACATACAATAATAAACACTGTCACAACAACAACAAAACTTCTTCATCAGAAATTGTCAACATAGATCCATGTTTTGGTAACGCACGAAACGTACAATTTCGGGCGGGAACGACAACTCTACTCCGAGAATTGAGGTTGTTAGCCACGCCAACAGAATGACAGTCTATTACTGCAACAAATTTGTTGACAAGATCACGGCGATGTTTCGCTACCGGAATTCTGGGAGATTCTGTTCAATTCGTAAGGCGTTACGAAAAGTTAAAGTGAAGTCACCTATAAAGAATGCCTGACCGACCATCAAACCTTTAAGCAGGCTAGTGGCTCAAAAACGACGACCTCACAACAGGAGTATGTAAAGAGAGCACCATCTCCCGATGATCCACAAACATGTGTTTAGAGGATGGCAGACCATTATTCGGGCACCTACTTCATACGCAAAAGTGACCTCTTGCCAGATGGTGGAGGGGCCAAAATCTCTCTCACTCCTCTGGTGAGAAGGCAATTGAGTAGAGTTGTGCCAAAGCAACTATATGGAACTATCAATTGAACAAGCTGCGTATACTTAATATCATTTCCATTTCATAATGTTACTCATACGTTTTGCAACTAGTACAAGGAACTAGATTACCCAACTCTAAACTTGAGCCATTTAAGATGAGTGAGCCAGATGACCTTCTTGGGTCAGTCATTGATAAATCTGATCTTGGCAGGTAGGACTAGTGACAATCATTGGCGGCTGTTGTTGGAAAGTAGTCCGAGAAAGATCATAACCTCTGATGATATGGTCGACACTAAGCTCGATCTACAAAGGCCTCAAAGTTATACATTGTTAGAAAGGGGAATCTTACTCCACCCAGACAATACATAACATGGACGGATGGCTGAAGTCTAGCTGAGACATGAACTACTAAAATTTAATAGAAAATACCCGGAATAGCGTGAGAAAATTTGCAATGCTCGTAATTTTCTCATAAAATCTACTTTTCATCTATTTTTTTTATCGAATTAACCTGTGTAAGACTTTTTGCTTTTTTTTTCTTCTCAATGATAGATTCATTAAAGCGTGTTTACAACTCAATTAAATGAACGTTTTGTTTTAATTCGATTTTAATTATGATTACAACAATTAAACATTTATTAATAAAACTCTATCTACAATGTTGTATATTAGCTACATAGTGTATAAGTATGTACGTGTGTTTCTTTGAATACATACATATGAAAGAATGTTTAAGTTATTGTTTTCTTTTTTGTTAATTAATATTAATGCTTGTGTATAATTTAATTATATATTAGCAAATGCATTTTTTGTGTGTGTTAGTTAATGTCAAGTCAATAAAAATTATGAAAATTATTTTGAAAAACACTAAAGAAAAAAACATATATTTTTATTTACTTTTCGAAATGAAATTAAAGAATATTTTTTACATAAATTATTTTTTAATGATTTGAAAGTAATTCTCACTCGATCTAATTGTTGTGGTTAGTTTTGCTTTTACTTCTTGTGTTTGTATGCTAGTAATTATTATTTATTGAATACATATTTGTTTGTATATATTTTTTTAATATTATTTAATAAATATATTTACAACAGTTATTTAAAACGAATATTTCTAGGAAAGATCAGTTAATTATTAAAAAGCATCTTCCTTTTTTTCTTAAAATACCATTGAAAATATTTAATATAGTCGATGATGTTGATGAATTTAATTCCAATCTTATGTTTTTTTTCTTATTTATTTTTGAAATATTTCTCTGTTTATCCATTTGTTTGTTGTAGAATTCGGTAAGGTAATTTGTTTTAAAATACTAATTCGCAAAATACTTGTTTAGGCTCATTCTTATTATTTTTGTTTTCTGTCTAATTATGTTATATATCATAAGTTACTTTGTTTCTATGAAGGCCAATAAAACCTGCTTCATACTTACAATTACATTTAAATGTAGAAATTAAGATACTTTTACTTTATGTTAAGTATATTTGTGCCTAATGTTGGATTTTAAATAAAAGTATTTGTTAAAAAATATATAACAAATATAAATATTGACTAAGCTAAAAATAAGAAAAAATATTAATTGATTTTTAATCTACAACAAGAAGATTTTTATAACAAAACAATCAGAAACAGAATTAGTACACAACAACAACAAAATTGAGCAAATACTGTTTTCATGATGAGAGTGCATGGTTTTTCAATAAGTTAAATTGTGTGAGTGGGGGAGAAACTCTCTTTGGTTGTTCGCGAGTAAAGTACATGCCGATTGCTGCTTTAAAGCCTAAAAACACTTTCAAATCGAAGAATAAACCATTCAAAGCTTTGTCAAACGGAAAACTCGAAGAAGTGGACCAACCATTTCGATGCAATCTGTTTTAAATGAGAAGTATTAGTGACCATTATAACGCTGAGATTTCTACTTTCACTTTGACTTAGGAATGTCACGAAATAGGAAGGATTAGTGACTGTTGTGCCAATCCCCGGTATTTGAGATCCTACGCCACCCGACTTTGCAGAACTGTACACGGTGCTCTTGAAGCAACTTTAAACGGAAGGTGCTTACGCCTGGGAAGTTTTTGCGGATCCTGAAACTATAATGTTCATAGATGAGAAAAATCCAAAAACAAGAAAAACTCGCTGGAGGAATTTTTAAATAAACCGCGGTCAAAATTCACATTTTTAGGTTTATTTTAGGTTTTTGCGATTTAGCTTTAAAAACGCAAATCTTATCGAAATGGGGCTAAAGAAAATGTTTTAGTAGTGAAAATTCTCTAGAGCACGTACCGTTACGATTTGTTTCTAGGTTTTACCATTTTTGAGATATTTAGATGTTCAGGTCAAATTGTTAGTTTTTTTAGGTTTTCACGATTTGCATGAATACGGTAAGTCTTATCGAAATGGGGCTAGAGAGAATCTTTTAGATGTTAAAATTCTTTACCAGACTGGCTTACGTAATTTTTTCGAGATACCATTTTCGAGATATATAAGTTTAGATTGGGAAATCGCAGTCTTGACATTGTTTTATGAGGAGGCGATACAGTCAATGCATTGTCCCAATTTGAACTTCTATATCTCAATAACGGTAAAACCTACGAAATTATCATAAAGGTCGATCTTATAGAAACTTTTCATAGCTACAACATTTTCTTACGTCCCATTTCTATAGGACTTTCGGTTGCCAAGCAAAATCGTGAAAACCTGAAATACCCCAAAAAATCAAAACTTGAATCGCGATTTATTTAAAAAAGCGCTCCGGCGATTTTTTTTTTTCGTTTTTTGATTTTTCTCATCTATGAACATTGCAGTTTCAGAATCCCCAAAAACTTCCCTGGTAGGGTATAAAAAAAAAACAAATTTTATATTGCACGTATACCACTTGCGTTGCGTTTTTGGAGCATTCGGGACTTTATCGGCAGAATAATGGAGAATAAGATTATAGCATTGTAAAAACACCTCAAAGACTACTAAAAATGTTAGGACGACCTTTCGGGACTCATATCTCAGGAAGTATTGGCTAGCATTAAGTAAAAAAGTATCAGCCGGCTTTGCTGACAGAGGCAGACCCTCACAACACGTGTGAATTGAAACTTTCATCTATGGACAGATCGAAAACCGGCTATACAACCAAAATCATTTTTTTTTTCAGAATTTTGTGGCTTTCTTTGGACGTATGAACTTGCCGACAAAAAGAAAGGACATGGATTAAAACTCAAAAGTGTTGATAAGGTGGAAGAAGAAAGTGGATCTTCTTTTGGGAGTCATTCCTTTCGACAGATAGTGCTCTCACAAGTTATTACAGTTGGTCGCCGTGAAATTTAGAAGCATGGACTCTTTCAATTTTTTGTGAGGGCCAAAAAAGCTAAAAGGAGAGAACCAAAGAGGCCACAAGGCGTGGACTTTTTATAGGTTTTTTGTAAGGACAACTAGGCCATAATGAGTGGAGTTTTTATAGATTTTTTGTGAGGACCAGAGAGGTCACGCCTTATAGCGCTCGAAAAACAAAATACCGCTGTAAAAACGCCCACAAGATGTACATTCGGTTATAATTTACAAAGGATCATCGAACAGACCTTAAATCGCACTTAAACAAAAATGTTGAACTTTTATGAGGAAGGTGCCCCAAGGAGTGAACCAATATGGCCCACTTTCAAACTTGAACTAAGAGATATCGCACGTACCATTTGAGCGAATATTTTCGAAATTTTGTGGAAGAGGTACCGGGAGGAGTGGACGGACCGATAAGCACCAACTTCGAATTTCATCTAATATTCGACAAAATATTACGACAGGCAAAATTTGGACCAACGTAGTTTGTGATTCGAGAGTTTTTGTGCGCACCAGCCACTACACATGGTGCCCGTAGGGTTTTTGCAGCTTTCGGACTATTTACTTAGGTAATGTATTTACTTAGGTAATATCGTAATAAGGGCCTCAAGTACAACCTATTGCAAGAAAAATCAACTGCACCTTAAGGGAATTTGGGAGGTGGGAGGTACCCGAAGTTTTTGACCGATATAGTGGACTGATATGTCACATATTCGAACTTAAACTAAGTTTGGCAAAATATTACGATATCCAAAATTTTAACCAAATCATTTGATCCGTGCGAGAGTCATCGAACGCAGCAGCCAGCCAGACAAACTAGCAGACGTACATGGCTAAATCAACTCCAAATTGTCTGAAACTGATTTTTTCTATTCCATAGTAGACATAGTATGAGATTTCCACTCCTTGAGATAACTTCTTTTGAGGCCCCCTATTCTATAGAAGACCTGTTGTGTGGTCTCCTACTCCATAGAAAACCTCTTGTGAGGTCTCATATTCTATAGAAGTCCTCTTATGAGGTCTCCTACTCTATCCAAGATCTCTTATGAAGTCTTCCATTCTATAGAAGACATTCTATGAGGTTTCCAATTCCGTATAATAGCTCATTTAGACTAGCCATAAATCCTCGACTGGATTTAATAAATCCAGTACAAATCTCATTGCATTTAGATATACATTTTGGAGGATTTAAGTGGCAGTCAGCTGATTTTTGTTCATAGCACAATTACCAAGTTAGATGCATCAGACCATCTGATCGAATTTGAAACGTCAAAAGAATTTTTGTAAGTTGCATTCGTCCCAAAAAACATACGTCAAATTACACATTTATTGTTTAATACTGAAAATGTTAGCACATTATACTACTAATGCTAACTAAAGAGCAAATAAAGATTTATTCTATCGCAGTTTGCCCATCTAAAATAAATAAACGAATTATTTTATCGTTTAGACATCGTAAATATTAGACTTGCTTGATTAAAATCAACTTTTCACATCAACACAAATTTAATTTTCCGCCTTGTTTACCAATTTTTACATTTTAAATTATTTTTAGTGTAGCAATTCACCGATGCATCTACCTTGTTTCTTGTGGCAGCTTGCAACCTTTTGTATTTTCTAGCAACATGTTGCAAAAAACAGAGTTGTATACGAGGATTTATGTCACATTTAAAACAAATCCACTCAATTCGAGGATTTTTTTTTGTATGAGAAATCTGGTAGATTTTGGCTGGATTTAGCAAATAAAACCTGATAATGTGCTAATTCCGGCTAATGAAGTCATATCTAAATGGGCTATAAGACCAGTGATGAAGTCTCCAATTCCATAGAAGACCTCTTAAGAGGTCCTATTCTATAGAAGATCTCTTATTAGACCTCCTGTTCCATAAGAGACTTCTTATTAGACCTTCTACCCCGTAGAAGACATCTTATGAGGCTTGTTATTCTATAAAAACCTCTCATGAGGCCTTATATTCCGTAGAGCAACTCTTATGAGAACTCCTATTCTATAAAATACTTACTATTCTATAGAAGACCTCTTATGAGGCCTCCTATTCTATAGGACACTTTTTATGAAATTTTCTATTCTATAGAAGAGCCCTTATGAAGTCTCCTATTCTATAGTAGACCTCGGATGAGGTCTCCTATTCTATAGCACACTTTTTTATGAGATCTTCTATTCTATGGACGATTCCTTATGAAGTCTCCTATTCTATAGAAGGCCTCTTATGAGGTCTCCTATTCCATAGAAGACCTCTTACGAGATTTTCTATTCTATAGAAGAGCTATTACGACGTGTTCTACTCTATAGAATACTTCTAATGAAATTTTCTATTTCATATAAAACCTTTTATGAAATCTCTTATTCCATGGAAGACCACTTATGAGATCTCAAATTCCATAGTAGACGACTTACGATGTCTTCTCCACCATAGCAGACCTCTGATGAGGTCTCCTATTCTTTAAAATTTTTCTTATGAGATTTTTTATTCCGTAGAAGACCTCTTATGTGGTCTCCCATTCTATAGAAGATCTCTTATTAGACCTCCTGTTCCATAGGAGACTTCTTATTAGACCTCCTACCCCGTAGAATACATATTATGAGGCTAGTTATTCCATAAAAACCTCTCATAAGAGCTTATATTCAGTAGAGCAACTCTTTTGAGACCTCCTATTCTATAGAATACTTCCTATTCTATAGAAGACCTCGTATGAGGCCTCCTATTCTATAGGACAATTCTATTCTATGGCAGACCTGAGGTCTTTTATTCTATAGGACACTTTTTATGAGATCTTCTATTCTATAGACGATTCCTTATGAAGTCTCCTATTCTATAGAAGGCCTCTTATGAGGTCTCCTATTCCATAGAAGACCTCTTATGAGATTTTCGATTCTATAGAAGAGCTATTACGACGTGTTCTACTCTATAGAATACTTCTTATGATATTTTCTATTTCATATTAAACCTATTGTGAAGTCTCTTATTCCATGGAAAACCACTTATGAGATCTCAAATTCCATAAAAGACGACTTATGAGGTTTTCTCTTCCATAGCAGACCTCTGATGAGGTCTCCTATTCCTTAAAAGGTTTCTTATGATATTTTCTATTCCGTAGAAGACCACTTATGTGAACTCCTGTTCTATAGAACACCTTTTATAATACCTCCTATTCCATACAAAACCTCCTATGACGTATCCTATTGTACACAGGACCTTTTACGATGTCTCCTATTTCATTGACGACTTTTTATGAGACCTTCTATTCCATAGTAGACCGGTTATAAGATCACATCACATTCCATAGAAAACCTCCTATGAGGCATCTTATTCCATCCCAGAGGTGTCCTTTCCAATAGGAGGATAGAACACCTCTTACGAGGTCTCAACAGAAGACCTCTTTAAGGTATCCTCTTCAACAAAAGTCTTCTTATGTGGTCTCATATTCGATAAAAATATCTCTTATAAGGTTCCCGATAATTCTCGAAGTTAATAAATAACCATTCCAATCATGAAATTAGAAGGAAGCCCTTGATTTAAACCAATATATTTTATAGCCTTCAGGACTAACAAATTTTGGTTTTCTTTAAACCATATGCTGAGCCTATATTTCTGTTGGTAAAACAGACTGATATTTTCAACTTGTTTTCAAAATAATTTCTACATCTCTTGTGGTTGAATATACTAAAAATTTTTTTGCTTTCCATGCAGTCCAGACCTGCTCACAGAGAAAAATATACCACTTATGAGAAATTAAGAAAAAACGATTCGATGTCTCATTCATTTTTTAACTTCATTGTCCTCAAAACTATTCCCTAGATTAAACAATTAAAAACTTAGAAATTAATTGAAAAATATTCACTTATTTGTGTTTCAGCAAAAACCGAAAGAAAATTTATTGATGGGAAAAATTTCACAGTTTTGAGCAGCGCTGGTGTAGTAAAATTATGTTTGCATCCAGTATGAAATTAAATCTACTAAGGGGCTTAACTACACAAGACTTTTAATTACATCAATCTATCAACTCCATAAATGGAATGACACTAATTATGTCAAAGATAAGTGAGACTTTTCTCATATCAATGAGTGCACCCCGATTCATATTAGCTCAAATGATATGGGACCTACTGTTTATCGTCGAGTCCGAACGTCGTGTCTTAAGACACCGCTTGTAGAGAAGTTTTACATGGCTGTCAAAGATGTCTAGCATGAACATTAAGAATTCTATTTTGTTCCAAAAATCATTCCAGCATTTTAAACATCACATTCCAAAAATAGTTCCACATTTCGACGAATCTGACAAGGTATAAAAATTTGGCCAATGGCCAAATATTCTCCAATTAGCCGGACGGTAATAAATTTATTTAATGGCATGCATAAATTTGCTAACGTAAAAAAATACAAAACAGCAAAATAATAAATAAAACACATATTTTTAAAATTTTTCTTTTAAAACATTTGTTATATATATTTTTCATTTTCTCAAAATAATAAAAATAAAAAAAAGGTAAATAAAAATAATAAATTATAAAGATGTTTTTATTTTTTTCTATGAAAAAAGAAAATAATTTATAGTAAAAAAATAATATAATGGAGGGAGACACTTTGAGTTGATCTTAAAGATAGGGAAGAAGTACAAGAAGAGAGAATATAAAAAACAATTTAACAAAAAACAGGGAGGGAAGAGCCGCAAAATATTGTTTGTGTATAATACAAAAATGATTTTATCATATTTATATAAGAAAAAAATTATTTTAAACAAATACAATTAAAAAAACATGGAAGGATGCCGTTGTATAGATTCGTTTTTAGAAAAATTTTCGTTACATTTAAGTTCTCATTGTGATTAACAATAATTTTGTGGCACAATTTTTTGAGCTTTTCAAAAAGCAAGAAAAATGTAGAGTTTTTTCATAATTTTTTGTTTAATGATATGCTATAACAATTGTTTGTTTTTTTTTAATTTTATGTTCGTTATTTTTTTTTCCTATGTAGCTAAAATTTTTTTCTTAAGGTTGTAATTTGTTAATTTATGGGACTTAAAATTATTTTTCATTTAAGGTTTGTTTGTTTTGCTTAAAATTTACACAGAAAAAAGAAAAAACTTATTAACTACTTTGGGCTAATGGCAAAATAATAATAATTATTATTATGGTCATTTGTATTAATATAATATATAATGTTTTGTTTTATAATTAATTTAAAAATTTAGGCAATAAAGTTAATATTATTATATATATAAAATATTAAATAATAAACACTTAAAAAAATAATTGTCTAAAAATTATATTTGTGTGTGTTCGATTTGTGTTCTTGTTTGTGTTTATGTGTGTGTGAATTTTTTATTTAATATTTATATTTAAGGGAAAATTAGTTTAAAATTAACAAAAATTAATAATAAGGAAGAATTGTATTAATAATTTATTACACATGAGATCACAGTATTAGAGATATAAGTATTTTTTTAATATATTATAATAAATTAGTTTTGTTGTTGTTGTTTTAAGTTGTGTGTTCGGTGTGTTTCTTTCTTTAAATAAATTAAGCTTTGTTAATAAAGTTTACGTTAGCTTTTTGTGTGTGTGGTATTTTGTGAATTGTTTTAAACAATATTGGTTTTTTGATATATGTTTTTTAATAATTTTTTCTTTAACTAAAATGTCTTAAATTTTCTTCTTCATTTCATTCAGCAATTTGTTTTAATATTTTTTTTTTAATTTTCCATCCTTTTTTACAACCTATTACTGTATGTGTTGTTAATGATTTAAAAATATTTTTTATAAGTTTTTATTTTTTATATATTATAACACCATCAATAAAATTCCATAGTTTTGTGGTAAGTTTTTTTTTTTTTTTTGTTAGCTACTCAAAAATTTGTATTTCTTTTTTGTTAATATTTTGTTTTTTAAGAAAAATATTGGCACAAAAATACAGCACTGTGTTTTGGCTTTAAAACGCGTTGCTATGAGAGAGAGAGAGAGAGAGAGAGAGAGATAGAGAGAGGAAACATTTTAAAAGGGAGAGGGAGAGAGTAAAACAAGGAACTTTTATTAACGAACGAACGAAAACAGCTGATCATGATTTTCAACTTTAAACGTCAAAATTTTGTACATGTTTGTTTACTTTTTGCACTGTGATTCAATCACAATATTGTGTTTTGACAGCTCAAGTCATGATCACCTGTTTTTGCTGTGGGTCTTGTTAATGCAATTAATAAAGTCAACCAGAAACTACAAAAACAAGATTCTTGAAAGTCCTTCAAGCTCTCAAAATGTTTGTTTATGGTTTCATAAGATAACTTCACAATAACAATAAGTTTGACAGATGGGGTGAAATCAGCTGGTCTTACTGTTTCAACTTATGTATTTCATCACGGTTACCCTGATTAACATAATTTAAGTAAAAAAGCGTTAACAATATAGAGAGGTGAAATAGATCAACTGTATGTAAAAGAGAGAAAGAGAGAGTATAAAGATAAACTTATATGTTCTGCAATAGCTGTGTCCCCATAGCCTGTTCATACCAGTGTTGCCATTACTACTATTTTCATAATGAAAAATGTTCCCGGTTTGCGCTGATAATTCATATAAAATTTCCATTGAAATTATATCACATTCTTAGCAATTTCAATTGCCTTAAAAATTATTTTCTTTTTTCAGGTATTCACCCAATTAAATATGAATTTATTGGCAGATTAGGGTACGTCACTCAAATGAATACACTTCAATATTTTTCGTTCAAATCGTTCATGTGTTTCGAAATTTTTCAATCACTTTTTTGGTGTATATTTTTTTGATCATTTGGTCAAACATTAAAATGTCCGACTATTATTAAAACACATTTTTATTGTTGCTGTCACTCGCCTCTCCAATCCCCTTTCCCTTTTTGCAAACAAATTTTCAGTGTCAAATATATTGCTAAAAACTTGTTTCATTTCAGTATTTTTTGTATTTTTGCGATATTTATGAGCGCGAATATACACACAACAACAAATGTAAAATACATCCAACAACAATATCATACGCTTCGGAACATACCATATTATGGCGTCTAGTATGTACCAAGCAAGCTAATGATTTAATGTGTTGTTTTAAAATGCTTTGCCCCACCACCCCTTTCGTTTTGAGAAATAATGGTTAATTTAGTAGCCGCTTTTATGGTCAATTTCCGTTAAAAAAAGACAACAAAAACACACGGCAAAAAAAGAAATGGGAGGAGTTGTAGTGGTTCGATCAGCCAATCAATAGATAAATTATGCCAAAATAACAGGTGTTTTAAGATGATATTGAAGACAAAAACTTGTTCCATGAATTAAGGGGCATTTGGAGCATGATGGAATACAGTGGAGTTTTGGCAGGGACATTTAAAAACACAAATCTGGAGAAATTTTGGGAAAAATACAAAAATTCGTCAAAATTTGTGTTGCCCTAACCTTATCTCATTCTCTTTTTGTTCCATTTTTCTTTTCTTATGTTATTTGAACAGCTGATTACAAACATCTGTCAGATCTTACAATCAGTTATATTCTTGTAAAGGTATATGTAAACAGTGGGTGGTATGTAAAGGTATATGTAAAAATCTTCACTAATGCAAACAGGCTATAACTCGGTTAGCAACATCTGTCAGCCCGGGAAACGGTTAAAATTCTCCTTAGAAAGAGTTTGGTGTCGTAGCGTCATATTTTTTAATTGCAGTTGCAATCAGCTGTTTAATGTTGGAATCAGCTGGTAAGATCACAATATAAAGTATTAAGGGAAAAGGACAATGGAAATAAATAGTTAGGAAAATTAATTGTTTTTGCCATTTCTCTCTTTCCCCTCTCCCTTTCTCACTAAAGCGACGGAATAATTTTGTAATTGTTTTTCTTCTATATTTTTAGCTGACAATATTTTTTGTGTTTTGCTTTGCTATATTTTTCTTAATGAGTTCGGTTTTCTGTATTTTCTTTTTCTATCTTATTTTTTTCTTTAACAAGGTAAAATTTTTGAGAACCTACTAAAATTTTGTTAGTTATTGTCTTTTTACTACTTTTAGCATCTTTGTATATAGTTTTTCTTTTTTCACTTCAGCAGGATGAGTTAGAAGGAGCTTCTGTTTTGTTTTTCTTTTGTTTTGAATATTTCGATAACTAATGAATTTCTAGCTATTTTCAAAATTTACACTACTCGGTAAGGAACAATATAACCATATCGTGATTATTTTCACCACTCAATATGGCAATGTGTTTGTTTTGTCTGGTGGTTTCCACATATGATTTCTTAAAATTTACCAATTCTCCAGAAAGTGCTGCGGTGGTGGTGCTGGCAATACTTCTCTTCACAGCATCATCGCCAGAAATAGACGACGAATCATTTGTGTTGGAATCTGCATTTTCTTCTTCTTCGTGGATTAAATCCAAAGCCATTTCCAAATCGGAATCTTCAATGATTTCACCATCATCATCTGGTTCTGGTGTTTCCTCGTCGTCATCGCCCATTGTTTCCATTGCCCTTAACTGGTCCGGTTCAAATTCAAATTGTTGTTTTTGCGGACTATGATGACGTTTCAGTGATAATTCTGCCGTGGGCATTGTGTCGAGCGGAGTGTTGGGCGATAATGGCGAATGCCATATGGTTGTGGAGAAATCATCGGGTTTTAAAAGCGGTGGTAAACGTTTGGCCTCATTCACAGCCCGATAAGGTTTAAATGATGACGTCGCCGTTGCCGCCACAGTCATTGCTGCAGATGGTGGTGGTAACGAAGGTGGCGGAGGCGGCGATGACAGCATCATCTTCCCCTGGGTTTTCTTCTCCACCACCTACAAACTGGTGGCACTGGATGTTACTATGGAAATATCGGCGGAATGAAGCATATGCGAGTGATGAGAATGATGTTGAGCATGCTGCTGCTGTTGTTGGGCGGCTAATTGTTGTTGCATTTGCTGTTGTTGCTGCTGTTGTTGTTGTTGCTGCTGTTGTTGTTGTTGACTAAGTTTCTCTTTTTTCACTCTCTGCTTGAGGTGAACTTTGGCATGTCTTTTCTTTTCATCCGATCGTGCAAATTTCCTACCACAAATGTCACAGGAGAAAGGCTTTTCACCAGTGTGTGTGCGAATGTGGGTGGTTAGGTGATCCGAGCGGCTAAACGAACGCATGCAAATGCGACATTGGAATGGTTTTTGACCGGTGTGTATGCGTATGTGGCGGGTTAATTCATCGGAACGGGAAAATCTACGATCACAATTTTCCACCGGACAGGCATAGGGCCTCTCATGCACCGGTGTCTTACTGGGACGATTGGGATATTTCCTTGGTTTGACGGGGACTAGTTTCAGTGGCATGGCACTTTGTTGATAGACCTGTGAGAGTATTTCATGACCTTTGCTGGTGGATGGACTATATTCAGCCAATTGGACCACTGAGAATGAGGTTTGAGATCCTGAACCTGGCCCGGCCGAGGCTGATGAGGCGGATTGCATGTGATGGGTGGGTGTGTGAGTGGGTTCAGCATAAGCCTCTTGTTTGGGTATAATACCACCACCCAGTGCGGTACTTGATGAGGCAGAGGAGGGTCCTGGTAGAACTAGAGTAGCCGATTGTTGGCCACCCGTTGAGTATTCTGCCGGCGAATCCAGCCATTGATATTTCGGTGTAGCAACACCCATTTGCTGGCGATATTGTTGTAGATCATGGGCATTTTGAGCCTGTTGCTGCATATCAGCCAAACTGGTAAATGTGCCGGCACTGCCATAGCTGGGCGGAGCTGATTGTTTGAGTAAAATTGGGGAGCAATCCATTTGCAAACCCAAAAGCTCTACATGACGACCATCGTCATAGGCGGCGGCAGCAGCTGCTGCTGCAGCGGCATGCATATGATGTTGGGCAGAGGGTGAGGGAGTTGAGGCGGGAATGGTTGACTGTTGCTGATGACTGGCATAATGGGCCTGGCTGGCATTTTGTGGCCCCGGACCAAGTAAACTAAACATGGGCGGCTGGAATAGGGCCTTATCGGGACTAGGTAAGTTCCAGCTGTTACCCAAACCGGCTGAGGGTGGTGACATGGGTCCAGGCAAGACCGAAAGGGAAGGTGAATGCATTTGGGATTGCTGATGTTGTTGGCTATGTTGTTGTTGTACATTGGCGGCGGCGGCCGCTGCTGCAGCAGCAGCTGCCGATGCGGCATTTAGGCCACTCATGGCGGCGCTATTACCTGTGGTAGTAAAAATGCCACGATATGATATTTTACCACTACTATTACTATTAGGGGAGCTATTATTAATTGCATGCTGTGATTGTTGTTGATCTTGTTGTTGTTGTTGCTGCTGTTGATAATGATGATGTTGTTGCTGTTGGTTGTGGTGGTGATGATGATGTTGTTGTTGGGTTTGGTGTAATTGGTGTTGTTGTTGATAGTGTTGGTGTTGTTGCTGGACATGCAATTGGTGTTGTTGTTGCTGTTGCAGGTGTTGTTGGTGTAATTGATTGTGATACATTTGGTTCTGTTGTTGTTGTTGCTGATAGTGTTGATGATGTTGGGGTGGTGATTGTTGACCCACATGCATATGTTGTGTATTGTGTTGTTGTTGGTGATGATGATGTTGGTGTTGTTGTTGGTGATGCAGCTGGTGTTGTGTTGTTGATGTTGTATTGCTTTGTGTTGTATGTGTTTGACTTGTTGTGGCCGGTGTTTGACTTAGCTGTTGTTGTTGTTGATGATGATGTTGTGTTGTTGTTGTATTGTGGTGTATGCTTGTTGCGGCACTTGTGGTGGTAGTGGTAATGGGATACATTGTACAACTATTATTACTTGTTTCTTCCTTAACAATTGTTAATGTGGGTGGGGTACTACGTTCCTCCTTTAGGGGGCTACACAACACCGGACTGGTGGCAGCCACTGTATGTGGCTCCAATGATAAATCTTCAGATTCAATTGAACCTGCAAAGATAAATGAAAAGAAAATAAAGACAGAAATAAAATTAATAATTTGGATTTTAAGAAAATTTTGTTGTTGTTGTGTGTTGAATTGGAGGGTGTGTAAACAAAATATAAAAATATTCATATTTATAGTTTTGTATATTTTTTAGCCGCAGATTCACTTGATGCAATTGAAACCCAATTTTTTCTATACAAGATTCAAACTGTTATTGAACGTAAAATGTCCTGCAACATTGTTTTGTAAAATATACTTAGCCTTTGTGCATATTTTTAGGTTTATATAAATTTCATGACCATTGCTTAAATCAAATCCTTTTGAAATTTAACATTAACTACATACTATTCATTTAGTCTAAATTTTGCCCCATCTTGACATCTTTTTAGAGGATTTTTTGGAAAAAAACGAATATTTTGGTGCATATTTTTAGGCACAGATTAGCATGAACACGATATTTTAATTCGACTCCATGTGTTTTGGTCTACACAAAATTCAGTTAGAGGATATTTGTGGACAAGTTTAGCCCAGAAATTTGAATAATATTATAATATGTGTTGTTTAGGCTCTTCAATTCTTTTCTAAAATCGAAACCTACACAAGTTATAATGTATATTGCATACTTTTAGGTTCCTCAATCATTTTTTGGGTCTTGGTATCATTTTTCTTGGTCTCTCTTCTTTATCCCAATCAAACAAGTGTTTCGTTTTTATTGAGCAAAAATTCAGTGGAACTGCTTTTTGTTTCAAACAAATTTTGTTAAAATGACACTTTGGTGAGCGGCATCTTAAAGAACTAAAAAGAAAAAAAAAATGATGCCAGCCATATGGATGGCATCAAGCACATTTCCAAGTTGAGAAATATAAGCCAACATCAAGTCAGAAATATAAAGGAAATCATTTAAAAGACACTCATCTTTTATTTGCAGAATTCCTGGGAAATCACCTCACGGGAGGTCCTACCGTGGCAGTTGGTGGTTTTGTTTTGATGCTCTGCTTTGATGAAGTTTGTCGATCAATTACATTCTCAGGAATGAATATACAATCATCATCCGAAGCAGTGGCAGCACCAAGAAATAAACCTCAAGTTCTGCCTGGCAAACAGAAGCTACATAACTGGTGTCAACTCAATAAAGAATCAGACAGACAGAAAGCCAACCCAGGCAGCCAAGTGTTAGTTGAGACATCTCAGCTGAGAGTGGCAAACAGAAAACACTACACAAAATCTTTACTTGCCTTGGCTTGAACACAATGAAGTCAAATACAACAATAACAAAAAAACGGCTCAAAGCAATTGCAATGCTATAGCATTAATAGTTGCAATTGTTGTTGATGTTATTTATTGTTTCAGTGGCGCTGTAGTTAATGATGCTGCAAAAACAGCAACAACAACATTGGACCCCAAACCCTCCTTCTTATCACACGTTTTTTTTTGTGTTTTTGTTTTAATGGATATTGTAGTATTGTTTTATCGTTTCAGTCATTTTCTTAATGTGAGGTGACATCAATCTCTTGCAGCGTTTTAGTTTTTTTTTTTTTTTTTTTTGCTTTGATTTTACATTCAATTCATTTCATTCATTGTTTATGGTTGTGACCAATGGACGGACAGACGTCACTTAATATTGTTTCTTTTGAACAAATGACGGATATTCGCTGCTGTAGTGGTTTTTTATCTCAGGTCCAGCCTAATGATGACTTTATTTATATGACTGACTGACTGGTTACAAGTTTATTGACACACTGTATCCAATGTCAATGTTAAGGCCTGGGAGAGCGAGATAATGCTCATGATAAATAAATAAATGGTGCAGTTGTTGTTGTTTTTTTTTTTTGTTCTTTATCGTGCCCTAAAGGAGTTTTCTTCTAATGGTCCAAATTACACTACGAATATATTACATAATAGTGGAACATTAGTAATTTCGTTAGATATGGTGAGAATATTTTAAGAATGGAATAGCAAACAAATTACATTCAATTTTTAAGACGCATTACATTAATTTTATACTAACTTAACATATTAGACAATTAACACGACATAAAAACTTGTATTACAGATTGATTACATTATTGCAATTCCATAACTCATCATTCTTTAAGGTCCACAGCTCTGTCAAGGTGTTGTTTCATCCTGAAGCTTTTAATAAATATCCTCTTTTTCTGCTTTATTTCTTTATTTAATATTTTGACATTGTCAAAGTCCATCCCTTTCCAAAATTTATCGCATTGATGGATTTTTTATTATTAGAATTCTTGTATTTAAAAATAATATTTAAAAACTAATTTTTTCACATTTAACGAATTGTTTTTTGGAAAACTTTTAGGGATTTTTCTTAGTCGTAGAAATTTCAGAATTAAAATCTTCAATCATTAGCCAAAAATGCCTTATGAGAAATTAATTTTAAAAACATTTCCTTTCCTTAACATAATAAAAACATTTGCGTTTTGGAATTATTGTATTGGGCCATTAGAAAAATTCCAATTTTAAAATAATGTTTATAAATTATCATTCGGCCCTTGGCCAAGTTTTTTTTATGATTATTGGGGTCATAAATTTCGTGACATACAATATTTATGTTCTGAAAACAGCAAACAGCATATTTTCCTCTTTTTCACTAATTGTATAAGAACTATTTTCGTATACAACAACAATGCGTAGTGCTTAAATTTACCCTAATTTCCTTCATAGCTTTGTATTTTTCGTTTGTGGAAATTTTAGAGATATGGGTTAATTCGTTTAGAGAAACAAACACTCATTAACAAATATTAAAAAAAATATATATTCAAATTTTTATTTTGTTTTATTATTTTTTAGTCATTTGTTGTGACAATGACTTAAATATATAATATAATGGCCTTGAAGTGAACAAAACAATTTTGGCAAACAATTCTTAAATAAGAAAATCTTTGATCTATTTGCTTGGCAAATATTTTCAGGTATGTCAAAGCTCTTAAGACTCTAGATTTAGAAAAAAATATGAAAACAATTTACAAAAAATGTGAAACAAACAATTTTTGAGGAATATATTAGACCTTTAAACCAAAGAGATGTCCATAAATTGTCAATTCTATTGATCAGTTCGCCCAAAACTTCATGTTAAATACATATATTCGGGAAACCCTAGAGTCATGGAGCTGACACTAAGAGGTTGATCGGTGAGAACAATCGAAAAAAGTGGCAAGATCATCTAAAGAGTTGCGACAATGAAGCCATTAAAAGCGAATTGCGGGCAACAGTTAACTCTCTCACCTAAGCCACATACGGCATTACCAATCCAAGAAGTACCCACGTTATTTTAAGCGATAATTTTAGAGTTGGGCAATCTAGTTCCGGAGGAACTAATTCCTAAATATAGTTCCATAGTTCCGGGACCGATGTAGTTCAATGAATCTTTTTCTTTCGTCGTTCTTTCTGTTTCCTAAATAGTTCAGTGACCAAAATAGTTCCACGAATCTTTCTCTTTAATTGTTCTTTTTGTTTCATTCGGTCCGAGACGGAAATAGTTCCACGAATTTTTATCTTCCATCATTCTTTTTGTTTTAAATAAATTGCGGTGATGTAATGTGTAACGTGATGTAAAGAACGAGACAGATCGAAGTGAGTGTGGAATTAAAGGAGCGAGAATGAAATGAACTAAAGGAACTATATGTAAATGTAAGAGTTGGATATAGTTCAAATAGTTCCTTGTCCGGAATAGTTCCCTGGAACTAGTTCATTCCGGAACTACACAACTCTAGATAATTTGTCGAGCACCCTGGAAGAGTACTACGGCGAAGAGAAAATATCTTTCTTTCTTTGATTCTCAGTCGTCGCTTATTATTATCTTCTCGGAGTATATCTCCCGTCTATCGCACCTGAAGAATATCATTTGCCACGACATATCTGATTAGTTTAGGCCCAACTATATTCGGTACGGTGCAGTCGTCTCAATTCCCATAGAGCACATATTGATAATACAATTTTCAACTTTTCTTCATCACAGTGATCAAATTATAGGAAGTTCACACTCAACAATTTATCGTTTGCTAATAATACGACAATTTATTGAGGAGTGTAACCAGCCATTAGTATTGCCCATTGGTTGGCCGTTAATTTGAAATGACTTCATAAGTTACAAGTCCATATTCGTTGCAGGTTTTTAAGGAAATATTTTACAAATGAGGACCGCAAGTATTTGTAAATAAAAACGATGTCGCTTTTTGCTTCTCTTTCCATTGTTTCAAAATTGAAGTAAAGGGTTCCAAAATATATCGAAGTCAGCCAACCAAATAAAAATTTATTTTTCCATAATGCCAACAAATCTTAACTGAAGTTGTCATTGTGGAGATTTGTATAATTCTCTTAAAACTCATGATTCAAGCATGCGACTACGTGTGTATGTACATATGTATTACCATCGTTTTTTGACATTGATAAATCAGCTTTTAATCGTAAAATTTGGCAAGCAAAACTCATTTATTAGAAATGACATAAAATCACCATAAATACCCTTAAAGATAATATGAAGAATGGAAAAAGCAGCGAGCGGAACAAATAAAGCAAAAACAAAGCCAATTTAAATAAACGCAATTATTTGGCAAAGAACAGCAGCAGCTACTTAGTAAATTCTTTGACCCGTTGTTAAGATAATAATATAATATCCCAGGAGATGGAGGGAGGCAAACATAATCAACCGAAAGACAATATTTCAATAAAATGTCAAAATAAATTGCCAAAACAAAAACTCAACTATTCAAAGCGTTGTTTTCTGCAAATAATTTTTGCTCATGGGCACAATGCCATTTCCCAGTAAAGTGCATATATGCACATCCCAGGGGATCCTCTATATATTATTATGTGTTGTTTGAATTTTTATGACTTATGTATGTTTTTGTTGTCTTAAAGAACATTTATGGCTTTTTATTCAAATCATTTGTAAAGAATGTAATTGCCTTGTCTTCTTGTCCAAAGTAGATTTTTTTTCTTTTGAATTTTTGGGGGGGTTGGCTGGACCATTATATAGCCATAACATATTTCAATTGCTAAGTATTAAAAGTTTTGTTTTTAGTAGTAATTAAATAAGATTGTGATTTATAGAAAAACTTTTGGTTATAATGAGTCAATTAATGGGGGATAGATGTGGGGTTTTGGAAACAACAAGACACAAGGAAGAAATTAAGCAAAATATTTAAGAGTCATAGAGCAATTCTGAGAACAATTATGGCATGCGTTCATTTTAATTTAATAATTAATGATAAGTAAATAAAATTATTCAAAATCATAATCACTTTATAGAAAACCAATTATTACTAATTTAATGAACTGGAAATTATTCCTCGCCAGAACTTCAAATCGCTCTCTACAATTAAACTAAAATTGGAAATTTCCTCGAAAATGCATTTATAACAATTATCACAATTTTTTTAGCAAACCCCAAAACTAAAACAAAAATTATAAAACTACAATTTATTATATTTTAAACCCACCGAACATAATAACTCTATAACACGATATCATGTTCAAATCTTCATTAATTCAATTAGAAAAAATTACTAAAAATGCACATAATCTAGTAGACCGCACAATACAAAAAAAAAAAAAAAACGGAAAAAAATCGCCACAGACCTCTTCTACAAATCTTTCAACCACTACTAAATAATATTTAATTATCAAGATTTATACTTCGTAATATTTTAGTTTTTGTTATTGCTCTAATAAAATGAGCCAACATGCATGCCATGCCATCCGTCCAACTGGACAACAATTTGTTGAAATTGTAATTGAGTGAGTACCCGACCGACGAGTTGAGCGGGCAGTCAGTAAGACAGCTAGCCACCAAGTTCCCAGTTCAGATTACTGTTTTAATTTGCAGCAGTAATATGCGTTTCGTATTTTTATTTTTTTTTTTTCATCTCGAAAGAGATGAAGAGAAACATTGACACTGAACGGAAATGTTTAATAAATGATTAATTAATTCTAAATTTTGCATGTTTTCTTAGTATATTTTGTTGTTAATTTTATTTAATTGTTAATATTTTTTCTGTGCTATAGATGTTTTAAGAGATCTTAAAAAAAAAAAAACAAATTAAAATTGAATTAGGGTAGGGCAGGTTATGAGATGCAATTTTTCCCCGCAGTTCTAGCCATAGTTTTGGACTTCGGTGACTACTGATTCGAAGAGGTGTGAAAGTTATTTCAATCGGCAATTTGTCCAGCACCCCAGGAGTGACAAGACGAAGAGAATAGTAGTATGTACTTCGACTTAGATCTTTTCCCAAAGACAAGGAACCAACACAATTTACAATGGAGGATGATGCAAATGTCATTAAGTTTTTTTAATTGTTCATTTTGGATTTTTTCCTGTAAAATTAGTAAAATTTAAACAAGTGGACATTCCCCATCTATCGTAATTTCTATAAAAACTCTATAACAATTTTGAGCATATAATGATTCATCTTATGGACTAAACTATACCTTCAAGGATAAGAGACTGAGTGTAGTCTTAACTTTGTAAGACATACATACGACGTTAATAGCCGAAGTAGCTTAATGTCTAAAATCAGCTGACCTCACAATTAATGTGGAAAAGAACAAATTTTGCCAAGGAGAAATAACATATCTTGGGTAAAGAATAGAAGGTGGAATTTTAAAGGTTGCCAAAAACAAAGTTAAGGCTTTGGCTTTCCTCCTCCAAACGCCCCACGTTAGGCGCCAGCTCATTAAATGCACTTTCCCATGCTGTTGATTTGAAAATGCATTGGGAATGCATAAAGACCATGTCTATGGCCTTTTTAAAATATATTTGTATGATCTCTTCGAGCTAAATGTTATCTCAGGAACCTCCTGAGCTCCAACCTTTACGAATATTTAGAGCGTGGATTTTATGAAGGCGTATATTCATGGATCATGAATTTCTACACTAATCTAATCGTGAACTTTCATGATTTTTCCGAAGGGAACTTTTTTGAGATTTTTTAGAAATATTTTTCTTGGCTTAATAGTTTTTTTGTTATTGTAAAACTTTTGAACAAAATTTAAAAAAATTCTTACCTGTTATTGGTGGTGGTTCGACAACAGTTGAGGGTCCAAAGAACGATGGTATATCACTTGATGTGGTCACGGGCGTATTTAAATCACCCGGTTGTGCCTCCAGCTGTGAATTGTGTTTAATATCAACACTATCGGCCACCGAGGCAACACTGGCACACGTCAATGGACTATGTTGGGTGGTATTCAAGAGGCTGAGATGTGATGCAGAGCTGCGGCCACTATTCGTATTTGTGGATATGGTAACAGCAGCACTGGCAATTGAGGGACTATTATGTTGATGATGGTGGCTATGATGTAACGGGGATCCTTGTTGCTGCTGTTGAGTTTCAGGTGCCACCGATATGGTTGGCAAACGACGTGATGAATTATTTGCCGACGATGATGTGGTGGAAGCTGCTGCTTGTGAACTATCTGCCAACGATGTGGGTGACAATGATGATGAGGTTGATGTTGACAAATTGTAGTGCAGCAGAGTTTGGCTGCCCAAGGGACCGCCGCCAAAACTGGAGGGTGTGGTGAGATATGTGGCGCCCGACGTTGAGGGGCTCGACTGGGCGGAGGTCTTAAAGAGGCATGTATCGAAACTTAAAACATTGAAATGCGCCGCAGCAGCTGATTCGGTGAGTAGGAATGTGTGATGCGATGGCGCCACTAGGGTTTCAAGCCCTTCCATGATCATGGCCGCTGATGGGGTTCCAGGGGCTACGCCACCTAAAATGAAACAAAAAAGTTACAATTAAAATAGATGTCAAATATAAAGAAAAGTTAACAAAATAATTATTAATTAATATTTGTTATCGCAAGTGTTCCCCCTAAAGAGGCTTGGCAGGGCTCTCAAGTGTCTCAAAACAAATCTAATAATTTGGCCAATTTCATTTTGTTTAATTTTGCACCGATTTCATTCAATTCATTTTCCATTTCATTTAAAGCCCCTAGACAAATTTGCCTAAAATGTTGTTTATTTGCCGTCGGCTATGCTCTACGTAAAGTCGGAAGACATGAAATTTCACTTTTAACACTTGAGTGAAGGGTTCTCAATGTGTGCCATCATGTCATGCAAACAAACAAAAACAACAAAACGAAACATTCAAAATAATGGACACGTTTTTGGGTGATCATTAAACACACAGCAGCGGCTGGCTGGTTGGCAGACTGATGGACAGACATGACATAGCTCTTGTGATACAACTCTTCCCCGCCTGCTGCCAACCAGGTTACCAGCCAGCCTTGTGGCAAATGCCATCATAAAAACACCAGAAATTGACAATAAAGAAACTGCAATTAAACGGTAGTGATTTTAGCGCATATAAACTTTCATTATGGCCACTTTAAATGCAAATAATAATAAAAAGAAAATAAGTCAATATAGAGAGAGAAAAACATGAATCGCATTGAATGAAAAGAAAGAAAATCTTATGTTATAGGCCCGCTTCCAAGCGGCAGGGCCCAAAAAAGAAAGAACAACAACCGCACAAAAACTGCGAACGGTAAATAGCTGAGTTGTCTAAAGACTGCTATTGTGTTTGTGTGTCAAACTTGAAAAAAGATTTAGATATTTTTTGAAAAAAAAATTAAAAATCAGATACAGTGGGGGAAAGACATAAAGATAAAGATTAACGGGGCATTTTATAAATGTTTTGCCATGTCTTTAATGTTGTTGCTTTTTTTATTTCACTTGACCCCACTGTGTGTATTTTAACCATACCCAAAAAATACTACAACAAAACACCTCTAAGGAAACATCAATGACGCCACAGCACACAATTGAGACAAAGTTGTGCGTTTTTTCTTTGGTCAATAAAATTTCAAGTGTTGTTGTTATTTTGAGAGATTTTTTTCTCGATTTGTTTCAAATAACAACCATCAACACTTCCACAACTAGCTGGACAAACAAATACATAATAATCATAATTCAAAAAACCGACAACAACAATAACAACTCAAAAAAAAAAAACAAAAACTATTTATAATGTTAAAGATCATTATGTCTCCTATGAGATCATTACAATCGATGATGGTTATGAATGAATCTGCCGATCATTATCATGTTCCCACCAGCCGAATTATCATTAGTTAAGTGATTATGATGATATTTAAAGAATCTAAACATGAATGAATATTATTGGTAACTAAAACAAGATTTGCGAAACTTAAGGTAGATTTGAAACGTTATTTTAGAATGTTTATGGAGTTCAGAATTTTATATATTTTTTGGCGTTTTTTTTAGAAAATACTTGAACTAGAAACATGAAAACATAGGTCTATTTGTCCTTCAAAAAATATTTTGAGGTAATTTTTAAAAATTTAATCGATATTTTAGCCATTAGACAAACCATTACCACCTAGTGTTGTTGCTTTGTCTTAATTAATTTAATTTTTCCGCTACCGTGTTAATTTAATTTTTATTACACAAACAAGAGAAACACAGAAGAAAATAAGAAACAAAATTTTCAAAAAAATTCGATTAATTGCTTGTTTTCACGATTTCACAAGACTTTGAAAATGAGTGAAAAAAAAACAACACCAAAAAAATACAATTAAATTTATATAAATTAAAATCGTAATATGACATACAATCAAAATGTCCAAACAACTCAGTCAAACACACTCTCATAGAGACAGCTAAAATTTTTAAAACCAAAATGCCTAAACAATCACCCACACATTATTTTGGTTTTAACGTAACTTTTATTGTAGTTTATTTTTCCCCCAGGCTAGCAACAAAGTCAAAACATGGCTACACACACACTGACGCACGCAAGGTGACAGCTGTCATTGAGTTGAACATAAACAATTAAATTAAAATCGATTAAGTATTGTTTAAGTCCAAACAACAGCAATAATAGGCATGGAAAATAAACCAAAAAAAAAAACAAAAAGATCACCATTGCCATCAAATGTTGTTAAAAGATGTTCAATTGAATTTTTATGGCAAAACAATTAAATGACAAACATGAAAGAAAAAACAACAATAACTATATAACTGTATTTAAGGACAGAATGGAAGACAATTGGGAAACGGACTTCCCCAATAATAATGTATTTAGAAACAATTGAAATTGACAGAAAGATAGAGAGACCAAAGGGAACTAACACCACTGACACATAATTACCAATCGTGATGATCATCATTGATCACCATCATCATTGGCAAGGAATAAACTACTGACCCACATTTAATTTTTTTGAGAATGTTATACACATGTTTTTGTTGTTATTGTTTTATTTTTTTTTTTCTGAAATTCTCAATTGTATTTGTCAGTCAGTCTGTCTCTATGTGATCCATGTGATGTGAAAAATTTTAATTGAAAACTGAAGACGACACACTTATATTTTGTGCTGACCAATCAACCAACCAACACAGTTCCCATTGTTGTGAGGGAAATTTCGTGTGTTTGGGGGTTATTTAATTTTCTTTAATTGGGCGCCACTTTTTGTTATACTATAAATAAATTTATTGAAAATCATAAACGAATTGTGTTTTTATTGAAAGGTATTTGTGTTTCGACTTGTTAATTAAATTAACGAGAAACAAAAATGTTGAATAAAAGATTCGGAGACTAATAATTGAAGGAATTTGAAATTTAAAAAAGGGGTAGCTAGGGAATCCTAATAAGAGCAACCAGTAACTACAACAAGAAGACTCTTTTGATTGGAAGCCCTTCAAGATTTTTGTCAGCTTTGTAACTTTTTCGTCAAGCTTGGTAGACCTAAGCCTCGGTGCAAAAGCGACATGCCTTCTTGCTTATGTCATTTCTGTCGAATAACTAAAAAGCAAATGATTTGGTTCGTTCCATGGCACAAATACCAAGGTAGATGTATCGGCGAATTGCTGCTCCGTAGGTGTTGAGGACTACCTAACACCTTCGCTGCTCTATCGGTGACAGCACCCGGTTGGTAATGCAACTTTACATCGAAAAAAGGTTCACCGATGAACTTTTTCTATAAAAAAACATTTTTCTATAGAAAAATTTCATTGGTAAATATTTTTCTATAGAAAAAAGTTCATTGGTGAACATTTTTCTATAGAAAAAGTTCATTGGTGAACATTTTTCTATAGAAAAAGTTCATTGGTGAACATTTTTCTATAGAAAAAGTTCATTGGTGAACATTTTTGTATAGAAAAAGTTCATTGGTGAACATTTTTGTATAGATAAAGTTCATTCATGATGAACATTTTTCTATAGAAAAAGTTCATTTATGGTGAACATTTTTCTATAAAAAAAAGTTCATTCATGGTGAACATTTTTCTATAGAAAAAGTTCATTTATGGTGAACATTTTTCTATAAAAAAAAGTTCATTCATGGTGAACATTTTTCTATAGAAAAAGTTCATTGGTGAACATTTTTCTATAGAAAACGTTCATTGGTGAACATTTTTCTATAGAAAAAGTTCATTGGTGAACATTTTTCTATAGAAAAAGTTCATTGGTGAACATTTTTCTATAGAAAAAGTTCATTGGTGAACATTTTTCTATAGAAAAATGTTCACCATGAATGAACTTTTTTTTATAGAAAAATGTTCACCATAAATGAACTTTTTCTATAGAAAAATGTTCACCATGAATGAACTTTTTTTTATAGAAAAATGTTCACCATAAATGAACTTTTTCTATAGAAAAATGTTCATCATGAATGAACTTTATCTATACAAAAATGTTCACCAATGAACTTTTTCTATAGAAAAATGTTCACCAATGAACTTTTTCTATAGAAAAATGTTCATCATGAATGAACTTTATCTATACAAAAATGTTCACCAATGAACTTTTTCTATAGAAAAATGTTCACCAATAGACATTTTTCTCCAATTATTTTTTTTTCGTTAATTTTTATATTCATTAGTTTTTATTGAAAAAAAACTAATAAAAATTATTTCTCTGTCATAAAACTAACACCAGCTTATTTTTTTCACTAATAAATATTTCGTTATTTTTTTCCTTTAATTGAAATAACGTTTATTTTCCACACGAGAAAAAAAGAGGTAAGCAAAAAAATTGTTTCAATATTTTATGATTATTAAGTGAGGCTGTTCCGAAACCAAATGTCTGCTGTAACACCTAAAAGATCTCTAAAGAACCTCGACGAGCTTAAGACTCTCATATGAGAACTATAATCACGATTTTGTGCTGGCTTGATGGAAACTGTTGTTGTTGCTGTTATTGGTGTTATGAATTTTATTTAAATTTTTAATTTTTTTTGTTTTGCGCTAAACTTCTAGCCAAGACATGAATGAATGAATGAGCGTGGCAGTCAAGTTATGGCAAAAACGAAAAAACGGCAACAATCAACCAGGTTATTATTAAAGACATCCTATAAAAGACAGTTTTTATGGTCGTTTTAGTAGAATATAGACAAGTTCAATATAAGTATATAGACGGCGAGAGACAAGACAAACGTTGATGCTAATGTTAGCAACGGCAGCGGCCAGCAGAGTAAACTTGTTTTTTTTTAAGTTTTTTTTTTTCGTTCTTTCAATTTCAAGCAAGTCTTGGTTGGTGTCTAGATTCATTTGAGTTTCGTGATGTTTCCGTGGCTTGGTGTATTTTTTTTTTAATTTTGTTGTTTTAAAGGAGTGTCAATTGCCTTTACAACACCACCACCAACCATACCATGGCATCAAACTCATCGATACATCTCTCAAATAAATAATATATAGCTACATACAGTAATCTAAGATTTCAGGTTTAAACGGTTTTTTTTCAGTTTTATTCTGAAACATTTTTGCTGCTGTAGTTGTTGTTGTATTCTTTTGTAGTTTTTTTGGTATTTTGAGGGGGGTCTTCTCAAACAAAAAAATAAAAAACAGAACAAAAACACGATTATCAATGAATGAATAAATGACTGATCGAATGAATGAATTTCGGAAACAAAAAGTCATCATCCATCGTCGTTGTTGGTTTCTTGGTTTGACTTTTGTTGTCTTTAATGTGTTTGATTACAGAGTGTGTAATCTTTTGTTTTATTCAAAATCAAAAAAAAAAATCTTGTGTTACCTTAACGTCTTTTATTTCCTTCCCAGTACCACCAAATAGTGGATTTTTATGAATGAAATTCTTAACATTTGTTTTCTTGTCTGGCATCAAATGTGTCAAGTTTTATTTTGTTATCATTGCTTCTTATCGATTTGTTGTTGCTGGTTTTCTAAGGTTTTTGTAAGAATTAAATGGGTTTGTGGGATCTAATTTGGTTGCTGAGCAGGTTTAGAATCATATTACAAATGATGTACATAAATTAAATATTTACAACTTTTGTATTTAGTTAAATATTTTGCAAATTAAAACTATTAATGAGTAATAAACAAAATTAGAGGAGATGAAGAGTCTTCTGTTGTTATTCTGGCCCATTCAATTTCCATACTCGGATTATTTTCTCTATTAGATCTCACAGATGTCTGATCATGGATTGAGATCAGACGATTGTGGGGGTGTGTTATGCTGTATTGGGGAATTATATAGATTATATCAGCAGTATGCTTTGAATCTTTATCTTGTTGAAACCAAAATTTCATAGATAAGCCAAGTTTTTTTGCCACCTTGGTTTAAATTTATTTTTAAGATGTTTAGATGCCCATACTTGTCCATTGTGGATACAAAAAATACGAGTTGTCCCACTCTAGAAACTTTACTTAGTCTGATTAGCAGAGTTTTTTTTTTTTTTTGTTGTAATTCTCGCCCATTCCATTTGCATATTGCTTCGTAACGTTTCTTTACTCGAAATATTATGTTGACGCAATCTTTTCCCTAATAGATCCCACAGATGCTGGATTGGGTTGAGAACAGATGTTTGTGGACATTGTATATAAGCTAAAGTCTTACAATCTCAGTAGCATGCTTTGGATCTTTTCCTTGTTGAAACCAAAATGTAATAAATAACCCAAGCTTTTTGCAGCTTGATTCTAGTTTTGTTTTTAGATTTTGTTCACTTTTGATTCAATAAATACGAGTTAACCCAGATTTTCAACACATTTCGAAGATGGTATCCGAAGATTTCAGTTAGCGACAAAAATCGGTAAAATTAAAAAGCAAAACTATGAATGAAAAGTGTCAATAAAACTTGTCACCACTGTTTCCATCGGTAGGACTTCGCGACGACTTTATTTTGGTTAACTTACCGAAAATTTTCGTTAATTACCGAAATTATAGACATTTTAATTTTACGGATTTTTGTCGGTAACTCGAAAAATGAGTTACAGAATTCCACTACTGAGATTTATTACTAAATTTTTTTAAAGTTATTTACCACTCTCTATACGGACGAATATGTCCTTCGATAGTTTTTTTTTTCTTTCCATAAGTTAACTATAACTTTCCTTTCATCAACACAAGTTTCTTTGACATTGTCTTCAATTCTTGAAATTTTCCACTTTTTTAAATTAAGTATGCTCACAGAAAGAGCAGCTGTGGAACAGGTGGCCTCCTCCCAAAAAGATATATTTTTTTAGAAACTTTTTGGTATATTTTTTCCATTTTTGTCAGAAAAGATTGTTTTTTGTTTATTTAATAATATGCTTTTTTATCTTTTTTTTAAATCAAATTATCTTTCATTGTTTAGTTTTCAATTTTCTAATTATTTTTATTAATTTTTTATTGATTTTAGCATAAATGTTTTAGTTTTATTGGAACAAGTACCGCTGTGATTTTTATACTGTTGTTAATCTTGAGCCATAACTGGACTAAGATATCAAATCTTCATTATGATTGATTTAAATATTTTTTTATACATAAAAATATTTTTTATAGTTTATTCAAATTTTGAAGTCATTATTATTATTTTATTAATTTTTACTATTAACTTTCAATATTTTTGTTTTATTAAAAATAAAAAATATTTTATTTGACACCCTAAGTGAAAAGTTTGTGATTTGTGTCTGCTCTTTTTTCAAATGTTGTTGTCAAATCTTGGGCCATACTTTTTATAAAATAAAAATATCTGATATGACCATTCATTCTGGTCAACCTGACAAGCGTCATACAACTGCCAATTTAATATTTTATGACCCGCTGAGTGAATGATTGACTTCGGCTGTGTGTGTGCTGCCATGGTGTTAAGTGGTCACAGGGAGCACAACCAAAGTGACATTTGAGAAGAAGAAGGAAGGTGAACGGTGTCTACCAAAAAACACGACAAATATAAACAAATTACAAAAGAGGTGTGTGTTTTTTTGGTTAGAGCAGCGAAATTGGAATTCTGTATATTCATTGATATTCAAAAAATATTCTTTTCTTGAAGATAAATCTCAAAAATGTATTTGTAATAATATGCTCTATCAAAAGGAACATAGCGCCACCTGTACTTGAGATTCACAATTTAATTGGAAACTTTACTGGATTTATGAATTTTTGCAGTAGTTGGCAACACTGGGTGTTGATGATCACTCAGTCACTCATCACAAAAGAATTATATATACAAAAATAGAGTCTAATATTTAGCTTCCAGAAGCCGTATTTTGTGAAGTGGACCATCAAAATGTATTCCTGGGTTTTAAGAAGTCCCTTTAGGTGCAATATCGCCCTTTTCAACATTTGTTGTTTCTATTTATTATTAAAAGATGTGCTTATTTCTTTTTATCCATTTATGGGTGGATATTTTCAATTACTTTATTTCAAGTAGCCAATTTTGAATTTGAAATCCCCAAATGTTTACCCAACAATTATTGAAAACAAACAGAGGTTTTTATGCATATAAGTAATTATTTTATCCCCAGCTAATATCCATGATTGGCAAATAAATTGCATAAAAATCCATTTAAAATCCCCTTCTTAAAACCGCCATTGCAATAATATACATGTAGACGAATTTTGCATATTGAAAAAAATTAATAATAACAATGTCAGTTATTGGAGCCATTAAGTAGACAATCGACATTCAAATCAACCAGCCAGTCAGACAAACTGACACTCAAAATTCAAACAACAAAATAATCTAGCCATAAGAAAAACAATTGTGTGTTTATTTAACAAACTAAAACAAAAACTTCCAAAGAAAACACAAGTTTTATACAAAAGCCAAGGTCCATTGTCAGTCCAAGAAAGGGAGAGAGAAGTGCAAGAAAAAAACAAATTCGAAAACTGCAAAATAAATTATAATTGATACTTTATGATTTATTTATGGTTCAGTGGTGGTGCTGGATGGTGGTAGGTAGATAGTTGTCGTACTTCTGTTAGGGAAATTTTGTTATCAAAAACCAGTTTCCTGTCAAATGATTTGTTACCTTTCATTATAGATTGCAGCTAAGAAAACATAAGTATATAAATTTGTAGTAGTAGGAAACAAGCCAAGTAGCTTTGGGATTAAGCAGAGCAGAGTGACAATCTTAGATAAGTCTTTTTTCTTGCAAAAAGTTATTATGCTAATCCAAATGCAGACAATCGAAAATCGGACATGTTATAGGTTTGTTCCGGATCCAACAAGAATTTAATAGTTTTGCCAAATTATTGGTTTGCCAGTTTTTGTGTATCTAACAAACAGATGGCGCTAGATATTGTAGGTGAATTCACGACATGTAGAGTTAAAACAAGGTAAAGTGTTTGCAAAACAGCTGTTTATGATTATAAATTTAGTTTGGAAAACAGCTGATAGTAGCTATTTTAGTATTATCCAATATACCTGATGATCTGACTTAAACCTCCCGTGAAACTTAATTACTTGACCGTTCGAATGTTGTAAACATGTTGTAAAACATTCTCCTTGTTCAATGTTGGCCTGCTACTCATTTTTATTTATTTAAATAATTTGTTATTTGCTCTTTTATTTGTTCTTCTTTTGTTTTTGTCGGCTTTCAAGATTTTTCTGCTTCATGTAAAGCGCTTTGAAGCTTGTGGCCATTATGACTAAATGTGTAAAATATTGACACCTTTGACTGATTGATGAATGATTAACACCACAATCATTGGAGAACAATCGGATTGGTTGTAGCTTTCACGAAAAATAAAATGCTGATGTATTTCTAATAATGCAAAGTGGAAACAGCGTAACTAAACCTCAGCTATACTCCTAACTTTTAATTTGTGAATTTTAGTTCTATAATTCACATACATCTATGGTTTACAACGACGAAAGGAAATACTCGGATCGTAGCAAAGTGTCTAGCCTGATTAATTTTTGACCTCATTCAGTATAAAAAAGAGAGAAATGCGAAGAAAATATATACATTAGAATGTCTAAGAATACAAGAGAATATAGATAAATCTATCAACACAAAGATAATACCAAATTTCAATATTCTGTTGCAATAAATCCAAATTTAGATTAGGCAATTTTCCTTGAGAAAAGTCAAAAAGTCGTTAAAACAGGTCGACCTTATTATATTTTGCAATTGATGCCTTAAAGATATGACTCACATATAGATGGCGTTAGAAGAAAATCATGCTAGATAATGCTATGTTTACCCCAAATGACTTTTAATTAAACGCATCAACTAAGTTATCATTCCATTGAATAACCGTCAAATAAACTGAATGTCTCCTAAAGGGAGACACGGGGCCTACCGTGGGACCATTTCTCAAGGCCTTGTATTTTCTAAGGTAACCCAATTTTAGATTTTACTACAGCGGAATAGCTTCCTCCAGGCCTTGCAGTTTCTAAGGTAACCCAATTTTAGATTTTACTACAGCGGTGTAGCTTCATATCCTCAACCATAATTCAGATCACTTTAAAATCGGTTTTTTTTTCAAAATTTTTAGATAAGCATTTGGAACAAATTCATACTAAATATATTAAACTCGTAAAAATCCAAATGTTTACATACAATAATTTTTGTGACAAGTAGTATTTTTGCTGTATATTTGAGGACTTAAAAAACAATTCTGTTTTCGCTGTTTTTTCTTTTTGTTTTCAAAAATCTAAATGTCAGACAGACATTTGGACTAGCAAATCATATCAGACATTAAGCAAGTCATGTCTTTGGTGGTAATAAGTAAAAAAGAGTATTATAGAGGATCTCACAAATGCCGTGCTGTTGTGCAGATGATGACGACGATGGATGGTGGCTAAGGTAGTGGCAGAGATGCTGATGTGACGACGGTGACAGCGTATAGTAGTGTGTCAACGTCAGTCACACCCCACTTAGGAGCACAGAAAAAAAACAAACAAAAAAAAACATTGTTGGCGACAACACAGATCACATTATAAACTATTAAAAATAATGAAACTGAACGATATTAATACAACAGCAGCAACAACTACAACAAGAAAACTAACAAATTAAATAATATAACAACACAATGAAAGGCATGAGGTGAGGATCATGTTGTATTGAAGAGGAAGGAGGTAACTTAGTTGTAGACGTAAATTAATATAACGCTTAAAATGTTGTCGTTTTTTAGCAGAGCAACAAATAATGCCGACTGGCAATCGTCCATCCATGAAATTGTGAAAAATCAACAACAACGACAGCATTACTCACTTGACTAAACAACCAGCGGGAAAATGAGCAATGCGTACAACTACAAAAAAATGGACATATTATGAAAGATTATGCGCTTTTTAAGTATGAAAAATTTGCTTAAAAAACAAAAAAAGAAATACATCTAACGAAAACTGCATAGCTTGAGAAATTTAGCCGACGGCGTAAGGTTAAAAATCTGATAATAATCTCTTGGGTTGGTTAATGGACTTACAACTAATTAATTTTGCAAAGACGCTAAAGTATGTATGAAAATGCAATGGATGATTGGGGATAAAATCGAGGAAAATGTTTGAAGAAATGAGGAAAACACAGACTGGCATAAGGTCAGACCAGGTTATGGCCCACCTAATGGTTTGAACTTGGACCTTGCTCAGAGCAAAGCTCAAGCACATTTTCCTAAAAAAGATTTTAAAAATAAATGTCTTCATTTTTCCAATGCGAAAAAAAATCAAGATAATAGAGCTTCAGGTGAATATTTATATTTCAATTTATTTCATATTGTTTCCAATATTTCGAAATTCATTGAACTTCTCTTTGTATTTAATTAGAATAATAAACTTAAAAACTAGCATAATGTGACTACCATCATCAAATGTTATTATTGCACTGACTTAAAAAATATATTTTTCAAAACGATACAAAATATTACCTCATAAACTAAACTATAAACAATATCATAAAAAATCGTATTAAATATAAATTTTAAATTTTGTATTCTTATATTTTGCTACCGTATCAACAACCGTACTTCCTTTAAATTTCCCCCACCGCATCACCAGCCACTAATAGAAGACCTTCAGCTAATTTTTTTGTTTAGCTTAAAAATCTGCTACTAAATAATGTTCTGAAAATTGTCAATTTTTTTATGCCAGACTATGACGAAGAATTGTTATAATAAAAACAAAAAACCAAGAGAAATATTTATACACAAAGTTCCAACAAAACAAGCAAACACAGCGTCCATGTTCCAACAAACAACCAAACACTGGTGTGTCCATGTATTTTTATTTTTATTTATTTTTTTGTTTGTTATTGGGCAACAAATTAGCGTAGATTTTTTAAATATTAGCATATTTTTGTATTTTAGAAGAAAGACAAAAAAAATTAAAATTAAAATATACTGCAGTGAATGTATTGTGGCCATTGCTTTTTCGTCTTTTGTCATATATTTTAATAAACATAAAAAATTTGTTGTCGCCAATAAACTGAAATTATACATTTTCTTGCTCATTAACTCATTCATTAAAGAATTGATTTTTATTGTTGTATTTGACAAAACGAAAAGTTTGGGAAAATTTATATTAATTTCATTTGGATCTCATGTCAATTTAATTATGGCCGTATATATACATATATGATATATATTTTTTTAAAATGCCATGCGTGTTGTTAATGATTATTTGGAAATTGCAACAAGCTAAATTTTTTTAAATAATTTTATTATTCATGGCCATAGTGTTTTACTGAGTTCTAATATACATTAAACTTATGGAAAGAATGGGCAATTATAAACTAAAAAATTAGAACAAATAATTTATTGCATCAGCATTAATTATCTTAGAAAAGGCTCATTATCATAATAATCGCTCTATCATGAGTTATACGACGTTTATTTTTACACATTTTACGGCAAAGAAATCAAGAGATATTTATCAAAATGATAAGAACTAGTGGAAATGCTCTATTTCGATTTATTTTATGTAAAATGTATGGCAATATTGTAACATGCGCAATTTACAATCAATTTGGTTCGATATTGTGATCATAAACCCTAATTCAGTTAAAATGCTAATGTGTGTTTTGAGAGAAATACAAAAATCGCCGCACTATTTACAAAACAGGACATTGAAGTTAAGCCCCCTGCCACAAGGCGAAATTAATTTCAAGAAATTATGCGCTAAAGTAATTATGCACTAGAGTAATTATATCACAGAGCTTTGTATTCCAGCGCGTTAACTAATATTGAATTTGTCCCAATAGTGAGGTAGAAGGGGTGGAATCCAACAAACTGTCACTCAAATGTGGATATTGTCCTTAAAGGAAATGATATTCACCATATTGCTTCAGAATGAGACGCCAGCAAGAATTGACGATGAAGTAGATTGACGATATTAATGAAACCCAGTCTGAAGAATACCTGAAGAAGATATTCACCATGCTGCGTCAGTATGAGACACCAGCAAGAATTAAAGATGAAGTTTATATAATTTTTTGGTCTCATCAACTGGGCGATTGAGAGGAGATTGATTTATGACACCCAGTCCGAAAAGTACCATAAAGAGAAATTTTGAGTACGTTGGAAATCATCGAGCTAACCAGCGAAAAAAGTGGTCAACGTAAAAACAAAAGAAATAGTCAACGTAAAAATGCTCCGAGTATTTATTAGCTGAATTGCGGGAACAAGTTATTCCTGTGTGCTCATTTTGTTATGTTTTTCCTGTGTGCTCTCAGTATCAATTATATTTTGTGTTTTATTCGACCTTTTTTGGTTTATTAATAAGTTGGGAATTAATTGAAGTTATAAAAAGGATAACTAAATTTTAAAATTAAATTTTTCCTTAACCTCTGTCATGGTAGGAAGAACAACGTGAGAAGGCCCGTGAAAAAGAAGTTCGACACCAGGAATAGAAAAATCTGAATGAGCATTGGCGAAATTGAGAGTCATGAATAAAGCTTCCAAAGCAAACTATATGACTTATAAACCAAGGCAGAGAAATGTCAAAACCCTTCATAAATACATACTTTTGTACGGATGTGAAACATGGCTTGTATCCACCAAAGGTTCAAATAAATTACAATCCTTTATTAACCGTTAAGGCCCATTTTACACATATCGCTCATTTACTCAAAGAGTGACACATTTCAAAAAATCCACTTTCAAGAAAAACGCGTTTTAAGTTCGCGATTGGAATTTGACTTCCCAACATAAAAATATTATTACACAAAAACTAAAATAACTACTTGGAGCATATTTTGCAAATAGCTAGCTAGCCACATATCAGTGCTAAATTTCTGTGCAAGACCAAGCATTATTTGATTTGTTTTAGTGCTTCATAAACTCAAAAAACTGTTGTGTTGAATTATGCGAAGCTCGTAGTAAATGAGCTGTAACTCGTTGAGTTTTAGAGATATCAGCATGAAAATTTGACACAAGATAAAGTAGAAGTTGTAGAAAAAATAGAAACTCAGAAATAACTCAGAAATCGCATTTTTTGAGTTATGACACTCTTTGAGTAAATGAGCGATATGGTGAACTGACAATTGGATCTCAAATTCCGAATTACATAGAAGATGCAAAAAAATACTAATCGAAAACGAAATTGCTAGTAAAATATAGAGATGGGTTGTACACATGCCGCGAAAATCCCCAGACAACATAGCTAGACAAGCCTTAGACTGGAACCCCCAAGGGGCATAGAAGGTTAAATAATGATATAAAGTCTGTTAACGAAAATCTTAGCTGGTCTCCAGTCAAGGCAACAGCTAATGATCGGAACAAATTGAAAGAATTTTTTACGGCACTATGTACCATTTAACCGAGTTTATAATAATAATCACAATAATACACTAAATAAATATATTTAAGGTACAACGTGGATTATCGATTACAGAACAGATCCCTCGGAATAGACTAAAATTCAGCATTCTTGAATTTATTACTCCTTGAGAATCATTTTCATAAAAAATGTACATTGATTGCCTACACTTTAGCCATTTAATGGAAAGTATTATCATTTTAGCAGTACGAAAACCGAAGTTCGTCATATTTTAAATATATATCGTTTAAATAAATTCATTGTAGTAACCCATTCCTATTTAAACATAAGCTATTATTCTATTTGATATATTTTCTTTTTAAAATTTTTTGAAAGTTAGCATAACTATTACAGTACAGTGTTGCCTAAACTTTAGTCATTTAATGGAAAATATAATAATTTTAACGGAGTTCGGAAACAAATTTAAATCCATTCAAATAAATTTATTGTAAAACATTTCTATATAAAAATTTAAGTTATATAAAACATTTTAGAAAATATTCCCATAACAACGCGGTATATAAACTAAACAAATTTCAGTAAGGTCCATAGTGGATTATCCATATGTTCTGAGCGTACTAAAATAGCGCCTTATCAATTTAATTACAACTTTAGAAGTGCAGTCTAATGTAATTATTGACTACAAACCCAGTTGATTAAAGAGAATAAGTCTCATTTAATGGAATGTATTATTTTAACGGAGTTCGACTTATTTAAAATGTAAAAAATTATTGTAACCCATTTCTACTTAAATATAAGTTAAAACACGATCTCATATACATATTTTCTTTTTTACAAATTTTGAAAATAAACATTCTTAAAAATTATTCAAATAACGACGCGGTATATAAACTAAACAAATTTCAGTAAGGTCTACCGTGCAATATCGATTAAAGTACAGATTCCTCTGAATAGCCATAAATACCTCTTAGTAAGTTGCTTTAGAATTTCCATCTAATGTCATTATTAAATACAAAGCTAATTGATTAAAGAGAATAATTCTCATAAATAAATTTACAATCGAATTGTTAACGTAGCAACAATTGTAAGGTGCTTTAGAATTTCCATCTTATGTCATTATTAAGTATAAAGCTAATTGATTAAAGAGAATAATTCTCATAAATAAATTTACAATCGATTTTCTAACGTAGCAATAATAGTTATTTATTTTCTACTAATCACAAAGATATTGGTAATTTATATTTTATATTTGAAGCCTGATCTGCTATATTTTGAACTTCATTAGGATTTTTAATTCGAGCCGAATTAGGACACCCTTGTGCATTAATTGGTCATGAGCAAATAATATAATGTTATATCTAATAAATGCCTAACTCCAACACAATTTGAAAATTAACTACTATCAACTTTTGCTCTGTTCCAAATCCGGTAATAGTCTTATTTTTTTGAAATTTTCACAATTTTATAAATTTTTTAAAAAATTCAAGAATTGTAGATTCTTGCAGGTTATGGAACAAAGCATTTATATTCCTTTTTTGAAAAATATTTGAAAATTTTCACTTTCCAACCTTACAAATTTTGTGCAATAACAAACGTTTAGTAGTAATTTGATCGCATTGAGTTTGGTGTCGTTGTCAAAATATTACAAATTAATCATGGCACAATTACCAAGGTAGTGTTATCGTAAAATGTTGAATATGTTATGTCAAAATTTTCTTTATGTTGTTGGAAAAATAAATTTTTTATAAAGGCATTTGAGTTTTCATATTCGTACAGCTGGTTTGATACCACTACCTTGGTAATTGTGCCATGCAAGGAATATAACATCACATTTTCTAGGTTATTATTAATTAATATACATTTTTTTTATTAAATTATAGTTGTAAAAACTTTTTTTCAAATCACTATCAAATACCGTCTTTTGAACTCAAACAAAGTTTTTTTCATTCACCAAAAATTCACAGTTTGTTTTTCATTCATAACTCTAGCCACGGCTGCTGACTGAGCTAGCAGCACCACTAGTAAATTTAAATCAAATTGTTCCTTTTATTATTGGTTTTGCATGTAGGAAATTTTTTGTTTATTTTGTCTTATAACACCCACCTGGATATGAATGGCACGTGCAGAGAAGATAGACACCCAACGAAAAAAAAAGATTTTGAAAAACGAAGAAATTTGTTTGTGGTGAAAGCCAAGGAAATCGTAGGCGTCCGTTTACGATACGCAAGTGGTGGAGGTGGCGGCAATGGTTTTTCTTCCTTGTTCTAGTTGTTGATTGTTATTATTATTGCTGTGATCACGTTTTTTCGTTGTCGAAAAAAAACACTTGTTAGCCACAATATTGAGGGGGCCGATGCAAAATAAAAAATAAAATTATATTTTTGCCAGACACATTTAAAAATAATGTTTTTTATTTATTTTTGTTTTAAATTAGAAAATTAATTTCTTAGCGTTTTTATTTTGATTTCAAATGGCATTTCATACGGCTTTCCGAAAAAAATCGATAATTTCTTTTTCTTGCAATGTTTTTTATTAGACTTTTTTGTTCCATGTACGTCACAGTGTAATTTTTCAGTTTTTTTGTTATTGCTTTGTAGGGATGGGAATAGTGAGCTTTTGCCTTAAAGTTTAGTTAGTCCAAGATTTTCATTTCATTCATAAAATCTGCAAGCACTTTTGTGGCAAATTGTAAGTATGAATGGTTGGTTGATAGATTGGGGCCGGTTCTGAAACTGTGGTGTGGGGAAGGTTGTGGAAAATTTATTGGCTTCCTTTTTTCTGATTTTTGCTTTCAATTTCACTTTATTCCTTTATTTTTGATAATTGCTGTTTTCACTTTCTTTTTTTTTTTGTTTGTTGTATTATTTTATTATCTAATTGGCTTGGCAAATTAGACAGACAATGATATCCATGGTAATTCCAATAAGAATTTCTTTTCTTGTTTGCTTTCAATGCTTTATGTGATTTGCTGTTAAAATTGTTTTTTTGCTTTTTTATTTTTTTTCCACTATTTTATTTTGTAAATTTGTTTACTTTGTTGTTTCTTTTCTTTGTGATCTTTTATTTAAAACATTTATTTTATTTGTTGCTTATTTTTTATTTGCTTTGCTCTTTGTGTATTTGAATCTATATATTTTTCCTTTGCTTTTCTTTTGTGAGAAAATTTTTTGATTCAAAATTTGTTTCTTAGTTGGTTATAACCGATACGTTTGCTTGTTCGAACACAACTGAAGCACGAGATGAGTATTCATTTGGTTTTTATGAATGAAACCGGCCAAAAGATACATATAACACAAACTATACGTTCGTTGTACGTACAATCGAGCAACGGCAACGATAATGATGACCGGACTGGTGCCCCTCTGGTGGCAAAGAAGCATACACAAAATCGATATGCTCACTGAATGGATGGATGGTTGGTTGGATGCACTGACCGTTTTCGGTTTTCTACAACTCTCGCACACACCAAGTGGAGCTGGCCCCTTTTTCGAACATAAAGCCCAATAAATTGCCCCTGCTTTACTCACTCTCACTCTCATTCTCAACATCACACATTTACTCTTTCTCCCATAATGCCTCCCCAGAAAGGGGGGGTTTGTTTTGTTTTATAACAGACACCTGCAAATGTGTGTATCTGTTGGATACCACACTCACACACGTTAAGAGCAGAAAGACCAAACAACAACAAGCGGAGAGGTGTGTGCGCTAAGCCAATGATGGTTGTGGTTGCCTCCCCAATGTGTAGCCATTTTCAGGCTGTTAGGCTGGCGCAAGCGCACAACAACCAATCAACAGTTTGTTTAATACAATACGCTCTTTTTCTCACAGCTCTCAATAACAACATTTACGCTCTTCTCGGTTTCGAACATAATTAACATGCAAATTTCCCCTTTTTCCACAACAAAAGAGCTTTCAATTCTCTCTCATGAAAATTTCCATTTCAAAAGGAGGGGGGAACCTCTACCGTCAACTCACACGCTAAAAATACAACCAACAGGTATTTTCTTATTTTCCGCTTTATTCCCGATAAATATAATTGTAAATATCTTTACGTTTTATTTCCATTATTTTTTTTTTCAAAACCACGTCAATAACTTCGACGTCATTGTCTTCATCATCATCAGCAACATCATGTGAGTGAACCACAGAATCATAAATTTTTTGGGGGCATTTAAACAACTAGCCTACCCCCATTATTACCCGGCATTCCCGCCGCTATACCCAGTATGCATTTTTGTTTATTAAATGAAAAATAAGAAAGGTATAGGAAATTTGTTGTTTGCTTATTTTTAATATTAGACAAAATTCATAATATTGCAAATTTTAGCCATATGATTCATGTCGTAGAGGATTTTGTTTGGTTTTTAGCAATTTTGCCAAACTGATTATTTGTTAATCAGGTGAATATTTTTGAAAACAAATATACTATTAATAATACATAACTAATAATGTAGTATATTGAAACTGGTCTTTCATTGTGTTCTTTAGAACAACCCAAGGCAAACAAATATATGAATATTTTTTAATTTCGAACATTTTAGAAAGATGGGCAGAAGATGTCAATATCGTATATATTAGGATTTCTGACCTACCTGATCTTTGAGAATCCCAGATACAGCGGTAAAAGAGAATACATATCCCTAAGTTGTTGCTTACACTTAGTAATTTTAAAATGTACTTTTATCAAATATCTAGCGATTAGTTCTTACTCTTATTTGAGCTTCGATGAAAGATCAAACGTAAGAAAATTACCTCAGAAATGCCAAAAAGTTTTAACTTCAAACTTTAAAACGGGGTTATTTTGCATATAATTTTAGCTATTATCCATCAAAAAAGTTTTGTATTAAGAATTGCGTTGACGAGGTTTAAGGATTGATGTGCGTGGCATAGAAAATAACAGATACAGCTCGTGATTCATACAACGGGCAGATTGGACCGTAGATCTTTGGAAGATTTTTTCTCAAACACACCAAGCACAGCCTTATCTGCTTGCGGAAGTACCAAGGTTTCGGAACCATACATTAGAACGGGTAGGTATCAGTGTTTTGTAAAACGTTAATTTTGTTTGACGATATTTCGCTTTGTTTTTAAACTGCTTATTTAAGCTAAAGTAGCATCTGTTGACCAATACAATTCTTCTTCTTATTTCACAACTAATGTTGTTTGTTGTGTTTATGGAGGTACGGAGTTAGATGAAGTCTTTTACTACCTCAAAATTGTAGGACACTGCGCATCGACACCATCAACTTGGTCTTCTCGCCGTTTACCGCCAGATCCACTTTAGTAGATTCCCCTTCGACTTTCTGAAAGATATCAGTTACTTATTTAACTAATCGGCCCATGATGTCCATATCATCAGCATAAGCAAGTAACTTGTGGCTATTGGTGTAAATTGTGTCATTTCTTTTAACATCTGCATCTCGTATAACCTTTTCCAGCAGAATTTTGAATTAGTCACACGAAAAGCTGTCTCCTTGTCTGAAACCTCTAAACTCTTCCGAGAGGTTTTTTCCTAGTTTAACTGAGGACCGAGTATCAGTTAATGTAATTTTAGAAAGCCCAATGAGCTTTGCGTGCACACCAAATTCAGACATGGCTTGGAATACCCTTGAACGTAGGGGGCTGTCGTGGCTGCTTTATAATCGACAAAAAGGGGGTATGTGTCGATCTGCATCTCTTGAGTCTTCTTCAGGATTTTCCACAGGGTAAATATCTGGTCAATGGTGGATTTGCCAGATCTAAAGCCGCATTGATATGGCCCAATTATTTTGTTGACCATAGGCTTTAGTCCTTGCACAATATCCCTGACACTATCTTGTGGCAATAGGGAGAAGACTTATGTCCCTATAGTAAGATCATACAGTCTTATCTCCCTTCTTATGGACGGGGCATAGGATGCTCAGGCTCCAATCATCGGGTAGGTATTCTTCCAGCCAGATGGTGCTAACTAGGTGATGAATACACCTTATCAGCGTGTCACGCCCGGTTATGAACAGCTCGGCTAGTAAGCCATCGCCTCCTGCTGCCTTATTATTCTTCAGCCGGTTTATTGCTGTCTTAATCTCATATTGGCTGGGCGGTAAAAGTATACATTCAATACCATCTTCTGGGATTCGATCTATGGTATCTTCGTCGTCTTCGCTACTATTGTATACCAACAGTTTGGAAAAATACTCTTTCCATATCCTGAGCACACTATCTGTATCTGTTGCCTTACCTTGCTTGTCTCTGCAGGAGGATGTGCCTGTACCAAAGCCATCAGTTTGATTTTGCACTCTTTGGTAGAATTTTCGGGCTTCATTCTGACTCCTGTACAACGATTTTTCCCGCTTTTCCATTTCTCTCTTTTTCTGGCGGAAAAGACGCGTCTCATCCCTCCTTTTCTCCCGATACCTCTCTCGTTGCTACTGATTGTAAAGTAGCCCTATACGCCGCAGTTTTTTCTTCGGTTGCAGCACGACACTCCTGATCATACCATGGATTCCTTAGAGGAGGTTTCTGGTATCCAAGAACGAGTATGGATTTTGCGGCTATTTGCATGGAGTGGGCAATATTTGCTATAAATATTATTTAGTGTAAAAAAAAGTCAAACTTAACTAATTTTAAATGGAAGATACTTACACCTGGGAAGTTTTTGCAGATTCTGAAACTACAATGCTCATAGATGAGAAATATCAAGAAACAAAAAAAAATCGCCGGAGGGATTTTCAAATAAATCGCGATTTAAGTTCACATTTTTAGTTGTTCTTTAAGTTTTCACGATTTTGCTTGAAAACCGCGAGTCCTATATAAATGGAACTAAAGAAAATGTTGTAGCTGTGAATATTCTCCACAAGATTGACCTTTACGATATTTTCGTAGGTTTTACCGTTTTTGAGATATAGAAGTTCAAATTGAGACAATGCACTTACTGTATCGCCTCCTTATAAAACAATGTCATTACTGCAATTTCCCAAATTAAACATATATATTATGAAAATGAAACAACCTAGGAAAAAATAAGTCATCCAATCTTGTAGAGAATTTTCACAGCTTCAACATTTTCTTTAGTCCCATTTTGATATGACTTGCGGTTTCCAAGCAAAATCTTGAAGGCTTAAGGTAAAAACCTAAAAAATTTGAATTGAACCTCTATATCTCAAAAATGGGAAAACCTACGAAAAACCTAAAGGTCAGTCTTATAGAGAATTTTCACAGCTATAACATTTTCTTTAGACTCATTTCGATACGACTTGCGCTTTCCAAGCAAAATCGTTAAAACCTAAAAAAACTTAAAATTTTTGATCGCGATTTAATTAAAAATCCCTCCGGCGTTTTTTTTTATTTTTTTTTTATTTTTCTTATCTATGAACATTGCTGTTTCAGAATCTGCGAAATCTTCCCATGTGTAAGCGGTTCTCATCAAAAGTTAGTTAAGGCGCACTGAGCATGATATTGTTTTATAAGGAGGCGATACAGTCAGTGCATTGTCTCAATTTGAACTTCTATATCTCAAAAACGGTAAAACCTACGAAAATATCATAAATGTCAATCTTGTGGAGAATATTAGGCCCATTTACATAGGACTCGCGTTTTCCAAGCAAAATAGTGAAAACCTAAAGAACCCCTAAAATGTGAACTTAAATCGCGATTTATTTGAAAATCCCTCCGGCGATTTTTTTTTGTTTCTCGATATTTTTCATTTATGAGCATAGTAGTTTCAGAATCTGCAAAAACTTCCCAGGTGTAAGCAACTTCCATTTAAATTTGGTTAAGGCACACCGTGGAATATATATTACTAGCAAAATGCCCGCTGCTTCGTATGCGGAAATGGAATATCAAATAAACGATATGTAATATGAAAATGGTGGACACTGAAAATTTTGATGTACTAATACATATTTTAATTGGTATTTAATTTAAGTAGTAATACTCGTTTATATTTAGTTCGAATATAAAAAAAAACATTATCGCAACCCCATACATCAACAGCGACCCACATTTTAAATTTCAGTCCACGTTTTATTAGAACTGTTCTTGTATTTTAAAGATATTATCCACATTTATCCACCGAAGTATCTGTAATTTCGGAGTTTGTGATATCAAAATGTAGAAAACCTTCATTCAAAAAAATTTTACTTATTGCGCACGCTTGGACATGGGGCTGGATTCTTGTTCTATGAAAATTTGAAATGAAAAACGTTCAGAATAAAAATACAATTTTGTTTAAAAAACCTTTGAATTTTTGATTTCAGTACTTTATTTAGAAACAGTACACATTTTAACATCCACGGTATTACATGTAGAAACATTTCATACATTTTAATGGCGGATTTCACTAAACATTCTGATTCAATCTCAACAGTGATCTTCATAACAAAATTCATTTATCGGTTCACTCAATACCAGCTCTTCAATATTTAGTGTTATTTGATTATTCTAGTTCACTTATTGTAACACCACCTCTAACAGTGAATCTGGAAAATATATAAAAAATCTGATTTCCACTTCTATTCCTTAGCCCAATACCAAATTTATTCACTTTCGTACTTTTCGCACACCAATTACACAATTCCAGCTTCACCCAACACCATGTTTAGTACCATTTTGTACTTTTCGTATTTAAAACACCAACTCAATAATTCAGTCCTCAGCGACCTCCATACCTAATTTCAGAAATTGTATGAATTTGTAAAACACCTTATCTAAACACCAACATAGACCCTAATACAAAAATTCAAAATTCCATCTATAACCCTTTATGCAACGTTAAAACGGTACCAAATTTAGTACTTATAATAGGTATAAGTTTCAAAACTTACATCCCTACATTCAAAACTATATCCCAACCGAGATACTCATTTACAGCTAGGGTGTCCAAAAAACCGGTTTTTACAAACAAAACGGTTTTCGGTTAACCGAAATTTTCAATTGCTTCGAAAACCGGTTTTCGGTTTTCAAAAATTTTCAAAACCGGTTAACCGGTTTAAACCGGTTTTGTTAAATAGGTACAAATTGCTCATAATTGATATATGTTTGACTAAAAATTTGCGGCAAGGGGTAAATTAAGTATAACGCCTTCGTTATTATGTAATTATCTCATAATATACTTGTTATTTGACAATAAACCTCGAAGTGAGGACAGAAAAATTAAGACCGAAATTCTGCCCTAAGGATAGTAAAAGCCCTTACAAATATAAAATTGTGTTTACATTTGAGTTTAGATTTTATTAAGTTCGTCTTGCTTTGCCAATCTCAAATTATGGTGAAATTATTGAAAATTCGGCGGCTATTTGAATTATGACTAAGTTGAACCAAACATTCGTTTTAAATTGTAGCTCCTATAGCTCTAGTTCCTAGTTCACTGCATTAGTTCCAAAATGTATGAGTAACTTCATAAAAAAAATAATGTGTGATATAACGTATACGCATATTTTTCATACAAATGGTGTGTACCATTTGAACTGCGTAGTGAACTAAATTGGCACAAATCTACATTTTACACAAAATATTTTTCAAATTTAAAGGTATCTGACATTTAAAACTTTGCCGTACCTTGTGTTAGTTAATTTAGTTTACCTTCAAGAATACAATTGTAATGAAATATTAAAAATATTACTATTTTTTTAAAACCGGTTAACCGACACAAATAACCGGTTTTTCGGTTAACCGAAAATGACGTTTTTGGCGAAAACCGGTTTCGTTTTGTAACTCAAAACCGGGAAACCGGTTTCGGTTTTGGACACCCTATTTACAGCTCTATCTGTTCGCCGGAAAACAATTATAGCAGTATTTAGTACTTTTCGTATAGATAAGTACAAATCTCCAAAACCTCCTTCTTATTTGTCTTCACTCTAAATTTTGGTTCATTTATGTTAGATATATTCACAATCACATCCATATCTCAACCCTACACACTAACAGCGACTATAACACCAAATTTCAGAATTCTACCTCTATTCATATACCAAATTTAGTACCATTTAATACTTTTCGTACGAAAGAACGAATTTCAATAACTATCTCAATCGTCCACTCCAACAATAATATTAATTCTATATTTCAGGATTTGAACTCGATGCGTTAAGCAAATCTAAATGTATCACATTTAGTACTTTTCGTACACATAAGTACGAATTTCCAAAACAACATAAATCCTCCACTCCAACAGTAATCTTAATTCCGAATTTCAGGATTCCACCCTATCCGTTCACCCATATTCAAATTGTTCCAAATTTTGTACCATTTTGTACTTTTCGTACACATAAATACAAATTTCCGAAATCTGTCTCAATCCTCCACGCAACAGTAATCATAATTACAAATTTCACGATTCCAGCTCTATCCACTCACCAAAATCCATTTTGTACCAAATTTAGTACCAATTTGTACCAAATTTAATACTTTTCGTACACATACATAAGTATGAAATTCACAAAACTGTATTAATCTAACACTCCAACAGTAATCTTTATTCTAAATTTCAGTATCCTACCTCTATCCGTTCACCCAAACCCAAATTGTAGCAAATTTAGTACCATACTACTTTTCGTGTGCAATAAGAAATAATTTCCAAAACTACCTCAATCCTATACTCCGTCAGCAAATTTCAAAATTTCATCTCTATCCGTTCAATCAAATCCAAATAGTAACAAATATAGTACATTTCGTACCCATACCCACATTCCACCGCTATTAGTTCACCCAAATACAAATTGTACCAAATTAAGTACTTTCCGTTTCCATGAGAACGAATTTCAAAAACTACCTCAATCTTACACTCTAACGGTAATCTTTATTTCATATTTCAGGATTCCAGCTCTATTAGTTCAACCAAATCCAAATTGTACAAAAATTAGTATCATTTAGTACTTTTCGTATCCATAAGTAAAATTTTCCAAAACCACCACAAATCTACATTCCCACTGTAATCTTCATCTCAAATTTTAGGATTCTACCTCTATCCGTTCGCTCAAATCCAAATTGTACCAAATTTTGTATCATTTAGTACTCTTCGCACCCATGAGAATGAATTTGCAAAACCAACTCAATCTTACACTCCAACAGTAATCTTAACTCCAAATTTCAGGATTCCAGCTCTATCCGTTCACCCAAATCCCATTTGTACCAATTTAGTACCATTTGGTACCTTTCGACCCCATAAGTATGAATTTCCAAAACTACCTCAATCCTACACTCAATCAGTAACCTTAATTCAAAATTTCAGGTTTCCATGTCTATCTAAATCCAAATTGTACCAAATTCGGTACCATTTTTATGAATTTTTTTCGTACACATAAGTATGAATTTCCAAAACTACCTCAATCCTACACTCCATAGGTAATCTTATTTCCAAATTTCAGGATTCCAACTCTATCCGTTCCTCCAAATATAAATTGTACCAAATTTAGTACATTTAGTACTTTCCGTTCCCATAAGTATGAATTTCCAGAACTACCTCAATCCTACACTCCATCAGTAACCTTAATTCGAAATTTCAAGATTCCAACTCTATCCGTTCAACTAAATTTAAATTGTACCAAATTTAGTACCATTTAGTACTTTCCGTACCCATAAGTATAAATTTCCAAGACTAACTCAATCCTACACTCCAAAAGTAATTAAATTCCAAATTTCAGGATTCCAGCTCTATCCGTTCACCCAAATCCAATTTGTACCAAATTTAGTACTTTTCGTACACATAAGTACGAATTTCCAAAAATAACCCTCATATCTCAATCCTACTCTTCAACAGTAGTCTTAATTCCAAAATTCAAGTTTTCATCTTTATCCGTTCACCCAAATCCATATTGTACTAAATTTAGTACACTTTAGTACTTTTCGTACACATGAGTACGAATTTCCTTTCATAAACACCACTTCCCAACCTTTATTTCCATACCAAATTTTAAGATTCTAGCTATAGCCGTTCAAAATATACAACTGGTACTAAATTTTTTAACTTTTAGTACTTTTCGTACACTTATAGGTCGAAATTCCAAAAACCCTTTGGCACATCTTTCTAGCTCTCCACCAGTGACCCTCATTCCAAATTTCAGAATTCTAGCTCTTCCCGTTTGCCTTATACAAAGGGTACCATATTTAGTACCTTTTAGTACTTTTCGTACCCTTCCAGTTCGAATTTCCAAAAACCGAGCCTTATCTCATGCCTACATACCAACAGCAACCTACACTCCAAATTTCAAGCTTCTAGCTTCAGCCGTTTCGTCTGGGCGATGATCTGTCAGTCACTCACTCACTTATCACTAAGCTCTTTTATATATATAGATGAATACATAGGTATATTTTTTGATTTCGTACGATTTACAGAGTTTGGGCATAACACACTCCAAATCACCAGAATAAAACACCTAATGTTGTTAATTGTTAATGTCAGCTTAATTATCTTGTGGGGATTTTAGGTCTATGATGTTCCGTATCAAACACAGAAATATATACATATTTTTCTAGCTTTTTTTTCAGATCATTTTCCGATACTACAATGAAAAATACGCATTTATTTTTTTTAGGCAATAATTTTTTCTCGAATTGTTGAGATATTAACGCCGAATTTTCTTTCAGTCGGTCATGCAAGCTTTTCTATCATGTTGGATTTTTGCGAAAATAGTCGTTGTTTTAAAACAGAACTCGTCACAAACGCCTTTTTTACGGGAAAACACAATCTTGGAAATTATGGTTTTTGAATTGTATGTATGTATGTTGAGGGTATGAAAGATACCAAGCGCAAGACTTTAACATGACAAAGCCCTCTTTCATCTCAAGTGGACACTGACCTCCCAGTGGTGTCACCTGGGGAGCTTCCTTTAACACCCGTTAGTAACCCTCCCATAGAAGAAAAGCATCCTACTATGAAAAAACAAAGAAAAAGAAAAACAATCCCCTCAAAAGTTGACGACCCCGCAAACGTTTTAAGGGACATGATCTGCGAATCGGCACATGGAATGTTCGCACTCTCTATAGAGAAGGTTCAGTTTACGCATTGGCAGTTGTACTTGAAAAGTATAAGGCCGATATTACTGCCATACAGGAAATACGATGGTTTAGTCCAAACTAGTTCTGTAAGGGTTACAGTTGATTTGACTGTGAGGGGTCTAAAAGAGGAACTAGTTACTGTAACCCTAAGAATCGACGAGTTACTGATGCCGAACTAGTACATCTTGCAAGCGGGAATTGTGACAATTGGAATTTTCATTGGTAGCGGGTAGAGAGAAGAAGATGGCAAATTGTATATTTCCTTCGTATTCCTTTTTTATACCAGAACAATCTGAATAATAGGTACAAATATGTTCAGTCCATCAGCATCATCCAATAGATGATGCATTTATATGTAAGTTATTAAGAAAATGCAAATGTGAATTATTTGTAAAAATTGTCGTTTACGATAAGAATGGTGGATTTAATTTAAGAGTCAATAATCGCAACTGACGTCTCGTCGTTTACTTGGGGATAAAAAGGTGTCAATTGGTTCAATTCGCATTACTTAGTGGTCATTTGTGTACTATTACCGCTTAGAACTAGTTCTGGACTACTTAAATTACAGCAATTACAATTTTCATTGCAATCGGGTCTATAATCACCGCTTGCAATTAAAATTCCAATTGATGTGATTTAAGTAGTCCAGAACTAGTTCTATGCGGTACTAGTACACAATTGACCACTAAGTAATGCGAAGGGAAGCAATTGACACCTTTTTATCCCCAAGGAAACGACGAGACGTCAGTTGCGATTATTTACTCTTATCATCTTAAACGACGATTTGTATAAATAATTCACATTTGCATTTTCTTAATAACTTACGTATAAATGCAGCATCCAATAACAGAAGCTAGTGCTGATGGACTGAACATATTCGTACCTATTCACATTGTTCTGGTATAAAAAAGAAATACGGAGGAAATATACAATTTGCCATCTTCTTCTCTCCTCTACCCACTACCAATGAAAATTCCAATTGTCACAATTAGTCCAGAAATAATTCTGGAACTAGTACCAAATCGTCACAAAGTAATACGAAGGGAACCAATTGACACCTTTTTATCCCCAAGTAAACGACGAGGCGTCAGTTGCGACTATTTACTCTTACATAAAATCCACCACTTTTTGAACAACATACTGGTATATGACTGTAAACTTGGAACTAGTACAATACTATCTACAGGTAATTCATAAAAAGTTAATTGGTTACCTCCTACGACATTCCCATGTCAAAGTTTACAGTTGATTGCACTGTGAGGGGTCTAAATTGGAACTAGTTGCGGTAGCCCTAAGAATCGACGAGTTACCGATGCCGAACTAGTTCATCTTGCAAGCGGGCAGTAGCAACGCGTAGCGCACGAGAGAAAAAGAGAGAGGAGAAACATCTTTTTCGCTGGAAAAAGAAAGAAATGGAAAAGCGGGAGTGTGAAAAAATCGAGATGTACAGGAGCCAGAATGAAGTACGAAAATTCTTCCAAAGAGTGAATCATAAAACTGATGGATTTGGTACAGGCACATCCTCCTGTAGATACCAGCAAGGTAATTTGGTAACCGATACAGATAGATGCTCAGGATATGGAAAGAACATTTTTCCAAACTGTTGGTATCCAATACTAGCGAAGACGACGAAGATACCACAGGTTCAGCTCATTCGGCTTTTTAAAATGACATTAACAGATACTCGGTAATCAGTTAAACTAGGAACCTCTCGGAAGAAATTAGTACCAAAAGAGGTTTCAGATATGGAGTCAGCCTTTCGTGTGATTTATTCAACATTCTGCTGGAAAAGGTTATACGAGATGCAGATGTTAAAAGAAATGTCACAATTTAAACCAAACGCCACATGTTACGTGCTTATACTGATGATATTGACATGATGGGCCGATCAGTAAACTAAGTAACTGATATCTTTCAGAAAGTCGAAGGAGAATCTTCTAAAGAGGGTCTGGCGATAAACGGCGAGAAGACCCAGTAGAGCTCGGATCAACAGTGGAAGTTGGTTGCTACAATTTTGAGGTAGTAAAAGTTCTCGTCTACCTCGACACCTCCATAAACACAACAAGCAACATCAGTTGTGAAATAAGAAGAAGAATTGTATTGACCAACAGATGCTACTTTTTCTTAAAGTAAGCAATTTTAAAACAAAGCCACATCTCGTCAAACAAAAACAACGCTTTACTAAACACTGATACTACCTGTGCTAATGTATGGTTCCGAAGCCTGGGTACTTGGGCAAGCAGATAAGGCATTGCTTGATGTGTTTGAGAAAAAAATCTTCGTAAGATCTACGGGCTAATCTGCCCGTCCTATGAACCATGACAACGACATCTGTATAGTTTAACGTATCGAGATACAAGGATTGCGTTGTCTAGGCCATGTCATAAGGATGAGCGATGATAACCCGTTAAAAAGGCGTATAAATAGGGGCCGCATGGCTGTACACGCATAGCTGGCACACTAAGGCTTCGATGGAATAAACAATTGGAACAAGAGATGAAAAGACGTGGTATTCGAAAAAGCAGAGCAACTAACAGAGAGGAATGGAAATCTTTTTTTAGTTCGGCTTATAGGACAATGTTTTGTAATAGGCCAACTAAGTAATTCAAGTAAAATCTTCGAAATAACTAAAAAAACCAAACTTATGTATACAAAGGCAAAATTGTCTTAAAATCAAAACAAATCAGTTTTGGGAATGGGGATCTGTTTTAAGTTTATAAGGCGAGAATTTTGAATATTAATATATATAATATATTAATTTTCATAATGTAAGATATTATCAAAATTCACCATGCAATCACTAAACTTCTTACATCGCATTTCTTCCGATAAAAATGAGGAACAGTCCGACTAAAAAGTACATAAATAATCGATACCTCTCCAGTAGGCACAACAAATATTCTATTGTGAAAGTGTCTTTGATGTTGGCGTGTTTGGCACGTGGCAATTTCACACTTGTTGATGTGATATGGTGGCACTCTAATACAATCGACAGGGGAGTCTTCATTGGATATGTTCGTTTTTTCGGTATACACATTGAAGTACAGTGTAAACCACCACCATTAATAGAAAAAATATTGAAGGCACGCTATTCATCGACATATCATCACGCCGATGAGAGATACCTCAACACTGACCCACACAATTTGATTTAATAATAACAACATGACAGACGAACTATGGGAATTTATTTATTTACAACAGGCACATAGGAAGTAGAGCAATGAATGTACTGATTAAAGTATGGTGTTAATGGTAGTATTGACCTTTTTCGGAATACTAATATGATACACACTCTAGGGTATCTGCAATTGCATATTATTATTTTTTTTCTAAATGTTAAATAATTATTATAAAAGGAAAACTGAGAAATTGTGAGAATTTCAATCAAATTCAACGTACAAAACACTAAATTGTCATACCTTTAATCTAAAATAATTTTTCTAAAAATAAACAATATTTTGCATTCGCTTCAGAATATGTTGATGATTGATGGCGCAAGTATTTCTTATTTTATACTTAATATTAGAATATTGTTCAAGTGTTATTCATTAATCAGACAGAATTTATCAAAACACTATTCATATCATATACATACACATAACACGCGACACTAAACAACACTTCCTTTACAGCCGGCCAGCCAGCCACACTTCACATCCCACATTCACACTTCCCACATTTGTGTTTCTTTTTTTTCGGCAAATGAAAATAGTATTTTGACGTTAAAAATAGTCTATGATTTTTGTTTTGGTATTTTGTTATTCAGCCAAAGAAAAATTATTAGCCGGTTAGTTGTGATAGCATCGATTCCTCATTTCTCCCTTCGAACCGGCCGGTCGGAGGCGTGCATGCCTCCTGTCTGACTTTCTTCTCTATAGATTTTTTGTTTTTGTTTTTATGGGTCAATAGGGGCTGATGATTGCGCGCCTATTTAAAAATAACTATGAAACAGTCATGTTTTAAATACAAAAATTGCTATTGTTGTAGTATATTATGCTTTCAGTTTTTCTGTTTATATTAATGCAAAAATTTGTTGTTTACATTGTTTAGTTGGCTGTTGTTTAGTTTATTTTTGCGCTCTTTCATACACATGATCGATATATTAATTTTGTTTTTTCGCATATGAATCTTGAACTTACGTAAAAATTTTGCAAAAAGAAAAATAATGAAAGGAAATACATATTAGTGGCGATGTGAAATATACGTGGGGTTTATAGGCAAGTTTTCAACATTAATGGAACTCATTTCTCTCATAGCATAAACGTAATACGAGATATACATACACACAGAAAAAAGGCCTCTCTAACATATGTCCCAAACATATTTTGTAGCAAACATATATTTGTTTGCAAGCAGTCCCAAACTTACCATATGTTTGGGTCATTCAAACAAATATATGTTTAGGTGCAAACAAATTATATGTTTGGGCGCAAACAAATTATATATTTGGGTGCAAACAAATACAAACCCAAAAGCCGCAAAAAAAAAAACAAACACATGGAACAGTGGGCGCTTACTGAGAGCAAGCGAGCGTAAATTTCAATGTAAAACACATTGAAATGTATGCACACTTGCTCTCAATAAGCGCTCACTGGATATCTGTAACATATGCGCACATTTATAAATGGTGGTGGTTTATTGAAAGCAACAACAGACACATAGGTACATAAAAAATTCCAAAGAAATAACAGAAATAAACATAACAGCCTTTAATATAAGAAACACTGAATGAAATAATTTATAAAAAGTTACACTTATAAAAAGAAATAAATATATAGAAACATCGATGAACGTTTCTCCTTAGTTGTGAAATAAAACACATTTTCCTCAAAATTGAAATCGTCAGTGGGAAATCGGCATCTGGAATTAAATGATTATATTATGTAATAAATAGGTACATACATATTTCAAACATACATATGTATGTATGTATGTATATGAAAAATGTATTGATGTAATTACCAATATAAATGCGATTTATTCCTTGTCCAATAAAATATTTCCATTCACCATTTTTGATTCAATTAAGAAAGGTTCAATCATAAAGTGTATTGAGCATTTAATTTACTAACAAGCACCATATTTGCCAATTCTGTCAAAGCGATTTTAATGATTATTTTACACCTTGGTCCATGGGTTGTAAAAGAGAAGTGACATTGGTTGGCAAAAATTCAAGCTGAATTGACTTGAAACCGCCTACATGGGAGTCGTTATTTAGTTGTCCAACCCCATCTTCAAACATGTTGTGCGTATGTTTGGTATTTTGTTGTTGTTTGAGTTTGAAGAATATACATATTTTTCTTCTTCCTGTGGTTCGACGTTATAACAGATAGTAAAATTAAAATTTTCCACAAAAACCCGACGTTACAACTGATATGACGTTATAAGCGATATTTATTTGTGTGGGATATAAAGGACAGAAATTCGGGACTTTTCGATTTCGTCGTTATAAGGGATATGACTTTATAAACGACGACGTTATAAGTGGTTTCGACTGTATATGTATATTCGGACCACCGTAGTACAGTAGCAAATATTCTCACCCTAAACAAAGAAAGAGGTGAGTTTGAGTCTCAAAAAAATAACATTAATTTAATAAATTTGAGCATTTGACCCATGTACAATTTATCTGTAATTTATGTTCGCATATCGGACTAGTACAATAGCTTGCACCAGTACAATAATTGGCCGCTAGGTGAACATGTTTCAAACAAATTCGAGAAGAGTTGTTAAACTATACTTTTCCCAAAGGAGTGGGCCGATATAGTCCATATTCGATATGATATGATATACGCATGGATGTAATATTTCCATATCCCTAGTTTGGAACAATTCGGTTAGTCCCTTCTGGAACGAATAATCTTAGCGAAAAATTTTGAACTAAACTAAGTTTGGACAAAATTTACGAGAGCTAAAATTTGAACTAAATAGGTTGAATCTTCGAGAGTTATCGTGCGTACCAGCCAGCCAGATAGACGGACGGACATGGGTAAATCGACTTCAAAATTGTCTGAAATGAGTTTCGTCCAAACATACTTGAGATCTAAAATCATTATTTCGATAATCTCGTTGGCCTACATGTTGATGGTATAAACAAATATTAAATGAATTTTAGAAATAGTTTTCGGTATTATTTCGAGGTACTATTACATTACTTTTTACCAAAGGTATCACAAAAACTTCAAGACCCCGTACAGCATTGTAATTTCTAACAATTTAAAAACCTGAGAATCCTTCATTCATGATTTGAAAACGTTTCTTTTATGATTGCTGCATTTTGTAACATGGAATGTAAATGTAGTTCTATGCAAGAAAATAAATAAAAACACTTATATATTAGGCAGTAGTTCAGTTATCTAACGCAGGGATGCACAAAGAGAATCTGACACAGTTTCTCTTAAATATTTCAAACTGCATTGTTGTTGTCTTTTCTTAACTTTTTTATGTTTTAAAACTTTAATTGTATTCTAAAATAGTAAAAGTTGTAATTGTTTAAAAATATTTATAAAACAATGTGTATATTTTTGATTGTACTTGTGTCAATTATGGCTGATATTAAGAGTAATCGACGCTAGAGTACTGTTTTGTTCACCATTGCTAACGGCTATATTCATGTTGGTTTTCAAGTTTATTTTCGTAGATTGCCGAAATAAAATATAGATCGAAAATTGAATTTTGATATTTTTCCCAAAAAGTTCAACTCCTAAGAACTATCCGCTCGTTATCCAAAATTGCTGCCCAAAATTCTTACCTCGTGTAAAAATTTGTCAGCATGTATTAAACTATAACTGCGAACTCTAGGCTATGGTTACTATACACACAATTAAAACTGTGGAATTTCTGTATATACTAGGATGCAACTCTGTTATCTGAGCACGTACATCGATATAATTGGCATCTATGGAAAGGTCGAGAGATCGTCTTTCAAAATTACTCACGTGGGCGGAATGTGTCTACCAGGAACAAAGATTAAGATATATATTAAAATGTTTTCAAATTTTCACACAAAAGTTTCGGTCCATTTTACCCGCAACAACTATCTGGTCATCATGTAAAATTGCAAGCTTCTTTTCTGTCATAAGCTCACATCTTATTTAATTTGTTCGCGCTGATCGGAGTATGATTGCGACCTACAGAGCAGATACAAATTCGGATAAAAAAATTGTTTTTGGCCCATTTCACTCCCTAAATATTTCACGATCATCACCAATAACAATAGCGATCTATTCTGATGTGAAACCGACACTTAAAGAGTTCAGTTTTTCGATAAAAAAGGCATCATTTCAAAAAGCTGAAAAGACAATTGATAGTACCCTTCGCCGGGATGAAATCATGATATTGGTAGCAATCAGTAAAATTTTGCAACACTGTCAGTTCGTTTTGAAAAACATTACACTCTGTTACAGAAAGTAATGATGAAGTTTAAGCCATTGGGGTAATACTCTAGACTTAAAAGCAATCAAATGAGATTGAAACTTCAACCAAAACAAAACAAAAATTTTAAATCTTAAAAAAACTTAAACTTTAATTTTTTTAATTTTTTTTTCTGATACATTTGAAATATACATTGTATTTTAAAAAATCAATTGAATTTTAAAAACGGACATAACTCACATTCGACCTATTGTCCGCAAGCCAAGGCGGACATAACTCCCAAAATCGTTATGGGAGTTATGTCACGGCACCTTCTATATAATTGTACCTTTATAAATCATATATAAATTTATTATACATATTTCTCTTGATAATGGCCCAAATATTCCATAAACCCCGGCCAAGGGGGGATTATAGTTTTCTGCTGTGGACAGACCCAATCAATTAGTAGAAAAATTAGGCCCACTATTTATCATATATCACAAACGCCTAAAAATGCCTTTTGTGAAAGATTGAGCAAAAAATAAATATGTAGATAGCAAAAATAATTAGTATGCGGTTAAAATCAAACTCGGATAAAAGTTGTTTACAAATATGTTTGTTTTGAGGTTTTTTGGGAAAATCGAAAAGTGAGTGTGATTCTCATTTATATAAGAATACTAGAGACTTAAAGAATTCGGTTTTTCGCAAAAAAGGATTAAGTTCAAAAAAGCTAAAAAGCAAATTGAAAATCATGATATTGGTAGCGATCAGCAAAATTTTGCAATACTGTCAGTTTGTTTTGAAAACATTACTCTATGTAATAGAGAGTAATGATGAAGTTAAGTCATTTGGGATACTACTACAGACTTAAAACAATCAAACTCGGATAGAATTTTAATTTAATTACAAAAGTTTTAACAGTACATATCTCAAATTTGAGCAGGTACCTATACCTTTGTCTTTATACATACATACATACATTTTTTCCACAAATTTATTTTCGGGTGCCACCTTGGTACAATGGTATACACACTAGGGCTATGACTTTTCAACGTTTTTTCTCAAAAATGATTTCCTGTAGCACGGATGAATGAACTTTTGCCTATTAATCACTAAATAAAATTCATTCCATTTTATTATAAAAAGGTTCCTCACAAAGCACTTTGAAAAAATTGTTTTTGAAAAAATTCTATGAAATGAAAAAAAAAATTCTCACAAAATTATTTCCGGTTGCACGAATGAATGGCCTTTTGCCTATTAATGACTAAAATAACTTTTATTCCATTTAAATATTAAAAAAGTCCCGCATAAACGACTTTAAATTTTTATGATATATGAAATAAAGTTATATATAATATAAAATGATATATTTTTTATAATACAATGATAAAATTAGTGAGAAACAAACAGTTATGTCATTTTGTTTATGTCGTGTGCCCGTATAACTTGTTTTCAGTTATATATCTGCTTCCAATGACTTCATAAAATTGTCAAGAGTTGTGAAAAATAAAAACTTTAAAAGCTTTCTGTGCGGAAGCTTTTTTTATCGAATCACTTTATAATTAATGTTTTATGTAATCTAAAGTAAAAACTCATCAAAATATCACACAGGGATACGAGGTTGCAAAAAAGTCATAACCCTAATGCACACTAGGGTTATGGACTTTCTACGTTTTTTCTCAACAATGATTTCCAACGGATGAATGAACTTTTGCATTTTAATCACTAAGATATCGTTTATTCCCTTGAAATGTAAAAAATTCACGCAAAAATCGATTTTAAAAACATATTTTGTTGAAATAATGTATGGGATGAAAATTTTTTTTCTCAAAAATTATTTCCTATTGCACGAATGAATAAACCTAAGCCTACTAATAACTAAAATAACTTTTATTTCATTTAAATATTGAAAAAGGTCATGCACAAACCACTTTGAAAAATTTTTGATTTTTTTCTTTTGTTAAAAAATAATATTTAGAAAAAAGTGTTTACGACATTTGTACGATTCTCTGAATTAAAGAAAATTATTGAAAAATAAATGTTATGTAAGTTTGGTTATCTCATGTGGGTCTTAAGTTTATTTTCAATTATATATCTGCTGACAGTGACGTCAAAAATTGTCCCTAATTCTGATATATCGGAATTTTAAAATCATTTTGGGCGTGGGGTTTTCTCTCTGAATCACCGTATATGTAAGTTTTTAAGTAATCTTATGTAGAAACTCATTACGCTATGATACAGGGATATGAGGTTGTAAAAAGTCATAACCCTAATGCACACCCGTAAGTAAAGTTTGCGACATTTCCTGAGTATTTCAGTCATGTAAAACTTCTCTATAAGTGGTGTCTTAAAGACATGCCGGCCGTTCGGACTGGATGATAAACAGTAGGTCCTATATTATTTAGATAATATGAATCGGTGTGCACTCATTGATATGAGGGAAGTCTCCCTTGACCCTTCTGGGATGTTTGTGAAACAATTATATTATTATTATATTTTCGGGTTATTCGGGCACACTTTTTTCATTAACAAAATATAAATATAAATTTGATTATTTTTCGGCCCTCTGTCAGCAATTCGAAATTTAAAGAAAAATCATAAAAAGAAGATTTCATAGAGATAAAAAAATCTAGCAAAGCATGACGAACACACTCTCTTAATGACGTCAACAATGTGCAACATCGATTGTGGCAGCCAAACCAGAGTAGCATCATCATTAATAAATACAAAATAATTTGTTTTGAGATAAACAGACCCTTGATTATGGCCAAAGTCAAATGTGTGTTTAGGTGAATGTCGACAATGTTTGCTCACAATAAAACGACTAAAAACAACACACAGTTGTCCATTTTATTTCATAAATATTTCATTTGTACGAAAGAAGAACAAAATTTGCAAGTGCGCCCTATTAAATTTCTAAATACACAGTCATAAAAATACATAATATAAATAGAGAGAGAGAGAGAGTGCGACCAAGGTGAAGGTAGGTGAGTAAGAGACCATGTTTTTCGATGCCAAAATACCATCCATTCCCTCCCTCTTTCACCGAGCACCCTCTAATTTCACTCACCTGTGGCAGTATAACAAACCACCTGAACATATGCTTGCTAAAATTATATATACATACATACACTTAACAATCGCACGTACTTCTTCCTCAGCCTCTAAAAATTTCACAGGTGATTCATGTCGGTGTTTATATTGTAAATACACTGAAAGAAATCTTACAATATTAAACTACCACTTCAGAAGACATTGAAACAATGAGGTCGGATATTAAAATTTTCTCTGTGTAGCTACGAAAGACATTAAACAATTTCTATACTACACCTGATCATTATTTATCATTTCAACCCAAACCCTCCTGGTCCATATAGTTTCATTCCACCACCACCACCACCACCAGACCAGGCCACCTGTAGCTTTTATAAAAATAGAGCAAATAATACAAATTCAATTCAAATTTGTTTTGCCAACAATTGAGAGTGATGATCATCAATTCATTACGCTAAAAATTGTTAAAAATAGATTCGCGTGATGTGCCGAATTTATTTAGAAAAACACAAAATATGGTGGGCACACGGAAAATGCCTATTTTTGGGAAATTCTTAAGGTTTTTCGTTTGCCATTTTATCCCAGATGATGATAATGATGATGCATTAAAGACGTAAACGACTTTCTAGTGAAAGCAACAACAAATGCGACTATTGTTGTGTTTACGTTCCTGATGGTGGGTAAAGAAATTAAATTTTTGGGATAAACAAATGTTTTATGACGTCTAAAAATGATGATTTTCTTGGGAGAAATATTCGAATCGGAAAATAACAATGACGTTAGTTAGACTGATTTAAAATAATTTGTAAATAAAGGAGGTACAGTTAGTAATTTTTTAGGTATTTTCGAAGTTTTTGCAAAATGAATTTGTTTCTGCTCGGTGTTAGTAGAACGCTCATTGATGTAAAGTTCGATTTCCTTGCCGAAGCCCCAATTTTAGACATCACCGATTACTATTTTATGTATGGAATTCGATAGGAAATTTTTGCATACTTCTACTTTATGCTGAGTCAAATTTTCATGCTCTTAAACTCAACGAGTTACAGCTAATATACTACGGATTTGGCATAATTCAAAAAATGTTTTTGACTTTATAAAGAACTGGAGCACTTCAAATGCTTGATCTTGTATAGAAATTTAGCTTGATACACAGAAAAAACAACTTCATTCAATTTATGAATAGGAAATTTTTGGCCAAAACCCTATTTTTGAAGTTGCGAAATTTAATTTTTTTTTGCACTGAATAATAAAAAACACATCAGTCATCTGAAAATAATTAGTTTTTGTAAATAATGTTAGTATTCGTTGATTGGTGCAGTACCAAAGTTGACACTTTCTTATGTAAAAACAAAACAGACTTTGTGCTGTAAAATATACAATTTTTGATGTATTGCGTCGCTGCATAAATATACAGAAGTGAGACCAAAGTTATTATAAATCGGGAAGCTGTTAATGAGTACATTTATAATATTTACAAAAAGAACGATGAAATTTGTAAAATTACCGTAATAAAATCAATGTTTTTATATAAATTAAAAATAATATTTTACAAATATTTTTTAAATATATTTAAACTTTTAAAAAAATGTCCAAATATGTCCACCTCCAAATCGAATTTGGAAGATAGCAGGGGGTCTGTACTAATAACTTCAGAAGTCAAATCGTGCTCAAATTTGCCACAGTTAAAATAAAGTGGATTTTTCTATTTTAAGATGGGAGAATTTTTTGTAAATACCTGTTGTGACTGTACGTAGTATCCAATTTAAATAGAACGGTAATGCCCACATCTATCAACCGATTTTGCTTAAAATTCATATTTTAGGGTTTCAGAGTGTAGAAAACAAGTATGTATAATTTTTTTGAAAATAGGTCAATTTTTTGTCATAGCCCCCACATAAAAGTACCGTCCGATTTTAGATATTTTGTGGATTTTAGCGACACTTTACGACCGATTCGGCTGAAATTTGTTATTTTGACTTCTTGGAAGATATGAATCCTTCGCACCAAAAATTATTAACATAGGTCAATATTTTGGTTTAGTCCCCACACAACGGGACCACCCTGTTCAACAAATTTTGGCAGTTTTTGGTCATTTTGGTCGATAAAACGTAAGAATTGCTGTTTGTACACATTTATTATAAATAATAATTAATTTCAATACAAAATGGACGTTGAAATAGTTTTGACCAGAAAATTTGGATTTGGGACCATTGTGCATTGTTCAGATTTTTACATTGTATGAACCTAATCCATAAAGCAATAAATACTGGTTTCTTTTTTGAATGAAACATAAACATGGAATATATGTCTTTTTTTTTCTTGCAAAATATGAACCATTCATTCATTTCAAAATAATCTTCTTTAAAGCAAGAAAAAGTTACTTATATTCAAAACTCTGTTTATATTTTTTATAAATTTATTTCTTCTATAAAAATATTGTTTTTATTTTATTCTGAAATTAGTTTTTTTATTTTGAAATTAGTTTTTTTATTTAATTTTGTAATTATTGTTCTCTTAACGTTTCTCTTCTAATTGATATTTCCTAATGAATTATTTATCTTGTAAATCAGTACAATGTAAACTTTATGTACACACATTTTGAGTCCATCCGCACTAGCTTGAGTTATTAGATGTTGCATTTATATTAAAGAAATTCAAAAAATTGTACATATGTATATGCGAAATAATGCTATTGCTATAGTGAGTGTTTTCCGACAACAAACGAAATCTATAAATGTTTGTTTTTTTTTAGTGTGGTAGTGGTCGTTGTTTAGGCTGCCCAGGTAACAATTTTTTCCGAGGGCTCTGATTTCCGATTTTTTTCCGAAATTTTCTGAATATTTTTTTAAATATTTGTCGACTTCTCTAATATTTTTCTAGAAATTGTACCGATCTTCTAAAACTTTTTTTAAGAATCTCTGCACATTCTCTGAAGAACTTTAAGAATCTCGTTCCGAATTCGTTCCGATTTCTAATCGATTTTCTATGGGATTTTTTGTTCGATTGTTGTCGAAAAACAAATTGATTTTTTTATAAAATTCGCATATACAGTTTTTGAATTGTTTTAATATAAATGCAACATATAATAATTCAGGCTAGTGTTGATAGCTTCAACATATTCGTGCACATTCTTCTACTATTAATCACAAAATGATAACAAAAGGGAAATCGTTAGGACGTTTGAAATTAGAATCATCCATAAATAGCGCATTAAAAGAAAATTGTCTCTGAGTGGGGGATATTTGTTCTGTGTTGTGTGTCAGTATCAAAGGCGTCAGCGCCCAAGAATTTCTTTCGATTTTTTTTTCAGAAAATCTAAAGTTTTCTTCGAATTTTCCAGAATTTCTTCCCGAATTCGAACCGATTTTCTTCAAAAAATCTAAATTTTCCACCGAATTTTCCAGAATTTTTTTCCGAATACGGACCGATTTCCTTGAAATTAGAAAATTCTTTCCAAATCCGGTGGACAGTGCCATACAACTTTTATACTTGTGCAGAGATTCTGACCGAATTCGCAATGAATTAGGAAAATAATGGTAGTTGGGTGTTGTGCTTTGTTGACACGGCGTCAATGTGAGTGCAGATACGATGGAGTGGAGGAAAGACAAAAAAATAAAAGCAAATCCAAAACATCTTTATAGGCAATGAACAAAAACCGGTTTTAGCCAGAAAAAAATAATGGTGAATGTAGGGGAAACTAGAACATTTATTTTTGTATTAGTATTGTGTACATGAATACAAAATTCTTTCCATTCACTTTCAAAGAGGTGCGTTCAAATTATGGACAAAAAAAAATATGAACGGAATTAGTAAAAAATTCATACTTTTGTTTTTTTCTGTGTATCTGGCTAGCTGTTTCCAAAATATGGTATAAGTAGTTATTTTATTTTTTGTGTAATAATCTTTTTAAATTGGGAAGTCAAATTTCAACTAAAAATGCGTTTTTCTCGAAACTGGATTTTTTTTAGATGCGTCACTCTTTGAGTAAATGAGCGATATGTATGTTTTTAGAGTGTTATGGATAGTAAGTTGATTTGGAAGTAGTTACGACTGCCGAATATTATTATAAAAATCCACTATTTGATGATGCGATTTTTGCTGGGTTGGATCAGGTTCGAATATGTATCATACTGATACCCTCCATAGGTTACCATTCTCACAAAATTTCAAAACATTTCGCTGGAGTGCAGATTAAAAACAATTCAGTGATCGTTTTGAAATTTTTGTGATCGCTTTGAAATGTTTGTAGCCTTCTGAGAAAATGCCCCAAAAGTTGTAAATACTTCTACGGCCAGCAATTCTTATTATTACACTATGCAACACGGAAAATGCAAACAACTTCTAGTATGCGTTTTTTGAAAGTACATATTTAGACTACAGAAACCCTAGTAGGGTTTTGTCCTGTCAGATCCAGTTCGGATTTTATGGCTTCATCTAAACCGGGCTAAATCTACACTTTTTAGCATTTATCAGGCCTTTATCTCAGAAACTAATAGGAATTTGGCTTTGCTGTCTTTAGCAATATTGTAGCCCTAAACTAGTAGAACTTATCTTTTGAAAAAACCAGATAAGAAAAACTCCATCTAGGGCATCAAAATCTATAAAATATAGAAAATTTTACATAATTGCTGAAATTCTGGTCAGTATTGGCTAAACTATTGGGAGTTGAACCAAGTAACCTTTTGCAAATTTCTTCCAAATAAAGTTCTCAACAATTCTTTAGAACATTCTGAAACTCTAAAGTGCCTACTTCATGTTGTTTCAGCGGTATTTTGCATCATATCTTTTACAACACGTATTTCAAACACAGTTCACACCAACAGTTTATTCTCGCATTTCGGATTTCACTACATTATTGACATTTTTATTAAATCGTCGTTGAAAAATATACTGAAAACAACTGCATAGAGGCATTTTACAACAATGACATGTTCTGAAGAGTTGTGTATTACTTTCCAGGGAATATTTTTCCAAAAGAAAATATTCAGAAAAAATTAACGGTTTTGGAGATACAGTGCGAAATGTATAAAAATTGTGGAATTTTTGCATATATTGTGAAATTTGAGATAAATGTAGTTTTTCGAGTTCATTGTTTCTCCAAATATTTTATTCTTGTCCTTATCTACAAATCTGCTTCAGAGGTCGGAAGAAGATTCGCAATACTTAACCATGTTTAGATGGGGCAATAAAATCCGAGCTGGATCTGACACAACAAAACCCAACTAGGGTTTCTTGTCGTTTGGGTCTGTACTTTCAAAAAATCCTCAGTTCGAATTGTTTGCACAAGATCACCTTAAAAATGTTGCACAGTGTTATCCTATAACTCTTTTTTTGGGGTCACAAACTAGAATCGTAAAAATTAAAATGCATAATTGTGAATTGAACGATTAAATATAAGTTAGCAACACCGTATCTTATCAAGTCAATGGTCTCTAACTCACGGTCTTGCCCCTACCCCTTTGTCGCTTCACCGTTTAAGAAGCGCCAAATACTAACATCGTCAATCCAGCGAGAATATGCTCTCATATATTTTTCCCAGGCTTTTCCCTAAATCTTCCGAATTGAATACGGCTGTTTATTTGACGAGGAAGTCACCCAATATATACTGGCTTTTAATTCCACTATTCGCAAGCTATGGGCACGTCTGGAAGCACTCAGCTATGTTTACGCGAAGTAGAAGTCGACTTTTCCTACAGAGTGTATTGAAAATCTATGGGCAGATCGACTACTGGCTACACAACCAAAATCATTTTCCCCACAAAATGTTGTGGTCCTTTTTGGATGTACGAACTTGCCGACAAAAATATGGATTTGGATTAAAGCTCAAAAGTGTAACGGACGGGTTACGTGAAGAAATGAACTATCGTAGGCCATTTTGAAAGTGGGTTTTTATACCCTCCACCATAGTATTGACCAAACTAGCTGTAATTGGACTTTTGAGGTTCATAATTGGCTAGAAACTTCTTCACTGAAAATTGTCAAGATAGGTTCCTGATTTAAGCTATTTTAAGGATTTTAGCTACGCTTTTCTCCAAATTGGCTCGAATTTGGCACTTGGAGTTTCAAGAGATCAAAAAACTTCAGCACCAAAAATGGGGGAGATTGGTCCACGTTTTGGTATATGTCCCATATAACGGTACCTCCCGATTTAAGGTATTTTGAGGCTTTTAGCTCCATTTTTGACCGAATTAGCTGAAATTTGACATTTGAGGTTCCCAATGCCCAAAAAGTTTCTTTACTAAAAATTGCTCAAGGTCAAAGAAATCTCCAAACTTTTAGAGCTTGTCCTGCAAATCTCGCTTTTCAGAATTAGCAAACTATTATCTGGAGGTGTCGAACGTTCTTTAAGTTAAATTCTGTCTAATTTTGGTAATGATCGGTCAATCCGAACAGAAGTTATAAACAAATATTGACTTAGCATAGTACTGAAGTTCAAAAAAATGTCCAAACTTTGAGAGCTTCTCCTGCAAAACTCACTTTTTAGACTTAGCATACTATTATTTGGAGGTGTCGATATGTCCACATTTTATTGTAGCCTCCATTAAACGGAACCTACCCACCGATCAGAGTATTTCATGCTGGAGGGTATAAAAAGTTCGGGTCGGCCGAACTTACCGCTTTTTTACTTGTTTACGAATCATTCCTTTCGATAGATATCACGCCCTCCAGCCATTTCAATTGGTCACCGTATAATTTAGAACTTTTAAACTGTTATGAGAGGAAGCATGGACTTGTCCACGAAAAACACAATAACGTTTTAAATGGGAATACAAGGAGTAGTTTCGGTAAAAAAATCCAAAGGATCCTCGAACATGTTTTAATCTGCACTTAAACAAAACTCTTGGACTTTTGTGAGGGATGTACCCTAAGGAGTAAGCCGATATAGACCGTTTTCGAACTTTAAATAAGTTTGGACAAAATATTACGAGTTCCAAAGTTTGGAGGAAATCGGTTGCTCCGTTCAAGAGATATCACGGAAAAATGAGCTTTTGTGGAGGTGGTACCGGAAAGAGTGGGGTCGAACTTTATCTAAGATTCGCAGAAATGCTACGATATGCCAAGTTTGAACCCGCATCCTGATCGAAAGTTGTCGTTTTGTGTGGGAGGTAGCCAAAGTAATGGACTGATGGACTACGTTCTTACCTCATCTACGTCTGGTAGAGACATTACACAGGGCAAAGTATGATCCAAATCGGTTACTCTCTTCAAGAGTTATCGTGTCCGAGTGGCCCGAGGTACCCGAGTGAGTAGACCGATATTGCCCATCTTAGAACTAGATCTAAGTTTGGACAGAGCTATCGTGCTCGGCAACCAGCAAGGCAGACGGACGGACATGGTTAAGTCGACTGCAAATTGTCTGAAACTGATTTCGCGCAAACATACTTACTTAGATGGCTTTTATATTAAACAGAACGTTTTGTTCAATAAGCCGAACTAAGAATAGATTTCCAAACGCACCGATCTTTTACTTTACTTCTCCAATTTTGGATGCCATGTTTTGTGATATCTTCTTTAACTTGGTCCTTCCATCGGAGTTTTGGCCTTTCCTTGGGGCGTATACCGTCGAGTGGCTCGTATTCAAATGCCTTTTTTGCGAGGGCATCTTTATTCATCCTGCTGACATGGCCAAGCCAACGCAATCGTTGTATTAGTTCGATACGTTTTACTATATCGATGTCGGTCGGCTGATATAGCTCGTGGTTCATACGACGTCGGTATTCACCGTCAACGCATCTTGGTCCATAAATCTTTCGAAGAATTTTTCTCTCAAACACAATAAGTTCTGCCTCATCTGCTTTCGCAAGTACCCATGCTTCAGATCCATACATAAGTACGGGTAAGTTTTGTTTGACGAGAGGTGGTTTTACTTTTAAACTGTTTACTTAGAACAAAGTAGCATCTGTTGGCAAATATTATTCTTCTTTTGATTTCAAAACTGATGTTGTTCGTTTGTTCGAGGTAAATAAAGTCATTTACTACCTCAAAACTACATTTCTGAACATCAACAGTTGATCCGAGTCTACTGGACGTCTTGCGTGTTGATACCATAAACTTTCTCTTATCGCCGTTAACTGCCAGACCCACTTTGGCAGACTCTTTTTCAATTTTCGCAAAGGTGGCTGTTACGGATCGAGTTGTTCGACCTATCATATCAATAACTTCTGCATAGGCCAGTAACATTATATCCTTATTGTATATAGTGCTATTTTTATCTCTATCGGTATATACATTCGATTCTCGTATGACCTTTTCCAATAGAATGTTAAATAGGGCACACGATAGGCTGTCACCTTGCCTGAAACCTCGTTTCGTTTCAAAAGGTTCCGAGAGGTTTTTTCCTACTTTAGCAGCTGATATTGTATTAGCCAATGTCATCCTGCATAATCGTATAAGTTTTGCAGGGATACCAAACTCAGACATGGCTTGAAACACCTTTGATCTAATTGGGCCAATATTTCGGCGAATCACATTTTAGTCTCATGAAAGTGTATATAACCTCTTTAGCCTAAAGGTTGAGGGTATGCAAATGTAGAGCGTATTAAAATGTATATATATGTATATACGTACATATGAGTAATATTCCAAATTATATAAAAATATTTTTGTGATTAGATTTTTTAATTTTTTGTGAGTTATTGCATACCATTAATTTTTATTAATAACTTTACACTATTTTTTAATTATGGCTTTGATTTGATGTCATATCATTGTAAAAACAGAGATGCCTCTTCATATTGCAGCCACTGCCGATGTGATGATAACATCAGGCAAGGTATTTGCTATTAGTGAGTGATAACTAGTCAGCATTTGGATGGACGGATGGATGATTCCAGTTAAAATACACGCTCATATTACAAATTCACGAATGCATCAGTCTTTGTTAAATGTGTGGGCATCAATTCAAGGCACACTTTCAGCAGTCGCTTCATGTGGAGTGTTAAATTTAAGAAGAATTCAATGTTGCACTGTGGAACGGTGAGTTGATTGAAGAACAGCGAAAACGATATGTGTTAAGGAAAATTGTCATATAAACGCTCTTTTCTCTGTGGAATCCCACTGTGCGGCGTGTGCGTCTAAAGCCTACGAAATTTAAAGAAACAAACAACAAACATGTGTTCGATTGTTTGTTATTCGAAACAAATAAATGAAATTTAACAAAAAAACACAATCTTAGTGTTTTCAATAAAAAAATTTACGCGTAGGGGCAGAAACAGACAAAATATATTTAAAAAGCGCGACCAAAACAACAAAATATCTCAATGGATTGACATGCAAGAAATATTGACATATGGCACGCGTCTTACAGGTTTCAAATCCAACAAATGAGCAAAATAAAAAAACAAAAAACTGAACTTGGGCGTTTTTCAAATAGCCATGAACAAAAAATTACATTTCAGCGATAGTGGCTAAAAGAAGATGATGACACACCTCGTAAGTTACACTGCAATGGCAAAGAAACAAACGACTGAGTTCCCAATTTAGATTTTTTTTTGGGAAAATTGGCTTGAACATCAGATTTTATCCTAATTGAGGTAGATAGCCATGACAAATAATCTCAAATATATGATTCAATCAATTAGTTTTGGATCAAAAATATTAAATGACCTATATTATCAAACTCAGCATCATCGGCATTATCATTTCTAATAAGTTATCATCTATTTCATCATGATCAACGCCATTTCGATTGTCACACTTCTTGCTTACTGGCTTACGTGTCTCAAATCATACGCTGGCTGCTCTTGACTAAATAAAGTACTTTCTGATCAACAAGAAACGGGGTACTCTTAATGAGACTGCGTCATTGGACAAATGAACGAACGACAAATACTTACAGTGAAAAAATTAATATGAATGAAGCTCAAAACAACAATCTTAAAAGGTAACACCAGGTTACCTTAAATGGTCTTCAAACAATTGCAAAAGGTTGTTGTTGTTGTTTTCTTACTTTGTGTTCAAGCGTTTGACTTGTTCGTTCGTTTCATTGATTCATTTCAATTCATTTTATTTCATGCGAACCGAACCGAAGTATAGTTTGAACGTTGCTTGCCATTCATTCATGCTAGTTCAAGTTAACAATGAAAAAGGCAAAAAAAAGAAAAAAAACTATTACTTGGCGGTAAAACACAAACAGCAAAACATTCATCATTCATTCAGCCACACAATTACATTTGTCGTCTCGCTTAGATTTCCACCAATAACAATGAGTGGGATGTGAACTTAACTTGAAGAGGCATAGGTCGTCGTCATACGACTGCTTGTTAGTGAGTGTGTGTTCGTAGCTACAATTAAAAACTAAACGCTTGTACCTATTTCGATTTCAACACTTAACGTTTCTTGGATAACATACACTGAAAGAAACTGAATAGAACCTCAAATAAAGAGAAACAAACAATTCTCACACGCCAGATGCTCTAACAAGGTCTATGAGCCATCTAACACATTACTGAGGTTCTGAAAATTCTATAACTTCAGCTTGAATTAAACGACAGGTTTACCTCATTATCCGCAATTATTCCAAGTAGAGACATTTCGGGCTAAAGTTATCTCTCAGACATGTGCAGCTCCGAAAAATATCAAAATTCCCACTGCTGAACGCTTTATGTCCACATCAAGGGCTTTGATTTAGAACAAAGATTCTCTTTCTTGTGTTATAATGGATCAGAAATATTTTTTCGGTACACAAACCATGAGGAAACTTCAAAACCATCAAAATGAAATACTGTTCTTCCCATAAAATTAACCTCTGGATGCCCCTATCACTAAGTTGTTTGTACACATCAAACGTCTTGGGATCGTTTGAAATTTCAAGGCCTTGATGGATTCTCACACGCCAGATGCTCTAACAAGGTCTATGAGCCATCTAACACATTACTGAGGTTCTGAAAATTCTATAACGTCAGCTTGAATTAAACGACAGGTTTACCTCATTATCCGCAATTATTCCAAGTAGAGACATTTGGGGCTGAAGTTATCTCTCAGACATGTGCAGCTCCGAAAAATATCAAAATTCCCACTGCTGAACGCTTTATGTCCACATCAAGGGCTTTGATTTAGAACAAAGATTCTCTTTCTTGTGTTATAATGGATCAGAGGAAACTTCAAAACCATCAAAATGAAATACTTTTCTTCCCATAAAATTAACCTCTGGATGCCCCTATCACTAAGTTGTTTGTACACATCAAACGTCTTGGGATCGTTTGAAATTTCAAGGCCATGATGGTGACATGAAGCGTTCCGCCATTGGATTTTCTTTATTTTTTAGACCTATAGATGTCCACAGCCAACGAAGCTGCGCTGAACCCATCGATTTTCATTCATTTTCCACAGATAAAATATCAATCATTGAATTGGAGAGACAGACATTTGAATTATCTTTACCATATTTCTTCTGTTTCGGACTTATAAAGATATTAAATGTGACTTCTTTTTACTTTTGATGTAGTCTGAAAATATTGAACCCAATTCAGTATAGAATTTTGACTTTCTAAATTGTTTCTATCGATTTCTTCATAAGAATCCTTTTTGAGCTCTAAGAATCGATTTTCATCATATTCCAAGACCCTAATACAATTTTTTTGCTCAATATTTGTTGGCAATGGGCACTCACGGTCTTTATTTTCTTTTTCTTTAGTTTTTTGTAAAAGTTTCCCTCGTCTGACAAAGGATTTGTGCAAATTCTTTTGGTGGTTCTATCCTAGTGAACCATTAAAACATATCAATATTTTGACATTTTTTCATAAAGCTAGTAAAAAGTACCGTTATAACGCATATGTGAAACAGGTTAGGTATTGAAAATATCGGCTACTATATACTCTGCATGTCCACAAAATAACGGTATTTGTAGGCAAAATTGGTTGGTTCTATACAGATGAACCGGAGTGTATGTATTAGGGTTATGACTTTTTGACATTTTTCCTCAAAAATGATTTCCTGTAGCAGGGATGAATGAACTTTTGCCTATTAATCACTATGCTATCGTTTATTCCATTGAAATATAAAAAAAAGTTCACGCACAAATCGATTTTAAAAAAATTATTTTTTGAAAAAATGTGTGAAATGAAAAAAAATTTTTTTCAAAAAATAATTTGTTGCACGAATTAATAAATATAAGCCTACTAATAACTATAATAACGTTTATTTCATTCAAATATAAAGTCACTTTGAAAAAATTTTAAATTTTTTGTTTTTTGTTAAAAAATTCTATTTTTGAATAAAAGCGTTTATAACAATTTTACGATTCTCAGAATTGAAGAAAAATAGTGAGAAATAAATGTTATGTTATTTTTATTATCTCATGTGGCTCTAAAGTTTATTTTCAATTATATATCTGTTTTCAATGACTTCAAAAAATTGTCCATAATTTTGATAAATTCAAATTTTAAAATTATTTTGTGCGTGAGGTTTTTTCACCGAATCACCTTATAATTAAGATTTTATGTAATCTTATGGCAAAACTCATAACGCTATGATACAGGGATATGAGGTTGTAAAAAAGTCATAACCCTAGTATGTATACATGATCAAAAATCAGCTGATTTGTACTGGATTTATTAAATACAGTGGAGGATTTAGGAATAGTCTAAATCAGGCATAAGACAGCCCAATACGTTTAAAGGTATTCCAAACCGTGCCTGAATTTTGTCACTTTGTTTTGTGTTTTGAACAGTTTTTTATACCCTTGTCAGTTTGATGGAGAGAGAGGTGAGGCATATGGTAGCCCTCTGCCTCTCAACACCCTCTATCCACGACATACTGACAATTGCCGCAAGGAAAATTGCCTAATGTATATATGGACTTAGCCTTTAGTCTCACGAGGGTATAACCACTTTGATACAATCAAAAATGTGCCTCATCGAAATGGCGAGCACGATAATTCTCGAAGGGACAAACTAATTTGATTCAAACTTTGCACATCGTAATATTTCGAATATGGGTCCATTCCATCAGGTATCCCCCATACAAAATTTCAAAAGTTGTCGCAAAAGTGCAGTGTACTCGTATGAACCTGACTCGGATTTTTTTGATTTTCTTCAGCTGGTTGTCTTGGCGGTCCCTATTAGGACCGTAAAATTATTTTTGGAGTGTAAGTCCATACGTCCTGAGACAATCACCCAAAAGCTCTGAAAACTGCACGAAAATTTAGGAGTTGAATATCCGATTTGGCTGAAATTTTGTACATTGTAAAATTTCTTTCAAACGTACATCAAGTTCCAAGAAGGTCTATATCGGATCACTCCTTCGTGTACCTTCTTTACAAAATGCTTTTACAAAAAAATGGTTTCGTGGACGGCCATTTCCCACAAAACTACATAATATCTTCCAAAAAAAAAAAAAAAAAAAAAAAAAAAAAAAAAAAACAGACTCTAGATTAAGACGATAGACAAAGGACTAGACCTTTATGTTCTAAATACACCCACAAAAATATATGACGATCGGTTAATTAGTTTTCGAAATAGAGTTGGCACCGCATAATGCTTTAAAAAAGGTTTCGTGGACGGCCAATTGCCACATAACCACATACAAAAATTCGGACACTAGATTAAGATGTGCTCTTTCAGATGAAAAAAATCGACCAAGAAGTTTGGTAGATTTTTTGGAAAAATTCATGAAAAATTACCTTTATGTTTGAAGATGTATTATATGGGACAAATATTTCCGGTACCTCCCACACCAAAGTGAAGTTTCAGGATTTGTCGAAAATTGTTTTAAAATTTTCATGGTAGTCTTTTCGATTTTGATTGCAGCGATATATTTTTGTCGGGACATGTCCATGCTTCCTGACATAATGACCTGAAAGCTCTAAAATCTTTCTGTAACCAACTAAAAATTAAATCTTACTTCCCAAAACTTCCTTTGTCACCTACGAAAAATATATTTAATTTTAAAATTAGGGATCTCTTCATTGTATGTAAATTTAGGTCAACTTTCCCAGCAAAAAAAGTCCTTCCAAAATCAAGGGTTTCGTAAGTGATTTTTGGCAGCCGTAATTACTCTCAAATCCCCTTTCTTCCCCATTATTTTTACAAGGACATGTCGAACTCAGTTTTTGGTTATTTTATGACCACTAGAATAACTAGTTATTCTGTAGCCAATAGAAGTTGAAAAGTAAGGTAAAAAAATATATTTTTAGAACAGATGATTGGAGAATTTGTTTTTAATTTCATCACACTTCTTATTTTTATTTTACTTTATTTTATTTCGCTCTCTGTCAGAGTTGAACACACGAACCCTCTGAATTCTAGCCAAAGACACTACCCACTGTGCTACGCACACGAACATTAAGGGTTGCTTAAGAACATAAATGTGCAGTGCACATGTGCACCACGAACTGTAATTTTTAAATTAACAAAAAGTTTTTGTTTTTGTCAAAAACTCGCGTGCCGACGGTGAGCGTTGAACACACAACCCTAGGATTTATAGTCGGATACACACACACACTGTGCCACCGTCCTCATTACTTAGTGAGGAGTAAAGTAAGTAGGTTTACCTTGTAATTTTTTTAAGAAGTAACCCATTACTTTTCAGATTACTTGTAAACGAGATATAGAAAAGGCGACAAAACATTACAACTCAGAACGTTGAAGAACAACAACATTCAATAAGCCGCTGCTGCACTCTCTTCTTTCGCTATGCATTTTCAAACTGACAATGAAAATGGTTAGCAAAATTGCAAAAAATGTTTTAAAGTTACATTCCATTCAATTTGCTATCGTATTATATCTCTTAAACACACATGGTGGACTTGAACCTGCAGCGGCGGGAGTGTTTGGTAATTATGCTGAGAATGCAGAACTGATCCAAGAAATCACTGGTCAAAATATAACCCTCCAATGCAGTACAAATGGTCTTATGAGTGAAAGTAAAGACAATGAAATCAAATATCTGTGGTATTTTATGCAATGCGGTGAAAATTCTGGTGGCACCGCCAACTGCTATCATTCTGTGAATGAAGACGATTGGACACAATTGCCATGTGAAGACAATTTTTGCAAGCCCGATTTGCAATTGAAAAATGTTACCGAAAAATATTCGGGATTATACAAATGCACGGTGATACCCCATGTGGGCAGTAATATAGTGGATGTGAAATTGGTGCGAATCTATCAGTTGGATATAAGAGATACTCCACAAATAGTTCCCGACTTCTTGGATGATTATCCCATGAATAACTCCGTTACTTTGGGTTCTCAGGCCGTATTTCAGTGCCGTGTCTATAGTGAAATGTATCCAACCATAAAATGGTTTAGACGTCTACCGGACGACAACAAATACAATGACTATCATCAAAGTTTACATTCCATTGTCCACTATAATGGACGGGCATATGAACTGTTAACGTCGGCCCGTGAAAAGGCCATTGGTCGCGACATTTATCTGAGTAAACTTATTCTAAATAAAGTACAACCACAAGATGAAGGTTATTATGCCTGTGTTCCGATTACAGTTCAGGGTCATAGCATGCTTGAAGCATATTTGCGCGTTCAATCTGTGGTGGATTATTGGTCAGATTATAATGAAGAACCGGAGGATTATGATGCCAACAGCACCAGTGATCCTAGTGAATTTTGGCTACTTTTTCTAATGCCGGTGGGTTTGGCAATACTGCCACTTACCGTGTGGATTTGTTATTTAGCCCACAAACGTTGCCGTGAGGATAATGGGCGCTCAGAGGAACTCCTCTCAAGCGATCATCAACGTATGTTAAGAAAATAATCAATTATCTGCTAAGTTTATAAGTTAGGCCATAAGTGTTAAATACTCGTAGTATCGAGTGCCAAAGAAGAATGAATTTTTTTTAGTTGTTTTTCATATAACTTTTGTTTTGTGAATTTAGTCAAGTAGTTTTTAAATGCGAAAAGAAGCTTGCTTACATTACTTTGTAAAGGCTTACGTAATGACTACCGGATCCAAAATTTTGCTGGGTTGTTATACCCTCCACCATCATATAGAGAGTTTATTTAAATTTGTCATTCAGTTCGTAAGACATCGAAATATTCGTTGGAGACCCTGCAAAGTATATATATATTCTTGATAAGCATACAATTCTATGTCGAAATTGCCACATACGTCTGCCAGCCCGTCCATCAGTCAGCTTTATAATTTGTCATAGAAGTTTCTATTATTCCTAGGATGTTTGGTATTGAAAATGGGCTATATCGGTCCACGTTTTTATATAGCCCCATAGAACGGTACCTTCCGATTTTCGGTATTTTGAAGATTTCAGCCTCATTATCCCAATGAAATGTCTGAAATTTGGTACTTAGACTTCGTTGGGGTACAAAACATTCCACCTGAATTTTTTCGGTATAGGTCCACGTCTTAATATAGCCCTCAATGAATGGTACCTTTCGATTTTCGGTATTTTGAAGGTTGTGGCCTCAACATCCCACCGAAATGGCTGAAATTTGTTATTTAGTCTTCGTTCGGGTGTATAAAACTACTCAGCAAAGCAATCGTACCGAGATCGGAACAGAATTCGGACGATACGTCCGTCGTCGGATCCGAAATCGTAACGAAGTATGTAGTTGTTGACGTAATTTCGGAACGAAATGTCGGAGCTTAGTCGGATCGATTTCGTTCAGAATTATTATTCGTACCGAAATCGGAAGAAAAACATTAGCATATTCGAAGGGAAATTTACATCCGATATTCTCTCCGAAATCGGAACAAAATCGTAACGAAAGAAAGAAATCTGAACGATTTTGCTTCCGAAAAGTTTCCGATGTGTCGGACATCCCGCATTTTGTTTGCTGGGTATCCACCAGTTATTGCTGGTGTAGGTCTTTATATAGACCCATAGAACGGCACTCACGGATATTCGATATTTTGAAAGTTGATGCCAGGGGTACAAAACATTATGTATAACAGGTACAAAACATTCCTTGCAAAAAATCAGACGGCATAAGTCCACGTCTATGTGAGGGTACCACCCAATTTAAAATTTTTTTGAGGATTTTAGTTACATTTTCCTACCAAATTGGTTCATAATTGGAATTTTGTGCTCCCAGAAATTAGAAAACTTACTTGCACAAAACTATCCATCCATGGACCGGTCTTGCCTAATTTTATGTATTTCGATGTTTTTTTTTTTCAAATTTTCGAACCGAGATTGCTGTAATTTGGTATTTTGTTTAATCAGAGGATATAAAGAAGAAAACAGTGGTGGAGTGTATAACAGGTTCGACCCGGCCGAACTTAACGCCGTTCTTCTGTTTTAAGTCAGATGTTTAGCTATCGGTAAAGTCGACTAATTCTTTCTACAATTTTCAACATAATATGGAGGGCATATTATGTTTTTTTCGTTTGTAACGCATTGAGCTAATAATTTGCGTTTTGATATAGCCCCATAGAACACTACCTGCCGATTTTGGGTATTATCTTACCGAAATATCTGAAATTTGGTCTTTGGTCTTCTTTGGGGCTACAAAACTTTCCCCCAGAAATTTGTCCACGTCCAGGTCCACGTTTTGATATTAAGACTTTTTCATCAGTCCTAAACTCAAATTTTTGTATACATTCTATGTATATTCCCACAGACATTCCAGAAGGGATAAAGGAAAGTTCCCTCATAAGGGAAACTTCGCTCATTTCTGAGGACACCACTTGTAGTAAAGTAGCTTCATTACGCTGAAGGATATGTTTGCCACCGTTGAAAATGTGATGTTGTCCGTCTTGGTAATCGAACCAGTTACACCAGGTGGCAGCCATATTCTACTATACATATAGGAAATTAACTTCGGTTTACTGCATCGAGTGATTAGAAAAGTGCAAAAATTAAGAACTTTCTTTGGTAATTCGGGAATCAAATTTGAAAAATATTTTGCAATAACGAGGGTTGGCGTTTTTATTTGGCATGACGACTTCTATTTTGCTTTTCAAAATAGTCAGGCTTAATCCAATAGTAGTTGTTTTAATATTTTATTAAAACAATTTTAATTTATTAGTGGGAAAAATTGTGATGTTTACCAAGGGGTAAGGCAGGGAAGACTATAGTTTCGGATCTCGCCACTGATCCTCATCAGTTGCCTTGTTTCTTGTGTTTCAACAAGAAACTTTTTATACCGAAGTGTCAATTGCTCCCTAAAATAGATACGTGTCCAAAGAAACACTCTGATCGAGAATTTCTTTGGCACTACCTAAACTCGAGCAACTTCACTTGCAAACAAAACCATTGCTATGCGTTCGTTGAGTCTCAACGAAAAACACATAACTAATTTGTTGGTATTGCTTGTGACAGCAATAAACCACACTTTGACGGTGCCCGGTCTTACAATTAGGAGGGTTGGCGTTTTTATTTGGAATGACGACATCTATTTTGCTTTTCAAAATAGTCAGTCTTAATCACATAGTATTTGACTATTCGAGCGAGCAATTGACACTTATAAAAAGTTTCTTGTTGAAAAAGAAGAAACAAGGGAAGTGATGAGGATCTGAGGCGAGATAATAAACTATAGTCTTCCTTGCCTTACCCCTTGGTAAACATCGTGGATTTTTCCCCGCTAATAAATTAAAGTTGTTTAAATAAAATATTAAAACAACGAATATGGGAATAAGCCTTAATCCCATAGTATTTGTATTTTGAAAAGCAAAATAGAAGTTTTGCAATAATTTTAAATTTCTTGATATTGTTAAATAAACAAATTCCCCTACTTTATGATCATCTTTGTAAATATGAATGTATGTGTTACCATTGTTGTTAATAACCTTCTACCGAATACTTGAAAGAAGATCTTTACAAACGATAATCAGACGACATGATGCTGCTCTGAGAGATTGTAAGTAATAACAATTTTTTTTCAAAATGTCTTATTGTTGTTATTGCCATATAAAGTAATGGCAATGAGAGCAATGTATTGTTGTTGTATTTGAAGATGATTACTTCAATTGTTTTGTTGGGGTTCGTTGAAAATGGTTGTATTTGCCGTTGGTTCGCTTGAATTGTTTGTTAACTCCACCTCTTTAGGTTCCATTGTATTGCTTGTTGTTGCTTTTGGCTCTCGTAATTTCACATAACATTGACACAAAAGCAATAGGCTGGCATTGGTTGTAAAAAACAACGGCAAACAATGTTTTTTTTGTTCAATTGTTGTTGTCGGTTTATTTGCTTTTCAGTCATTTTGATGTTGTTGTGTATTTTTTATTTATTTTTTAAAATATTATTGTAGTAGTTGTTGTTATTGCAACAAATATGGAGAGATATAGGCTCTGTTCCAGAACCTGCAAGAAGCTACTATTTTTTACTACGATAACATTTTTTCCTTTATGTTATCGGAAAAAATAGTAAAAATTAGTAGATTCTCGCAGTACTGGAACAAACCAAATATGAATTTGGAATAGCATATTGTAAAATAGAGTGGGTCGGTTTTTGAAGTATTGAATAGTGAGGGCCTAAAAAGCTGAGGTTTTTTAGAAAACAGGCATCTAGAGTAAGATGTGCAACATTATTCCTGAATAAGGAGCGGTTAAGGCAATACAACACACAGGAATAGAAATGCATAGGTGTTATTTTTGATGAAGCGGCAGTCACCTACTTAAGCCCTTATTGGCTCTCAAGTAATATTTACAGATATTCCCCCATTATTATAAGTCCCCTTTTGTTGTAGTTTAGATTTACCGAACAGATTAATAGCGTTCCGGTTAACTTAAAGTTAAAAGTGATGATTGAATTTCAAGGAGGAGCTTCTTGGCATAAACTATCAATGTAAAAATCATATTTGTAATGCTTCCAAATTGGGTTATTTTGGGTTTTAAAATCCATCAGATAGTAAGAGAACACATATAAAATGGCCCATAACTGTTCCCTATACTAATAAAATGTTTAGCCACTATATTAATAAATATTAAATGTTTATAAAATTGGTTAATATTGCCGTAATAAATTGTAAAATCCAAACAGTTTATATAAATTGCATCCGAGAATGTCTTCCGCATACCACAAATGTAATGCTATCGAATCTAAACAAAAGTTAACTGAAAATTTTAAATATACTTTGTGTTTTCTAGACAGATAATAACAGATACTTGCAAAGACACTCAATGCGCTGCCTGCAAATATGCCATTAAATATTCAAAATAATGTTCGAATAATGTGCAATGGCAGTTGGCCGATTAATTAATGCAAAAACTTTGTATTGCAAATTGTTGAAAAAGGCAGATGAGCGCCAAAGCGTGTACATTCTTGTGTGAATTGCCAATAATTTTGCCAAAAAAGAAAACAAAAAAAAAAAAACATTGTCTGTCGGCTATTCCTTGCCACCACTCATCGGATAATTTTCATGAAAATGAAATTGGTGTTCGTTCTACTAATAATATTGCAAATTGTTTCGGATGGAATTAATTTGTTGTGTTTGAATGTATCATCGAAAGTGTTTAAAATGTCGCGAAAGTGATCGAATAGAAAATTTTTAAAAATAATTTAATTTTGTTGACGATACAAAAAATTAAAAACGACCGTTATGGTGGCTAAAACTTTCTAAATACTGAAAATCGACAGTTCCGTTCTATGGGGGCGGTATCATAATCTGGACATATACCGACAAATTTTGGGAGGAGATTTTTGTACCTTCAACGAAGACTATATACCAAATTTCAGACATTTCGATTGGATATTGAGGCATCAACTTTCAAAGTATTGAAAATCGGAAGGTATCCTTCTATGGGGGTTATATGATGTGATGTGTTGTTGTTATTGTTGACTTGTCTTTAATTTTTATTCGTTTTTGTTCTTTTGGCTTAAAGTCAAAATTAAAAGAATTGGGGTTTTAATTTTTATTTTCTTTTTATTTTTCCAATATTTCGACTGTATTCTTCAGTCATCTTCAGGGAAATAATTGTTGAGAAAAGCGGCAGGTTTGTTACACCGTCAAATTAAAGAAACACTTGAAAAAAAAAGTTATATGATGTTGTAGACTTATACCGGTATATTTCAGGTGGAAAGTTTTGTATCTTAAACGAAGACTAAATACCAAATTTCAGCCATTTCGGCTGGATATTGACGTTTCAACCTTCACAAAATTTTTAAATCGGGAGGTACCTTTTTATGGGGGCTCTAATAATTCTCTTCTCGTCCCTTCTCTTCCCATCGAAGTCTAAATACCAAATTCCATCAGTTTCGGTTAGTTAATGACGCTAAAACCTTCAAAATACCAAAAATCCCGAATGACCGATTTATGGGAGCTTTACGAAGACGTGGACCTATTCCTAAAAATTTCTGGCTCATTGTTTTATACCACCAACGAAGACTCTATGCCAAATTACACCCATTTCGGTGGGATATTACGGCCACAATCTTCAAAATACCAAAAAAACGGGAGGTACCCTTCTATGTAGGCTATATGAAGATGTGGACCTATACCGACAAATGTCTAGTTTTATACCCCCCAATGAAAACTATATTCCCAATTGCAGCCGGGACGGAGGGATAATGAGTTTAAAACTTTCAAAATACCGAAAATCAGTGTGTTCGTGTATTTGATTCGCCGTGGAAGTGGCAATTTTTACCGGAATGTGTGATCCAAGCTCTTTTGGCCCGCGCAGGCATAGAAAGGAACCCTGGGCCATGGATATGTTCTGTTTGCCAGACCTTATCCACCACATGTAATGGATATAAGGGGGAAATAGGCTCATTCCGAGGCTGCTCTGGCTAATGCCGCCTCCAAGACCACTGTGATAGGAGTTATGTTGCTGCTTCCAACTTCCTCGTCAGTGTACGATGCACCTCAACAACAACAAACACCACGCAGTTGCTACAATTCTGTTGCAATGATCTCCACAAAAAAGTCAGTCGGAGGAGAAAAACTTGCCTTCTTGAAACACCTGTCTGTATTAGTTCACTTCTGGAAGGTAATAACCGTCTGGTGTTAGGGAATGGATGATACCAAGCAACGTAGGGGTTGGATGATACCAAGCAACGGTCCTGACCGGTTTTAACATGGCAAAGCCCAGGATTTATCGTGGTCCCTCTTTCATCTCAAGTGGACACTGACCTCCCCGTGGTGTCACCTGGGGAACTGCCTTTAACACCCGTTAAAGGTAGTGAGCTAACATGTGCCGCGCGTTCTCCCATAAGAACGTTCAAAACTTGGGTTTGGGCGTCGGGCTAGTAACCCTCCCCCAGAAAAAACAGTATACTATGAAAAAACGAAAGAAAAGAAAAACAACCCCCTCTAAAGTTGACGAACCCCGCAAACGTTTTAAGGACCATGATCTGCGAATCTGCACCTGGAATGTTCGCACTCTCTATAGAGAAGGTGCAGTCTTCGTATTGGCAGACGTACTTGAAAAGTACAAGGCCGATATTACTGCCATAGAGGAAATACGATGGATTGGGAAAGGCGTCACAACAACACCTAAAGGTGACGCACTGTATTATAGCTGCCATGACGTAAAGCATGAGTTTGGTTGCGGATTTGTAGTTAGTCGGAGACTAAAACATCTGGTATCCAGCTTCACTCCAGTGAATGAAAGACTTGCTGCAATTCGAATAAAAGCTAAATTCTTCAACATCAGCTTTATTTGCGCTCATGCTCCCACTGAAGAAAAGGACGAACAGACCAAAGATATATTTTACGAGCGCTTAGAAGAAACATATGACCGTTGCCCTGCCCATGACATTAAAATCATTCTAGGCGATTTTAATGCCAAAATTGGAAAGGAGAATATCTTTGGCCCAACAGTCGGGAAATTCAGCCTCCACAGTGAAACATCTGACAATGGTATGAGGCTGATAGACTTTGCAGCTGCAAAAAATATGGTAGTTAGCAGTACCAGATTTAATCATCTCGATATTCATAAGGGCACCTGGCTGTCTCCAGATCAGAAAAGAAGAAATCAAATTGATCATGTTGTGATAGATGGAAGGCATTCATCGAGCGTGTTGGATGTACGATCGTTCCGAGGCGCAAACATTGATTCGGACCACTACCTTGTTGCAGCAAAGGTACGCACCCGCTTAAACATAGCAAACAAAGTACGAACAGACACAACACGAAAGTTAGACATCGGTAAGCTGCAATCACAACAGATAGCCACAGCATATTCCACTCAACTAGCCCAATTGCTTAATCAAAGCACTCCTCATCCCGATAACATATCAGCGCAATGGCAAAGCATTGCCCACTCCATGCAAACAGCCGCAAAATCCATACTTGGATACCAGAGGCCTCCACCAAGGAATCCATGGTATGATCAGGAGTGTCGTGCTGCCACCGAAGAGAAAAATGCGGCATGTAGGGCTACTTTACAATCCGTAGCAACGCGTAGCGCACGAGAGAGATACAGGGAGAAAAGGAGAGAGGAGAAACGTCTTTTCCGCAGGAAAAAGAGAGAGATGGAAAAGCGGGAGTGTGAAAAACTCGAGATGTACAGGAGCCAGAATGAAGTCCGAAAATTCTACCAAAGAGTCAAGCATCAAACTGATGGCTTTGGTACAGGCACATCCTCCTGTAGAGGCCAGCAAGGTAATTTGGTAACTGATACAGATAGTGTACTCAGGAAATGGAAAGAACATTTTTCAAAACTGTTGGTATCCAATAGCAGCGAAGACGACGAAGATACCACAGTCCCAATCCCAGAAGATGGTATTGAATGTATACCGCCCAGCCAAGATGAGGTAAAGACAGCAATAAATCGGCAGAAGAATAATAAGGCAGCAGGAGCCGATGGCTTACCAGCCGAGCTGTTCAAAACCGGAGGCGACACGCTGATAAGGTGTATTCATCAGCTAGTTAGCACCATCTTGCAGGAAGAACGAGTACCCGACGATTGGACCTGAGTATCCTGTGCCCCGTCCACAAGAAGGGAGATAAGACTGTATGCTCTAACTATAGGGGCATAAGTCTACTCCCTATTGCCTACAAGATCGTGTCAGGTATTCCAAGCCATGTCTGAATTTGTTATCCCCGCAAAGCTCATCCGGTTTTGGAAAATGACTTTAACTGATACGAGGTCCTCAGTTAAAATAGGAAAGAACCTCTCCGAAAAGTTTGGTACCAAGAGAGGTTTCAGACAAGGAGACAGCCTTTCGTGTGATCTCTTTAACATCCTGCTAGAAAAGGTTATACGAGAGGCAAAGGTCAAAAGAAGTGGCACAATATACACCAATAGTCACATGTTACTTGCTTATGCTGATGATATAGACATCATAGGCCGATCAGTAAAAGAAGTAACTGATACCTTTATGAAGGTCGAAGGAGAATCTGCTAAAGTGGGTCTGGCGGTAAACGGTGAAAAGACCAAGTTGATGGTGTCGACGCACAATGCGTCCATTAAGCTCGGACCGACTGTGGAAGTTGGTTCCTATAATATCGGCACCTCCGTAAACACAAAAAACGACATCAGTTGTGAAATAAAAAGAAAAAGAGAAATTAAGTAAGCAGTTTAAAAACAAAGCCACATCTCGTCAAACAAAAATAACGCTCTACAAAACACTGATACTACCCGTGCTGATGTGTGGCTCCGAAGCCTGGGTACTTGCGCAAGCAGACATGGCAGTGCTTGGTGTGTTTGAGAGAAAAGTTCTTCGAAAGATCTACGGACCAATCTGCGTTGACGGTGAATATCGACGTCGCATGAACCACGAGCTGTATCTGCTGTACAACGACATCAATATTGTTAAACGTATCGAGATGCAGCGATTGCGTTGGCTAGGCCATATCATAAGAATGAGCGATGATGGACCGCTTGGCGGTGCACGCAGAATTGGCAGGCCAAGGAATAGATGGCGCAAACAAGTGGATGATGAGATGAAAAGGCGCGGTATTCCAGAAAGCCAAGCAACAAATAGAGAGAATTGGAGATCTTTTCTTAGTTCGGCCTATAGAACAAATGTTCTGTAATGGGCCAGCTAAGTAAGTAAGTAAGTAAGTAAGTTAGGGAACTTTAACGCTTACCATGTGCTTTACCATTCCGTCTTAGGCAATTGGCCGAGCAAATTGGTAGCTCCACATTTTGAACGGTGAAAGAAGATACTCCTACGAGGATAAAGATTACCACATTTCGCCAGACATCACCATTGTGGCATCGGATTTGATGAATTATGATCGTATGTCCTGGCCACCGCTCATTTCCCTTGGCTCAGACCATTTTCCAATAATCGAAAGCCATCGACAAGAGAGAATACTTCCCTCTAGCTAATTGACCTTTTACAAAACAATAGGTCTGTGGTAAGCTATGCGGTGCCAGTGTTATGTACAAATGATAGTTTTACGCAGTGGAAGAATATTCAAACCTGCCAGAATGCTTTCCTGAAGACTGCAACCGGTTCACCACCTCCATAAGGAGACGAAGATTTTATCAGTGCTTTAGCACAACAAGATGTTGTCGACGCAGTACCTACTTAGGTGTTAGGCAAGTTGATAGCTCCACTCCTACGAGAATAAAAGGATATTGCAACTAGCTCTGGTAAATGACGTGACATGGCAACCCGTAATTTCCCATGAATCAGACCAACTTTCGATGAACGCCGTACTTTTCTGAACCATGCAAAACTGATTGTCAAAGGTTCTAGAAAAATATCTTAAATTAGATCCAATTTCCCATCAAAGTTGTAGGGACTAGGAAATGAGCTTGGAGGTTTTGGGCCATTATGTGAGGTGATTGCCCACAAAAAATATATATTATTGTGAAAAGAATCACAAGGACTACCTTCGATGAAAACTTCAAGAAACTTTCGAACAGACCTTAAACTGTACTTATGCGAAAATTTAGAACTTTTGCTATGGTAATATCGGAAATAGTTATGAGAGAAATATATTATTTGTATAAATTCAGGCAAATCGTCACCGTAGGAAAGAATGGCCTTGCCCCCACAACAATAATTATATCGCTGTAAACAGGACCACAGGGAGTACCTTCGATAAATAATTATAAAATTAGCTTTGAGCAGCCCATTAACTGTATGTACTAACGCCCAAAATTTAGGACTTTTGTGATGTATTGTATCTTGCGCAAACATTTTAAAATGATACTCAAACAGCTCTTTAACGACATTTCAGCGAAAATTGTTGCAAAAAACAAAATGTTCCGGGACATGTCCTTAATTTGCAATTTTGCGACAAGTATTGGAATTTCGTGTGGGAAGTACCCGAAGGATTGGACCGATAGATATGTTTCTTATTTGAACCTAATCTTTGGCTGGAAGAAATATTACTAGAGTTGTGCTAATTGAACTACATTCAACGACCTAATTCATTATCTGGTTCAATGGACACCGGTCGTTTGTATGAACCAACTGCGAATACATAATATATCACGTTACTCATACGCTTTTGAACTCGGGTAGTGAACTAGGTCGTTTAATTGCCCAACTCTAAATATTACCATGTGCACAGTTTCAACCAAATCGCTGACTCTCATCGAAAGTATACTTTTGCAGAGAGTATACTCTTTTAGAGTAATTTTAGACCAATTCGTTCGAGAGTTATCGTGTGCAGCAGCCCGCCAGATAGACGAATGGACTAATGGGCCTAAAACGACTCCAAAGTATCTGAAAAAAATATCGTCCAAGTAGTATGTTTGGGATCCAAAACCATTATTTCGGTGAGGCACGTTTGTGATCGTTTCTAAGTGTAAATAGCCTCGTTAACCAAAAGACTGAGGGTATACAAATAAATGAATAAAATATTAATTAAAATTTAGTATTTTCACATTATTTACTCAGTGTTACTCACTCAAAATATGTATTACGTATATATGTAGTATTTCTCTCCCATTTTATTTGATAAAAGCTTAAATGTCATGATTTCAGTGACCTACTTTCTCTGTCGGCATTTATTTTTTATTTTCCATTCCATTGTAAATTTATAAAATATTGTGCTAAAATTGTTTTTAATGTGATTATCTTTTATCTGAAAATTTCCAAATATGGAGGACACACTTCTTTATACAGTGCGATGATGAGGTTTTGTTGTGATTTCTCTGATTTTAAAATAAAAACAAAACGAAAAAACAAATTAATATTTAAATGACCATAAGAGGACAAGTAATTGATGTAGAGAGACATACAGACACTTTTTGCTTGTGATTGAGGGTAATTTCAATTTTTGTTTATATTTTTTATTTCCACGTGTGTGGGAGTTTTTAAGTGGTATTCACCGTTAGTTTAAAAAACACAAGACAAAAATGTATTTAATGTATTTAAATATAATATTGTAAAATATCCTTCTGTATTCCCCTTAAAGTAAAATTGACTACAAGGATGGCCCATAGAGGCCCCTAACAATTGTGACCATTATGGAAATCAATTAACGAGTATATCACAAGCTGGAAGATGAATTTAACTAAGGAAGTATTATGGGTCAGAAAGCTCTCATCGTAAAATTATTTTAAGCATTTTAAAAATCCTACAAAAACTTAAAGAATGCCATTGCCTTTACTCACATGACCGACACTTCAACCAAAGCACATTCAAGCTATCATCATCAGCACTCATATGCAGCATGCCACAATACGTTCGAGTATCACTAGCAAACAGACAAGCCAAGCCAAAACGTCATAACAATGACGGCAACACACATCAAGCAAATCAAAAGAAAATCTTTCTTTTTTGCATTCATTCCACTTTGTGGAAAAATCGTCTAAAAATATCCTGATTTCTAAATTCCTATTTATGGGGTATTCGCACTAACAAATAAAAAAAAAACTAAAAAATAAACAAATCAAAGAAAACCAACACGAAATAAATAGAGACCGGCAGATAAAAATAGATGTTGATATTCAAACTAAATTTAAAACGAATTATCGAATATAAATCTAAATTTAGTTTATGGGTTTTTGTTTGTTTATGCCAATCGTTTGGCGGTGTGCTGCTCTCTCTCTCTCTCTTTTCACACAGCCATGCCATTGGATACGGACAGACAGACATGCATACGTCGTATGCAGATATTTAAGACTTTCATCTCGCTAATCAATAAACGGATAAATATAATAATAAATGTTTTTTTTTATTCTCAAATATTTTTTCTTTAGTACGAATAGAGAAAATTCTGAGAAACGAGGAGAAGAACAGCTTCTAGCACAATCACCAACATGAAGACAACAACAACATGCAAAAATATCCCTAGCAATTGTAAAGAAACACTATAATACCAATGTCATTATTGATGATTATGATTTCATCAATGATCATCATTACGCGGCTGTAAACGACTTGGGACTGATAGGTAATTTTATGTTATTAACTAACTTAGGATCAGTGATAATTTCATTGAAAGAATTGAATAGGAAATTATTAGAAATATTATTTACGTTTAGAGTTCTTATGTCTATTGAGGACACACTAAAACCTGTCAACAGAAGGCTACTATAATGCCTTCTATTACATAATTCGTAATGATCTACCCTATAAATATCTTCTAATGGCCTTCTGCCTTTAGACGACCTCCGAAAAGTCTCCTATCTTGAAAAACCTTATAAAATCATTCTCTCTATAGAAGACCTGTCTAAGGAAGACAAATATTAGTCATTTATACTGTCCACCATAATATGGAGGGTATAATTAAATTTATAATACCGTTTGTAACATCTCGAAATATTCGTTGGAGACCTTATATTCTTGATCAGCATAAAATTCTAAGTAGAAATATGTATGTCCGTTCGTCAGTCTGTTGTAATCGAGATGCAGCTCGCAGTTTTTAAGGTAGAGCTTTACGAGGGCTGCACGAAAGCTATCTGACCTAGGCAACACAGTGTGTTGCCAGGCGCCGTTTGACATTTGACAGTTTTTGGCCTACTCAAGACAGTTTGCCATACGACCATTTATTGTGTTGTTTGCAGAGAGATGACAAAATCACTTTGCAAAAGTAGTGGAATATTCTTGTGTACATTTTCGTCCGATCATTTTTCGCAACTTTCGAGGTGGATAATCACTGCAAGAGTGCACCGATCAAATTAAATCTTTGTATGTCCATAAAGGGCCACCTATAGCACTATGAAAAAAGTGGTTTAATGAATGATTTTATGTAATCTTAGGTAAAAACTCATCAAAATATCATGCAGGGACACGAGGTTGTAAAAAAGTCATAACCCTAATCCTCAGCCTCTAACCAAAAACGAAGCAAACACAATAATTATGCCGTATATAAAATACATGTATCACGAGTTTGCTTAATAACACTGTGACACAAAATGGAACTCAAAGTCTGGGGGGTGGAAAATTTCGTTTGAATGTGAAAGCCCTTGATGAGTATACTAAGAACCCAAAAGGAAATTTACGCCATAGGTCAAGTTTCTGAGATATAGCGCGATGAAGTTTTTGATTTTTTCCCTATAATACTTGGGAAAAGAGCTCCAGCTTCATTTTGAGGTGACATGTCTTCAGCCAAATCGATTGGCGAATCTTTTTGTAGAACATTTCATTCTTCTAACTCAATTCCTTTCATGTCGTTTTCGTCCTTTATTTCTTGAACCGTAGTGAAAGTACCACAAGATGAGATTTTTCAGCATCCAAATATTCTACGAAAATGTTGCTCAGGAGATTTTAGGAACGGTTCTCTTTGACAACTAACCGTTTTTTCCCGTTTTCATTGTCCTTTTTGACGTTTAATCGGTTTTGGTTCAGAAATAAACTATGTTTTGTTTTTCTTTTGATGAAAAATCTCATCTTGTGGTACTTTCACTACGGTTCAAGAAATGAAGGACGAAAAGGACATGAAAGGAATTGAGTTAGAAGAATGAAATGTTCTACAAAAAGATTCGCCAATAGATTTGGCTGAAGACATGTCACCTCAAAATGAAGCTACAACAACGCCAAACAGAGATATGGAGCTCTTTTCCCAAGTATTATAGGGAAAAAATCAAAAACTTCATCGCGCGATATCTCAGAAACTTGACCTATGGCGTAAATTTCCTTTTGGGTTCTCAGTATACCCATCAAGGGCTTTCATCTCCAAAAGAAATTTTCCACCCCCCAAAAATGCTGCTGCACAGTGAAATACGTCGAATCTGTACATACCGTAATGTGGGGCTAAGCCATATCATTGACATATACCAAAAATTGTAGTACGCATACTTCTGATTCGTAGAAAACTCGAAATATTACTTTGAGCCGTTAATTGTACAGTTGTAGTAGGGACCTTGAAAAGAACATTCTGCAAATTTTTTTCAAACAGTTCCGAGACGTGTTTTCAAACTGCATTTTCACAAATTTTGTGTGGGAGGCACCCGAAAGACGGGACCGATATTTCATCGTTTCGTTTGAACCAATCAGAAACTACCTGCGAGAATTATCTTCGTATTTGCCACTTTAGTTGTTGTCGCCAGGGTTTCCTGGAACTTGCCCTCAAAAAATTTTAACGTCGTATCAAAACGATCCGAGAGGAGTTCTTAAACTTCACTTCTTTTCGCATGTATTTGTGGGAGGTACCCGGAGGAATGGACCGATATAGTCCATAATCGAATCCGATCTATGTCTGGAGTAATATTACCATACTACAATGGTCCCAAATCCAAATTTTCTGGTCAAAACTATTTCAACGTCCATTTTGTATTGAAATTAATTATTATTTATAATAAATGTGTACAAACAGCAATTCTTACGTTTTATCGACAAATGACCAAAAACTGCCAAAATTTGTTGAACAGGGTGGTCCCGTTGTGTGGGGACTAAACCAAAATATTGACCTATGTTAATAATTTTTGGTACGAAGGATTCATATCTTCCAAGAGGTCAAAATAACAAATTTCAGCCGAATCGGTCGTAAAGTGTCGCTAAAATCCCACAAAATATCTAAAATCGGACGGTACTTTTATGTGGGGGCTATGACAAAAAATTTACCTATTTTCAAAAAAATTATACATACTTGTTTTCTACACTCTGAAACCCTAAAATATGAATTTTAAGCAAAATCGGTTGATAGATGTGGGCATTACCGTTCTATTTAAATTGGATACTACGTACAGTCACAACAGGTATTTACAAAAAATTCTCCCATCTTAAAATAGAAAAATCCACTTTATTTTAACTGTAGCAAATTTGAGCACGATTTGACTTCTGAAGTTATTAGTACAGACCCCCTGCTATCTTCCAAATTCGATTTGGAGGTGGACATATTTGGACATTTTTTTAAAAGTTTAAATATATTTAAAAAATATTTGTAAAATATTATTTTTAATGTATATAAAAACATTGATTTTATTACGGTAATTTTACAAATTTCATCGTTCTTTTTGTAAATATTATAAAAGTACTCATTAACAGCTTCCCGATTTATAATAACTTTGGTCTCACTTCTGTATATTTATGCAGCGACGCAATACATCAGAAATTGTATATTTTACAGCACAAAGTCTGTTTTGTTTTTACATAAGAAAGTGTCAACTTTGGTACTGCACCAATCAACGAATACTAACATTATTTACAAAAACTAATTATTTTCAGATGACTTGATGCGTTTTTTATTATTCAGTGCAAAAAAAATTAAAATTTCGCAACTTCAAAAATAGGGTTTTGGCCAAAAATTTCCTGATTGTAACCTATGTGCATACGCAAAGTTATGGACAATTCGGTTACCCCCTTCGAGAGTTATCGTGCGCATCATTTTGGCGAATATTTTCGAAGTTTTATGAATGGGTACCGAAAGAAGCCCGATACGACCTATCTTGGAACTTAAACTAAGTTTGGACAAAAAACTACGATACCTAAAATTTGAACCAAATCGGTTGATCCATTCAAGAGTTATCGTGCGCACCAGTCAGCCAAGCAGACAAACAGACAAACGGACGGACGGACATGGCTAAATCAACTCCAAATTGTCTGAAACAGATTTGGTCCAAACGTACCTGTGACTAAAACCATTATTTCGATGAGGCACAATTTTGGTCGTATCTTTAACCCAAAGGCTGAGGGTATAATAAAATAGTATTTCTCATGGTACATAGGTACGTATGACTGTTGCCAGTAGTTATACGCCACGTTATGTATGTCCACATATTTTGGTAAGGCAAACAATAAAGTTATTTATAAAACAAATTTGCACCACATATAGTTTTTTGTTGTCCGCCGAATTTTGCAGAAGATTAAAATATTTAAATAAGCAAATTTTGGTCAAAATACTCCCATTTGTTGTGTCTTTATTGCAATTATTACGTGAAATTTAAAGAAAGCTTTTGCCATTGTGACATGTTGTTTTTCTGAAAAAAAATATTCCTACCAAATTCAAGAAAAACTTGAATTGTTTATTAGATAATTCTGCTAACATAAACAATTATAAAAATATCTTCACAATCTCATAGACATATTGTGCTCACCGACATTTGCTATGTTCTGCTTTGCGATATTTTTGTTTATTTTTCATATGTTTTGTTATAAATGTTGTTTCTAATCAAGATCAATGTTTCAGTAGGACAGATTAGACATAATAACGGTTTAATGTAAAAATATCTTCCGTTTCATTGAAAATTTGTTTACAAATATCTTAGAATATTCTTTATAGACTATAAATAAATATTCTAAATAAAGATCTTTTTTTATTTTCTACTATAAGATGAAAGGAATATTAGGTAACTGGTATTGTTTTGTCAGAAGGTAGAAAAGAAAAAACTTTCAATGTAGTAATGTTTGTCCACATCTACATTAGGCAATGTTTCTTGTGGAAATTGTCAATTTGTTGGTGAGCGTGGGTGTTGAGAGGCAAAGGGTTACCAGTTGCCGCAAGGAAAATTGCTTATGTAGACATGGACTTTGATTCATATCTTTTTTTATAACCTCCACAACAAACTGTATTGAAGTAAATAGTAACAGTTAGTTACCTTTCGTTCCTGTTAGCAAAACCCTCGAAACACACACATTGCGGGACCACAAAATTCCAATTAACAACCACTTCAGTAGAAAAATGTGACTAAAATCTTAAATGTGGGTTACCGGTTGAATAATGTGGTAGTACCGTTCTATGGAGGCTGTATCGAGTAATTTCTGGAGGAATGTTTTGTAACTCCAACGAATACTAAATCTAAATTTCATGGGGGCTAAATGAAGGCGCGAATTATACCGAAAAATTTCAGGTGGAAGTTCAAAATAACGAAAATCGTTCTATGGGGACTATAAAAAGACGTATAGCAATACCGACAAGTTTCCGGTGGAATGTTGTATACCCTCAATGAAGACTAAATGCCAAATTTCAGGGCACAACCCCCAAAATTCTAAAAATTGGGAGGTACCACTCTATGGGGACTATATGGAGATGTGGACCTGTACCGACGAATTTGAAGCTGAAATTTGTGTACACCCAACGTATACTAAATACCAAATATCAGCCATTTCGGTGGAATATTGAGGCCACAAGCATCAAAATCGGAAGGTACCGTTTTATGGGGGCTATATGAAGGCGTGGACTTATTACGACAGATTCTAGGTGGAAAGTTTTATAACCCCAACGAATAACAATAATAATAATAATAATTCTATGGGGGCTATGTGAGGAAGTGGACCTATACCGATAAATTTCAGGTGGAAAGTTGTATCCCCCCAATGAAGAATAAATACCAAATTTCAGCCATTTCAATGGGAGATTAAGGCCACAACCTTCAAAATGCCGAAAATCGGGAGGTACCGCCCTATGGGGGCTATATGAAGGCATGGACCTATTCCGACAAATTTCAAGTGGAAAGTTTTGTATTTCCAACGAAGACTAAAAAAATTTAAGTCATTTCGGTAGGATCTTGATGCCACAGCCTTCGAAATACAGAAAATCGGGAGGTACAGTACTATGGGGGCTGCATGAGGACGTGGACTCGTACCGGTAAATTTTAGGTGTTAAGTTGTATCGCCCCCCAAAGAGGACTAAATACCAAATTTCAGCCTTTTGGGTGGGATATTGAGACCACAATCCTCAAAATACCACAAATCGCAAGGTATCGTCTATGGGGCTATACTCGTATGAAGTCGTAGACCTATTCGGACAAATTTCAGGTAGAAAGTTTTATACCCCCAAATTTCGGACTTTTTGGTGGGATATTGAGGTTACAACCCTTAAAATACCGCAAATCGGTGGTACCGTTCTAAGGGGCATATGAAGGCGTGGGCCGATATAGCATATTGTCAATACCACACATCCTAGGAGTAACTTCTACACTTAATTATAAAGCTTTTTCAAAAAAATTGCGAGCTGTATCTTGATTTTGCCAGACAGGCAGACGTACATGGTTAGTTTTAGTATATTATAAAACATATAACAGTTATGTACGACTTTAGGTGGTTTTTATACCCTCAACCATAGTATGGAGAGTATATTAATTTGTTTTTCCGTTTGTAACGCATTGAAATAAGTATTTGCTACCGGTATTTTGAGAAGTTTAGATATGTTTTTGGCCTGTAATTTGACATTTGAGATTCCCAATGGTCGCAAAGCTTCTACACAAAAAATTGTTATAATAGGTCCATGTTTTGTTACTGCCCCCATATAACGGTTTTTATTTATTTATGGCGGATTTTAACTATACTTTTGGACCGTACTGCCTGTAAATTCACATTTGAGGTCCCCAGTGGTCCCAAAATATCTCCATAAAAATTTTCAACATACGTTCATATTTTGGTATAACTCCCTTATAACGGTAGCGCCCGATTTTCGGTATTTTGATAATTTTAGCTATATTTTTCACCGAACTACCTGTAATTCAACATTTGAGTTAGCCGATAGCCTAAGATACTAGTGCTATTTTTTACATAATCTATATATATAAAATTGTTTGTGCCTTATAGACGCGAAAACCGCTGAACAGATCTTAATGAAATTTTTAGGGTACATTGCTACATGGACTGGAATGAAAATAGGCTATGTATATCATTTTTTGAAATTTCGCGTTGATCTGGAGATATAGCATCAAAACCGGAGGTACCTCCAAAAAAATTAGATTGTGTATGCAAATATCGTTAGAACTGTTACAGATACAATCTCCAAATTTTGTATGTGTGACGGAATTTGATGTAGAAATAAATTTATATTCAAATCGGTTCAGATTTGGATATAGCCCGATTTCCTTATTTTATGTACCAAACACGATATATATGTCCAATTTCGCTGAAATTTTGAATGTCTGACGGAATTTGTTCTAGAAATAAATGTGCCAAATTATATCGAGATTGGTTCAGATTTGGATATAGCTACCATACACATATGTTTTCGGACGATTTCCTTATTTTATGCACCAAACACGCTATATATGTCCAACTTCGCTGAAATTTGGAGGGTCTGACGGAATTTGTTATAGAAATAAATGTGCTAAATTATATAGAGATCGGTTCTGATTTGAATATATCTCCCATATATATTTTCGCCGATTTCCTGTATTTTATGCACCAAGCACGCTATATATGTCCAATTTCGCTGCAATTTGGAATGTGTTACAGAACTTTGTCTAGAAATAAATGTGCCAAATTATACCGAAATCGGTTCAGATTTGGATATAGCTCCTGTATATATTTTCGGCCGATTTCCTGTATTTTATGCACCAAACTCGCTATTTATGTCCAATTTCGGTGAAATTTGGAATGCGTAACGGGATTTGGTCTAGACATAAATGTGCCAATCATATCGAAATCGGTTCAGATTTGGATATTGTTCCTATCTATATTTTAGGCCGATTTTATGTATTTGATGCTCTAAACACGCTATATGTGTCCAATGTCGCTGAAATTTGGGATGTCTGACTGAATTTGTTCCAAACATAAATGTGCCAAATTAGATCGAGACCGGTTCAGATTTGGGCACACTACATATGTCCAATTTCACTGAAATTTGGAAAGCGTGACGCAATTCGTTCTAGAAATAAATGGGACAAATTATATCGAAATAGGTTCAGATTTGAATATAGCTTCCATATATATTTTCGGCTGATTTTCTGTATTTTATGCACAAAATGTGAATGTGAGACGGGATTTGATCTAAAAATAAATTTGACAAATTATATCGAGAGCGGTTCATATAGGAATATAGCTACCCATATATATTTTCGGTCGATTTCATGTTCTTGTTACGTATGTTCAATTTCAATGAAAGTTTGAAGACTTAGGAGTCAGTAAAAGTCATCAATATTTACAGAAGTACTTATAGTCGGGAAGGAATTGACCAAGGCTACAGCTATTAAGTATCATGTCTTTGAGAGACTTCTTAAGATTTATGTTTTATTATGATATATCTAAATCATTAGGAATACTTATAGGCGGAAAGGCTTTCGGAGGAGAGTTACCTCCTGAAATATACAAAAATACCATAGTAGCTCCATAACAACCCTGAATACCCAGCAAAAAAAGTCCTCACAAAATCATGGGTTTTGTAAGGGATTTTTGGCAGCCGTAACTACTCGCAAACCCCCTTTCTTCCCCATTATTTTTACAGGGGCATGTCGCACTCAGTTTGTAGTTATTTTATGACCACTAGAATAACTAGTTATTCTGTGGCCACTTGAAGTTGAAAAGTAAGTTGAAAAAAATTATATTTTTAGAACAGTTGATGTAGAGATTTTTTTTAATTTCATCACACTTCTTACTTTTATTTTACATAATTTTATTTCGCTCGATGTGCGAGTTGAACACACGAACCAATTGATTTCTAGCCAAAGACACTACATACTATGCCACGCACACGAACATTAAAGGTTGCTTAAGAACTTAAATATGCAGTGCACATGTGCACCACGAACTGTTATTTTTTAATTAAAAAAAAAACTCGCGTGCCGACAGTGAGCGTTGAACACACAACCCTAGGATTTATCGTCGGACACACACTCACTGTGCCACCGTCCTCATTACTCAGTGAGGAGCAAAGTAAGTAGGTTTGCCTTGTAATTTTTTTAAGAAGTATCCCATTACTTTTCAGATTACTTGTAATGGGAAAAGAAGCTTGTTTACATTACTTTGTAATGGGTTACGTAATGACTAATGGATCCGAATTTTTCCTGGGTAGGTATATAACGCCTTCGTATCTCCTTTATTTATTCGTTAAAATATTAAAAACGTTAAAATAATTTTGGTATTCCATTATATTTTATCGGGTTCAGCTAGTTTTATTATAATAAATATTTGAAATAAATAAAATAAACATTTGAGGTTACCAGTGGCCACAAAACATCTCCTCATATATGGGTCCATGTTTTGGTATAGGCTCCTACAGATTTTCGGTTTTGGACCGAACTACCTGTAAGTTTATATTTGAGGTTCCCAGTGGTCGCAAAATATATCCACCAAAAATTGTCAACATAGATCCATGTTTTTTATAGCCCCCATATAACCACACCTGCCGATTTTCGGTATCTGCAATTTGACATTTGAGGTTCCCAGTGGTCACAAAACTTATCCACCAAAAATTTTCAACGTATGAAGGTCCATATTTTTGTATATAGCCCATATAAAGGAGCCACCCGATGGAAGGATTTTTAGATGCATTTTCGGCCTTATTTAAGTATCCGTGGTCACCACATATTCGCACCTACTATTGTGGGCAGGAAAGAAAATAATTATTCAATTTTTGTTCCTAATATTTTAAGGTGGAGGGCCGTACTTAACGGTTTTTGACTTGTTACTTGTTCAAAGGTATCTCAATTTCGGATGCTATATATTACATTCAGAACATGCATAATATACACCGAAATTGTTAGAAAAGTCTGTCTCCAAGGAACAAAAAAAAAAAAACAAGCCAGCAAACAGTTACTGTTTCACGGACATACATAAATTAATATGACACGAATGCCATATTTAAATTAATTAATAATCTCTAGGAGGTCATCATAAATAAAGTCGGCCCTATATTGTAATGGTAAATATTATAACGTCTATCTATATATATAAAAGAGTAGTGAGGTGAGTGACTGACTGACTGACTGATTCATCAACGCCCAGACGAAACGGCTGAAGCTAGAAACTTGAAATTTTGGGTGTAGGTTGCTTTTGGTGTGTAGGGGTGAGATAAGGCTGGGTTTTTGGAAATTCGACCTAGAAGTGTACGAAAAGTACTAAAAGGTACTAAATATGGTACCCTTGGTATTAGGCAAACGGGAAGAGCTAGAATTCTGAAATTTGGAACGAGTGTAACTGATGGAGATCTAGAAAGATGTACCAAAGGGTTTTTGGAAATTCGACCTCTAAGTGTAGGAAAGTACTAAAACTTACAAAATTTTGTACCAATTGTATATTTTGAACGGATATAGCTAGAATCATGGAATTTGGTCTGGAAATCAAGGTTGGGAAGTGGAGTTGATGTAATTAAATGATTTTGGAAAATCGTACTAATGTGTACGAAAAGTACTAAATGATACTAAATTTAGTACAAATTATATTTGGGTGAACGGATAGAGCTGGAATTCTGAAATTTGGAATTAAGATTACTGTTGAAGTGTAGGAGTTAGACATGAGGGTGATTTTGGAAATTCGTACTTATGTGTACGAAAATTACTAAATGTTACTAAATTTAGTACAATTTGGATTTGGGTGAACGGATAGAGCTGGAATCCTGAAATTTGGAATTAAGATTACTTTTAAAGTGTAGGATTGAGAAATGAGGGTGGTTTTGGAATATCGTACTTTTGTGTACGACAATTACTAAATGGTACTAAATTTAGTACAATATGGATTTTGGGTGAACGGATAGAGCTGGAATCCTGAAATTTGGAATTAAGATTACTGTTGAAGTGTAGGATTGAGACATGAGGGTGATTTTGGAAATTCGTACTTATGTGTACGAAAAGTACTAAATTTAGTATAATTTGGATTTGTGTGAACGGATAGAGCTGGAATCCTGAAATTTGAAATTAGGGTCAATTGTGGAGAGTAACAAAGAAAGGTTTTTGGAAATTCGAACTATAGTAAGTGCACGAATTGTACTAAATGGTACAAAATTTAGTACAATTTGGGTTTTGGTGAACGGATAGAGCTGGAATACAAACATTTGGAATGAGGGTCACTGATGAAGAGTAACAATGAAAGGTTTTTGGAAATTCGAACTATAAGTGCACGAAAAGTTCTAAATGGTACTTAATTTAGTACAATTTAAATTTGGGTGAACGGATTTAGCTGGAATCCTGAAATTTGTAATGAGGGTCACTGATATAGAGTAACAAAGAAAGGTTTTTAGAAATTTGAACTAAAAGTGCACGAAAAGTACTAAATGGTACTTAATTTAGTACAATTTGGATGTGGGTGAACGGATAGAGCTGGAATCCTGAAATTTGGAATGAGGATCACTAATGAAGAGTAAAAATGAAAGTTTTTGGAATTCGAACTATAAGTGTACGAAAAGTAATAAATGGTACTAAATTTAGTACAATTTGGGTTTGGGTAAACGAATAGAGCTGGAATCCTGAAATTTGGAATTAAGGAAAGGTTTTTGGAAATTCGAACTATAAGTGCACGAATAGTACTAAATGGTACAAAATTTAGTATAATTTGGATTTGGGTGAACGGATAGAACTGAAATATAAACATTTGGAATGAGGGTCACTGATGAAGAGTAACAATGAAAGGTTTTTGGAAATTCGAACTATAAGGGAACCAAAAGTACTAAATGGTACTAAATTTTGTACAATTTTGATTTGGGTGAACGGATTGAGCTGAAATACAGACATTTGGAATGAGGGTCACTCATGAAGAGTAACAAAGAAAGGTTTTTGGAAATTCGAACTACAAGTGCACGAAAAGTTCTTAATGGTACTAAATTTAGTACAATTTGGATTTGGGTGAACGGATTGAGCTGGAATCCTGAAATTTGTAATGAGTGTCACTGATGGAGAGTAACAAAGAAAGGTTTTTAGAAATTCGAACTACAAGTGCACGAAAAGTTCTTAATAGATAGAGTTGGAATCCTGAAATTTGAAATTAGGGTCACTAATGGAGAGTAACAAAGAAAGGTTTTTGGAAATTCGAACTACAAGTGCACGAAAAGTTCTTAATGGTACTAAATTTAGTACAATTTGGATTTGGGTGAACGGATAGAGTTGGAATCCTGAAATTTGAAATTAGGGTCACTGATGGAGAGTAACAAAGAAAGGTTTTTGGAAATTCGAACTACAAGTGCACGAAAAGTTCTTAATGGTACTAAATTTAGTACAATTTGGATTTGGGTGAACGGATTGAGCTGGAATCCTGAAATTTGTAATGAGGGTCACTGATGGAGAGTAACAAAGAAAGGTTTTTAGAAATTCGAACTATAAATGCACGAAAAGTACTAAATGGTACTAAATTTAGTACAATTTTGATTTGGGTGAACGGATAGAGCTGGAATCCTGAAATTTGGAATGAGGATCACTGATGAAGAGTAAAAATGAAAGTTTTTGGAATTCGAACTATAAGTGTACGAAAAGTAATAAATGGTACTAAATTTAGTACAATTTGGGTTTGGGTGAACGAATAGAGCTGGAATCCTGAAATTTGAATGGAGAGTAAAAAGAAAGGTTTTTGGAAATTCGAATTAAAAGTATACGAAAAGTACTAAATATAGTACAATTTGGATATGGGTTAACGAATAGGGCCGGAATCCTGAAATTTGGAATGGTGGTCACTGATGAAGAGTAAGAAAGAAGTACCAAAAGTCGAAAAGTCCTAAATGGTAGTGAGTTTAGTATGATTTGGATTTGGATTTGAAGAGCTGGAATCCTGAAATTTGGAATTAAGATTGTTGTTGGAATATAGAATTGAGATATGGAGGTAGCTTTAGAAAATCGTACTAATGTGCACGAAGCACAATTTGTATTTGCGTAAACAGATTACTGTTGGAGTGCAGAATTGAGGTAGTTTTGGAAATTCGTACTTATAGAAAAGTGCTAAATGGAACTACATTGGCTATAAATTGGGTTTAGGTGAACGGATAGAGCTGAGATATGAAAGTACATTTTGGAAATTCGTGTACGAAAAGTGCTAAATGGTACAAAATTTGGTACCTTTTGGTATTTGCTATATGGTATAGAATTTTGCACAATTTGTGATTTTGTAAAGGGTAGAACTGGAATTTTGAAATTCGGTATTAGATTAGCAATTGGTGTTTAGAGTGGAGGTAGGGAGGAGGGTTTGAAAATTCGTACTTATTTATACAAAAAGTACTAAATAGTACTATAATGGGTTTCAGAGAAACGGATAAAGCTGGAAAAGTAAATTGGGGTTAGGATATAAGTTGAATATAAGGAAGTAATTTTTGAAACGTTTACCTATGTGTACGAAAAGTTGGGTAACATGTTGGTACCAAAACCATTTTGGCATTGTGTAAACAGTTAAGGTAATAAATTTGGTGTTGGGTGTAGGAACAAAGCTGGGATTATATAATTTGGAAATATGCTATTTGTACAAAAAATACGAAATGAAAAATATTTGTTATGAAGATCTCTTTAAAATTAGAGACAAAGTTCTGAGTTTGAAAAATTGTACTGAATATTGTTCCATTGATTTGATGTTAGCGCCAAGGCGTTTCTAAATAGTGTAATGAAATTAAGTAGTCAAACGTGAAGTATCTTTTCAAAAATGTTTTTGTTCTGACCGCTTTGGTATGTTAACTTGAAAACGTGAACCAATGCGACAATTTTGTTAACTAGAAGTTATTTACCCCCTGATAATAAAAAACCTAAATTGAAATGCCTCCAAAAAATTTTCCGTTATATACGGTGGACATACCCGTGCACATTAAGTAACATTTTTGTAAAAAAAAGTTTTTCTAACCTTTCATGCCACAAATTCCGAATTTCAGTTGGAAAATGTGCGGAAGATCTTCAAAATACTCTAAATCTTCAAAATATCTCTTCTAATAAACGTGGATTGAAGTGGACATTTTTTAAATTAAACTTTTATATCCTCTGAGTATTCAAGGTCCAAATTTAAAGAAAATTGGACAATATAGATTTGTTCTTCTTTTAAAATACACTAAGTCGAGAGGTGGATTTTCATGACCATTTTGAATGCCGAAAGTTTAACGGACCTATTCGGGTTCTGGGCGAAACCGGTAAAGGTAGAACCTTGCATTGTAAATGTGCGGGATTGTTGTTGTGAAGGGGTGAAATAAAGTTTAGTGTTTGGAAATTCGTACTGGAAGGGAATGCTGTGTTAGTGAAGGGTTAAAACCAGGAGTCAAATCTAAAATTTGCAATATGATACGTAGTTTTGGAAATTCGATATAAAAAATATGGTAGTTGTGTAGGGATGCGATACGGCAATTTTTTTTTTTTTTTTTTTTTTTTTGTAAATTCTGACTACAATCGAAAAAATATTGGTAATAAAATAGGTCTTAGTACAAGAGAATCTCCAGTATTCACCATTCCCGTATTAAATATTGTTTATATATATTTTTTCCTTTCCGCATACGAAGTAGCGGGCATTTGCTAGTGTATCTATATTTTGAGAGCTCACCTGATATGTAAAGTGAGCCAAAATTTGTCCATTTGTTCTTATTAGTTATTATTGTTTTTTTTTCAACTCATAGTTCCCTTCTATAACAAGGAAGCGAATGACTAAAATTCCAAAAGATCTGTCACTCCTTATCCCTTTTGACATTTTTCACCTCTTTCCTCATATTTTCCACTAGTTCAGTGGTGAAGTAAGAATGGAGCATAGGACACATTTTCTTTGTTTTGGTTATAATAATTCCCTTGTTTTCTTCTTAGCAGCGAAACTGCACTTTCATTTACATACTCATCTAAATTATACGCTATATGTCTAAAAACAAACAAACAGTCACACAAACATGTGTCAACATTTAAGTACATGTGTATTTAAATTTTAAAAAATAAAATTTCAAAATAAACATGGAATTCCTAAAGAAACAAAACAAAGAAACCACAAAAAGAAAAGTGAATGCTAAAATAAGCAAACTAAACAAAAAGAAAAACAACAAAACTACTCAACTACTCAAAATAAAACAAAAACAAAAAATTGAAAATGACAACATAATTCGCCACTATATCATAATCAAAATACGCCCACGCCTTACTATGCGAGACACGACGAGAGTATTTTAATTTGCTGTCTTTCTATCGCGACGTTTTGTGAATTCCACGCAACAACTACTAAGAGCACCTCTTTATCTTTTACTTTTTTCTTCGTCTTCATGGACTTGTCGCATTAATTTTTCTTCAATTTTCCCTCTTTAAAGTCTCAACAGTTTGTTTTGGCTTGGGATGTCCGTTGCTGTTGTCTCACTGATGAAAATGTTGTTGTTGTGTTGGTGATAAACGACAATAAATAATGTTTTGAATTTTATTTTTTTTTTCGAAAAAGTGAAAAAAACTACTTAATAAACATTAAATATTACGCAAATTATAATAAGAACACAAAACAAGAATTCTATAAAAAGAAGAAACTGCAAAAGTAAAAGGACGTTTTCACACAGAAATTTAATGAAAAATTAGGATTGTGCTTTATGGAGAAAACTTGAGAAATTCTGGAGAAGCATCAGTAGTATTAAATCTAAACAAACACGGACAGAGAACGTGAACTTATCTTTATTACAAAATGAATAAAGAACAAGTCTGCAAAGGCTATAATCGGGAAGGGACCGACTATGTGATACCTTACACCACTACCCCTATGCATGAGTTTTTCACTAGTAAACATTTCTTTACTAAAGAGTTCACCCACCCTGGCTTTTACGCCAAATGATTTAGGGCTAACTGAAGAAAAATAAATAATTTATATTTGAGTTTTTCACTAGTAAACATTTCTTTACTAAAGAGTTCACCCACCCTGGCTTTTACGCCAAATGATTTAGGACTAACTGAAGAAAAATAAATAATTTATATTTGACTACTGTCGACTTGGTACTAATTGAAAACTTTACAGAAGAGAAGCAGATGTATTTGTCATTAAAATATATACTTAAAAATATTAAAATTGGGGTAGCTTAGAACATTTTGCAATAACTCTGATATTTTACCATCAATGCTAACACATTCGTTGTTAATTTAAAGCACAGATTGTCTAGTAACTACACTAACTTTAACTAAACTAAACTTTAGTTTCACATATCCCCATCTTTATAAATAAAAATCAAATGTTGTTCGTTGGTAATTGCATGAGTGAAATTTTCGCCATAACCCGACATAGGTTTTTATGAAAATTTGACCACGTCCACTTGTAAGCCAACTTTTTTAAATTTTTATCTTTTCTACAAAAACTACTGAACCGATTTTTCTGAAATTGTCAGGGAATGTACAGGGATGGCCCCCGGTTAAAATGGGCTACAAATTTAGTTGAATTTCGGAGGGGCGGGGTACTTCCCCTATACCCAAATTCTTTAAAAATACGATTTTTACAATAATTACGAATGTATTGGATTGGAAATTAATTTGCGAGACAATTGTGGTCGTGTCTCCGACCTTACCTACTTCTTTTTTTTTTGAAACCAAAGACTTGACCACGCCCACTTTTTAAAATATGTTACATCTACAAAACTACTGAACCGATTTTCCTGAAATTTTCAGGGAATATACAGGGATGGCCCCAAAAATAGGCTACATATTTTGTTGAATTCCAGAGGGGCTGGAATTCGATATTTTAAAAAAACGCTATATTTGCAAAAATTGCGAATGTATCGGTTTAAAATTTTACGAAATAATCTACAATCTTGCTACTTCTTTGGGGCCTAAAGACCTGACCACGCCTGCAGTTTAAAATATATTATATCTCCAATACCACTGAATCGACTTCCAAATTTGCAGCAAAAGCATCCCGACGCCTTTCTTTTAAACGCTATATGTATAAGCCAAACATAAATTTTTCGAAGGTAATGGGGTTGTGTGTGCCCTAGGTACATACAGTCAGGGACAAAAGTTTACATACACCCCATAAATCTCAGGTTTTAGGACAAGTGATGATTTTTACGAAATTCCAAGTATGCAGTTTTATTTCTTCTCACTAATAAACAATATTTGAAACAACAAAAGTATAATCCATAATACAAATAACGGTAAATTTTACAAAAAACAAAAAATGGTGGGGACAAAAGTTTACATACACCCCAAGGAAATTGTGTATTGCCGTAGAATTTATGGAATTAGCGGCAAAATTTCTACATTTTATTGTTTCAGCGAACGACTCTGGGTGTCCAGGATATATTTTACAGAAACAAAAATAATTTTTGGGGGTTAAATGCCGTTATTTAAGGTCAGAATTCTTGTATTCCTCATCAAAGCTGACACTTGCTTAATTCTTTGCATTTTAAGGTATTGTACTTTATAAAAAGCATAAAATTAGTGTCAGATGGCAAATCTTGAGACCCTAGAAAGCTTTGAAGTTGTTCCTGTTCATAATATACCTTCCTGGAAGTCGATAATGCACGTTTTTTTTTCTCAGATTTTGCTTGAAGTTAATAGATTCTGAAGAATTCTTTGCGCAAATTACATCCAGAAGGCTTTGAAGTGCCTTGTAATATGGTCTGATACAATCATTGGACATCAATTGACTCTGAAATGTACAATTATCCGAAACTTTTCGCCCCTATAGTGACGGTAATTATCATAATACAAAAACGACATTGTTCACGGTACAAATTTCATGCTTTTTTGGTAGTGTTTATATTTTGATGCTATGGAAGCTTTGGGAGCAGATTTGTAACAGAATATTTCACATTTCTGGTTCAACTGATGTCCAAGGATTGTATCAGACCATATTACAAGGCAATTCAAGGCCTTCGGTATGCAATTTGCGCAAAGAATTCGGCGGAATCTATTAACTTCCAGCGAAATCTCAGGGAAAACGTGCCTTATCGACGTCCAGGAAGGCATATTATGAGCAAGAACAACTTCAAAGCTTTCTAGAGTCTCAAAATTTGCCATCTGACACTAATTTTATGCTTTTTATAAAGTACAATACCTTAAAACGCAAAGAATTAAGCAAGGGTCAGCATTGATGAGGAATACAAGAATTCTGACCTTAAATAACGGCATTTAAGTCCCAAAAATTATTTTTGTTTCTGTAAAATATATCTTGGACACCCAGAGTCGTTCGCTGAAACAATAAAATGTAGACATTTTGCCGCTAATTCCATAAATTCTACGGCAATACACAATTTCCTTGGGGTGTATGTAAACTTTTGTCCCCAGCATTTTTTGGTTTTTGTAAAATTTACCGTTATTTGTATTATGGATTATACTTTTGTTGTTTCAAATATTGTTTATTAGTGAGAAGAAATAAAACTGCATACTTGGAATTTCGTAAAAGTCATTACTTGTCCTAAAACCCGAGATTTATGGGGTGTATGTAAACTTTTGTCCCTGACTGTATGTATGTACGTAATACCGAAAAAACTAAAGCAAGTAAGTCTCCATAAGCGGGAGAATACGACATAAGCATTTTTTAATTTTTATAATTAGATCGCTGTAGGATAAAGACAAGGGACATGGACGATAAGAAATTCTTAACAGCATCAATGCACACTGGTCCCAACCTGCGACAAAAATCGAAAAATCGATATCAGCAAATCTCTGCGACAATTCAGCAAACTGTCTCTAAACATATCATATTTTAATATTCCATCACTGTTTTGTAATTTATAACGGTATTTAACAAAACAAAACCGAAGAAGTTGACATTTACGTATGATCTCTTAAAAACCTTAAAAAATACCAGTAAGGTTGTGACTTCTTACAAGGCAAATAACTCAAAATTGAGAGGATAAAATTATTTTTTTCGAACAGGAAGTTTTAGTGCAAGGTTTCCTAATTACTTTTACATAAAAATGTGTACATATTATTCGCATAAAATGTGCTGGAAATCACATTTCTTATAATATTTTTTGGGGAATTTCAAAGTCCTACAAATTTAAGTTGACTTTTACTAACTTCGCCATCCTTCGCCACTCTCAAAATTTTTTGAAGAATGTTCGAAATAGTGTCAGGTTTACAAAAAATTTGGTTCCAGCTGCATATATTTGCATTTCCGTGTGTGACATTAAAAATACTGACGATGCCTCTGGTCGTTTCGTGAATATGCCGTATTACTGTATTTTCAGTTTCTTCTTTGTTTTGTGTTTTAATTGTTTGTTTTGGTTTTTTTCTTAAAAGATTTAGACATTTTTGTTTTTGGATCTACTTATGGGTGTGTTTACATTTGCATATGTTTGATATATGTATGATGCTACATAAAAGATGAAAAACAAGTAAAAATTAAAAGTTCGTTGGGGATATAACCCCAACCATGAAATATTCTGACCTCAACTGAAATAATTTGTTTTCTTTCCTGTCCACGATACCAGTCGGAGACGTTTTTGGACCACTAAGAACTGCAAATAGCAAATTACAACCAACTCGAACCGAAAATGTAGGTAAAAAACCTCAGAATAACTAAAATAGGGAGGTACCGTAATATGAGGGCTATACCGAAACCTGGACCTAAGACCAACATTTTTGGCGCAGAAGGTTTTTGATCATTGAGAACTCCAAGTGGCAAATTACAACCGATTCGGGCCGAAAATGTTGATAAAATCTTCAAAATACCTGAAATCGGGAGGTATCGTAATATGAGAGCTATACCAAAACCTGGACCTAAGACCACAATTTTTGGCGCAGAAGATTTTTGACCATTGGAAACCCCAAATGCCAAAGTACAGCCAATTAGGGCCGAAAATGTAGATAATAGCTTCAAAATAACTGAAATCGGGTGGTACCGCTACATGGGGGCTATAGGAAAAACTGGACCCATATTGATGATTTTTTGGCTAAAGTATTTTTTACTTATTTTTAGCATTTACTGAAAAAATCAGATTGATCCGACGATTATAAATATTTTTGTCGCACCTTCCCATACTAGTGGGACCACTGTGCAATGTGCTAAAAATCCGACAATGTCCGTATGAGAAAAGAAAGGCTACATACAAAATCCGTTGATAAATTTAAAATGGAGCGAAGAAGTGAGGTAGAAAATTCAAAAAAAGGTTGTCATTAAAACTCATTACGACAGGCAGCAACGCGGACCGGGGTCTGCTAGTTGGAAATACAATTTCAAAAATTGAAAATCTCTATATCTCTAATATTTGACTACTTTTGGTAACGCACTTGAGATCAATTTTATGTTCACAATGTCTTTATAGGTCACTTTTGTTGAAATGCACGTATCAAAGCAGGGATATTCGTCGTTACACTTCAAGTAAAGATAATGGTACGCCAACATACTTTTCGGCATTGTAAAGGTAATCTTTTTTCTTTCATTGATAGGCTTTGCCTTGGGAATACCCTTATTAGGGATATAACTTTTTGCACTTTTTTGCAGATATCGAAAATACCACCACTTAGCCGTGTAGAGCATGAAAAACTATTATGAAATAAGGTGTAATTTTTTCTCTATCGCGAAAAAAGTTTCCGCACCAAATGCATTGAAGTTCAGTAATGCATTTTTTAATTTTATCTGTTATAACAACATATTTGCTTTTCATTAAAATTTTTATTTTTTTGTAATCTAATTTAAAATCATTATCAAAGCGTTCTGGACCAATTTGATCTCAAAGCGCGCCATTTCGGAGCATATAAGGAACTTTTTACACTATTGCAATTTTTTGTTTTTCTTTATAAACTCGTGAATTTTATGTTTATATTTTTTGAACCTATCAGGCAAGAGAATATGGTGTCATTTGCAACAAATTCGCGAAAGTTACAGACCTTTTTAATGACTTTGGCTGTGAGAAATGTATTTTTGTCTATAAATATTTATTCAAAGAAAGCAAATTTAAAATTATAAGTAGAAAAAATATCAAAAGGGTTTTAGTAATTGCGGTCGGTGCTGAATCTTTTTTCATCAAATCGACCTTTGAAACGCGTTTTCATTATTAGGACAAAATTCCCCACATGGTACTGGTGTTGTATTTTTGTAGAAAACAAATACAATTCTCACAGGCAAGGTCAACAAAAACAGCCTGTAACTTTCGAGAATTCGTTGCAAATGACCCCAAATTCTCTTGTCCGATATTTACAAAAAATATAAACATAAAATTCACGAGTTTATAAAGAAAAACCAAAAATTGCAATAGTGTCAAAAGTACCTAATGTGCTCCGAAATGGCGCGATTTGAGAACAAATTGGTCCAGAACGCTTTGATAATGATTTTAAATTAGATTACAAAAAATAAAAATTTTAATGAAAAGCAAATATGTTGTTTTAACAGATAAAATTAAAAAATGCATTTCGGAACTTCCATGCATTTGGTGCGGAAACTTTTTTCGCGATAGAGAAAAATTGACACCGTATTTCATTATAGTTTTCCATGCTCTACACGGCTATGTGGTGGTATTTTTTTGGTTATAGCCCTAACCCTTATTAGATGCGGAGGTATTAGCATAAGAATAAAACGTTGAATTTCCCTCTACATATGTAAGTTTTTTGTCAATTCTGACTCCTGAATATTATCCGACTATCACCGAAATCAACAGCTTTCTTTATCTTTGGGACCCCCACCAACCACAAAAATTTAGTGATGATCCGATCAAAATTGCGACCTGTAGCATGATTTAAAAACATGGAAAAAATGGGATGTATTACCGATTTTTGCGATATTTCCGTTATTTGACCACCTACGCCAACCACTTTGACATCATTCTAAAGGTAAGATTTTCAAATTTCATTGTCGTTCTTTGGCTGGAAGGCCACAAGCCAAAGCTGTGATATTCGTCATTACAATTAAAATCCCAACAATGAAAAGTTGAGTTGGATTCAACTAATAGGTTCAAAATTTGGCTTTCGTAATATTTTGTCCAAAACTAGTTTAAGTTCGGGTTATATCGGTCCACTCCTTCCGGTACCTCCCCCACAAAAGTTCGAAAGGGTTCGGAAAAATTGTGCGCACGATAACTGTTGAAGGGGGTGACCGATTTGGTCCATACTTTACAAATCTTAATATATCTGTGATATGTATATCAGGTTTGAATATGGACTATATTTGTCCCCCTCATTCGGTTACCTCCCACACAAAATTTTGGATAAATTCACTTTAAGACCTGCTCTCGAATCACTTGGATTTCTGTTGCAGCAACTTACATTCGCTGCCTTAATAACGACGGTAACTGCTTTTTCAGGGGCAAGTCCATACTTCTTGAGAAAACAGCCCAAAAGGTGTCCAAACTTAGATTCAGTTCAAAGATTGGCAACATCTTCCTGTACTTCCCTCAAATATTTAAAAAATGTCACTAAAATGGTATGCACGATATCCCTTGAACGGGGCAACCAAATATATCCAAACGTTAAATCTCCTAATATTTTGTCCAAATTTATTTTAACTTCTAAAATTACCAATATCGATCTTCTCTTTATGTTACCTCCCCCACAAAAGTTCAAAAACTGTGTCGATCTGTCCTAAATGAAAGTTTTAATTTACATAGGCTGAGGGTATATTCTGTCGGCAAAGCCGACTGATACTTTCTTACTTGTTTATTGATCAATGTATCTTTGTTATGTTTTTTATTGGAAGATTATTATTTCAAACATTTCTAATGATTTTCAATGTTGTTACCATTTTGTAGTTATAGTAGAGCAAAACTTTTGTGTACGAATATGTTGAGTCTATCAGCACTATATGTTGCATAAATATTTAAAATATTTAAAAAATAAATAAAATATTTAACAACAAACTAAAATGAAGCCAACCCCTTGCTGTTAGATATATACCAAACTTGGAACGCGAAACTGGAAAACCAACTCTTGATGCAGGGCATCACATGGTCGGCCCTGAGATTTTAAAATCCCAGACTAGTGGATATTATTAACTCATTTTATTGAACTTACCAAATTTAAATATTTTTCTGAAAATTCAACATACCTGCAAGTAGAGAAATGAAATGACGAATTATACAATAATTTATTTATAATAAAGTATGTTGTTTTAAATCAGTATACATACAAAAATCTTTCATAATATGATTAACTAGCCGACCCGGTCCGCGTTTCTGGCTCTTGAAACCGTTTTATGTTACCTTTTATAAAGACATCAATTATATTTTTCTTGCATCGCTAATTTTTCGGGATCAGCAAGTGACTATAAATAAAAAGTCTTCAGAAATGTTGGTGTCGATATGCAACATTAACATACCGCCAAAGAACTGATTACTTGAGGCATGCATTTATTTCATCTGCTAGAAGTTTTTGTCTGAAACTAAACAAAAATAGCTTCTTAAATCCTTCAAGAATCGATCTATAGCTTCTAGGGAATTTTTATGTGCCATCGTACATTCGTCCCAAATGATATTTAATATTGCATATGTACCCTTCATTCATATGTACTTCCAGTGGCAACTTAAACACCGACTGTGTCGTCCTTCCACCTTCTTATAATGTATATCTTATATACCTGATGAAGCTATAGCTATCGATATGTTGCCTTCTAATCCAAACAATTGCTTTCCAGTAAGACCAAAGTTTCATTATGTATAACATCTGATATTTCTATTGATTTGTAACGTTCGTAAGTTTTACATATGTAGCGCATTTATAAAATAGTACACAGGGATAGCCCTCTTCCCGAAATTCAACAAAATATATAGCCTATTTCCACCATTGGCAATCTCTGTACATCATCTGAAGCTTGTATGGAAAGCGGTTCAGAAGTTTTGGAGGTTTGGGACTTTTAGGTCCCAAATAAGTACCTAGGGTGGGCGACACAATCACCATTGCAAATTCATTTTCAAACCGATACGTTCGTAAGATTTACAAAAATAGCGTTTTTAAAAAATAGGGCCTTGTGGAGGTACCCCTCCGAAATGCAACAAAATATTTTACCTATTTTCACCACTGGTCATCCCTGTACATTCACTGTAATTTTCAAGAAAAGCGTTTAAGCAGTTTTGGATATATAACATATTTAATAAAGTTGGTGTGGTCAGGTCATCAGGCTCCAAATGAGGATCTAGGGTCGGAGACACAACCACCATTGCCCCGCAAATAAATTTTCTCATCAATACGTTCGTCAGTTTTGCTAAAATAGCGTTCTTAAAAAATAGGACGTAGGGGAGATACCCGCCCCCATGAAATTCAACAAATTATATAACCTTTTTCACCACGGGACCTCCCTGTACATTCTCTGAAATTTTTAGGGAAATCGCTTTAGTAGTTTTGGATATATAACACTTTTAAAAAGTGGGCGTGCTATCATAGCGTTTTTAAAAATGGTCATTGGGTGGTTCCCCGCCCCACCGAAATTCAACAAAATATATGGACTATTTTCACAACGGATCCTCCCTGTACATTCTCTGAAATTTTCAGGAAAACCGGTTCAGTAGTTTTGGATAAATAAGGTATTTAAACGTATAAAAACAAAGATATTCACATACACACATTGTCTTTTATATATAAGAGGTGTAATTTTATTAAACTCTCAAATAGAGTGTAGTCTAAGAGTAAAATCGAAATTCAACAAATATGTTTACGGATCATCCCTGTACATTCTCTGATTTTTTCAGAAAAATCGGTTCGGTAGTTTTGGATATACAACATATTTAAAAAGTGGGCTTGCTAAAGTAGAGTTTTTAACAAAATATGTAGCCTATTTTCACCACGGTTGCTCCCTGTACATTCTCTGAAATTTTCAAAAAATCTGTTCAGCTGTTTTAAAGTCTATACGGAACATACAAACATATAAACATACCAACATACTAACATACACACATTGTCTTTTATATATAAGAAGAAGATAATAAAGTTGAAAGAATGGGGCCAAAAATATACATTCGAACTTCTCTATAATGTAGCAATTGAGGACAGATTAATTACTACATTATAGAGAAAATTCGTTATGAAGAGATTAATTGTGTGAGAATTTACATATGTGCCTTAAAAACAAATTCGTTGCAAGGAAATTTGTTATAGAGAAGTTCGACAGTATCAAAGATTGTTGTATTATATTATTGTTAATCTTTATAAATAAAAATCAAATGCCGTTCGTTGGTAATAGCATCAGTTGAGAACGGGTGAACCGATTTGAATAATTCTTGTTGTGGAATGTTCGCTATAACCCGTTTTAGGTTTTTATGCAAAGAAAATTTTACCACGCCCACTTTTTTCAATTTTTATACAAAAACTACTGAACCGATTTTTCTGAAATTGTCGGGGAATGTACAGCAATTGCCCCCGGTGAAAATAGGATGCATATTTTCTTGAATTTCGAAAGGAGTACTTCCCTTTGCCATATTTAAAAAACGCCATATCTTTATTAATAATAAAAATCAAATGCCGTGATAACCCAACTTAGGTTTTTATGGAGAGAAAATTTTACCACGTCCACTTTTTTAAATTTTCAATTTAAATTTTTTCTGTAAAAGCTACTGAACCGATTTTCCTGAAATTTTCAGGGATGGTCCCCGAAAACATTCTACATATTTTATTGAATTCCACTGGGGCTGGGTACCTCCCCTATGCGATATTTAAAAAAAAAACGCTATATTTGCAAAAGTTATCGGTTTGAAAATTTACGGATTCTTTGGGGTCTACTGAACCGATTTCCATCAAATTTGCAGCAAAAGCTCAATGTTTGCCGTTGTTATGTATATTTTATGAATTTCGGAGGATGAGAGGTACCTTCCCTACGCCTTTCTTTTAAACGCTGTATGTATAAACCAAACTTATTATTATATCAGTTTCAGCATAAATTTTGGGAGGCAATGAGGTTGTGTGTGCCCTAGGTACATATTTGGAGCAAAAGTGCAGAAATACGCCCCTTATTTTAAATATGTTATGTCTTAAAAACTGATGAACACGCCCACTCTTTTCAATACATTATTTTTCCAAAACTACTGAACCCAATTTCATGGAATTTTTAGAAAATGTTCAGGAATGTCCCGTGGTCCAAAATGCTATATATTTGTAGACGAATTTCGGGGGCCTATTGTTTTCTAATCGCTATATTTGCTAAACATATAACTTCATTGGCTTGCAAAATAATGTCCGAGACAACGGTGCGCAGTGGGGGACCTATTGTTTTATAATCGCTATATTTGATAAACTTATGAGTGCATCGGCTTGCAAATTAATTTTCAAGACAACGGTGCACAGTGGGAAAAAATACCGATCTAGCGTACAGAAAATCAAAAAATGGACTTGAAGGAAACTATGAAACGCTAGTACAGTATTGACTAGTACAGTATTGTACTCAACGACATATGTAATAATTAGAAATAGTTAGTCAGAACGAATAACTGTACATTTAAAATTGATATTTTTTACAATGTTAACGACGACTTTTTAGGTGTAAAATTGCGATAGACGTGCGAATTCTGTAAAATATTATTGCGGAATCCTTTGTATTTTTGATATAACAGCCGAGTTTAGCTTTCACTTTTTTAATTTTTTATGTATTTTGTTCAGAATAATGTCTTAAATTTTTACCTACGACTTTTGGTTTTATATAAATTTTTAGGAAATATGCCAATTCGGGAACTAAGCTTTTTTTAAGATTTGTCCAAATAAAAGAAACATTTTGATAAATAAGATCAAATATCACTTGGTATTGATCACGGCATAGCAGATAAGAAATTACAAAATGAAAAAGTCCGTCCTACGGTTCCAACAATACGGGTTTAAGTAGGAAAATTAATGCAGTGATGCGTCTTCAAACAAACTGTTAAAAAAAGTTTTTATTACCAAAAACTGCAGAATGGGGTGATTTTGAACTCTTATTGCCATAAATTATATATATTCAAATCAGATTTCAGCCATTTCGGTTGGATGATGTGAGTGAAATTAAAAAAATACGGAAAATCGGACGGTACCATTTTATGGGGGCTATATCAAAAAGTGGACCTGTACCGACAATTCTCTGTTGGAATATTGTATACCCCCAACGAAGACTAAATGCCGCATTTTAGCCATTTCGTTTGGATAACGCGTCTAAAATCTTCAAAATTACCAAAATCGGCGGTACCTTCCAATGGGGCCTATATCAAAAAGTGGACCTGTACAAACAACTCTATGTCGGAATATTTTATACCCCCAACGAAGACTAAATGCTAAATTTGAGCCATTTTGGTTGGATAACGCGGCTAAAATCATCAAAATTACATAAATCGGGAGGTACAGCCCTATGGGAGTTAGATCAAAAAAATATATAAATAATACATATAGGCCAATTATATCAATAAATGAAGTAAAATTGCCAATCTAAAGCTATTCTTATCATAATTATGCATAAACATACAATAAAACATCGACTTTTATTTTCTGCACGCTAGATCTGCATTCTTTCAGACAAAATCTGTTACAGACAAAATCTGTAGATACATTTAAAATCCTCCTCGGTTTGACAATGGACCGAAGAAGTGAGGTAGAAAATTCATATTTTTGAATTGTCAAGCATAAAGTCCATAAAAATTTTCATTAAAACTCATTACGACGGGCCAGCAACGCGGATCGGGGTCTGTTATTTGTTAATATTATTGATGTTGGTAACATTAAAGCTTAGTTCCAATACAAGATGATGCAAAAACTTAAGGAATGTTCTCCGAAAGTTTTTAAAATGTAAAAAACAAACAATTTTCAATTCTTGTAGATTTTAGTGTATTCTAATTGGGTAAACTACTGTTGGCTAAAGTTCAAACTATTTATAAAATATTTTTTTTAAATTATTTTGTCAGTGACCAAGATTTGTTCATGTTAATTGTCTTTAGTGCTGTCACAACAATAATTACATTAGCCGACGAAGAGGACTAACTACGAGAGATGTCAACTTGTTAAGACCGAAAGAATTATTCATTTGGACAATACAACATGAGCTGAGTACGATATATTGCAACTAGGAGCGGTTATTACAAAGCATTATCTTTCGAAATGCAGAAAACATTGTTGTTAACAAGAAAATATACTTAGAACAAGTAGAAGGAATGCATAATGAACAAACAGCTTTAGTGGCCGAGTGTATGAATGGATTATTATTGTGGACATAAATAGCATCAGATGGTGTATTTTTCAAATGCAATGATATATTACAGTCTAGGCACACATACATATATACATATGTACTTCAAAATAAAGGCAACATTCATGGCGGAGGGGAAATTGCAAATGTAAAATTTCATTTTCAACCACGCTTGAAGTTGTATATTATATCAAAATGGAGTTATTATTTAAAATCAAAATGGAAATATTAGTTAACCAACATATGTATTTGAGCTTCATTTGGAGAGATAGGTGATCCATATGGGAATTTTTCACCCCTCAACACCCTTCTTCGCCAACAAGCTGATAATTGCTGCAGGAATAATATACAACTCCGAAAAATGAAATCTTCTAAATCAAAACTATTTTAAGTGGACCAAATTGACGCATAAAGTGTGGTACACACCGACAGTCAAAACTGACAGTCAACGTCCTTTTAGTACAATTTTCTCGCAAATAAAAGCTAAAAATATATGAAATGCAATATGTAAAGTATTATTTACATATTAGGAATGCAATTATTCAGCTAGACTTTGATATTTACGAAATATACCTCGACGACTGTTAGTTTTGTTGGTCAGTGTGTACTATGCTTAATGCATAAACACAACGAAGCGCGATAATTTTGTCTCATGGTATTTACAGTATGTATCAAGCTGTGAAAGTCTCACTACTTTCATGTAAAGAGACATGTAAACATTATACTTATCTTAATTATCCAATGTTCAATTTGAAAACTTATTTCAGTGGTAAAGGTATAACCAAATTTCAGTCATGAACAATTGCATTCATTCATCCATCTAAAATAACAGATTTTGCAGAAGCCAATATAATTAATCTTCGAAAAAACATTTAACCCCTAAAATCAAATACTCTATGTGAAATAACAATTATTTGGTAATTGATGTGTAGCTACAACATGTTTCAGCTATTTCTTGTCCAATTAAATTATTGACTCATCTTCTGTGTTTGGAAGATTGATTGAAATACACAAATGTTGGATTGTGGGAATTTCTTTTAATTTGGATAGTTTTTTCAGTACTTATGACAAAAAATTAAAACAAATAAAAAAGTATCAGTCGGCTTTCATCTATTGACAATATCGAGTCTTATACCGGCTATGCGGATTTTGTGTATTCACTTGCCGACAAAAAATATATTTGGTTTAAAGCTCAAAAGTGTTGCGGAGGGCGTACTGGAAAGAATGGGCCGACATAGTCCATTTTGGAAGAAGGTCTTATTTTGTTAGTCATTCCATTCGATAGATATTGTGCCCACCAGTCATTTCAGTTGGTCACCGTATATCTTAAAAGTTTTGGACCACAGTGTCAGGAAGCATGGACTTGTCCAACAAAAACATAATATCGCTGTAAACAGGGCCACAAGGAGTCGCATCGGTATAATTTTCCAAAGGATCTTCGAACAGGTCCTTAACTGCACTAAAACAAAAATTTTGGACTTTTGTGGGGAAAGTATCCTAAGGAACGATATGAACCATTTTCGTTAAACTACATTTGAACAAAATATTAGGAGATCCAAAGTTTGGACCGAATCGGTTGCTCCGTTCAAGATAATCGTGCGTACCATTTTAGTGAAATGTTTTGCACTTTTGAGAGGGAGGTACCGGAAGGAGGGGACCGATAAGGCTCTTCTTCGAACTTAAGCTAAATTTGGACAACATATTGCGAAGACCAAATTTTGGACCGAATCGGCTGATCGGTTCAAGAGTTATTGTGCACTTCAGCCACTACATATGGTGCCATAGGGTTTTTTACAGTTTTCGAGCGATTTTCTTAGCAAATATGGACTTGCCCCTAAACAAACTCGTACCTTCGTTAAGGGGGTAGCAAATATAAGTTGTTGCAAAAAGAATCAAAGCGATTCGAGAGCAGGCCTTAAACTGCACTTTTCCGAAATTTTGTGTGGGAGATACCGATAGAGTCCACATTGGCACCCCATCTATGTCTGGTAGAAATTGTCGTGCGCTCTAGCCAGCCGGACAGACAGCTAATCGACTCTAAATTTTCTGAAACGGATTTCGTCCAAACATACTTGGGGTCTAAAAGCATTATTTCTGTAAGGCACATTTTGCTCTTATGAAAGTGTATATACCCTCGTTAGCATAAATGCTGATGGTATAAATATAGCAAAAATCGTAAATATCCCTGAAGTCGGGTGGTACCGTTATATCTTGTCTATACCAAAATGTGGACCGATATAGTCCATCTTTGAATTTGACCTTTTTAGCGCAAACTTTGGAAGTTATTTGTTTGGCTTTGAACGAATGTGTGGTTAAATCCCAGTCGGGCTCAGCTAGTTTTTTATTTGAAATCAGGAGAAAGGAGTGTCCAAAGAAACACTCTGATCGAGAATATCTTTGGCACTACCTAAACACGAGCAACTTCACGTGCAAACAAACCCAAATCACCCCAAATAAAAAACGCCAACCCTCCTAATTGTGAGACAGGACACTGTCGAGAAAGTGTTGGTTTATTGCTGTATTAAGCAATACCAACAAATTAGTTATGCGTTTTTCCGTTGAGACTCAATGAACGCATAGCAGTGGGAAAGATTTGGTTTTGTTAGCAAGTGAAGTTGCTCGAGTTTAGGTAGTGCCAAAGAAATTCTCGATCAGAGTGTTTCTTTGGACACTTTTCTTGAGCGAGCAATTGGCACTTGGGTATAAAAAGAAACGGGAACTGATGAAGATCTGTGGTGAGGTCTGAATCTATAGTCTTCCCTACCTTACCCATTGAAAAACATCTCAAATTTTTTCCACTAATACATTAAAATTGTTTTAATAAAATATTAAAACAACGACTACGGGATTAAGACTGACTATTTTGGAAAGCAAAATAGTTACTGCTTAATTACAATTTACGCTGCAAATAGTTTCATACCCTCCACCATAATATGGAGGGTATAATTAAATTTGCCATTCCGTTTGTAACACATCGAAATATTCATAGGAGACCCTATAAAGTTTGTATATTCTTGATCAGGGTAAAATTACAAGTCGATATAACAATATCCGTCTGTCCTCTGTCCGTCCGTCTGTTGAAATCAAGATACAGCTCGCAATTTTTAAGATATAGCTTTGTAATTTGGTACATAAGTTTTTTTACTCCTAGGATGTTTGGTATTGCAAATGGCCTATATCGGTTCACGTTTTGATATAGCCCCCATAGAACGGTACCTCCGGATTTCCGGTATTTTGAAGGTTATGACCACAATAATCCTTCGAAATGGCTGAAATTAGGTATTTAGTCTGCGTTGGTGGTATTCAACTTTCCCTTCTAAATTTGTAGGTATAGGTCCCCACTTCATATAGCCCCATAGAACGGTACATCCCAATTTTTGATATTTTGAAGGTTGTGGCCTCAATATTCCCCGAAATGACTGAAATTTGGTAATTAGTTTTCGTTGGGGGTACAAAAATTTTTAGGTATAGGTCCACGCCTTCATATTGCCCTTCTAGAACGGTACATTGTGGCCACAAACCTTCAAAATACCGAAAATCGGCCACCGAAATGGCTGAAATTTGGTAGTTAGACTACTTTTGAAGTAAAAACATTTCCGACTGAAATTCGTCGGAATAAGTCCACGTTTCGATATAGCCCCCATAGAACGATACCTTGCGATTTTCGTAGTTCTGAAGGTTGTGACGTCAATATCCCAGCGAAATGATTGATATTTCTTATTTAGTCTTCCATTAGGTTATGGTACCTCTTGTTTTTCGGTATTTTGAAGGTTTTAGCCATATTATCTTACCGAAATATCGGAAGTTTGGTATTTAGTCTTCTTTGTGTCTAAAAACATTCAGTCAGAAATTTGTCGGTATAGATCGAAGTTTTGATATAACCCCCATAAAACGGCACCTTCCGAATTTCGGTATTTTGAAAGTGCTGAAATTTGGTATTTAGTCTTTTTCATAAACGAAAGGAAACTAATTGTTCCATTTTACTTCAATACAACTCGTGGTGGAGGCTATAATAAGTTCGGCCTGGTCGAATTTAACGCTGTTCTTACTTGTTTTTGTTTGTTTTGTTTTCGTTTTGGATTTGTTTCCGAAGCTCATGGTGTTTGGAGGTGGCCCCGACAGTAGAGTTGGGCAATCTAGTTCCCGGAGCGGATCGATCTTTCTAGTTCCTTTTCCCAAAAGGAACTAGTTCCAAAATATAGTTCCATAGTTCCGAAACCGATATAGTTCAACGAATCTTTTTCTTTCTTCGTTCTTTTTGTTTCATTCGCTCCAAATAGTTCCGAGACCAAAATAGTTCCACGAATCTTTCTTTTTCGTCGTTCTTTTTGTTTCATTCATTCCAAATAGTTCCGACACCGAAATAGTTCCACGAATATTTATTTATCTTTCGTCGTTCTTTTTGTTTTCATCGTTTCGTTGTTTAATTGAAATAAAAATAAATAAATAAATTGCAGTGATGTTACGTGCATGTGATTTTCGTTTATTTAACAATGTAGTAGCGTCTGAATAATAACGAAAAGAACGAGAAAGTTCGAAGTGAGTGTGGAATTTAAAGAGCAAAAATGAAAGGAACTATATGAGCTAAAGGAACTATATGAATGCAAGAGTTGGATATAGTTCCAATAGTTCCTTGTCTGGAATAGTTGCTTGGAACTAGTTCGTTCAGGAACTACACAACTCTACCCGACAGTTCAAACCTATATATCATTGTCAAAGGCGGAGTGTTCCTCTGACACCCTCCACTTCAATATTAATTTTCTGTCTAACACCTCCTTCCTAATTCTGTTAACAAAGGTTGGAGTGATTCCTATGTTAAGAGTTACCAGTTCGTTAATATTCAAATAATCTAAAAGGGCCTGACCTCTTTTGTTTATGCCAGTACTACCCCACGAAATGTGGTGTGAGTTAGTCTGTTCTTATTTGTTTTTGTCTAATATTCTATGGTTCATGCCCTGGTATTGCTAATTATACACCATTGGAACCCTTTGTTAAGCAAAATTTTCCAACTGAATTTGAAATTTCACTTTACAATTGTATACTTGTAATTTCTTCATTAACCAGTCAACATTTTTAAAACGATTTTACCCTTAACTAAAGTTTTGCCGATAACAAATTTTAATACTTCTTCTATTCATTATTTTGAAATCGGAGTGTTGACATGTTTTATTATTTGCAGTTTCACAGATGTTTTTAATTATTTATTATTAAAACATCTATCTATCATTTTCGAAATATTTTCCTATAAATTATTTTATTTAATTCAAATTCAAAACGTATTCGAACACATATTTTAAGACATTATTCGTTCTGATTTAGTTCGCCTATTTTCCACTTATCGAAAAAAAGAATCTCAAAAAAGCATTTTTAACCAAAAACAAAAAAGTGACAAAAATTAATGACACAACTTTAAGAAATCAAAGCTAATTTGTTACACGGCATGTACATTTGAATACCCGCTATAGACGACTCACTCGGAGTCGCGTGGACAGACAAAATAGATTTGTGGCCAAACAAACGATGATACAAACATTTTGAAATATCAATGACAAAGTTTTAGGAAAGAAAAAATTTTTGAAGGAAATGGACAAGTAGTGGCTGGCTGCATCGTTCTGTCGTTCGAATAAAGGGAATGTTCTTTGCATTCCAATAGCTTACTCGGCCCGATTTGGTTACTGAAAAAACAATGATATTTTACTTAAATTTCATTTTACCCAAGAGGAATTGACAAGGAAAATAGCGCCAATATTTCCATTTAGACAGATTTTTTTTTCATCTCCATTTCTAAATCACACAGTGAGTGTTGTAAAAAAAATCCATAAAATTTATTTGAGTATTTCAAAAAAGCCATAAACCGCGACAGCACACACGAATTATCATTAAAATTAGAAGCAACAACACAACATTTGGTCATGTATCGTGTAAATATTCGAGTAAGGCTATCTGTATACAGCTCAGCTATCTGTTTGAAGGTAAATGTACAGTGGGACAATGTGAAGTATGCTTAAAGGGTTAGAGAAAGGATTTAACGGGTTATCCCTAGTTGTGCAGACCAAAAAACTCATTTTTCATATTTTTTCTCAAAGAAATTACCAATATTTTTAAGTCGTTCTTTCTTCCATTTGAAAGAGCACATCTTATACTACTTTTGGAATTTTTGTTGTTGAAAAATATTACATAGTCTTGTGGTAAATGGCTACCTGCGAATCCCTTTTTCTGTAAAAGCGTTTTGCGGGGCCAACGATAGCTTGAAAACGGATAGGCCGATCTGGATATATTTTTGTGGGAGTTTTAAGAACCCAATAATCTTGTCTTTAAGCGAAACAGAATTTTAAAAAAATTGTGAACTGTCAAAATCAACATTTCGATTTTAACGAAAAAATTACCTTTTTTGTCCAAAAATCGGTCAAAAAATTTTAAATAAAAATCTGTCTCGCTTAAAGACAAGCTTTTTATATATAATAAGCTCACCAAACCATATGAAGATCGGTTGATTCGTTTTTGAGCTTTCGTTGGCACCGACTTCAAAAATGCCATTTCGAGAAACACCCGTTTAAAGTTTCCACGCTACATAAAAATCACAATAAATTGTTCCCTTCCAATGCTGATATCTCAGGCAATTATGCTCCGATCGAGTTGAATTTTTTTTGCGGCATATTCTGTACTACCTGTACTTCAAAATAAGCCAATAATTAGATATGGACAGTGGGTAAATACCCAATTGTGGGTATTTATTTGGGTATTTACTATATTGAATCGCCAATACAACATCTTACACCCTATTTCTGGGTTTAGGTTGTGAAATCGTTTCAAAATGGATAGTTTTATAATACCTTAAACAAGTGGGTAAATACTTGGGTAAATACCCGAGTATTTACCCATATGTTGGGTAAAAACTCTTTAAAATGGCTACCTGCGAATCCCTTTTTCTGTAAAAGCGTTTTGCGGTGCCAACGATAGCTTGAAAACGGATAGGCCGATCTGGATATATTTTTGTGTGAGTTTTAAGAACCTAATAATCTTGTCTTTAAGCGAAACAGAATTTTTAAAAAATTGTGAACTGTCAAAATCAACATTTCGATTTTAACGAAAAAATTACCTTTTTTGTCCAAAAATCGGTCAAAAATTTTTAAATAAAAATCTGTCTCGCTTAAAGACAAGCTTTTTATATATAATAAGCTTACCAAACCATATGAAGATCGGTTGATTCGTTTTTGAGCTGTCGTTGGCACCGACTTCAAAAATGCCATTTCGAGAAACACCCGTTTAAAGTTTCCACGCTACATAAAAATCACAATAAATTGTTCCCTTCCAATGCTGATATCTCAGGCAATTATGCTCCGATCGAGTTGAATTTTTTTGCGGCATATTCTGTACTACCTGTACTTCAAATTGTGGGTATTTATTTGGGTATTTACTATATTGAATCGCCAATACAACATCTTACACCCTATTTCTGGGTTTAGGTTGTGAAATCGTTTCAAAATGGATAGTTTTATAATACCTTAAACAAGTGGGTAAATACTTGGGTAAATACCCGAGTATTTACCCATATGTTGGGTAAAAACTCTTTAACTGCCGAACCACATGACGTAGGCTAACAAAATTTGGCTAAAATCTGTATTATATCAATAGTATTAAAGGTGTTGAAAATGGAGTCCCCGGGTCCATGTTTTGATATAGCCCCCATATAGTCGTACCTCCCGATTTAAGGTATTTTTCACCTATTAGGCACATTATACAACCAAATTGGCTGTAATTTGGCACAGTGAGTCCTCAATGAGTATAAAATATCCCTGCACAAATTTGTCAACGTAGGTCGACGCTTTCTTATAGCCCCCATATAAGGGTACCCCGATTTCGAGTATTTACCCAAATATAGGGTAAAAACTCTTTAACTGCCGCACCACTTGACGTAGGATGACGAAATTTGGCTCGAATCTTACTTATATCAAGAGAACATCTGGTATTGAAAATGGAGTCTCTGGGTCCATGTTTTGATATAGCCCCCATATAACCGTATCTCCCGATTTAAGGTATTTTTCACCTATTAGCCACATTTTACAACCAAATTGGCTGTAATTTGGCACAGTTAGTCCTCAAGGAGTGACGTAGGGGATGGAAGATACCAAGGAACGGTCCTGACCGGTTTTAACATGGCAAAGCCCAGGATTTATCTTGGTCCCTCTTTCATCCCAAGTGGACACTGACCTCCCCGTGGTGTCACCTGGGGAACTGCCTTTAACACCCGTTAAAGGTAGTGAGCTAACATGTGCCGCGCGTTCACCCATAAGAACGTTAAAAACTTGGGTTTGGGCGTCGGGTTAGTAACCCTCCCCTAGAAAAAACAGCCTACTATGAAAAAACGAAAGAAAAGAAAAACAAACCCCTCTAAAGTTGACGAACCCCGCAAACGTTTTAAGGACCATGATCTGCGAATCTGCACCTGGAATGTTCGCACTCTTTATAGAGAAGGTGCAGTCTTCGCATTGGCAGACGTACTTGAAAAGTACAAGACCGATATTACTGCCATACAGGAAATACGATGGATTGGGAAAGGCGTCACAACAACACCTAAAGGTGACGCACTGTATTATAGCTGCCATGACGTAAAGCATGAGTTTGGTTGTGGATTCGTAGTTAGTCGGAGACTAAAACATCTTGTATCCAGCTTCACTCCAGTGAATGAAAGACTTGCTGCAATTCGAATAAAAGCTAAATTCTTCAACATCAGCTTTATCTGCGCTCATGCTCCCACTGAAGAAAAGGATGAACAGACCAAAGATATATTTTACGAGCGCTTAGAAGAAACATATGACCGTTGCCCTGCCCATGACATTAAAATCATTCTAGGCGATTTTAATGCCAAAATTGGAAAGGAGAATATCTTTGGCCCAACAGTCGGGAAATTCAGTCTCCACAGTGAAACATCTGACAATGGTATGAGACTGATAGACTTTGTAGCTGCAAAAAACATGGTAGTTAGCAGTACCAGATTTAATCATCTCGATATTCATAAGGGCACCTGGCTGTCTCCAGATCAGAAAACAAGAAACCAAATTGATCATGTTGTGATAGATGGAAGACATTCATCGAGCGTGTTGGATGTACGATCGTTCCGAGGCGCAAACATTGATTCGGACCACTACATTGTTGCAGCAAAGGTACGCACCCGCTTAAACGTAGCAAACAAAGTACGAACAGACACAACACGAAAGTTAGACATCGGTAAGCTGCAATCACAACAGATAGCCACAGCATATTCCACTCAACTAGCCCAATTGCTTAATCAAAGCCCTCCTCATCCCGATAACATATCAGCGCAATGGCAAAGCATTGCCCACTCCATGCAAACAGCCGCAAAATCCATACTTGGATACCAGAGACCTCCACCAAGGAATCCATGGTATGATGAGGAGTGTCGTGCTGCCACCGAAGAGAAAAATGCGGCATATAAGGCTACTTTACAATCTGTAGCAACGCGTCGCGCACGAGAGAGATACAGGGAGAAAAGGAGAGAGGAGAAACGTCTTTTCCGCAGGAAAAAGAGAGAGATGGAAAAGCGGGAGTGTGAAAAAATCGAGATGTACAGGAGCCAGAATGAAGTCCGAAAATTCTACCAAAGAGTCAAGCATCAAACTGATGGCTTTGGTACAGGCACATCCTCCTGTAGAGACCAGCAAGGTAATTTGGTAACTGATACAGATAGTGTACTCAGGATATGGAAAGAACATTTTTCAAATCTGTTGGTATCCAATAGCAGCGAAGACGACGAAGATACCACAGTCCCAATCCCAGAAGATGGTATTGAATGTATACCGCCCAGCCAAGATGAGGTAAAGACAGCAATAAATCGACTGAAGAATAATAAGGCAGCAGGGGCCGATGGCTTACCAGCCGAGCTGTTCAAAACCGGAGGCGACACGCTGATAAGGTGTATTCATCAGCTAGTTAGCACCATCTGGCAGGAAGAACGAGTACCCGACGATTGGAACCTGAGTATCCTGTGCCCCGTCCACAAGAAGGGAGATAAGACTGTATGCTCTAACTATAGGGGCATAAGTCTACTCCCTATTGCCTACAAGATCGTGTCAGGGATATTGTGCGAACGACTAAAGCCAATGGTCAACGAGATTATTGGACCATACCAATGCGGCTTTAGACCTGGCAAGTCCACCATTGACCAGATATTTACCCTGCGGCAAATCCTGGAGAAGACCCAAGAGATGCAGATCGACACCTACCACCTTTTTGTCGATTATAAAGCAGCCTTCGACAGTCCGCTGCGCTCAAAGGTATTCCAAGCCATGTCTGAATTTGGTATTCCCGCAAAGCTCATCCGGCTTTGTAAAATGACTTTAACTGACACGAGGTCCTCAGTTAAAATAGGAAAGAACCTCTCCGAAGAGTTTGGTACCAAAAGAGGTTTCAGACAAGGAGACAGCCTTTCGTGTGACCTCTTCAACATCCTGCTAGAAAAGGTTATACGAGAGGCAAACGTCAAAAGAAGTGGCACAATCTACACCAACAGTCACATGTTACTTGCTTATGCTGATGATATAGACATCATGGGTCGATCAGTAAAAGAAGTAACTGATACCTTTATAAAGGTCGAAGGAGAATCTGCTAAAGTGGGTCTGGCGGTAAACGGTGAGAAGACCAAGTTGATGGTGTCGACGCGCAATGCGTCCATTGAGCTCGGACCGACTGTGGAAGTTGGTTCCTATAATATTGAGGTAGTAAAAGACTTCGTCTACCTCGGCACCTCCGTCAACACAACAAACGACATCAGTTGTGAAATAAAAAGAAGAATTGTATTGGCCAACAGATGCTACTTTGGATTAAGTAAGCAGTTTAAAAACAAAGCCACATCTCGTCAAACAAAAATAACGCTCCACAAAACACTGATACTACCCGTGCTGATGTATGGCTCCGAAGCCTGGGTACTTGCGCAAGCAGACATGGCAGTGCTTGGTGTGTTTGAGAGAAAAATTCTTCGAAAGATCTATGGACCAATCTGCGTTGACGGTGAATATCGACGTCGCATGAACCACGAGCTGTATCTGCTATACAACGACATGAATATTGTTAAACGTATCGAGATGCAGCGATTGCGTTGGCTAGGCCATATCATAAGAATGAGCGATGATGAACCCGCTAAAAAGGCGTATGAATACATGCCACATGGCGGTGCACGCAGAATTGGCAGGCCAAGGAATAGATGGCGCAAACAAGTGGATGATGAGATGACAAGGCGCGTTATTCCAGTGTGCAAAGCAACAAATAGAGAGGAATGGAGATCTCTTCTTAGTTCGGCCTATAGAACAAATGTTCTGTAATGGGCCAGCTAAGTAAGTAGTAAGTAAGTCCTCAAGGAGTATAATATATCCTTGCACAAATTTGTCAACGTAGGTCGACGCTTTCTTATAGCCCCCATATAAGGGTACCCCGATTTGGAGTATTTACCCAAATATAAGGTAAAAAATCTTTATCTGCCGAACCACTTGACGAAGGTTGACAAAATTTGGCACAGTGAGTTTTCAATATGTAGAAAATATCCTTGCAAAAATTTGTCAACATAGGTCTACGTTTTCTAATAGCCTCCTTATAAGGGTACCCCGATTTCGAGTATTTACCCAAAAGTTGGGTAAAAACTATTTATCTTCCGAACCAATTGACGCAGGGTTGCAAAAATTGGACTGAAATCTTTGTTTTATCAAATAACTTCTGGTACTGAAAATGGGATCTTTGGATTCACGTTTTGATATAGCCCCCATATAGCCGTACCTCCCGATTTCAGAAACCCATATAGGGGCTACTAGGAAACGTGGACTTATGTCGACAATTTTTTGCAAGGATATTTTATACATATTGGGAACTCACTGTATCAAATTACAGTCAGTATGATTGTAAAATATGGCTAATAGGTAAAAAATACCTTAAATTGGGAGGTACGGCTATACGGGGCTATATCAAAACATGGACCCAGAGACTCCATTTTCAATACCTGTAATAATATTGATATAAGAAATATTTGAGCCAAATTTTGTAAGCCTACCTCAAGTGGTTCGACAGTTAAATAGTTTTTACCCACTTTTGGGTAAATACTCGAAATCGGGGTACCCTTATATTGGGACTACAAGAAAACGTGGACCTACGTTGACAAATTTTTGCAAGGATATGTTATACTCATTGAGGACTCACTGCGCCAAATTACAGCCAATGTGGTTATAAAATGTGGCTAATAGATGAAAAATGCCTTAAATCGGGAGGTACGGCTATATGGGGGCTATACCAAAACTTGGAGCCAGGGAATCCATTTTCAATACCTTTAATACTATTGATATAAGAAAGTTTTAAGCCAAATTTTGTCAGCCTACGTTAAGTGGTTCGACAGATAAAGAGTTTTTACCCTATATTTGGGTAAACTCGAAATCGGGGTACCCTTATATAGGGGCTATAAGAAAACGTGGACCTACGCTGACAAAATTTTGCAAAGATATAGATGGGAAATGGGTAAATACCCAAATGGTAAATACCCATTAAAATGGGTAAATTGGATACAAATGGGTATATACCCAGGTATTTACCCAATATGTGGGTAAAAACTACAGAAACTAAATCATCCAATTGGATTCGAAAACGCAGTATTTTAACAAGTTTTAACTGACTACGAATAAAATTACCGTTTTTGGAAATTTGATTAGTTCATATGTTACCAATTTTGGTCCATATTTTTGGTAAATCTCTCATATATAGTTACAGCGTAATTTTTGACATACATATAAGGGCTTTTAGAACGTTTTGTTGAAGTCCTTCTTGCGGAAAAACGTAAATGCTGGACCGATATTCTTATTTTTTAATATATATGATGGCTTAACTTTTGATTTCAGCTGATAATCTTGAGATTTTGGTCCTCTTCGACAAACCTATATTTGCTGCGGTCTGCATTGATTTTCTTCCTACATACAACTCCAACGCTCGATTTTACATATAAAAAGTATAGTCCGCGAAGTTAAACCGCTTTCTTTGTTTTCTTTTAGATTTTCTGTCTGACAGAAAAACAAAATTTTCATTTCAAAATAAATGTTTAAATACCCAAATAAACACCCGAAAAGGGTATTTATCGGGAATTTACCAGGTATTTACCCAAGTTTTGGGTAAATACCGGGTAGAATCCCATCTATAGATATTTTATATTCATTGAGGACTCACTGCGCCAAATTACAGCCAATTTGGTTGTATAATGTGACTAATAGGTGAAAAATACCTTAAATCGGGAGGTACGACTATATGGGGGCTATATCAAAACATGGAACCAGGGACTCCATTTTCAATACCTTTAATACTACTGATAGAAGAAAGTTTTAAGCCAAATTTCGTCAGCCTACGTCAAGTGGTTCGGTAGATAAAGAGTTTTTACCCTATATTTGGGTATTTACTCGAGTATTTACCCACTAGTTTAAAGTATTGTTAAACTATCCATTTTGAAACGATTTCACAACCTAAACCCAGAAATAGGGTGTAAGATGTTGTATTGGCGATTCAATATAGTAAATACCCAAATAAATACTCACAAGTGGGTATTTACCCGGTATTTACCCACCGTGTGGTTATTTACCCGGTAAATACCATCTCTACCAATAATATTTTTTTCGATTTTTTGAAAGTGACAAGTAGAGGTAACCCCTTAAGACATTTGCTTTTTTTCAAACCTCAAATCTCATTCAATATAATTACAATATCTCATTATTTATATATAGCAACAGCGTATCATCGCAAAGTTAACGGCCAAATAAGCTTTCGCTAAGACTTACCGATATTTAAGAAAATAAAACTATTTTCCACAAATATCCCCGAAGGAACAAAGAGAGACTTTTTTCTTAGCAAAGATTATTTTCAGAATTTATTCCTATAGCCGAATCTGATAATGTTGACCTTAATCTTTTTGTTTTATTTTAGAACACTGTGCCATTTTCACAATATTTAACCTTGTCTCATTCATTCGCTTTTGGGGGAAGTGTGTCAGATAATGTTCGGAAGACTCTTTAAGTTTTATTTTCCCCCATTCAATTACTAATGAAGTCCCTGGTGTGTTTGTATGTGTGAATAGTTCGTTCGCTTCCAAAAAAAACTATTTTTATTCCGAAAATCTCCAAAATCGTCTGATACATTTTTGATTAAAGTTTTGTTGTTGTCATTTGATCGTATAGAGGTTGTTGTTTTTTTGTCCCCCTTTTTTGCTTTCGCCTGTTTGTGTCACATTTCTCCCCCCAAGAAAAAAACTCACTCTCCTTGAAAATTGGGTCAATTCGTTGAATTCTTCTTTATGTTGTTGTCAAATAGAATAGAAATGAAACTATATTTTTGGTAGCTTTCAGTAGCTGTGTCAATTTGATGTGTTTGTGATTTGAATTATGTGAGATAAAATTTTAGATATTGTTAATAAATTTATGTTTTATGATATTTATGTTGAGGTAGTTGTCGGTGTTTTCTTTGCTAAGGATCTCATAAATTCGCTTAAGATGTGTGTGTGTGCGTGTGACGGAAGATGAAAAATTGTTTTATTACCTTCAGAGGGTAAGAAATTTATGATTTTGTTGATCATTTGTTGGGGGATTGATATTCTGAATATGCAAAAAAATCTATTTTTATCACAACATATTTTTATATTCTTGGCCAGCGCCAAATTCAATGTCGAATTTGCCATGATCGTCCTTCCGTACACTCAGAGAAGCAATATGGTAAAATTAAAACTATTTTAAGATGTTCTCTGACATAAAATTTATTTGAAGCAATAGTTTACAGTTTTACATAATTAAAATTAAGACTTCGAAGACGGAGTCGGAGTTAAGCAAATTTTACTATTTTTCAGAGTTGTGAAAAACGAGCGATCGGGCGAAAAAGATGGAGGAAATGTTCCTTTCTTTCAGGTTTTGGAAAGAACAATTTCCCTCTGGACATATGCCCACGTCTTGAATAAAGCCAGAAGAATAGAAAGATTGTGCTTAGATGCTATTTGTTTTTGTTAATTCCCTGTATCATATTTTGACGAGGCGATTCAATAAAAAACCTCACGTACAAAGTCATGTTAAAAATTTTCTATATGAGCTTTTTGACAAACTTTTGAAGCCACTATAGGCATAGGAATAATTGAAAATAAGCTTTGAGCCACAATACATAACCAAAATGGCATAACATTTTGTTTCTCACTAAACTTATCATTATATCATTACACATACAAACATATATAGTTTTATATCAGGATTTATCTTGGTGCCTCTTTCATAACAAGTGGATGCTGACCTCCCCGTGGTGTCACCTGGGGAGCTGCCTTTAACATCCGTTAAAGGTAGCGAGCTAACATGTTCCGCGCGTTTACCCATAAGAACGTTAAAAACTTGGGTTTGGTCGTCAGGTTACTAACCCTCCCTATTAAAAGCAGCCTACTATGGAAAAACGAAAGAGAAGAAAAACAAACCCCTCTAAAGTTGACGAACCCCGCAAACGTTTTAAGGACCATGATCTGCGAATCTGCATGCTCGCACACTTTATAGAGAAGATGCAGTATAAGCATTGGCAGATGTAGTTGAAAAGTACAAGGCCTACATTACTGCCATACAGGAAATACGATGAATTGGGAGAGGCGTCACAACAACACCTAAAGGTGGCGCACTGTATTATAGCTGCCATGACACAAAGCATGAGCTTGGTTGCGGATTTGTAGTTGGTCGGAAGTTAAAACATCTGGTCTCCAGCTTCACCCTAGTGAATGAAAGACTCGCTGCAATTCGATTAAGACAAAATTCTTCAACATCAGCTTTATTTGCGCTCATACTCCCACTGAAGACACGGACGAACAGACCAAAGATATATTTTAAGAGCGCTTAGAAGACACTTATAACCGTTACCGTAGCCATGATATTAAAATTATTCTAAGCGATTTTAATGCCATAATTGGAAAGGAGAATATCTTTGGCCCAACAGTAGGGAAATTCAGTCTCCACATTGTTATAATTATAATTGTTCCACAAACATCCCAAACGGGATGGGGGAGAATTCTCTCATATCAATGAGTGCACCCCGATTCATATTAGATCAATAATATGGGACCTTCTGTTTATCGCCGAGTCCGAACCGAGAAGTTTTTCATGACTGAAATACTCAGGAAATGTCGCCAACATTACTGAGTGGTATTTTGCCATCGTTGAAAATTTTGATGTTGCCTGGCCGGGCAATCTTGCCCACTACCTTCTGCGTGCAAGGCGGGTGTACATACCATTGCACCACGATGGCATATCCACATTGAATCATCTGAAAATGGTATGAGGCTGACAGACAGCAAAAAACAGGGTAGTTACCAGTGCCAGATTTAAGCATCTCGATATGAGACCACTACCTTGTTGCAGCAAAGATACGTACCCGTCTAAACGTTGCAAATAAAACACGAACAGATACAACGCGGAAGTTGGACATCGGTAAGTTGCAAACACAACAGATAGCCACAGCATATTCCACTAAATTAGCCCAATTCCTTAAGTAAAGCACTCCTCGTCCCGATAACATATCAGCACTATGGCAAAATATTGCCCTCTCCATGCAAACAGCCGCAAAATCCATACTTGGGTACCAGAGACTTCCACCCAGGAATCCATGGTATGACCAGGACTGTCGTGCTGCTACCGAAGAGAAAAATGCGGCATATAGGGATACTCTAAAATCAGTAGCAACGTAGTGCACGAGAGATATATCGAGAGAAAGGGAGAGAAGAGAAACGTCCGAAAGTTCTATAAAAGAGTGAAACATCAAAGAGATGGCTTTGGTACATGCACATCCTCTTGCAGAGACCAGCAAGTTAATTTGGTAACTGATAGAGAGAATGTGGATATGGAAAGAACAATTTTGTATAACAATGAATGTATACCGTCCAGCCAAGATGAGGTGAAGACGGCAATAAACCGGCTGAAGAATAATAAGGCAGCCGGAGCCGATGACTTACCAGCCGAGCTGTTCAAAACCGGAGGCGACACGCTGATAAGGCGTATTCATCAGCTAGTTAGCACCATCTGTCAGAAAGAACGAGTACCCGACGATTTGAACCTGAACATCCTGTGCCTTGTCCACAAGAAAGGAGATAAGACTGTACGCTCTAACTATAGGGGCACAAGTCTTCTTCCTATTCCCTACAAGATATTGTCAGGGATATTATGCGAACGACTAAAGCCTATGTACAATGAAATAATTGGACCATACCAATGCGGCTTTAGACCTGGCAAATCCACCATTTAGACTGCGGCAAATCCTGGAGAAGACTCAAGAGATGCAGTCGACACCTGCCACCTTTTTGTCGATTTCCTTGCAAAGCTCATTCGGCTTCGTAGAATACATTAACTGATACTCGGTCCTCAGTTAAAATAGGAAGGAACCTCTCCGAACAGTTTAGTACCAAAAGACGGCCTCTGGTGTGACTTATTCAACATTCTGCTGGAAAAGGTTATACGAGATGCGAAGTTCAAAAGAAGTGGCAAAATATATAAAAACAACCATATGTTACTTGTTATGCCGATGACATTGACATCATGTGTCGATCGGTAAAGGAAGTAACTGATACCTTTGCAAAAGTAGAAAGGGAATCTGCTAAAGTGGGTCTGGCAGTAAACGGCAAAAGACCAAGATGGTGTCGACGCGCAATGCGTCCATAGAGACCGGACCAACTGTTGGCGTTGGTTCCTATAATTTTGAGGTAGTAAAAGACTTTGTATACCTCGGCACCGCCGTAAACACAATAAACAATCTTTTTCAATATTTAAATGAATAAAAGTTATAATAGGCAAAATTTCATTCATTCATACAACAGGAAATAATTTTTAATTTTTTTCATTCCCTTTTTTCCAAAAAAAAAAAATGGTTTGTGCGGTACTGTTTATAATACTTAAAGAGAATAAACGAGAATAAACGATTTTTAGGCATTAATAGGCAAAAGTTCATTTATTACTAAATATATCAGTACATGTTTTCATATAACCTCCATAGGAAGGTCCCTACCGATGTTTGGTATTTTGAAGGTTGTGGCCTCAATATCGCACCATAATGGCAACAATTTGTTATTAAATCTTCGCTGAGGGTACAAAACGTTCTAACGGATATTTGTCGGTATAGGTCCACGTCTTCATGTATTCCCCATGTTGTGGGTTTTGGCCTCAATATCCAACCACATTGGATGAAATTTGGCATTTAGTTTTCGATAGATGTATACAACTTTCCACCAGAAATTCGTCGTTTTTGGTCCACGTCTTCCTCAAATGAAAACTTATATTGTTCAGAAGATTTTTTACTGAAAATGTACTTTATTAACAAGTTGTCTAAGAAACATTTAAACATTTTTTGTTTGAATACTCTTTTTGAGAGAAGCTTCCAGTAAAACTAAATTCCTTCCTTTTGGAATTCTGTAATGAATAAAAAGGTCTTGAGGCATTAAGCTCATTCTGTACCCAAAACGATTACAAACTCAGTATTGTGCGGATTAGAAGTACATGTAATGAAATGTCTATTGGACAATATGACCGATATATGAAGAAAAATTTATTGTTTTGCATCATAAAGTGATAATAGCTGAAAACAACCGTAACCGAAATTAATGCTCAAACTTTGGTTATATGGTATTAAAATCTGTTGTAATTTGTATTGTGTATCACGGTGCTCTTGAACCAACTTTAAATGAAAGAAGCTTAAAAAACCAAAAAAGAAATCGTCGGAGCTTCTTTTCAAATAAATCGCGGTCATATTTTTGGGTTTTTCAGGTTTTGAAGATTTTGCTGGGAAACCGCAGCCCTATCACAATGGAAATAAAGAAAATGTTGTAGCAGTGAAAATTCTCTAAAATATTATCCTTTATGATATTTTCGTACGTTTTACCAGTTTTGAGATATAGAAGTTCAAATTGGGACAATTCACTGACTGTATCGTCTCCGTATAAAACAATGTCATGACTGCAATTTGCCAACTTAAACTAAAATATCTCAAAAATGGTACAACCTAGGAAAAATTACGAAATCCAATCTTGTATTTTCTCTAGTACCATTTCGATAAGACTTACCAAACAAAAAAACCTAAAAATTTGACCTGAACTTCTATATCTCAAAAATGGTAAAACCTAGAAACAAATGAAGCAAATTTTCACAGCTTCAAAATTTCTTAGCCCCATTTCGGCAGGACTTGCGCTTTCCAAGAGTTCAAGAGCACTGAGATATTGTACCCTCAGCCGTTAGGCTAACGATGAAAATTTACCTCATCGAATTAATGTTCTTAGACTATTCATATGTTTTGGCGAAACCCGTGTCAAACAATTTGGTGTCGATTTATCGCAATTCGTCCGTCTGTCTGGCTCGAGCGCATTCTAACTCTCGAACAGATCAACAGATTTGGTCCAAATTTTGGATCTCGTAATATTTTGTCCAAACTTTAAATCATATTGGTCCACTCCCTTGGACACTTCCCCCGCATGACTTCAAAATGTTTCCCTAAAATCTAGAGCACAATAAATCACGAAAGTCCAAATCGAGACATAGATTAGGTTGGAATAAGGATTCACTCTTTCAGGTACCTCCAACACAAAATTTCAATTATCCGATTTTACCGAAACTTTGAACATCCTAAAATTACATCCAAACGTACATTTATCAATTACCAAGAGGGTCTATTTGAGACAACATCTTCGGATACATCCCTCACAAAAGTATAACATAAGTGTAGTTTAAGGGCTGTTCGAGGAGCCATTGCACATTTTGACCAATGGTACTCCTTCCGGTCTTGTTTACAGCGATATTGTATTTTTCGTGCGTAAGTCCACGGTTATGTCAAGATTGGTCCAAAAACTTTAAATCTTACGGCGCACAATGGTTCAGAAATCGATTTTCCTGGCCAAAAATCAAAATTTTGTTTTGTCAAAGATATTTAATTTCTATATGGGATCCGATAGTAAACATATTAAAAATAAGGAAACCAAAAAATTAGGCCCAAATATTGGAAGGTGTGGGCGTGGCGTGCCCCTAAAGACGAGCATTATCCCCATTTTTGGGAAATACGTAATTTTTGCAAATTTCTGGAGAAAGACGAAGCTATTTCTCTGAAACTATAACAGTTATCGTATTCATTGTTTTTTTGAAAGGTAGGTAGGATTATGGCCTTTAAAAATCGTTTTAGAAAATTACCGTAGCGTTTACACAACATAATCTATTTTATTTTTCCTAGGGTACTAAATTTTATGAAATTCCAAATTTAGTGGACTAGAACTTTTGTGGAACAACATGGAACAAAGTTCTGTTTTCACAGAAAGATGCCCGAAAGTCACCTCTTCCAGCCCATATATACTTTTGTACCCGTCCCGTTCAGTCCGTTTAACACTTTTTTCAATTTATTGAAATTACATGGGTAAAAATGTGTGTTTTTCTATACTTTTTCCATATGAAATGTAGTTTTTTGACACAAATTACAACTTTTTTGAGTATATGAGTTTTTATACGAGTTATATAAGTTTTATTAAAACCCAAGGAGAATTTTTTTAATTTTTGAAAAAATTAAATTTTTTTTGTAAAATTTTTTTTTACAAATTTTTGAAATTTTTTTTTTCGAAATTTTTTCGAATTTTTTTTTTAAGTTTTTTTTGGTAATTATTTTGTTTATTTGTTGGTGTTTGACCATCTTTAACACATAGGAAGACATAAAAACCCCAAAAACACTCATATTTTGATGAAAAATAGTTAAAAAACTCAAAAGTTTAACTTTGACCTTGAATTTCTCTGCAACTACCGGACCGAACTTTACCGCTTATAATTCGTCTGAAAGCTGATTGTGTTATCTGTCTAACAAAAAAAGAATTATGAATATATCTCTATCCGTTCAAAAGTTACAGAATTTTGACCAGGAAAAAACTATTCTGAACCACTGTGCGGCGACCAACTAAATTGACGGCTTGACGCCATAAATATCAAAAGCAATGACTTTCAAAACTAGGAACACTTCTAAAATGGAATATTTCAGTCGATCCTTTCAGGTATATTCTGTACAAACGTGCAAAACTTTTGCGCTTTCATCGAAGTCAAATTTTTGAGCACAGCATAAGCATTTATTCGTAACGCCCATAATCGTGAAGTTATGTACCTAAATGTTTCAATATTTTTGTCGGAAAGTTTATAGGTCCAAAAAAGACCACGAAATTTTAAAACTCCCTGACCCTGTTATTTTCTTACAATAATACACAAATTTTTTAAATGGGACTGAAGTTAGTTTGTGATATCTGGATATGTATTTTAAAGAAGAAAAGGCGTTATGTTCGGGCCGAACTGTTTATATCATCCACCACATTAAAACAGAGTATATATTTAATCGACATATTTGCGAATACAATCCCTGTATTCGAACATGGATCTGTTTCGCCATTTTTGCATAGAGGATACTTTTAAAAATGTTGCTAATTGCCTCCAATTATAGACTATATTTTTAAAAATTTTATGCTCATAACCTCGAATTATAGAAAATCTTTCGAAAGGTATTCTCTGCAGTATTTGGACCCAAAATGCCAAATAAGTGCTAATGTGGTTGAAAAGTCTGTGATACACCAAAACGTAAATCTGTATGGGTAATATTCATTTGAAAGATTTTTTAGTTATTGCTTCAATTCTGTTGGAGAATTTGATTAAAAATGGATAACATTGACGTCTCATTCAAAAAAAAAAAAATGTTTGAAAGAAAATTTTATTCTCCATTTAGCATATTCCGCTTTCCATTTTATTCCAATACTACTCGTGGAGGAGAGTATAAAAAGTTTGACCCAGCCGAACTTTACGGCATTCCTACTTGTTTTATTTTACCTCCAGCCTATATAACACTATGCAATACTGAAAATGCAAACAACTTCTAGTATGTATTTTTTGAAAGTACGTATTTAGATTATTAAGACCCTGTCCTGTCAGATCCAGTTGGGATTTTATGGCCTCATCTAAACCGGGCTAAATCTACACTTATTCGAATTTATCAGGCCTTTATCTGAGAAACGAATAGGAATTTGGCCTTGCTGTCTTTAGCAATATTGTAGCCCTAAACTAGTAAAACTTATCTCTGAAAAAACCACATAAGAAAAACTCCACCTAGGGCATCAAAATTTATAATATATAGAAAATTTTACAAAATTGCTGAAATTCTGATCAGTATCGGCTAAACTATTGGGAGTTGAACCAAGTAACCTTTTGCAAAAATCTTCCAAATAAAGTTCTCAACAATTCTTTAGAACATTCTGAAACTCTAAAATGCTTACTTCATGTTGTTTCAGCGGTATTTTGCATCATATCTTTTACTACACGTATTTCAAACACAGTTCACACCAACAGTTTATTGTCGCATTTTGGATTTCACCTCATTATGGACATTTTTATTAAATCGTCGTTGAAGAATGTTCTGAAAACAACGGGATAGAGGCATTTTACAACAATTTCATATTCTGAAGAGTTGTGTATTACATTCCAAGGGATATTTTTCCAAAAGAAAATATTCAAAAAATGAACGGTTTTGGAGATACGGTGCGAAATGTATAAAAATTGTGGAATTTTTGCATATGTTTTGAAATTTGAGGCAATAAATGTAGTTTTCCGAGTTCATTATTTCTCCAAATATTTTATTCTTGTCCTTTCCTACAAATTTGCTTCAGAGGTCAGAAGAAGATTCGAATTGGTTTCAGATATATAGCCCCTAATTTCTTGAAAAACTCAATATTTAACCATGTTTAGATGGGGTCATAAAATCCGAGCTGGATCTGACACAACAAACCCCAACTAGGGTTTCTAGTCGTTTGGATCCGTACTTTCAAAAAATCCTCAGTTCGAATTGTTTGCACAAGATCACCTTAAAAATGTTGCACAGTGTAATGTGCTGACTAGTTTCCTTGTGCATCGAAGCACCTGAGGTATTAGTGTATTATTTGTCACCTTAAAGTTGCGTGGTGAAGGAAATTTCTCATGATAAATTGAAGTAATAAAACTTTTGTCTGACCGACGCCCACTATATACAAATAAAAGGTGTGACATTTGATCAAATAATCATTTACTATTACCCACGATTATTGACAATTTGTACTAAAAAGGATTATAGATTTACGATTCATACATATAAAAAATTAAGCAAGTTTATAGTGTAGTTTTATGAACTTCACATAGAACTGGCTTCTGTTTTATTACTTTAATATATAATATATGTCACATAAAAAATCAGTATATAATTCATTAAAACAAACAAAAAAGATCAGTCAAATAAAATAAAAATTATAATAAAATCAGAAAAAAAACAAATATTTTTACTCATTTATAACCATCCCTCGCTAGCAAAAAAAAAAAAATAGGCAATGAATTTTCTTTTAAGATTTGAAATTTTATTGTCGAATTTCTTCACCCATCAAATGTGTGTGTCGCGGGAAGAGAAAGCGAGGTGCCAATGAGAGACTAGTAATGAACCGTATATGTTTTTAATAGTTTAATTTATGGACGAAAAACATCCCTGTTGAGCAATTTATGACACCACACTATTGCCCATCCCGTCTAATGCAATGAAATAAATGGCTCAACAAATGTTTATTATTAGACTAAATGACAGACTGATTTTTTGGTTGCGTTTTCGTCAAATGAATTTGGGCACTTTTTATGTGTTTTTTGTTTTGTTAGGTAAATTTTCCAAGGAATGACAAAATTTTGCAATAACCATTAAAAGAGTGGATGTTTGGATATTTCAATTTTACATCTATAACAATAGTCGTTGAGCAATTTTGGTAAATGCTATTAAAATATAAAGCTTCTGGGAATTTATTTACAGATATTTGAGGTTTGAAAAATATTTGACATAGTATAGTTGATCTTATTTTGATCACGAAGATATATTTCATTGTGGCGTGTTCGATATTCTCAAGCTAACAGATAATTATAATAGTACATGTAACAGTTTTGACTTTACAAATGATTTATGTTTCAGATTCCTTGATCACATTCAGTCTTCTTACATGGCGCGAAGAAGGTCTTTTTAACATTATCAATACGCCGTGCCTTGTTTCCTGTTCCTCTAATCAGACTTTATACGCTAAAGTCCTCTAAGCATTGTCTGCCCTTATGTGCTTCCCATTAATAATTTAACTCCCAATACACAAATTATTAAAATTTAGCAACACCTACCTCAACCACAGAAATCATAACATGGACCTTTTTCACCATGCCCATCCAAAAACAGCAAAAATTGCAACCCAAGCAAGCATACAAAGAAATAAAATTACGTGAAATTCTAAAAATATACTACAGAGCGATAATGTCCTCTTTGTTTTTGTCTAAAAATAGAAATGTGCGGTAAATTATTTTTTTATTAATATTCATTATTTCCGCAATGCGGGAGAAGGACCAGCACACATTAAACAAACACTCTCACTCATTGTCTGTCTATCTTTCTATCCATATCCCATCGTCAACAAAAGTCAACCATGATGACGTACATACATATTTGGGAAAACACTTTAACCGGTAAACATTTTCTTTTTGATAATAATTTGCCACTATAGAACTAAAGTTTTTCCATATAAATATGGATTGTGTGGTTTTCTAATTTCCCACTATTTATAACCGGACTACGTCATAGATAAAGCGATAAATCAACTAAACGCCGTTTTACTCGGTAACTAAAGATAACATGGACATGATTTTGGACAGATGTTTAGAAAAAAAATTTGGAAGGAGGTAGCCAAAATGCAAAATTTTATATTCACTCATTTGGGTGACACATTTCATCATTGTATTACATCAGCTACCGGTGTTTTTTTATACAAAGTAAAATTGGGTCATATTTTGGGAAGATAAGAAAAGGTTGAAATGTGTCGTCACACCTATATGTTTATCTGTGATATTCAATAAAATTGGGAAAAATGCAAACAATTTAAATGAAAATGACAAATATATTATTATTGAAATGACATCAATGGTAACATTGTGGATTTTTTTAGTATATTTTTAAGAATAATTGGAGGACTAGCAACGCAGAGATTCACAGAAATATTTCGATATGCAGTTTGGACCAAAACAGTATCTGATTCGAATCCTATCGTGTGCACCAGCCGCTACACATGGTGGTGGTAAAAACCCTATTGCAAAATAATCAAAACGTATCGAGAGCAGGTCTTTAACATCACTATTCCAAAATTGTTATGTGGGACTGGAACGATATAATATATATTACAACCTGATCTATGTCTATTAGAAATATTACGATGTGCAGGGTATGGGTCAAATTGGATAATCCCTTCGTGAGTTATCATGCGCATCTTTTTAGCGACAAATTTTGAAATTTTGTGGGGGAGAGGACCGAAATGGCCCTATTTGGACGGTTGATCCGTTATTTTGCGCTCCAGCAGACATGCGGACGGATATGGCCAAATCGACTCCAATTTTTCTAAAACGGATTTCTTCCAAACATATTTTGGGCTAATGGTTTAAGATACGGACTTTAGTTATGGACGTTAACGACATCCCGGGGCTAGACGACATAAATGTTAGTCTAAAAAGTCAGAAACAACAGGGTGCTCCTCAACGTTATCGAGGAGAAACTCCGCCAAAGAATCAGTGAATATAGCACTCCGAACGACAGTCATTATCCTGACTATCATTGACAGAAGAGGATGGAGCTATTGACACGACAATCATCCATGTCTCCACCTTCAGTCATGATACTGCACCTCAATCCGTTAAACAGGATGCTTGCTGAGTCGACCTGTTTCATTGGACCATCAACCGGACGGATTATTTGCCGATACCTCTGAACGCCAAAGAATGCAAAGTTGAAGAAAAAATGGACAAAAAATCGTACAGAAAGGTAGTTACATTCTGCTATTGGTACGTTAATATTTTCAGAATTTCTGCTAATAAGAACGAACTTCAAGCTTGTGAGGAAGTTTGAGATGAACTATCCTCACCTAGCTAAGAGGGAACTTCCTATCAGCGAAATTCCCACTTCAAGAACAGAATATGTCACCTATGGAGGTGATAACAGTACAGCTTTAGCAAATCGCCACAACCTGGAACAGTTGAGGATATGTCAAAGCCATCGGATAACCCATCCACATCAAAGAGGAATTCTCTCTTCACTCTTGTGAGAAAGCAACAAAAATAGATAGGCGTAGGCTGCACCTAAATTCTTAGAGACTCTACATCTACCTCACTTCCAAAACCAAGGCATTGGTGGTAAGATAGTTGGTGGGAGAGGAATACAATCCTACAGAGGTGCACAACCGAGCAGACGGAGCAATGATGTGTTTGTGACATAGCCTAAGTGTTTGTGACATAGCCTAAGGCTGTTAGTCCTCAGTGGACCAACTTAAAATCACGACCAGTGGTTGTTAAGATGATGAGGTCCTCCGAGGAATAGCAACCTACCGTTAAGGAGTTCACACTGTCTCACAATGTTAGTGAGAAGATCACTACTGGAAAGGCCGAATTCCTTCTGTCAGTGCATCTTTGCAGACTTTTTTTACATCTGCGAAGACGAGTAAGGACAGTATGAAGCGACAAGGTTGATCCCAAAGGGCGTAGCACCAATAATCATTGGATGCTGGTAGAGGGTCATCTCAGGGACATCCTCATTTCAGGCGTTGTGTATCAAAGCACTGTCATTCAAAGTCATTAGCTGTGAAAATAAGGAATCGATAGACTTTCTTAAGAAGGTAGTTAATGCCATTGATTCATTTCGGGAAGGCAGTAACCTGGCGAACATACCAGTTACTGTGATGATAACTTCCGCATTTGGTAACTCCTCCTGGAAAGATTACTGAAGTAAATGCAGAAGCAGAACGTCGTCTACGGATGGGAAGTTGGAGAATTTTAAATTCATTTTGGAAGAATGGCGGACTTTTCATAAAGTTTTCCATCGACCATTCTGTAGAAGACCATCTAAGAAATCGAGGGGATGCTAAATTTTGAATTAGGCAGCAAATGTTTCTTAAGCATCAGTAGGACGGAGCTTAGCCTTTTGTAGATAAATCTTCATAATCGCAAAGCGGTTTCTGCTGAACTCCTGCAAACTCTGCCAAAAAAACTTTACAAGCGAAGTCATACTGGAGATGGTAGATTAGCTGGGCGGATTATATAGGATGCGAAGAGAATGCCCACCACTTCTGCTGAAAAATTGGATTTTTCTTTTATACCCTTCACCATACTATGGAGGGTATATTAAGTTTGTTATTCCGTGTGTAACTCTTTGAAATAATCATTTTGACCACACAGACTTATATTCTCGATAAGCTTGCAATTCTACATCGATATAGCTATGCCCCTCCGTCTGTGGAAATGACTATAGCGTACGAACGAATGAAGGTTAGTGGATAAAATGTTGGTCATCTGTATTGAAGGTCCGTAGAGCTTTTGGGCTATATAGATCCACGTTTGGTATATAGATCCATGTAACGTGCCATACAACGCGACTCGTCACAACAACACTTAAAGGTGACAGCGCTGGCATGACATAAAGCAAGAGTTTGATTGTAGTTGGTCGGAAGTTGAAACATCTGATATCCAGTTTCACCCCCGAGAATGAAAGACTTGCTACGATACAGATAAAAGAAAAATTCTTCAACATCAACTGTATCCACTGAAGACAAGGACGAACAGACCAATGAAATATTTTACTAGCACTTAGGGAATACATATGAACGCTGTCCTGCCCATTTAAAATAATTCTAGGCGATTTTAATGCCAAAATTGGAAAAGAAAATTCCACATAACTGGCCCAATTGCTTAACCAAAACACACCTCGTCCTGACAACATATCAGCACAGTGCAAACGAGTAGCGCATGCAAGAGCACAGTGCAAACGAGTAGCGCATGCAAGAGGCATGGGAAAAAAGAGATAGGGGAAACTTCTTTTCCGCAGGAAAAATAAGATAACAAAAAGCGGGATTGTGAAAATATGAAGAATGAAGTCCGAAATTTTTTCCAAAGAGTGATACATCAAACTGATGGATTTGGTACAGGCGCATCCTCCTGTAGAGACCAGTAAGGTAATTTGGTAAATTGTACGGATAATGTGCTCAGTATATGGAAAGATAATTTTTCCAAACTTTTAGTGCCCACGACGAAGATACCGCATATCCAATCCCAGAAAATGGTATTCAATGTATACCGCTCGGCCAAGGTGAGGTACATACAGCAATAAACCGGCTCAAGAATAATAAGCCATACTAGCCATGATGTTCAAAACCAGAGGTGACACACTGATAAGGTATATGCATCATCTAGTCAGTACAATCTGACAGGAAGAACATTCTGTGTCCTGTGGAAAACTAAATAATTGGCCCATATCAATAAGTCTTTAGACCTGGCAAATCCAAAAATTACAAAATATTTACCCTGCGGCAAATCCTAGAAAAGACCCAAGAGATGCAGATCGACACATACTACATTTTATAGAGCAGCTTTCGACAGTCCCTAACTTCCAAAGGTATTCCAAGCCGTGTCTGAATGTGATATACCCGCAAAGCTCATTCGGTTTTGTAAGATGGTTTTAACTGATGCTCTCTCCTCAGTGGGAACAGGAAAGAACCTATCCGAACAGTTCAGTACCAAAGAGGTTTCAGACAGGAGACTATTGAAAAAATGGTATTCCAAATTGGAGAAATAATGCAACAAATAGAGAGGTATACTTTCTTATAAGACAAATGCTCTGTATAGGACCAACTAAGTAAGTAAGCACATAAATTGGAGACATACAGCAAGTAAGCAGCTTACTGGAGACATACAGTAGTTTTCGCTTACCTGCACATTTAAAAATTGCACGACTTTTTGTGAAGGAATGCCCTAAATTCAGGAATATCAAAGTCGCTTACCTGCATAACCAAACAGATATTTTTAATATTTCTTACGTGCTCATAATATGCAGCTATAAGCAATGTTAAACTTATAAAGTGAAACATATTTTCATGTTCGGGAGAGAACCCTTAGTATAGTTGCATGTGACTGCCTATGGCAGACAATTGCAGTTGTGTGGAAATTAACTCCGCCCTGCAAAAAGTCGTAAATGAATAAGATTCTAGTGTTGGCAAAACCATTCGTTGTATCAAATTCCTAATTGCAATTTAGCAATAAACTCTGTATATACCGAACGAACAATTTTGGGTAGAGGCATAGTCAGATTGTCCCACATAATACACTTGATGAACACCGTCACCATGTGCTAAACAGGTCGTGTAGTGGTTTATGATGGCAATTTCTCTGACATTATATTTCCTTTGAAAAAGAAAAACAACAAAAGTCAACCACATTGTTCTTATCGCCTTAACAGGTAAACAAAAAATAACCATTTTTTTGCCATTTTCGATGCAGCTATGCCAAAAATGAAGTTATTGAAAGTGCACTAAAATATAATTTATTGAAAGGAATCCACAGAATAGTAGCCTAAAGACTGATTTTTGATCAGAAATCCACAAAATGCATCTATTAATAATGCAGGTAAACAGTGTTTAAACTTCGTATAAACCATTGCAAAATGTGCTAAAATTTATATTATATTTGAACCCTCTTAATGTAAACCACATATAATTATATCTTGAAGTCATTCTATATTTAACGTTACAGAATTATACGAATTTCACATCTCCTCTTTGCTCTATGTTTTATTTTTGCTTTACCAGTACTCTTCTCTTTTAATAACAATCACTTGTCTTGCACTAACCGACTGGTAAGCATATCTTCTCGTCTGTGAAATTTTACTTAATTAAATAAATTGAATTACGCTTTATAACGTTTTTTAAATAAACTAATTCTTGTGTTTTACTTCTCTTATCGTTCCACTGCAAATTATTCCTCTGTGTCTATGAGGAATTATTTTATATATCATGGTCCTGTTGGATTACTTCTTTGGCTCTACCAACACAACATCAACTTTATTCAAACAGAAATTACAGTATTATACATTGTTTGTTTCCAAAAATGTCTATCACCTTTTCTAATGAACACCCTTCTTCCAGCTATTACTTTACATCTAGTTGCATTTCATATATAAAAATTAATATTCATAAACATATTTTTTATTGCTTTTTACAATATTTCTAGATTATCCGATCCAATGAATTTCTAATAGTCCAACTGAGTGTCTTGTTTTTCACTGTCTGTTCGTCAAGAGACGAACGACAAGATTTGGTCATTCATTTATCGTTTTGTACAGACAGGGTTTCAATATTGAGTGGGCTACTTTTATGGCCGGTGCTAAAGTCGAGTAGCTTTTTAAACTATCACGTCTTAAGAATTATTGAAAAAGAGAAATATGTAAACGAAATCATAAAACATTCATATGAACTAAAGTGTAAATTTATAATTAAGTAGAAATGAATGACTGAGTGTCATGTCGTGGTGTGTCGCTGTTGTTAGTTTTCTATTATGTTTCCTTATTCTAATTAATATAGCAGTAATATATGTTATCTGAAATATATTGACATTATACAAGTTTTGTTGTAATCGATTTCTTAGGTCAGGGAATATTTGAATCAAATGTGTCTTCAATAAAAGCTTATTATGTTTTACCAACAATCATATGGTCTCTTCCAGAACTGCAAGAATCTACTATTTTTTACTTTTTTCGATATCGTAAAGGAAAAATTGTAATCGTTGTAAAAATTTGTAGATTCTTGCAGGTTCTGGAACAGACATATACACAAAAAAACAAGTAAGAAAAGTCTATAGTCGGACGGAGCCGACCATGGGATACCCTATACCACTATCCCTGGACAATCGCTCCCCACGGAACTTCTTTTCAATGATTGTGAAAATTTAATTAACAAATATCAGAGATGTAATGTATAATATTTATGACCAAAACCAAAAAGTTATCTAGCATGACAAAAATATTTTTGTAGCAGGAAAGGAAAATTTAGTTCACACAAACTGAAATGTAATGAAACCCAAATTTTGTTTGTGGTCCACTTCATTCCCTGAACATTTCACGATCATCACCAAAAACTAATCATTTCTATTCTGGCCGGAACCCAACCTCCTTAAAAAATTCGTTACAATCGGTTCATAATTGCGGCCTTAAGCTTGTTTACAATTTTTAATGGACGGACACACATCGCTAAATCGCTTTATCTCGTCGAGATATGAATTTTGGCATACCAACTAAGGGGTCTAGGACGAATATTTTACTTTTGGAGAGACAATATGTAGCATGGGATAAAAATGTGGTTCTCTACACAGAACCCATTATATATTAGGCAGTAGGTCCGTTATCTAGCAAACACTTTATTGCAATTTACATCAGAGGAAAAGTCAGTAGTTTTTTCCCATATGTAGTCTACTTTGTGAAATATATATGTCCTCAAGGAATTAAAATATCGACCAAAAATAAAATTTTTATATTTTCATACAAAAGTAATGGTCCATTTCATCTTCACCTAGCACGGCATTCAACAGATTTAGGATAGTGGATATTTGCCGATTCCGGCAATGCGATTTTATTAATTTTATTACATCTTGGCCCATGGGTTGTAAAACAGATGTGACATTGGGTAGCAAAAATTCAGACTTAATTGACTTATAACTGCTTAAATGTAAGACGTAATTCAATTAACCAACCCCATCTTCGAACATTGAGATAAATTTTTCTTTTTCGGTTTGACGTTATAGTCGATAGCAAAATTCAAATATTTCACAAAAAACCGACGTTACAACCGATATGACGTTACAAGCGATGACGTTATTCGCGATGTTTATTTGTGTTGAATGTAAAGGGCAGAAATTCTGGACTTTTGGATTTCGTCGTTATAAGCGATATAAAGAAATTAATAAATTGTGAATGCCAAATATATCCTACATCCACTTTGTTCTTTCGGCAACAAACGCACGGTAGGTGTTTGGTTTGTTAGTTGTTGCGACGGTGGTAGTTTAGCGTAATGCGTTTAGTTGTATTTCAGTCAAGTTGTTGTGGTTTGTTGATACGGTATCAATGTGATGGTAAGACGATGAAAAAGAGAAGGTTGAGAGAATTTACCAAACAAGAGAGGAAATATGAGAGCAAATAATGGTAATGTAGGGAACATTGGGAAAGTGATGTTGCATCTCATGAAAATCTTACATATTTTTGAAAAATATGGGCGTTCAGTTGGATATATAAGGTACCTGTGTAGTATGAAAAAACTACATCATGAACGAAAATATGTAAAAATTCATGAAATATTTTTTTCTGTATAGTGACGACATTGCATTTACAAATAATATGGAAACAAGGAACGTTCCGGACCGGCTCTAACGTCACAAACAACAAGGCTTAACTTGGCCGCTTCTTCATCTCAAGTGGACAATGACCTTCCCATGTCACCTGTGAAACTGACTTTAACATCCGTTTAAGGTTGTAAGCTATCTATCCTGTGCTGCCCGTTCACCACAAAAACAAAAAAAACTTGGCTTGGGACTATAAGAATATCCTAGTATGAAAAAGAACAAAAACATTTTAAGGCCCATGATCTGAGAATCTGCATCTGGTTTGTTAGGACCAAGGCGAATTTAACAAGGTGATCCAAGAGGAGAATTAAGGTGAATTCAGACCGTAGTCTTCATTTGCTGTCATTTTTTTTTTTTTGAGCGAAATATGCCCAATATTTAGAAGAAAGCGTAAAATATTCTTCGCGAAGCTTAAATAAAGCAAATGAAGACGTCAGTTGGTATTATTGTATCACCTTCTTTCTTGCACCATCGTTAGGTGTAATAGTGGGTTCGAGTCCTTGGCTTTCCTTTTTCACTTGCAAAAAATTTCCGATCATCAAGCTTAACTCTAAACGAGAAAATTAATAAAAAATCATTAAAAATTATCTTCGCCCTAAAAGGCAAAATTTCAAAAAATAAAAAACAGGCTGAGCCCGACTGGGATTTGAACCCCCGTCCTTGAAAACATATCAAAAAATGTTGTCATGGCGTGTTAGCGTTCAAAGCCAAAACTCATAACTTCAAAGGCGGCGCAAAAAAGCGTTTGTCGTGAAGAAAATACATTTCAGCGGCCAAATATCCGCATAAATGTATGAAACACATTTGCATTTGAAAAACGAAAAGTTCTAGGACAGACAAGCCACTACATAGTCGATACGTCAGAAGATCTGCTTTACCACCAGTGAAACCAGGTAACGTAATTTGGTGACTATGTGGGTTCGAGTCCTTGGCTTTCCTTTTTTTTAAAGTTAGACGTTCTTTTTTCGCCATGGTTCTATGTCACATTCTCATTCAAATCAAAAATCGACGGATTTTAGAAAAATTATAAAGCCTTTATTTAAAAACCCCTCATTATAACGTAAAACAAGAAATGAATTAATTAATTTGAATTTATACTTTAAATTGTCGAGCAACCTACAGGCCATTATAGACGGCCATTTCATGTAAACACTTTTCATGATGTAAACAGTGGAAAAAAACAAGATTACTAAAATATGTCTAGTTGTTCAAAAGTTACAGAATTTTGACCAGTATAAAAGGTGGCAAAGCTGCCCCATGTAGGTGGTGGCAAAGGCTCCCCATGGGCATTAATTTTAGTAAATTTAAAAAAATAGGTCATCATTAATTATTTTTTTAAACAAAACCTTTATAGTCTTGTTCACAAAAAATTATATTTTTAATGTATCATAAATCTTTTTGATATTTAGAAAGGTAAAATCGCAAAATTTACTTATGGTAAATTTTTTCACATAGTTATACAAAACACTAAATCACGTGGTTTTTTGTTCACAGTTAAAATAAAACTGTCAAAGTTCGGAAGGTAAAAGATTATTGATAAATACACAATTCATCGATTAATGATGTTTAAAAATAAGTTATAGTTTTTACGATAATCGCTTTTGGCTAAGCCGCACCAGTGACACAGGAGCCCAATGTTACCATATATTAGTAGCATCAAATTTAACCATGTAGACATTCATAAGGACTATCAATAGTTTACCAGCTCTATGACAGTGTTATGGAGATCGCTAAAATTTTACAACGATGACTGAGTTTGGGGTATAAAACGTCTTCATATAGCCCCCATAGAACGGAACCTCCCATCTTCGGTATTTTGAAGGTGCCAGCGTCATTATCAAACCGAAATGAATGAAACTTTCTATTTAGTCTTCGCTTGGGGTATAAAGGGTGTGGCCTCAATATCCCACCGAATTGGCTGAATATTGGCATTAAGTCTTGGTTGGTGATATTAAACTTTCCATCAGGAATTTGTCATATAGAATGGTCCCTTCCGATGTTCGGTAGTTTGAAGGTTTCAGCGTCATTATCAAACAAAAAAGAGTGAAATTTGGTATTTAGTCTTCGAAGAGGGTATAAAATAACACAGAAGATATATATGAGTATAATCTCACGTCTTCATATAGCCCCCATAGCACGTACCCCTCGATTTTCAGTATTTTGAAAGTTGTAGCTACGAGTTCCAGAACTTTCCGTTGCAAAAAAAAAAACCTAAAACTGACTGTAAAGGGCCACAATTTGGTATAGTAGACTCATATCAGTCACATTTTCTACCAAATTGATTGTTAATTGGAATTTTGTGTTCCCAGAAGGTAGAAAACATACTCTCAAAATACTATGCATATATATCCAGGTTTTAGTCTAGCCCACGGTATTACCGGTATTACCTAATTTAATAGACTCCTAGGGTTTTTTTTGTCAAATTTTCGAATCGAGATTGCTGTATCAGCTCAATTCAGGAAAATGTTATGCTATATTTTCTTTCTGAAGTGGATATAACTTTTTATTTTGGATAAGACTGCCATTGCCTATAACATAATGTCCGAAATGTTGTGTGTACGACTTCGGCCTGTAGTCAATGAACTAATTGGTCCATATAAACGCGGCTTTAGATCAGGCAAATCTAGATGTAGATCACATTCTCCATATATTTGTCCATTATAAAACAGCCTTCTCTGCCCTCTATAGGTTCAAATGTTTTCAAAGGTCTGAATTTGGGTTTCCTGTAAAGCTTATTCGGCTTTTTAAGATGACATTAACTGATATCAGGCACTGAGTTAAAATATGAAAGAACCTATCCAGAAAAGGAAACAGCGTGACCAACGCAAAGTTCAGCCGAAAAAGGTTACACGAGATGCAAAAGTTAGAAAAAATGTCACAATATACACCAATACCACATGATACATGGTTAGTTCGTCTTATAGAACAAATGTTCTACGGTGGTCGACCTAAGTAGGTGAGTAAGCGAACGGGGACTTATAATATAATTAACTGAAATCCTATCAAAGGCTTAGTTGATTGAATTTTGAAAAATTTTATAACATTTGGTGTTATAAAATTATTTGTCATAGTTCTTTATCTAACTTCTATTTTTTAATTTGTCACTGAAGTTTTTTAGCATTGCTGCTAGGAGCAGCTTTTCCTTTATTATCTTCTCAAATATTTAACATTTAAAACAATACACTTGTTATGGTAAACTAAATTAAAAATCACTCTATAATATCCAAACCCCCTAACAAGTGTCAACTTTTAGGCCATACCGGAAATACTTTATTGGCCAAATTAATGGTTGTGGTCTATTTGACCACAAACTATACATGAAACGTAACCAGACTCAAATAAAAATCATGATCCAATTTAGTGCCTAATTTACTGTAATCCAAATAAACGACACAAGACAACAAGAAAATTAAATCAAATAAAAAAACAAAAAAAAAACGAAATCTAATCACAACAAAACGCCCCCGTTTAAATAAAAATTAACCACAAAAACCACAAAACGAGCCATGCCGCTGGCGCCTTTCAAACGCTTCCAAATGACAATTAAAATAAAGACCAATCACACAAGCAAGACAAACACACACGTTCATTGATAACGATTGAGGATGAAGAAATTGTTTTAAAAATAAAACAAACACATCACTGGCAGGTGAATTTTAGGTAGCTTTGAAATGTTTCTTTGTCGCATCAGCGGTAAACTGCCTTGATGATTAAATTTTGCTGAAAGCGTAACCATTTTTGGTAATAAAACTCTACGAGACATTTGAACTAAGAGTATCTATACTGAGGAAAAAGGCTTGGCAAAATGTCTCTTTGGGCTAGATGCTATTTTAAAATTAGCCAAATTTGGTAAAATTTTAGCTGAGAATAAAAATCATCTGCTAGATGATGTTAACTTATTTCCTATGAAAAACGTTTAACTTTGCTGTTATATATCATGAATCTGCCTTTTTGCAAAGAATTAATGAATCAGCTTTTAATAGAGCTGCTGAATAATCATTTTATTGATTGGTGGCTCGCTCGGTCAGTCGTTAATGTTGTCATTTGATACATTTGATAATTTGTATTAGAACAAGATCGGTAAATAACAAACGCACATTAATTAATCAAACAAAAATCAAAAATGAGGGGGCAATATTGTTATTATTAACATGTTCTATTTACATAATCAATATCATTGTAGGTGTTCTTAAATGTTTTTTCTTTAATTCGATCTACAAAGAGATATATCTATGTATGTGGCGCTTAAGTTAGAATAAAATACGTATCAAAATATTTGTTAAACAAGCAAAAAAAGTATCAGTCGGCTTTGCCTCAGCCTATGTGAATTGAAACATTCATCTAAGGACAGATCGAATGTATTTAGAGTCTATTTTGGAAGTGGACCACTAGTCATTTCAGTCGCTGTAAGCAGGACCACAACGGACATTGCCAAAGTTTCTTCGAAGAGACTTTAAACTGCACTTAGACACAAGTGTTAAACTTTTGTGAGGAGGGGACCGATACGGGCCAGGATAAACTTAATTTGGACAAAATATTAGGAGATCCAATGTTTGGACCAAATTGGTTGCTCCGTTCAAAAGATATCATGCATAACATTTTAGTGACATTTTTATAAATATTGGAGGGAAGTACCGGGAGTTAGGACAAAATATGACGAAGGCAAATTTTGGACCAAATCGGTTGATCAGTTCGAGAGTTATTGTGCTCTCCAGAAACTACATATGCTAATAGGGTTTTGTTTACACCTTTCGGGCAGTTTTCTCAAGAAGTATCGATTTGCCCCTTGAAAAACTGTTACCGTCGTAATTGAGGCAGCGAATGCAAGTTGCTTCAAAAAAATCAAAGAGTTTCGAGAGCAGGTCTTAAAGTGAACTTATCCGAAATTTTGTGTGGGAGGTACATGAAGCGGTGGGCAAATATAGACCATGTAAAATATATTAGGATGTGTAAAGTATGGACCAAATCGGTCACTCCCTTCAATAGTTATCGTGCGCACAATTTTTCCGAAAATTTATGAATTTTATGAGGCACATTTTGTCCGTATGAAAGTGTATATACCCTCGTTAGCATAAATGCTGAGGATATAAAAATTTAATATTTCTTCTGACGCTTTTCTTGTAAAGTGGACATGGCAGTGTTGAGGTTGTTCCTGTCAGTTTCTTTACGACTTCCTTCCTTCAACCATGGTGAAATGGCATTTGTGGCAAAAGGGACAAAAGAGACCATCTCTCATATCAATGAGTGCATTCCATTTCATATTATCTCAATGATAGAGTACCTACGTTTTAAAATCAAGTCCGAACGGCATGTCTTAAGACTCAACTTGTAGAGAGGATTTAGATGTCTAAAAGACTCAGAAAATGTCGTCTACATTACCTTGAATGGTATTTTTGCAACCATTGAAAATGTTATACTATTTCTATGTCTGAAACCTAATTTAGTACTAAAACTGTTAGGTTTTCCCTACTTTAACCTAGGGCCTGCTATCTGTAAATGTCATCTTAAAAAGTCGAATGAGGTTTGGGGTATTGCAGAATCAAACGTGAAAACCTTTGAAAATATAGGGCTGCCGAAAGCGGCATTATAATCGACAACAAAATCAGCCTTTGTCTTCTAGCCATTAGCATTCAAATACGCCTGATGAGCCTGGCTTAAACCACCAGGCGAAACGATCGTAGCGTAATGGTTGAGTGTGTGGTATTTCGCTAGAATTCATTTTTCAATACAAAACTCCTTAGGCCATGTTAGCTCGATTAATCCAATTAATTAGAAAGGACGACGTTTTTATACCATAAGAAGAAAATGTGACTAAAATCTTCAAAAAACTTTAAATGGTGGCTACGCTTATATGAAGGCTATACCAAAAGGTGAGCCTATACAGTCTGATTTTTGTTACCTGTTTAAATGTCTTGTACCTTTAGCGAAGACTAAATACCAAATTTCAGTCATTCTAGTTGAATAAAGAATAAAACATTCAGTCATTTCAGTGATATACTGGAACACAACATTCAAAATACCGACATTTGGGAGGTATCTTATGGACACTTCTTATAAGCAATAGAGATCAGTCTTATGCCCCTATAATTTGAGCACAGAGTATTCTCTCTTTTTTGTGGACTGGACATAGGATGCTCATGTTGGTATTAAATATGTGATGCAAATACCTTATCAGCGTGTCGCCTCCAGTCGTGAATAGCTTGACTGGTAAACCAACGTCTCCTGAGGACTTATTATTTTTCAACCGGTGGATTTCAGTCATCGTGGTCGGGATATACATATAAGCACAGTATCATCCCCAGGGATTAAATCTGCGGTATCTTCCATGTCTTCGTTATTATAGGATACCCACAGTTTGGAATAATGCTCTTTCCATAACCTGAACACACTGAAGACCTATGCCGCATTCTTCTCCTTCAGTAGCAGCACGACAATCCTGATCAAACCACGGATTCCTTGGTGAGGCATCCAAAATGGATTTTTCGTCTGATTGCTTGGAGTGGACAATACGCTGTTACTGCGCTGATATCTTATCGAGACGGAGAATGCTTTCATTATGCAATTGGGCAAGTTGAGTGGAATAGGCTCTGGCTATATTTTGTGACTTCAGCTTTCCAAAGCCTAACTTCGGTGTTGTTTCTGTTCGTTTTTTATACGCTTTGTTTAATCGGGCACCTTTATGCAACTAGTTAATAATCCGATTTTATATTTGTTTCTCGAATCGATTGTGAGGTGAGGTGGACTGACTACTCCACAGTACACCTTTGAGAAGAGCGACATACATATCAGGTGATTACTCTAACTAAAAAGAGACCTCCCAACACCGGGGTGTTAAGCAACGTGCCCATTGGTGTTTAAGTTTTCCAATCAGAGCACCGACTGTAATGGAAAGAAATTTAGTTGAAAAGTGGGCACATCAACGAGTAGTACGCTAAGTTGCCGACTCTTAATCGTGGTTGTGGAGGTTTATGCCATGACCGTCTTAAGTTCCCCCATTTACGAAATAAAATAAAGCACCCTAGTTAAAGAGCACATCTACTACCACGGACAAATCTGCGCCTGGTGCAAAAGACGCAAATTCGGTAGGGGATGACAAATCTACGCCGACAATGGTCGGTGTCAGACACGTTACCCGCAATTCCAATTCATGCAATTAAATTGGTCTATAACTAGTTCTAAGCCGGAATAGTACAAAATCGTCCCCAAATAATGCGAAGGGAACCAATTCACAGCTTTTTATCACCAAGTAAACGACGAGGCTTAGTTTACTCTTAAATAAAATCCACCACTTTCTTAAACAACAACAGAAGAGAGGAGTGATAAACATACTATAATATGACTGTAAACTTGGAACTAGTATAATACCATCTCCGAGTAATGCATGGAGAGTCAATTTTCTACTTTTGCGGATATCCCCTTGCAAAAGTTTACAGTTGATTGCATTGTGAGGGGTCTAAAGTGGAACTAGTTACTATAGCCCAGAAAATCGACGAGTTTCCGATACCGAACTAGTTCATCTTGCTAACGGGAATGCACTCGTGTGGGAGAGCTTAACTTTTTTAGACTGAGTTAGGAGAGTTCTAAAATGAGTAACTGCACGCTAGCAATGAAAATTCCAATTGTCGCAATTTAATTAGTGCAAAACTAGTTCTAAGCCATACTAGTACAAAATTGACCAGCAATTCGAAGAGAACTAACTCACACCTTTTTATCTCCAAGTAAACAAGAAGGCTTTAGTCGCTAATATTAACTCTCAAATAAAAACCCCCACCTTTTACAACAAAAGAAGAGACGAACGATAAAACAATCTGGTGTATGACTGTAAAGCTGGAACTTCGGATAATGCAAAGTGTGTCGTTTGGTTACCTCTTTTGACATACCTACATATTTGACATACTAAAGTGGAACTAGTTACTGTACCGAATTAGTTCATCTCGCAAGCGGGTGGGAAGATGGATATTACAATTATAAGAAAATGGATATTACAATTATCTCATCTCAACCGTCCAGGCTGTTGCCCTTCTGAGCTGCCCATGGGAGTACAAACCTAGGCTGCGAGAGTTTAATTCCTTTGGGGATAAAGTGTGGTCGCAACCGATAGGCCGCAAGTGCGGTCGCAACCTTCCAAATCAGGATACTCTGATGGATGAGGTTTGGAGGGAGAATAAAGTCCACCCCGCCACATCCCCAACTACTAATAGCTTTAAGGCTAGGTACATAGATGAAAGAGGACAGACAGTGCATTGGGTGTATTGTGAAAAACTGAACAATAGATTCTAGAGATCTTTGTAATGTTGAAAGTCTTAGAGCTACTAGTGGGAATGAGAGAGTTTACAGATGGGGTAGTCACAGTATCCGTCCTTCTCATGTGGAGGACTGTGTCAATCACCCGCTTTATTTCGTCCTCAACAAACTCAGTAAGTTCTATGTAGAGAAAATCGCAAGATATTGAAGTCAATGTGGACTGCAATCTCCGGACGTAGAACTGTGTCATTCTCTCACTTCGCTAATACTATATCAGCATTAATGTAGGGATCATCACTGACCATTGCTGCATAAGTATTATGACAAGCAAGTGAAAGGATGGCAACATTGAGTACTGAAGGCTATTTGAAGTCGTGGAGGAGGCTGAAATAATCAAAAATCTTCAATGTCTGTGTTCTAGTCTGACAATCAAAAGACACAGGCTGCTTGGTGCTCATGAGATTACATCTCTTTCGTACTGCTCTTCCTGCGGCTCTGCCAAGTTATTACAGGAGCCAATCTCAATCCCTTCTTCTATTCATTTTGTTTTTTTACTCTTTTCCTCCTTTTTCCTGCCACTTCTCTCACCCTTCTACCCTTTGTTCTCTCTTTTCAATTTGAGCACAATGGAAAGATAGACAGAGGGACGGACATGGCTAGATCGATTCCATGATCTTAACATACATAAGCTCTATATAGAATATTCCCTCTGCCGCCATAAGTCTATATACTCAGCCTTATCACAATAATAATTCGGATATGTGAAAAAAAAACGGATCAGGGAAAACACCGATTTAATTGATAAGTGTCCTTTCATCCGTTAAGTCGGCTGTATGGACAAAGTCCTATACCAATCAAACTAAAATTAAAATAAGGCAGTACTATGTATATAATATGCGTTCACTGGTATATGCATGGAAATAATATTTACAATAATATTTTTATTTTTGTCAAGCTTATAAGGAACATCCTAGTATTCCTTTTAATTCCGAAATCAATTAAAAATCATTAGTGTAGATTTCAGAGCACACACACACATACATTTCCGTTTTCCCCAGACTGTTCTAAAAACAGACTTTATAAAATTCTAAAAATAAAACAGCAAACATCAATTTCCTTCCCTTTCTCACTCTCTCGCATCAATTATAAATGTCCACCTGTTGGCCGTAGATGTTAGCTGTTGCTGCTGCTGTTCCTGCTACTTCTCATTGCGGCAACCATAACCACCCTCTACACAATTTTAATCGTATTCAAGGACAAACAAACAAAACTTTCATTTTTGCTTTCGTCACTGCATAAACTGCCGAAGGCCCTCACCATATACCACCATTACACACAAACAATAACAACAACATCACCAGCAACTGTAAGGCAACAAACCTCAATGAGACAAACACCAGTTCATGAACATCAGTTCCAGTTCCCTTCAACTTGAACCCATAGCCGACCGGCCAACTAACTACCTTATACACATTTTCCTGACCTGCAAAAAATGTTTAAACTACCGTGAAAGCTAAAAAGCTTTCGTCATCAGAAGCAAACAGCGGAATTGATAGACCAACCATAGCACTTAGGGAAGCGGAAAGCGTCAGCTGCAGAAATATTTTTATGAATGAAAACCATTTTTACGCAAAAGTGTTGACTTGCGCATCTAGGTACGTATTATAGATATTTATACGTAATGCGATAGATAATACCACCAAAAGCTCTAAAGATTTCCTTATCTCAGATGGGTAGTTGGTGTAAAGAAAGCCGGGTGAGTAAGGGCCGTCCGGCCGGTCGTTCTGTCTGATGAATGTTCGAATAAATTTCAAATACGAAAACTACATGGGGAATTGCGTTTCGAGGAACCTGCGCTTTACAGCTCAATTGATTTTTCGTGCAGTTTTTCTGCTTCTTTGTTCTCATCTTCTTCAATTTACTCTCATCAATGAAATCGAAAGTCCAAAAAGCTTTATGTCCTTGTTGCTTCTATATGAGAGTAAAAGTTTTGAACTTCAACTTGACATTACTTCGTGCAGCCTTTTTGCGAGCATTCACATTGTTTCTTGCATCTATCTATAAGGAAGTTCATGGTAGGCCAGTGACGTTTTAACGTTAGCAAAGTAGCTTTGCAAAATACAGCTGGTTTTGAAAAATGTCTGTATATGTAAATGTGAGCCATATGTTATCGTTATGCTTAATTAATTATCAGGGTTTATCAACAAATTTTTATGTTGGTCTATATTTATCTAACATTTTGGGGAATTAAACTTTGTATTGGACCTCATACCGTGTTATCTATCGCTGCTACATACCTGAAAATAAAAATAGAAAAAAAACGTCATCAGTAAAATGTTATATTTTTATAGATTTTAATTAAGTGATGTGTGAGTAAGTAAGGAATGCAGATGAATTGGTCCGGCCCAAAAAACAGAAAAACATAATTTTGAATATAATTCAAATCAAGCGATATCGCGGAAGGAGTTGGCATCACCCCGGACTTGACGAATGTCAATTTTTACAACAATACATAGAAATGCGAAGAATATTTCAAAGAATTAAAAAAACGGTAAGTTCATCCGAGATGAACTTTTATACCCTCCACCATGAAATATTCTGCATTTATATGGATTAATTAATGTATTTTTCTCTTACGAAAAAAACAATGCCAACACTTTTGGTGGAGAAATGGTGACCTTTGGGAACCACAAATACCTAATTTTATATGGGAGTTATACCACATCTTGGGCTTATATCCACAATTTCTCAAAGAAAATTCTGTTATTTATAGACAACATTTTGATGTATTCAACAAAAAATATGAACACTGAACACCAAATTTCATTCATTTCGGATGGTATTTTAAAGCCTTTAAAATTTATCAAAAGGTAAACCAACAAGAATACCAACAATTCTCTGTAGGAGTATTTCGCAGCCCTGGTAAAGACTAAATACCAAATATCAGCTACTTCGATTGGATAAAGTGGCTAAAACCTTCAAAATACCTAAAATCGGGCGGTACAGTTCTATGGGGGCTATATCAAAAAGTGGACCTATGCCCATAATTTTTGCAGGAAAGATTTTTCTCAACCGGGTACCCTCAGTGCAAAAATACAATCAATTTGGTCTTGAAACTTAGGTAAAATTTTCAAAATACCGAAGATCGGTCGGTACCGTTCTATGGGGGCTATATCAAGACGTGGACCTATGTCCATAATTTTTACCCGGACATTTTTTTGTGTCAACTGGGAAACCCGCATCTCAAAATTTAGCCTATTTGGTCGATAAATTTAGTTAAAGTATTAAAAATATCGAAGATTCGGAAGAACCGTTATATGGGGCTGTGCCAAAACGTAGACCGACCTTCTCAATTTCTTGCCCTCGACATTGTCAGCCTACAATAAGTACTTGTTCAAAAATTCATTCACCTACGACAACTGCTTTTATGTTTGGCCACCGTTTTTATGAACTTGCGACATAGTACGCCGTGGGATTGTCACTTGATACCTGGTTCATCCAGCTGTTTTAGTATCACCATTGAAATTCTGTCAGGTCCAAGAGCTTTGAAGTAACGCTACAAAAATCATCGCTACTGGTACAAAAGTGAGATTAGCCTGCAAGATTCACCTTTGCTGGCATCTCGCCTTCAATAGCGGAGTGGTCTGCCCATGTTCCAAGCTTCGGGAATCGTTAGGGCGGCTAACAATAATTTTATGACGTTTCTCTGGCATTAAAAAAAAATCCATCATCCACCAACTGTTGTGTTCGGAAATAATGCAAAACATTTCTATTAGCTCGGTCAATATCGGGGTGACCGCTCTTTTCGGGTATGTCCAATGTTACAGCACTGCAGATGCTTGTGCTGCTTTTTCTATTTTTGTTCACCGACTAACAAATTGACCTCCAATGTCAGCTCTGTCAACTCTCTGATGTGAGTTCTAGGGTTCGAACGATGAAGTTTATTCCGCTTATTCGCTAACCTAGTTGCCTTGCTGGGGACTTCTTTAAGGTATTCGACCAGCAGGAATATGACGATCAGCTGGAGCATTGATGATGTCTCGAAAATTTCTCTCTGCTACCCGTCAATCAGAAGGAATGTTGGATGGTGAATTCTCTGAATGATTGCCAATTGGTTTTCTCATGGTTAAGGAAAGTACCGCATTCAGAGGTTATGAAGTCAGGTGGTATATTGATAAACCAAATGAGATGGTTCGAAGTGAAGATAAATGTTAGGTTGGCGCGTTAGTCGTCCAGTGGATACGATGGGTATGTATGGCGAACTAGGTCACTCTCCTCTAATACTTGTTATAGTGCGAAATGTAGAGCTATCTGCCCAGCTAGCGATATGCCTCTCTGCCTAGGATTGAATGCCATTGCTCATGATGCTAGCTGATGTTGGCCTTCCAAAAGTGGTCTGATGTCAGGAATATACATATGGAATATACACCGCTATTAACATATACTCCAAGTATGGGTCACTAGTTTCAAGCTCAAGGCGCCCCCTTTGTGTACAGTCCAAGCGCAGTACGTTGTATCCATTAAAACTCCGAAGAATACAGGTTTTGTTCAACTTCGTTTCTTGAATGTTTTCTCAAACTTATAAAATCCATAGTCTCATTAATCGGAGATCATTACAGTTAAACTGCAGGAATTCCACATTATCCAAAACTGGAATAGCAATACTCGATGTTAGTGACTGCTGCTGGTACTACTATTGGGAAGATTGCGAGAGAATTTCATTGTCTGAAGACGACGGCGAAGTTCATTGGGAATAAATTTGGCGCAGCACGAGTCAACATAATCGCTATCGCTGCACTCTCAGATTAGGCCTGAGCTATTCCTAAAAGTTATTCGTCATTCACGGCATCCGCTGCATCTCACTGACCTGAAATAACAGATTTCTTAGTTGAATTGTCGCCTTATTTATTTAGCATTAATGCAGACTTTTAACCCATTTTTAAAACTTTGTTCCACAGTTCATACATACCACTTGAACCCACTGTGCCGCAACAACTAAATAATAGTTTTTATGTTTAAATTTTATTTTGTGACAGTTGACCCAATGAAGCTTTGCAAATGCAATAAATAACATTTGCCACAAACTAAAACACCAACAACAACACGAAAAGAAACTCATAACTAATCCAACGAATGAATCCCACTCACAACCAAATTTTCTGTTTGCTGCACCAACAACACCAAGAGCAAGATCAATGCACCATCATAATGACAATGTAATAAAAAACAGCAAGAACTACAACAGCGACCATAACGGCAAATACATAAGAATAAACTGAAAGCAACATGTTCACACACCCCCGCAAAACAAACGGGGCTGTGGTCCAATAATAGTCTGCTGCTGCTGCTCTCTGGCCGTTGCTTACCACCAATGCGTTGGGCGGTTTTTGATCATTTTAAATTGCAAATTGTTACCAAATTGACGACCTCCAATAAGCCGAAATGTTGTTATAAATTCACATAACGAATGTTGCTGGGGCAAATGTGTTACGTTGTGCCGCCACGCTTCTCTTCATAAGCGTGCTTCAGTTGTTCAGTTCAGCATCCTTTTCACATGTGTGTGGTTTTCCTTCGTTACACCTACACGCATTTGTTTTGGGGGCAAGTTATGAATGAAATTTTTGCATACACAAATGTGGTTAGGTGGTGGTGGTGGAGGTGTCATGACAGCGTCGGGTCAGTGAAAAAAGATTTGTTAAGCATTTATTGAAATACAAATGTACGTACGAGTATATGGTGACATGATATTCCATATTGTCTTCCAATTTGTTGCCGCTATATTATCAAAATTTCACAGTGGAAGATTTCCTAAAAGTAGCACGAAGAAAAATCTCTTACCTGAGATTTAAGTCCCCGTTGTAGATGTTGCGGATGAGGTACCTCCGGGGTTCATGGTTCTGGTTGCCCATTTTTTGGTAGTTTAAAAATTTAAATTCTTCAAAACCTCGTAGAGATTTATCTCGCCTCCACCAATGTTTATATCGACCAAAAACCATATTTTTTATTCTCTCCACCAAAATATGGAGGGTATAACTAAATTTGTCATTCCATCGGAAACCCTATAAAGTACATATATACATTCTTGATCAGAATAAAATTCGAAGTCCAAATAGAAATGTCCGTCTCACAGTGGTTCAGAATCGTTTTTCCTGGTCAAAATTCTGTAACTTTTGAATGTATAGATTTAATTTCATAATTCTTCTTTTGTTAGACTGATAACACAATCAGCTTCAGATGAACTATGATTGGTCAAAATCGGTCTGTTAGTTGCAGAGAAAATCAAGGTCAAATTTAAACTTTTGAGTTTTTTTTACTATTTTTCATCAAATTATCAGTGTTTTTGTGTTTTTTATATCTTCCTATATATTATAATTATATATAATTGTTCCATAAACATCCCTGAAGAGACAAGGGAGACTTCTTTATTATATTAGAGATGGTCAAACGTCAATAAATAAACTATAAAAATACCATAAAAATTAAAAAAAAAATCGAAATTTTTTTTCACATTTTTTTTTTCACAAATTAAAAAAAAAATACAAAAATTTATTTTTTTCAAAACTGGAACACACCACACCGTTTCCCATATGAGTTGCAGCTTTTTTACACAAATGGATTTTTTTTTTAGTATATGAGTTTTTATGCGAGTTATATAAGTTTTATGAAAACCCAAGGAGTATTTTTTTCAATTTTTGAAAAATTAAAATTTTTGCAATTTTTTTACCATGTAATTTCAATAAATTTAAAAAAGTGTTATAAGGACGGAACGGGACGGGAACAAAAGTATATATAAACTTAAATAGGAGACTCCTGGGCATCTTTCTGTGAAAACAGAACACTGTTCCACAAAAGTTCTATTCCACTAAATTTGCAATTTCATAAAATTTAGTACCTGAGGAAAAATAAAACAACTCATGTAGTGTAAACGCTACGGTAATTTATTAAAACGATTTTTAAAGGCCACAATCCTACCTACCTTGCGAAAGACAAGGAACACAATATATTTCCGAGAAATAGCTACTTCTTTCTCCAGAAATTTGCAAAAATTACGTATTTCCCAAATATGTGAAAAATGTTCGTCTTTAGGGGCAACCCAACCCCTTCCAATATTTTGACCTAATTTTTTGGTTTCCTTAGTTTCAATATTTTTACTATGGAATCCCATAGAGAAATTAAATATCTTTGACTAAACAAAATTTTGATTTTGGTCCGTCTGTTGAAATCAAGATATAGGTCGCAATTTTTAAGATAGAGCTTTATAATTTTGTATAGAAATTTCTAATACTCCTAGGATGTTTGGTATTGAAAATGGGCCATATCGGTCCTCGTTTTGATATAGCCCTCATGGAACTATACCTCCCTATTTTCGGAATTTTGAAGGTTTTAGTCTTATTATAACAGCGAAATGCCTGAAATTTCGTGCTTAGTCTTCGTTGGGCGTATAAAACTTTCCACCATAAATTTGTCGATATAGGTCCACGCCCTCATATAGCCCCCATAGCACTGTACCTCTGGATTTTAGGTATTTTGAAGGTTGCGGCATCAATATCCTACCAAGATGGTTGAAATTTTGAATTCAGTCTTCTTTGGGGGTATTAAGCTTTTCACCTGATACTTATCGGTATAGGTCCTCGTCTTCATATAGCTCCAAAAGAACGATACCTCCCGATTCCCCGCATTTCCACAGTTTTAGCCTCAATATCCCACCGAAATATCTTAAATTTGGTATTTAATCTTTGTTGAGGATATACAGCTTTCCACCTGAAATTTATCGGTATAAGTCAACGTCTTCAGATAGCCCCCATGGAATGGGGTTGAGGTTGTGGCCTCAATATCCTACCCAAATGGCTTAAATTTAGTATTTAGTCTTCATTGGAGGTATACAGCTTTGCACCTGAAATGTATCGGTATACTTCCCCGTCTTTATGTAGTCGCCATAGAACGGTACCTCTCGATTTTATTTTGATGGTTGCGCCCTCAATATCCCACCGAAATAGCTGATATTTGGTATTTAGTATTCGTCGGGCTCATAAAACTTCCCACCTAAAATTTATCGTTATAGGCCTATATCTTCACAAAGCCCCCATAGAACGGTATCTCCCGATTTTCGGGATTTTCAAGGTTTTAGCCTCAATATCCCATGGAAGTGGCTGAGGTTTGGTATTTAGTCCTCATTGGGTGTATACAACTTTCCACCTGAAATTTATCTGTATAGGTCCAAGACTTCATATAGCCCCCATAGAACGGTAATTTCTTTTGAAAAAATTCTATGCATTATAAAAAAAAAATCTCAAAATGATTTCCTATTGCACGAATAAATGAATTTTTGCCTATTAATAACTAAAATAACTTTTATTCCATTTAAATACTGAAAAAAGGTCTCGCACAAATATATATAATATAATATATACATATATAAATATATATGATATAAAATGATATATATGTAATGATAAGGCGATAAAATTGACCAGAAACAAAAGCTTATGTCATTTTGGTTTTGTCGTGTGACTTTGAAGCTTGTTTTGAGCTATATATGTATGTATGTGCTCAAAGTGACTTGAAAAAAATTCAAAAAAAATAAAATAAAATAAAATAAAAACTTTAAAAGTTTTTGGGCGTGAGCTTTTTCATCGAATCACCTTATAATTAAGTTTTTATCCAATCCTAGGTAAAATCTCATAAAAATATGATACAGGGATACGAGGTTGTAAAAATGTCAACCATATTGCTCATACTTTCTTCAATACAGTTCGTGTTGAAGGGTATAAAAAGTTCGGTCCATTCTTACTTGTTACTTTGTAATGCAGCTCCATTCCCGCGACACAATTCACTGACCAGATGATGTAAAGGTACATAATAATTTAACCGACTGTATGGTATGAATGAATTACTATTAAGCGATCTGTTTTTGTGTTTTTGCGGTTAAAGTGTATGGCAGTAGTAGTTGCTGCTACTTTTACCGCATTTTGTTATTTTTGTTGATGTTGCCAGCCAGCACCTACATATATGTACAACTTGCTGTCTTTGAAAACAAGAAAAAACAAGATCGAAACAAGATCGCCAAAAATTGCACCCACCAGCATTTGCACGGTTAAGTTTGTATTTTTGCTGTTTTTTTTTTTATTTTCTTATTTTCAAGTACTACGTCATCGCCACGAGCCACCAACGCCTACAATATTCTTCTACATCTACACTTAGAGGCTTCTACGTGGTTTGTCGGTGACTGTGCCATTATGGTCAGTAGTCGTCATACGCTACGCCAACAATTTAGCACACTTAACTCATTGATCTAGAAATGAAAAGTGTGGCAGATCATTGGCCGCTAATTAGTGTATTCCTGTGGGCGATAACATCAGTGGTCTCTTCTGTGAGGAGATTTTTATTTAAATTTTGCATGCAAAGAAAATCTGATATTTAAAATTAGCATTTCGCCAATTTTGTATTATAACAGTTATTTTTGTTCTAGCAGCCAAACTATTGGTAATCTTCTAAGGGCCTCGTATTCTGTGCTTCTCAAAGTGGCAGCAAAATCTCCCAAATCGGTAATCGCCGGGAAAGTTCCCAGGCAGAGGACACAAAGCCCGCTATGTTATATCTCAAAACAACCCTTCAACGAAGTAGTTAAGGACAAACTGATTGTTACCATGGTCAACGACAAAAATGGAAAATAAGTTGAAACATTTTTTTGCAAACGAAGATTCTCCCGTGCTCTATTTCTATGTGCATCGTGAATCTGGATGAATTCCTAATGGACATCGACCCGATACTGATTCCGGCCCAGGAACCCCAATGAGACCTCGTGACAGAGTATTGTTATCTAGTATAGAATGCGTCGGACCAAAGTTTCGGAAAGATCTGGCGGAGATGAACAAAGATTTTGCAATATATGTGTGGTCCGTATTCGACACTGATTGACCCAAAAACAACAGCATGAGTCTCCCGATAACAGAGGTTGGAATGTAGGCACTGGAGAGATTGGGTTACAAGCGTTTCTTTGGCATAAGACAGGTCAAACTTAAAAGACGGAATGAAAAAGACGACCTCGACGATACCGAAAAATTATGATGATTATGGTCGGACATATTAATCTGAAGCAGTCCAAAGTCGTTTCAGACATGCTGCAATTCCTAATTAATTCTCTTTCGAGTTGAGCTGTAAGGCCTTTAGAGATACATTGAAAAATTAGGGGTCTACCGAAGTCCCACGCATCCAACCATTACACTACGTTTCACGGGTGGTAAAGCCGATCTTCAGGTGTATTAGGATGTTGTTGTTGTGGCAGACGAAGGCAATTCCTTCTACTTGAATCCAACGCTTACAAAAACGAAGTAAAGAATTCGGATAACAGAGGGTGCATACTATTCAACATATCGGAGAAAGAACAACCTCATTTTATGGAAGTGGTTTCATACGATAATTTTGGGGGTCACTCTCTTGTAAAACAATAGATGAAGATGCTTAAAAGATGACATGCAAATTCATTTGTACGCATTCTTGAATGGTATCTTTGGCATCGAACATTTTGTTGGGAACGCCCATTAAATGGTTTCGCAACTGTAAGCGAAGGAACTGGGAAAAGTTCTGCAGGGTTTTGAAAGATAAACTTCCCAATATTCCACACATGCTTAGATGGCACTACAGCAAATATAGAGAAAGCTGTACCCATTCTAGAGAGATTCTTAGATAAAGCTTTTAAAATATCGTCCTCATGGACGCGCTAGAAGAAAAACTATAAGCAATAGTGGAAGTTCGAGCTCTCAAAGCTGTGAACACAATTAATCACGAAAAGCTATCAACGTCGGCTAACAAAGCGAAACTCGGCAACCATCTAAGTATATAGAAATATAAGCATAATGAGTACAAAAAGGCTATAGCCAGGATAAAAACCAATTCTCGATTGAATGTTGTGTTTGCCAGACAGCATCAAAAACACAGCTAGAATGAGTATTGAATGGCAAAAGGACGCTCAAATCCAATCTATATAATGAGAAAAAAGTCACTTGGTCGAAAATCTCTGCCGAATATCTTGAAGTATTTTTTATGACGCACTTCTCCGGTTGCATGGATAGAACCATAACAGGTAAAAAGCCGTTAAGTTCGGCCGGGCCGAACATTTTATACTCTCCACCATAAAGTATTTTTAACTAAAATGAAACAATTTGTTTCCTTTCCTGTCCACAATTTTAGGTGAAAAAATGTTTCGACCACGGATACCCAAATGCTTAAATTATCTAATTTAATCTAAACAAGTAAAAAAGCGTTAAGTTCGGCCGGGCCGAACTTTTCATACCCTCCACCATAAAATATTCTGAACGAAAATGGAATAATTATTTTTCATTCCTTTCCCCAACTTTAAAATGTCAGATAGTGTACATAAAATGCTTCATTCGGGAGGCTCTTTTTTATGGTGCCTATATCTAACTATGTATGTTGACAATTTTTGGTGGGCTAGAAATTGGGAGGTACCGTTATATAGGGGTTATAATAAAACATGTTGACAGTTTTTGATGGGAGCCTTTAATGTCAAATAACTCCTAGAATCCTCAAAATACCGAAAATCGGTACATAACGTGGGAACTTCAAATGTTATTAACAGCTAGTTCGGAGGTATGTGGGCTATACGAAAATATGAACTTAAATGAACAATTTTTGTTGCAGAATTTTTGTTGGCCTTTTAATTTCAAATTACAGAAAGTTCGTCCAAAAAATAAAGCTAAGGTACGGAAAATCTGGAGGTTTGTTTTGGGGCTATACCAAAACATGGACCTACGTTGGTTAAACATTTTAAGTAAAGTCCTCAAAGTACCGAAAATCGGGAAGTATCGTTATATTGGGGCTATGTTGAAAATTGTTGATGCAAATGTGTGGTGACCACTACAACCTTCAAATGTCAAATTACAGTTAGTTCGGATAAAAATTGTAGCTAAAATTGCAAAATTACTGAAAATTGGGAGGTACCGTTATATGGGAGCTATATTCGAACATGGACCTATGTTGGCAATTTTTGATGGAGACGTGTTGTGACCACTAAGAACTTCAAATGTCAAATTACTGATAGTTCGGTTTAATATTGTAGCTAAAACAATCAAATTACTGAAAATCGGGAGGTACCGTTATATGGGGGCTTTATCAATACATCGACCTTTCTTGACAATTTTTGGTGGAGAGGTGTGGTGACCACTAGGAATTTCAAATGTCAAATGTTCAAACTACAGATAATTCGGTTAAAACTTGTAGGTAAAATTCTCAAAATACCGAAAATCGGGAGGAACCGTTATATGGGGCTATACCAAAACATGGACCTATGTTCATAATTTTTTTGGAATATAAGTTTTTTGTTCACTAAGAACCCTAAATATCAAATTGTAGCTAATTCGGTCTAGAAATGTGACTTAAAACGTCAAAATACCTGAAATCAGCCGGTAACTTTATATGGGGGCTATTCCAAAACATGGACCTATGTCCACTAGTTATATAAGTTTATTGACATTTAAGAACCCTAAATCGGTCTGAAAAGTTAGCTAAAAACGTCAACATGCCGTATATCGGGGGTACCGTTATATGGGGGCTATATCAAAACGTGGACCTATGTGTACACCCTTTATTTACACTTAAGAACCCTAAATGTAAAATTATATCTAAATCGGTCTGAAAATGTAGCTAAAAACGTCAAAATACCGTAAATCTAGGGGCACCGTTACATGGGGGCTATACCAAAACGTGGACCTATATCCACAACTTTTGTTATATAAGTTCATTGACACTTAAGAACCTAAAAGTCAAATTATAGCAACATCGGTCTGAAAATGTAGCTAAAAACGTCAAAATACGGTAAATCGGGGGGTACCGTTATATGAGGGCTATAACAAAACGTGGACCTATGTCCACAAGTTTTCTTATATAAGTTTATTGGCACTTAAGAACCCTAAATATCAAATGTCAAATTACTGATAGTTCGGTTTAATATTGTAGCTAAAACAATCAAATTACTGAAAATCGGGAGGTACCGTTATATGGGGGCTTTATCAATACATCGACCTTTCTTGACAATTTTTGGTGGAGAGGTGTGGTGACCACTAGGAATTTCAAATGTCAAATGTTCAAATTACAGATAATTCGGTTAAAACTTGTAGGTAAAATTCTCAAAATACCGAAAATCGGGAGGTACCGTTATATGGGGCTATACCAAAACATGGACCTATGTTCATATTTTTTTTGGAATATAAGTTTTTTGTTCACTAAGAACCCTAAATATCAAATTGTAGCTAATTCGGTCTAGAAATGTGACTTAAAACGTCAAAATACCTGAAATCAGCCGGTAACGTTATATGGTGGCTATTCCAAAACATGGACCTATGTCCACTAGTTATATAAGTTTATTGACATTTAAGAACCCTAAATCGGTCTGAAAAGTTAGCTAAAAACGTCAACATGCCGTATATCGGGGGTACCGTTATATGGGGGCTATATCAAAACGTGGACCTATGTGTACACCCTTTATTTACACTTAAGAACCCTAAATGTAAAATTATATCTAAATCGGTCTGAAAATGTAGCTAAAAACGTCAAAATACCGTAAATCTAGGGGCACCGTTACATGGGGGCTATACCAAAACGTGGACCTATATCCACAACTTTTGTTATATAAGTTTATTGACACTTAAGAACCCTAAAAGTCAAATTATAGCAACATCGGTCTGAAAATGTAGCTAAAAACGTCAAAATACGGTAAATCGGGGGGTACCGTTATATGAGGGCTATAACAAAACGTGGACCTATGTCCACAAGTTTTCTTATATAAGTTTATTGGCACTTAAGAACCCTAAATATCAAATTATAGCTACATCGGCCTGAAAATGTAGCTAAAAACGTCAAAATACCGTAAATCTAGGGGCACCGTTATATGGAGGCTATACCAAAACGTGGACCTATGTCCACAAGTTTTGTTATATAAGTTTATTGACACTTAAGAACCCTAAATGTCAAATTATAGCTAAAGCGGTCTGAAAATGTAGCTAAAAACGTCAAAATACCGTAAATAGGGCGGTACCGTTATATGGGGGCTATATCAAAACGTGGACCGATATAGCCCATCATCGAACTTGACCTGCCTGCAAACAAAAAACGCATTTTCCCAAAATTTCAGCGTCCTATCTCCATTTTGCAAGAGTGATTACCACAGACGGACGGACGGACGGACGGACGGACGTGTATAGATCGACTCAGAATTTTACCCTGATCAAGAATATATATACTTTATAGGGTTGCAAATGAGTATTTCAATGCGTTACAAACGGAAAAACAAACTTAATATACCCTCGATACTATGGTAGAGGGTATAAAAACATGTATTCTATCAGGTGGTACCTATATATGAGGGCTATATCAAAGCGTTGACCTATGTTGACAATTATTGGTGGAAAAGTTTTGTGACGACAGGAATTTTAAATGTCAAATTACGGGTAGTTCCGTTAAACAATGTTGTTAAAACCAACAAAACACCGAAAATCGGGAGGTACCGTCATATAGGGGTTATACAAAAAATTAACTTATATTTGCAATTGTTGGTTGGGAAGTTTCGTGCCTGCATAGAACTTCAAATATCTAATTTCCGTCAAAAATGTTGCCAAAACCTTGAAAATCTGGAGGTACGATTAAATTGGGTCTATACCAAAAATATGAACTCTATTGAAAATTTTTAGTGAGAACATTTTGTGACCACTGGGAATCTCAAATGTCAAATATCGGGTAGTTGCATCAACCAATGTAGCTAAAACCCTCAAAATACCGAAAGTAGGGAGGTACCATTATATGTGGGCTATACCAATACATACACGCAGAAAAATATATGTTAGAAATATGTTTGGATCCAAAAATAATTTGTTTGTGTCTAAACAAATATATGTTTGCAACATTTTGTAACATATCTCAATTTTATTTGTTTGGGTACCAACATATTTTTTATGTTAGAACATATTTTTTATGGGTGGAGAGAGGATGTTTGTCGAAGAGAGTAACAACAGTGCTCTAGTAACAACAGTGCTCTATTTCATTCAGTTTTTCTTTTATTAAAGTGTGTTATGTATTTCTTGGGAATTTTGTATTTACCTATGTTTCTGTTGTTGCTTTGCCTTTCAATAAACAACCACCATTTATAATTGTGTGTATATAATAGAGATAGCCAGTGAGCTCTTACTGAGGTCAAGTGCGCATACATTTCAAGTGTTTTACATTAAAATTTACGCTCCCTTGCTCTCAGTAAGAGGCCACTGGTGCATGTGTTTGCATTTTTTGTGGCTTTTGGGTTTGTATTTCTTTGCACCCAAACATATAATTGTTTGCAGTACCCAAACATATGTTATGTTTGGGACTGCTTGCAAAAAAATATATGTTTGCTGCAAAATATGTTTGAGACATATGTATGTTAGAGAGACCTTTTTTTCTGTGTGTAGACCTATGTTGATGATTGCTGGTGGAGAAGTTTCGTGACCAGTGGGAACCTCAAATTTCAGTTAAAAATGTAAAATTCGTTTCCAAATGTTAGCTAAAATCCTCAAAACACCGAAAATCGGGAGATACCGTTATTTGGGGGCTATATCAAAACATGGACCTATGTTGACTATTTGTGGTGCAGAAGCTTCGTGACAACAGAGAACTTCAAATGTCAAATTACAGCTAGTTCGGTTAAAAATTGTGGCTAAAATCCTCAAAATATCGAAAATCGGGAGGTACCGTTATACGGGAGCTATATCAAACCATGGACATATGTTGACGATTTTTGGTGGAGATGTTTCGTGATGACTGAGAACCTCAAATGTCAAATTACAGTTAGTTTGGTTAAAATTCCGAAAATCGGGAGGTACTGTTATATGGGGGCTATATCAAACCATGGACATATGTTGACAATTTTTGTGGAGAAGTTTCGGGACCACTGATTATAGCTAGTTTGGTTAAGGGTAAAATTCTTAAAATACTGAAAATCGGGAGGTACCTTTATATGGGGGCTATACCAAAACGTGGACCGATATAGACCGTCATCAAAATAGACCTACCTGCAAACAAAAGACACATCTTCCCAATTTCAGCGTTCTATTTCCATTTTTTGTGGATGCAGCATCTTTCCCTACAAATCTCCGTTAATCCCACGGCTACCGGTTCTACACTGAGGGTGCTCTGGCGTCGCACCCAGTGTGTATCCAATTTTGTCGTTCGATTCTTCGTCGTCGTTGGAATTGAGACACCCCCGCAGTCACCTCAACAACAACGGACGGAGTATCTAACACCACTAGAAGTTGTTTATTGGTCCGGAAATGCATCTTTCCTGCAATTCAATTGCATTGTTTTCCGCAATAAAGTTAGCGAAATTGTGGATTTTATGAATCGGAAAATCATCATGGTCGCGGCGATCCAGGAACCAAAGCTCACTGCCACCTATAGCTTACAACGTTGCGATGGTTACAACGTTCAGCGGAAGGATAACACAAGAAGCGGTGGTACTGCCGAGGTAAAGCTGCTTAATGTGAACATACCGTCGATGAAAAGCTGTGCCCTATTTTATATGCCCGATATTAGTTAGCTTTTAGAGGGCAATAGCCGTCTGGTGTTAGGAATTTCAATGCTCATCATGAGCTTTGGCATTCTGCCCTAGGTAATCGCTAGAAGGGTACAGCGCTGGCCGAGCAAATTGATAGATCCACGTTTTGCACAGTGAATGAAGATCCTACGAGGATAATAGGATATTGCCACAGCTTGCAGATACCACCATTGGTGGCACCAGGTCTGATAGATCACGTATTCTGGTAACCCACCATTTCCCTTGGCTCAGATCACCTTCCTATCATCGTCTCCGTAAATAGACCACACAACTTCACAACCTTTGGATGCCGTACTTTTCTGTATCATGGGAAAGCTGATTGGGAAGGGTTGAGAGAATTTACCTCAGATCCTCGGGTATCTGAGAGAACTTTCTAGGTAATGAGCAGGATATGCAGCAGCTGTTCTGTACATACCTGGTTGTCGAATATCCGAAATCAAACCAAATTTCCCAGCATAGGCGATGGGACTAGAAAATGTGCATGATGAACTTCGTCGTGCGAACTCTGATGACTCTGATGGAGAACTTACTCTTAAAGTCAACAGCCTAGAAGGCGAACATAAGCGGAAAAGTTGGTAGACCAACTGAAGCAATGCAACCTTGGTAGAAAGTTAACTGTGGGCAACGGTTTAATCACTCTCGAATATAGGAAAGAAGGATGATAGAACGGACGACTCTTACTATCTAACGGCGTGACAGTAACTGACCCAAAGAGGCGCTTGTGTTATTTTAACCGGCAGTTTATAGAGCACAACGAGTATGATAGGGCGAAGAGTAGTGTGCTACGCCATATAAGAAGACCCCTCCCAGCCGAGGAAATACCACCACATTTTACGATGGATTATGTTGCAGAAGTCATCCGGAACGCCAAATCATCCAAAGTGTTCGCCCACACGGAATACCAATGGTAATGTTTAAGCAACTGGTGAATCTGGTGTTGAGTATTTAACAAGCCTGGAAAGTTGGCAGGTTTGTCCCGCTACTAAAGTCAGACAAGGATGCCAGCAGAGGTGAATCGTACAGGCCGATTTCCCTACCCAGCAAAAATACTCATTACAAATGGACCTACTAACTCATTATTTTAACAAGGGAATGTCACTAGAAATAAGCAGTTATTTTTTTAGCCACTAAAAAGTAGATAAATAAGTAGTTATTCTCTCTTTACTTCAAGTCGTAACTAATTATTTAACTACTTATTTATCTACTTTTTAGTGGCCAAAAAATAACAACAAATTTCTAGAGACATGCCCTAGTTAAAATATTGAGTTAGTAGGTCAATTTGTAATGAGTATTTATGCTGGGTCCTGTCGCCAGTAGCTAAGATTTTTGAGATGCTATTCCTCTCCATGATGAGGAATGCCTAATATCAACATGGATTCTGGAAAATTCATAGTACTACAACAGCATTTCACTCCATCTCCACATATATCAGTAGTCCTCTACCAGAGCAGAACATGGTGGTATGCGGATGATTGTATGATCTTGGCGTCAGGTCCTATCGTCAATGACATATGTGATAGGTTAAATATCTACATAGCTGACCTAGTGCAGTTCTTCCATCTGAGGAATATGAAAATGTTCACCGCTTAGGTGGGTGAAATGATGCTCCCATTAAACATATTGGACTATGGTGTCCTGATTCCGACCACTAACTACCCTATGATATTGATTGGAACGTTCGATAGCATGTTTAAGTCGACCGCGCAAGCCATTGCTATTTGCGACAAAATCAGTAATGGGAACAATGTCTTCAAGTCACTAGCCGGCATCACTTGGGGTGCTGACAAAGAAACATTGTTGACCCCTACACGGTACAGTACATTATTGAGTGTCGTATTTGCCATAATGTCCCAAAAGTTTTAGGAAAATCCTCCCGGAACCAACTAAAATTACTGATGAGGACGATAACATCCCATTATCCGATATGGCCGAAACTTCGCAAATCTTACAATATCCATCAATTTTAAAGCCGGTCTATATCGGACAACACCTTCGGGTAACTCCCTTACAAAAGTTTATAATTTTGGGTTTGAAATTTTTAAGGTACTCCTTCTTAGACTCCGGTACTCCTACTCCGACTTAGAGCAAATAATGTTTTTCGTGGACAAGTTAATTATTTCTGACATGTATGCCCGTCTAAATTAATGTCTCCAAAAATTATATCCAGTTCCAAGATGGACTGTTCCAATGCGTATTTTGATTTATCCCAGCAAAAACTCAAATTACCAAATAATGGGTTTATATAGTACTATTGTGGACCGTGACTCCTAGCCAAACAGCCTATTAACTTATTGTTTTAACAAAGGCATATCCCTTCACATTCCTCAAATTATCTATTCATTGCACTTTGTTGCTGTTGTTGATAATGTTCGCTAAATTTTTTGAAAAATTTGTCCTTGAGATCATTCCACTCGAAAAAATCTTGTCTGCAGAGAACCACCGAATGATACCTACATCCTCCTCATATACACTTGTGGTTCGATTCAATTCGATTTTGCCGTCTGCCATTTGCATTCTTTGACATTTGTTGTAATTAATAAAGCATGTATTTATTGTCAGATATGACATTTGTCCGTGGGATTATCCTGGCGCGTGTTCAACATCATCATTGTCATTATTATGACGCGTGGCTACTGCATTGTCATCCAAACATGAACTGCATTTGCCATTGCTGTTGTTTTTGATGATGGCCAGGTTGCTGGTTAGTTGGATGGTTGGCCAGTAATATGGTGCAGCGGACTTGTTTGTTGTTTTTCTCTTTTTGGGATATTTAATCCACATACCTACAAGAGATTCTTATCCCATTATCATTATCTTGGTTATTTCTTTTGCGATTCTTAGCATGGCCAAGCCATCAAACCAATTGCCAAAACGAAATACTTGGCGTATAAACTCAAATGTTTGGGCGTTTTTGGTGGTATTAAATCTTTCATTGGTGTTCTTGAATGTTGAATGGTTCAATGGCTGGCTGCCTAGCTGGACATTGGGGCTTGCTTTTTTTCCTTTTTGCTCCATTCACTGGCACTTTATACAAAATGAAGTGACAACAAGAACGCCATGCGTGGTTGTATCTTTAAGTTTATACCATACGTCCGTCCGTTTGTCTGTCTGTCCGTCCATATTTGAGTTTATAGATTTTTTCTATGTGACACAAGTGTTTTTGTCGGATTCTTAACTTTTGAATTTTGGGTTATAGAGGAGAAGGTTGGGTGAACAGTGTTTTAGATAATCAAAAAAATGATATTTTTTTAAATTTCTTAATAATTACATTTAAACGTAAATTTAATTTAAACCCATTCACCGATGTTTCAAAATATTGTTTTTTAACTCTCCTGAAAATTTTTATTTTTTAAGATACGAAGTTGAGTTTGTTTCCCTTTTTGTTTCAGTTTGTTTCGAAATAATCGTTTGCGACCCCATAAAATATATACAGTGCTGCTCAAAACATTTGCAACTCATATGCCTATCTATATCATATTCGATATATTTTAGGGACATTTTGAATTTTGAAATATATATTTTTATACCCTCCACCATATGGAGGGTATAATTAAATTTGTCATTCCGTTTGTAACACATCGAAATATTCGTCGGAGACCCTATAAAGTATATATATTATTGATCAGCATAAAATTCTATGTCGATTTGACCATGTCCGTCTGTCCGTCCGTCCGTCCGTCAGTCCGTCCGTCTGTCTGTCTGTTGAAATCAAGATACAGCTCGCAATTTTAAAGATAGAGAGTCAAAATTTGGTACAGAAGTTTTTATTACTTGCAGGATGGTTGGTATTGAAAATGGAATATATCGGTCCACGTTTTGATATAGCCCCCATAGAACGGTACCTCCCGATTTTCGGTATTTTTAAGGTTTTAGCTTCATTATCCTGCCAAAATTGCTAAAATTTGGTACGTAGTCTTCTTTAGGGGTATAAAACTTTCCCCCAGAATTTTGTCGGTATCGGTCCACACCTTCATATAGCCCCCATAGAACGGTATCTCCCGATTTTCGGTATTTTTAAGGTTTTAGCTTCATTATCCTACCAAAATGGCTGAATTTTGGTACGTAGTCGTCTTTAGGGGTATTAAACTTTCCCCCAGAATTTTGTCGGTATCGGTCCACACCTTTATATAGCCCCCATAGAACGGTACCTCCCGATTTTCGCTATTTTTAAGGTTTTAGCTTCATTATCCTACCAAAATGGCTGAAATTTGGCACGTAGTCTTCTTAAGGGGTATAAAACTTTCCCCCAGAATTTTGTCGGTATCGGTCCACACCTTTATATAGCCCCCATAGAACGGTACCTCCCGATTTTCGGTATTTTTAAGGTTTTAGCTTCATTATCCTACCAAAATGGCTGAAATTTGGTACGTAGTCTTCTTTAGGGGTATAAAATTTTCCCCCAGAATTTTGTCGGTATCGGTCCACACCTTTATATAGCCCCCATAGAACGGTACCTCCCGATTTTCGGTATTTTCAAGGTTTTAGCTTCATTATCACACCGATATGGCTGAAATTTGGTACTTAGTATACGTTGGTGGTATAAAACTTCCCCCAGAACTTTGTCGGTATCGGTCCATGCCTTCATATAGCCCCCATAGAACGGTACCTCCCGATTTTCGGTATTTTGAACGCTTTGGCCTCAATATTCCACCGAAATGGCTGAAATTTGTTATTTAGACTTTGTTGGGAGTGCTCAAACTTCCCCCTTAAATTTGTCGGTATAGGTCCACGCCTTCATATAGCCCCCATAGAACGGTACCTCCCGATTTTTGTAATACTGAAGATTGTGACGTCAATATCCAACCGAAATGGCTGAAATTCGTTATTTCGTCTTCCAAGAGTTATAAAATATTCCAGAAGAGTATTATCAGTATAGGTCCACATCTTCCTATATTCCCATAGAAGCGTACTTCTTGACTTTCAGTATTTTTTAAGTTTTAGTCACATTCTCTTACCGAAATATAGGAAATTTGGTATTTAGTCTTCTTTGAGCCTAAAAACTTTCCGTCAGAAATTTGTCGGTATAGATCGACATTTTGAAATAGCCCCATAGAATGGTGCCTCACATTGTTTTACCAAAATTGCTGAAATTTAGTATTAAGTCTTCTTCATACACGAAAGTAAACTATTATTCCATTTTACTTCAATACAACTTGTGGTGGAGGGTATAACAAGTTCGGCCCGGCCGAACTTAACGCCGTTCTTACTTGTTTTTGTTATTTTATTCTTTATTGACCCTATTTTCAAGATTTAAAATTGATTATTCAGTTATGAAAACTTACTTACTTACTTAGCTGGCCCATTACAGAACATTTGTTCCATAGGCCGAACTAAGAAAAGATCTCCATTTCTCTCTATTTGTTGCTTCGCACTCTGGAATACCGCGCCTTTTCATCTCATCATCCACTTGTTTGCGCCATCTATTCCTTGACCTGCCAATTCTGCGTGCACCGCCACGCGGTCCGTATTTATACGCCTTTTTAGCGGGTTCATCATCGCTCATTCTTATGATATGGCCTAGCCAACGCAATCGCTGCATCTCGATACGTTTAACAATATTGATGTCGTTGTATAGCAGATACAGCTCGTGGTTCATGCGACGTCGATATTCACCGTCAACGCAGATTGGTCAGTAGATCTTTCGAGAAATTTTCCTCCCAAGCACACCAAGCACTGCCATGTCTGCTTGCGCAAGTACCCAGGCTTCGGAGCCATACATCAGCACGGGTAGTATCAGTGTTTTGTAGAGCGTTATTTTTGTTTGACGAGATGTGGCTTTGTTTTTAAACTGCTTACTTAAACCAAAGTAGCATCTGTTGGCCAATACAATTCTTCTTTTTATTTCACAACTGATGTCGTTTGTAGTGTTTACGGAGGTGCCGAGGTAGACGAAGTCTTTTACTACCTCAATATTATAGGAACCAACTTCCACAGTCGGTCCGAGCTCAATGGACGCATTGCGCGTCGACACCATCAACTTGGTCTTCTCACCGTTTACCGCCAGACCCACATTAGCAGATTCTCCTTCGACCTTCATAAAGGTATCAGTTACTTCTTTTACTGATCGGCCCATGATGTCTATATCATCAGCATAAGCAAGTAGCATGTGGCTATTGGTCTCGTATAACCTTTTCCAGCAGGATGTTGAAGAGATCACACGAAAGGCTGTCTCCTTGTCTGAAACCTCTTTTGGTACCAAACTCTTCGGAGAGGTTCTTTCCTATTTTAACTGAGGACCTCGTGTCAGTTAAAGTCATTTTACAAAGTCGGATGAGCTTTTTGGGGATACCAAATTCAGACATGGCTTGGAATACCTTTGAAACGCAGCGGGCTGTCGAAGGCTGCTTTATAATCGACAAAAAGGTGGTAGGTGTCGATCTGCATCTCTTGGGTCTTCTCCAGGATTTGCCGCAGGGTAAATATCTGGTCAATGGTGGACTTGCCAGGTCTAAAGCCGCATTGGTATGGTCCAATTATCTCGTTGACCATAGGCTTTAGTCGTTCGCACAATATCCCTGACACGATCTTGTAGGCAATAGGGAGTAGACTTATGCCCCTATAGTTAGAGCATACAGTCTTATCTCCCTTCTTGTGGACGGGGCACAGGATACTCAGGTTCCAATCGCCGGGTACTCGTTCTTCCTGCCAGATGGTGCTAACTAGCTGATGAATACACCTTATCAGCGTGTCGCCTCCGGGTTTTGAACAGCTCGGCTGGTAAGCCATCGGCTCCTGCTGCCTTATTATTCTTCAGCTGATTTATTGCTGTCTTTACCTCATCTTGGCTGGGCGGTATACATTCAATATTATCTTCTGGGATTGGGACTGTGGTAGAAGACGACGAAGCTTCGCTGCTATTGGATACCAACAGTTTTGAAAAATGTTCTTTCCATATCCTGAGTACACTATCTGTATCAGTTACCAAATTACCTTGCTGGTCTGTACAGGAGGATGTGCCTGTACCAAAGCCATCAGTTTGATGCTTGACTCTTTGGTAGAATTTTCGGACTTCATTCTGGCTCCTGTACATCTCGATTTTTTCACACTCCCGCTTTTCCATCTCTCTCTTTTTCCTGCGGAAAAGTCGTTTCTCCTCTCTCCTTTTCTCCCTGTATCTCTCCTGTGCGCTACGCGTTGCTACGGATTGTAAAGTAGCCCCATATGCCGCATTTTTCTCTTCGGTGCCGCGCGTTCACACAAAAGAACGTTAAAAACTTGGATTTGGGCGTCAGATTAGTAACCCTCCCATAGAAAAAAACAGCCTACTATGAAAAAACGAAAGAAAAGAAAAACAAACCCCTCTAAAGTTGACGAACCCCGCAAACGTTTTAAGGACCATGATCTGCGAATCTGCACCTGGAATGTTCGCACTCTCTATAGAGAAGGTACAGTCTTCGCATTGGCAGACGTACTTGAAAAGTACAAGGCCAATATTACTGCCATACAGGAAATACGATGGATTGGGAAAGGCGTCACAACAACACCTAAAGGTGACGCACTGTATTATAGCTGTCAAGACGTAAAGCATGAGTTTGGTTGCGGATTCGTAGTTAGTCGGAGGCTAAAACATCTGGTATTAAGCTTCACCCCAGTGAATGAAAGACTTGCTGCAATTCGAATAAATGCTAAATTCTTCAACGTCAGCTTTATTTGCGCTCATGCTCCCATTGAAGAAAAGGACGAACAGACCAAAGATATATTTTACGAGCGCTTAGAAGATACGTATGACCGTTGCCCTGCCCATGACATTAAAATCATTCTACGCGATTTTAATGCCAAAATTGGAAAGGAGAATATCTTTGGTCCAAAAGTCGTGAAATTCAGTCTCCACAGTGAAACATCTGACAATGGTATGATGCTGATAGACTTTGCACCTGTAAAAAACATGGTAGTTAGCAGTACCAGATTTAATCATCTCGATATTCATATGGGCACCTGGCTGTCTCCAGATCAGAAAACAAGAAATCAAATTGATCATGTTGTGATAGATGGAAGACATTCATCGAGCGTGTTGGATGTACGATCGTTCCGAGGAGCAAACATTGATTCGGACCACTACCTTGTTGCAGCAAAGATACGCACCCGCTTAAACGTAGCAAACAATGTACGAACAGACACAACACGAAAGTTAGACATCGGTAAGCTGCAATCACAACAGATAGCCACAGCATATTCCACTCAACTAGCCCAATTGCTTAATCAAAGCACTCCTCATCCCGATAACATATCAGCGCAACGGCAAAGCATTGCCCACTACATGCAAACAGCCGCAAAATCCATACTTGGATACCAGAGACCCCCACCAAGAATCCATGGTATGATAAGGAGTGTCGTTCTACCACCGAAGTTATGAAAACTTATGTTACAAAAATGTGTAAAATATCGGTGGAACACATATTTTAGCTATTAGTTCATTTTTGACAGGTTTTGTGTATTGATTGGCATCAGATTGTTTTTAATCAGAAGAAGGGAACAAAAAGCTTTTATGAGGAGTATATTTATCCCACCTTTGTTTACTTTTGACATACAAGTATACCGAAAAAAGACATGCCAATTTTTTTTAAGAAAAACTTAAATGACGACCAGGAATTTGTATCAAAGCTTTGCTAAAATGGTAATTTTTGAAATTTATGGATCCAACGAAGTGCAAAAATAAACAGCACAATATCTAAAACAGGGCTAGATACCGCTTAAAATGAACTAAAATCGCCATAAGATGGGAGGGAGGTGTAAGGATAACAACATCTCCTGCAGACCTGCAAGGGATAATCAAATAATTATACGAATTATTAAGCAGATCTCTCAGAGGTTATCAACAGATGTTGAAATAAGACTTGACACCGATAAATCTATACAAATCCCTCCGATGCATACCGAGGACATCGGTATACCAAAATAAGCAAATTGTGGGAAAACAGTGATTTTCAGGAAAAATGAAAATTTTTATAGAAATTTGCAATTTGCAAATTTTTTTGAATTTTGCAGAAAATGTGTGGTATTGTATTTGAAGTAGTGAAATAGAGTAATTCTCGTCGATTTTAATCAATATTTAAGTTATATGACTTGAAGAAATGAACTTGATCACTAGTTAGAAAGATAAAAGAATGTGTCTCTTTATACAAAAAAGTTGAACCGAAATGCCCTGGAGGTATTTTTATGGATAAAAAATGATACTGTATTCATGAGGTCGAGATATTTATCAGATCCAAGAACTAACCAGACAGATAACATGTCAAAATCTCACCATGTATACACCAGAAGTGTCGTATAACAGGGTGCTTTGGCATAATACCGCCTCTAAACGTATGTATATAACTACGTAAAACTGGTAATTTTTTGCAAATATGTTTAAGTTCTTATCGGACCCGATCAGCTTAAGTAATCTAAAGTCAGGTTCCGTGACTCTAATCTGGAGTCTAGACAATTATTTATTTATTCTATAACCTTGGTATTTAATAATTATCCTAAGAACACAGGATTCCAAAGGATATATTAATTTATTTAGTTAACTGGTTTCCTTTAAAATGTCTCCAGATAATAAATAAAATATTTATTTCACAATAAATTATTACAAAAAAAAATAGTTTCTTCAATTTTGAATTTTGAATCAAATTTTCTCAGTTGCATATGTTTTGATCAGAACCAAAAGTGAGATCGAGCTTTGTTTTGTATATTTTTGTAAAATAAGTTCAACTTTTGCAAAAGAATTTTTAAATCTTTAAAGGGGACCCAATAAACAATCAATCTACAAAAATATTTGCATTTCGAAACCACAAACTAGCTCAGAACTATATAAAATATAACTAGTCATTCCAGTTGCAAATGTTTTGAGCAGCACTGAATATTCTTGAACGGGGTCGAATTAGGCATGTCTGTTGTTTTTGTAACAATGCAAATATGTTCATTCGTGTATTATTTCAGTTATGAGCCCAGCAACAATACTCATTACAATTTTTGATTCTGGATACAGGGGAACCAAAACCTCCCCCCTCCTCCCTAATACTATTTACAAAGTGACCTACTAACTCATTAAGTAATAATTATGTAAGTAGTTAAATATGTAGTAGCGACTTGATGTAACCAGATAGTAACGATGGAGTCGAAGAGATCTGGAAACAGATAAAAGAAAATCTTTTGTGCATATGTGAAGAAAAAATAGGACAATACCTTAAAGAAAAAAGAGAATGGATAACCACCTCTACATGGACCCTAATCGAAGAAAGGAAAAGTTTAAAGAAATTAAAAAATGATGAACCATGCCCTGCTCGGCGCATAGAACTGGAAAAACAATACCAAATAAAGAACAAAGAAGTGAGGAAGGTTTGTAGAAAGGACAACGTATGTACATAGACGAGCGTTAGCTAATGACGCAGCAAATAAAAATGATACCAAAACAGTTTACAAACTTACAAAGAAACTTATTGGAAAGAATGTTTCCTCAGACCGGCCAATAAAATCTAAACTTCGAAAGTAGCAGGCAGGATTTCGGGCAAACAAATCGTGCTTTGATCACATAAATACACTCCGAATCATAATGGAGCAAACAAAAGAACGGCAAACCCACATACATATATCTAACCTTCGTAGACTACACTACTGCTTTCGACAGCGTTTACTGCCAAAATATATGGAGTATTCTTAGCTCCCTTGCCATCCCTAAGAAATTGATCAATCTCATAAAATCGCAATACGAAGTGCAGAGTTGTACACAATGGACGCCTCACAGAACCGTTCACTCCTATGCCGGGTGTAAGACAAGTATGCTTACTTTCACCTATTCTTATTCTTCTGGTCATCGACAAAGTCCTCACTCACACAATCGATAACAAAAATCGAGAAATTCAATGACATTAACGGAATATCTAGAGGACTTGGATTATGCAGACGATATATGTCTTTTGTCCACCAAGCATTGCGACATGCAGTCGAAGATTAATGACTTGATAACACAGTCAGCTAGTGCAGGACTTAAGATCAATATAAATAAAACCAATGCAATTTATTTTATTTGCGATGAACCGATCGAATTCGTAGAAAAAATTCGTTTATCTTAGAAGCATTATTGCAATTGAAGGCGGAGCAGAAGCCGACAAACAGAATTGGAAAAAAAACGGAGCTTTCAATCAACTGCGAGCCATCTAGAACTCTGCAATAATATCGGCGAATACAAAAATAAATATATTCAAATCGAACGTTTTATCCGTACTACTTTACGGGTGCGAAACTTGACTGACAACATAAGCATTAAACTCAAAGCTACAGTCATTTAAAATCGATGTCCTCGATGCGTAATGAGAATATGGTGGCCAAATGTTATAAGCAATTCCCAACTCTACCAAAGGTGCAATACTGATCCAATAACAATAACCATAAAAATAAGAAAATGGAAATGGATAGGGCATACGTTGAGAAAAAATAACTATGAACTATGTCGCCAAGCCCTAGATTGGAATCCTCAAGGTAGCAGGAGAAAAGCAAGACCTAAAAACTCTTGGAAAAAAGTCTTATGATGGAGTTATAATCCGCCAGAAATCATGGAGTGAAATAAAAGCAATAGCGAATGACAGATCATCCTGGAAGATGTTTGTAGAGGCCCTATGCTTAAGTTAAGCGGAAAAGAAGAAGATTTTTGCTCGGGAGGTTCTGGTTGCCCTGTATGCAGACGCAACAATTCTGCAATCTGAACTTGTTGCGTCCATAAAGAATGAAGAGACAGGTTAGTGGGGTGTTCTGTGATCCCAAGCTTGCCTGATCAACTCGTTGGGTTCTCTCTCTCTCTCTCTCTATAGATCATGAAGATCTCCCATAACGTACCTGTGTGTGGGAAACCTGCCCATTAAATTCTGACAGGGATGCTCACGGCGATTAAACCCAACATTGACAACATCATGTGGCGCTGATGCACCGTTAAACATTCGTCTCCTCTTGAAGATGGTACACTGGTGTCATGAGGAGGCACCCTCTGGAAGTCCTAATGGCGGCATTCTGGCAGGTTTGAATATTCTTTCATGCATAGCGAAAACTTTTGCATACCGTACTTTATCACAGACCATCAACTTGATGACCTTCTTCCTACATCTGATGTTATTGTAAATAGCTGTGGCTTGCGCAAACGACATACATCTCTATGCCGTCTGGAGAATGTGGAATTTCAGAAAGGTAGAGGTTAAACAGTCCCGGAGATATAACCCTTGAGGAACTCCATGTTTTACTCTACGGGTTTTCCACTTTTTGTTGCTGAATTCCAAATAGTTAATTAACCAACGTTGCACACACGGCTCTACATCCTTTATCAGCTTGGCATGGTTTACGGTAGCGAAGGCCTTCGATAGATCAAGTGCCACCATGACCGTTCGGTCGCACGACCCCTCCGGTCAATCCTCTACTGATATGTAATGCTGTTGAAATACTATGTATTTTTCCGGAATTCATGTTGTTTGTTGGGCAAATGGAAAACTGCTTCCCATCGTGGGGAGGTAGACTCTTTGCTACTGGCGGCAAGAGTGAAATCGGCCTGTACGATTCACCTCTGCTGGTATCCTTGCCAGGCTTTAGTAGCGCTTCTGATACAATCTGGGTGGCTATCGATACTTCTTATATACTCAACTTCCGGTTCATCCAGTTGTTTAAGCATTACCATTGATATTTCATGCGGGCCAAACGCGTTGGATAATTTCGCGTATCGGATGGCACCTGAAACATCGCCCTGGTACTTCCTCGACTGAGACGGCTCTTCTTACTCGTTTTCGCCCTATCACTCTCGGGGTGCTCTATGAACTGCTGGCTAAAATAATACGCACACCACTTTGGGTTAATTACTGTGACGCCGTTGAAAATAACAGCCGTTTAGTTGATAATTTTTTTTTTGGATTCGAGCGTGATTCTTTCAACCGTAGCCCACAATTTACTTTGCCCTGTACCAACGATGCTTTGCTTGCCCGTCTAGTTCGATGACGTGCTAAATCGCTTTTCGTTTTGGTATAGCCCCCTTATAACGGTACCTCCCGATTTTCGGTATGTTGGGAATTTTATTCACAATTTTTTAACCAAACTAGCTATAATTTGACATTTGAGGTTCTCAGTGGTCACGAAACTTCTACCTCCCTACTTTCGGTATTTTGAGGGTTTTAGCTACATTGGATGATGCAACAACCCGGTATTTGCCATTTGGGATTCCCAGTGGTAACAAAAAACACTAAAAAAACACTAAAAATTTTCAATAGAGTTGAAGTTTTTGGTATATCGTACTTCCCGATTTTCCGTATTTTGAAAATGTTAGCTGTATTTCTTGACCGAACTTGCTGTAATTTGGCATTTGATGTTTCCATTCTCCCTCTAAAGTTGTCAATATAGGTTTTTTTGTTTGGTATAGTCCGCATATAACGGAACGGCCCGATTTTCGGAATTTTTAGATTTTAGCTACATTGTTCAACGGAACTACCCGTAATTTAACATTTGAGATTTCCTACCGTCACAAAATTTTTTCACCAAAAATTTTCAACATAGGTGTTTATTTTTGCAGTTTCCTGCGACTATATCTCACACACATTAGTTGGTCTCCCTTGGGGCTATAACATAGTTTTATAGCGCCCGTAGAACGAGTCCTCCCGTTTGTCGGTATTTTTAAAGTTTATCCACATAATCCAACCGAAATGTTTTCCCATATTATTCACGGTGAAGTGTAAGAAGTTCAGCCCGGTCGAACTAAACGCCTTTTCAATTGTTTGCACTCTGATCATTATTTTCTGTTTCAAGACACTGTTCCATGTGACAAATCTAAATTTAGTCTCTACACTACTACAATAGAGTTTATTGGAATTGCTTCGTTTGAGGCTTAGCAATGAATGAAAGTATTTTTTGTAGTTGTTCTGTTAAGAAAGAAATAAAAAATAATGAAAATTAAATGCATATGATTTGCTAGCTGGAACTGATTCTTATACAAAGTTATTTCACATTGCCAAATTAACGTTGGCGTTTTTGGGTGATATTTTTCAACTCTTTAACGATCATGGTATTTGTTGTAAAGCAGCTGTATGGAACTAAGGCGCCTTTACAATGCAAAGTAAAAAAACATTAAACTAAAAAATTATTTTAAACCAGAATAAGTTATTAATGTAGAATGTAAATTATTACAGAATCCAAACTGTGTGTGTTGATTCCATGGTTCTGGTGGTGGCCAATCGATCTTCTAGTTTCAGTTTCAATTCATTTTTTACTGCATTTTCTTGGCTGTTGCAATGACATGCCGGCAAATTTGCGTGTGTCATTTTATATGAGATAGCCATATTCTTTTCGCCAGAGATATGCCACACCAGTAAACCAGCCGTACTGCCAGCCAGCCCAATGCCCACAACGGCCTTAACCAATGCCGGCAACAATTTTACCATTGGCTGGTTGTCTTGATATTTGGTCGTCATTTTTGGCCGGGACAATCAGTCGTGTGCCTGTTACAACAACCTGTACGCCCAAACATTGTTTTGTAGTTTCAGATGCTGATTTTGGTTTTTTTTTGTATTTTTGGTTACAATTTTATTACTCTTGATTTTCGAGTTGAAGATAGAAATGAATTGCAAAAAAAAATCGAATTATCTTTTTATGCCAATATTGCCAGCCAGCCAGCCACTCATAAAGCAAAGGTTTATTCTACAGTTTCGAAATTTTTTGCTTTATTTTTATTTAATGAAAATAGTTTAATTAAAATGTATCCAATTTGTTAAGCTATCTTAAAATGATGTCGAGGTTATTGATTTATTATTGCTTTTTGTTGCATATTTCCATAAAATTAGTTGTGTTTTTTTGGGGCGGTTGATTCTGCGCGTATCTGTTATCTGTACGAAAATTAATAATGTTTGTATTATGAGTATATGTATACAAACATATAGAGAGCAGTTTATGTGTATTGTTTTAATAATTATTCTTAGGTACTGGAAATGTGTTGTAGTTTCATCCGGACAAGGTCTGTCACTACCACAATTTCTGGAAACATTTTGCTTTGTGGGTACATCATCCATGAAATTAGACTTCCGACGAAGTTTAAAACAACTTGTATCCGAATTTACTCTGGTGAATAGAGACAATTCGTATAAAATATAAATTATTTAACATTAGATTTATATAGCAGGGAAAATATATATTTAATAAGGCCATTCGGATATCGGATGAGTCCACAGGTTGGATACAATGGAATGCTTGGTACATATATATTTCGTTCATTTGATAGTAAAAAGGCTTCAAAAATACTTCACAGCTGCAAATTTGCAATAAGTTTAGTATAAATACAAGTTTTCAAACTCAGCCTTTGTCTGATGAGCTGAAGTAACCACCAGCGAATCGTAGCATATTGGTTGGATGTGTAGACTTCGCTAGATATCACTTTTTCAATACAAACTTCTTATGCCATGATAGCTCAATTAATTCAATTAAATAAAACTTTCACAAATAAATGATCTTCGTCCTAATAAGACAACAATAAACTAGAAAACAAGTAAAAAGTCCTTAAGTTCGGCCGGTCCCAAATTTTTATACCCTCCACCATAAAATAGTCTTATTTAAAATGGAATAATTAGTTTCCTTTCACAATTTTAGGGGGGGAAATTTTTCGACCATGGATAACCCAAATGCTTAAATTATCTAATCTAAACAATGTGTTCAGCCAGGTGAAAAGTACCACCTACGGGGCTATATCAAAGTGTCCAACTATCATTGCCATTTTTGCTGGAAAAGTTTTATAACTGCAGGGAACCTCAAAAGTCAAATTACGGGTAGCTCCGTTAAAAAAATGCGGAGTTACCGTTATATGGGAGCTATGCTAAAACATGGACCTCTGCGGACGATTTTTAGTGATGAAGTCTCGTGACCACTGAAAATTTAAATGTCAAATTACCGCTAGTTCGAGAAGTTTCAGAAAATGGTGGAGAAGTTTCAGAAAATCGTGAGGTACCATTATATGGGAGGTATAGCATAGTTCTGTTAAGAATTCTCAAAATACCGAAAATCGGAAGGTATCGTTATATGGGGCCTATACCACAACATGGACCTATATTGATGATTTTTGGTGGAGAAGTTTCGTGGCCGCTGAGAACCTCAAATGTCAAATTACAGCTAGCTTGGTTAAAAATTGTAGCTAAAATCCTCAAAATACCGAATATCGAGAGATACCGTTATATGGGGGCTATACCAAAACATGTACCTACACTGACGACGTTTAGTGGAGAAGTTTCGTGTCGACTAAGAACCTCAAATATCAAATTACAGATAGTTGTGTTACAAATTGTAGCTAAAATCCTCAATATACCGAAAATCGGGAGATACCGTTATATGGGGGCTATACCAAAACATGGACCTATATTGACGATTTTAGGTGGAGAAGTTTCGCGCTCACTGAGAACCTCAAATATCCAATTACAGATAGTTCTGTAAAAAATTTTATCTAAAATCCTCAAAATACCGAAAATCGGGAGGTACCGTTATATAGGGGCTATACCAAAAACATTGACGACATTTAGTGGAGAAGTTTTGTGGTGACTGAGAACCTCAAATATCAAATTACAGATAGTTCTGTAAAAATTTTAGCTAAAATCCTTAATATACCGAAAATCTGGAGGTACCGTTATATAGGTGTTATACCAAAATATTGACCTACATTGACGTCATTTAGTGGAGAAGTTTCGCGCTCACTGAGAACCTCAAATATCAAATTACAGATAGTTCTGTAAAATTTTTTAGCTAAAATCCTCAAAATACCAAAAATCGATAGGTATCGTTATGGTGGGCTTATACCAAAACACGGTCCTATGTTGACAATTTTTGGTCAAAGTACAGCTAGTTTTGTTAAAAATTGTAGCTTAAATCCCCAAATTACCGAAAATAGGGAGGTATCGTTATATGGGGGCTATACCAAAACATTGACCTACATTGACGACATTTAGTGGAGAAGTTTCGTGGTGACTGTAAACCTCAAATATCAAATTACAGCTAGTTCGGTTAAAAATTGTAGCTAAAATCCTCAAAATACCGAAAATCGAGAGATACCGTTATATGGGGGCTATACCAAAACATGGACCTATATTGACGATTTTTGTTGGAGAAGTTTCGTGGCCACCGAGAACCTCAAATGTCCAATTACAGCTCGTTTGGTTAGAAATGATAGCTAAAATCCTGAAAATACCGAAAATGCGGAGGTACCGTTACAGACCACATTTATTGTCCAATCGATGAAAACAGTTTACCAGTTCTTTGTAGTGGCTAAACAAGTATTCCTAAAAAAAATTTTGAAAATCGGGTCAGATTTTAATTTTAGCTATATAAAAAGTGCCCATGGAAACTTTGAGGCCCCAGTGGCACGTGTTAACATATTCCGATTGAGCTCAAACTTTGGCAATCTTAATTTTTAACAAAACTAAACATATTAGGAGAGTGCCGCATAAAAAATCCGACATCATTTTTTTTCCTTTGAGTTAACTTTATATCCTCGCAAATGATTATTTCAATGCGTTACAAATGGAAAAACAATCTTAATATACCCTCCATACTATGGTGGAGGGTATAAAAAATAGTTAGGAGTTCTCCAACTATTTCGCTAAAGTTCCACCAAATCTTCATTAAAAAATAGGGTCTACCATCGCGAAAGCTTAGTTGCTTACTGTGATAACTTATACGGATAACAAATTAAGAGTAATATTGGAATTGCAATCATTGAAAAAATATGAAAAATTAAAAATTCTGTCATTCGCGAATTAGTTAAAATCAGTTAATGTGCACTAGATTTTGGATACAGCGAATCAATCTCTTTCAATATTTATGCATATTTCGATGTTTCATGGGTAAAAGTCGCACGATGTGATTCGATTTTAGTAGCACCCATCAAAAATACGTTAAGCATTTTTCAAGAACCAAGAACCGCGGTTGTTTCTCCACATTCTTTTTTTTTTGGTAAAATAGCCGTATTACTGTCGTATCTCTGTAATTGATGACACACCTTTTTGCAATTATTACAATCGGGTAAAAAGGATTCAATTTATTCAAAATTTTTCAAAGAAAATGGCGGTTTGTACGCGGATTTGTCAAAATATATTTTTACAGATTTTTCTATGTTTAAGGTACCTATATCAAACATTTGAGCTTTCGGTTAAAAAAAGCAAAAAAACTACTAAATTCACGCGGGGTTCAAACTAAATTGAATGACACTTGTACATTTTACACGCAAAGATAGATTTAAGAATTAAAGAAAGTTCAATCATCAAATTTTGACCTTTGGACCACACTCTTTAGATATGCATTAAACGACGTAAAATCAGGAGTTCTATAATCCTATTATAAGTTTTGAATATTATCTTGTTTTTTAAAAAATATTAAAAAATTAAAACAAACAAACAAAATTCCGGCTTAAAAATGTCACCATCAATTTTAGGTGGATGCAGTGGATATATGGAAAAAAAATCTCACACTAGTGTCATATTGCCCATCGAGTATTCTGTGAGTCTTTCTTTGGGCATAGGTCTATAAAATGTAAGGTTGAGCCAGAAATCGGGAGGGAACATAAAAAAAGTTGTTGGCTTCAATCCATTTTTACCAGGTTTGTGGGATCCCTCCTTCTATATAGAATATGTTAACAGATCGCGAATTCTGAAATGGTGAAACTCGGATTCATCGATTGTAAAACATGTTTGGTTTTTACCCTATACCCTCGCTAGCATAAAAATAGTATAAAAACAAAGGAAACGAAAAACAAACCCCTCTAAAGTTGACAAACCCCGCAAACGTTTTTAAGACCCTGATCTACGAATATGCACCTGGACCAACACCTTGTTGCAGCAAAGGTACGTACCAGATTAAAAGTAGTAAACAAAGTACGAACAGACTCAACAAGGAAGTTAGACATCGTAAGCTGCAATCACAACAGTTGGCCACATCATATTCCACTCAATTGGCCCAATTGCTTAATCAAAGCACTCCTAGGCCCGATTACTTTTCGGCACAGTGGCATAGTATTGCTAACTCCATGCAAACAGCCGCAAAATTCATACTTCGATACCAGAGACCTCTACCAAGGAATCCATTGGAAGGCTACTCTACATTCAGTAGCAATGCGTAGCGCAGGAGAGATGTATCGCGAGAAAAGAGGAGAGAGAGGAGAAACGTCTTTTCCACCGGAAAAAGAGAGAAATGGAAAAGCGGAAGCGTGAAAAAATCGAGATGCACAGGAGCCAGAATGAAGTCCAAAAATTCTACCAAAGGGTGAAGATGGCTTTGGTACAGGCACATCCTCTTATACAGAACAGTAAGGTAATTTGGTAATAGATACGGATAGTCAGCTCGGGATATGGAAAGAGGATTTTCCCAAAATGTTGGTATCATTTATGAGCGAAGATACCGCAGATCCGCCCAGCCAAGATGAGGTTAAAACTTCAATAAGCCGGCTGAAGAATTATAAGGCAGACGGAGTCGATGACCTACCAGCCGAGCTGTTCAAAACCGAAGGCGACACGCTGATGCATCAGCTAGTTAGCACCATCTGACAGAAAGAACGCTTGCCCGGCGATTATAACCTGAGCATCATGTGTCCCGTCCACAAGAAGGGAGATAAGACTGTATGCTCCAACTACAGGGGCATACGTGTTCTACCTATTGCCTACAAGATGGTGTCAGGGATACTATGCGAAAAAGTTGGGCCATACCAATGCGGCTTTAGACCTAGCAAATCCACCATTGTCCAGAAATTTATCCTGCTGCAAATCCTGGAGAAGACCCATGAGATTCAAATCGGCACCTACCACCTCGATTATAAAGCAACCTTCGACAGTCCCCTATTCCAAGCCATGTCTGAATTTGGTATCTCCGTAAAGCTCATTCGACTTTGAAAGATGACTCTTACTGATACTCTGTCCTCAGTTAAAATAGGAAAAACCTCTCCGAACAGTTCAGTACCGAAAGAGGTTTCAGATAAGGTGACAGCCTTTCGTGTGATCTATTCAACATCCTGCACACGTCAAAAGAAATGACACACTATATACCAATAGCCATATGTTACTGGCTTATGCTGACGATATTGACATCATGGGTCAATCAGTGAAAGTAGTAACTTATACATCCTGCAATTTTTTACAAAACCAAAAAAATATGTTAATATCCTTTATGTAGTGCAACACTTCTGTCAGAATATGGTTAATTTCGTGTCGAACAGTGATATGAAATAATTTTTTTCTTTGAGGAATTTCATGTAAATAGTTATTATAAAAAATATCTGACAAGGCTAGGATATTGAAATATACACTACATAAAGGATATTTACATTTTCTTTTTAAAATAAATGCAGGATACTGTCAAAGGATCTTTTAGTATTTAATTTTCAAGGACATTTTTGATGTCCTTATTATACTTGAATGCAATAAATGAAGATTATTATATAAAGCCAATATTTTTCAGCATCGTGCGATGACTTAAAATAATTTTTTTGAAAAATGTTCTCCTTTGAAATTTGAATGTTCTTTAAGACGTCAACGGGATGAGAAAAAGAAAAATCTGAAATGACTTATTAACCTGCGTCCTTTCCATTAAATGTTATTAGTAAAGTTCCGGTAAAGTGCTCATATTTCGCACTGTGCACACTGCGTCACCTTTAGCAATACGGCACTTAACCCCCTAGGGGTGAGCGTTTATTCACCACTTGCACGGTGCGATCGATCTTTGCCCACTAAGAGTTTAGGCAACTGCAATATCCTGAGCGTAGTTGAGCCAAAACCACTTTGGTTTGTCGTGGCAGCGTCAGCTGCGATAAATGGAGGATTTACTCCGAGGACTTCATTCACACTATATTTGCTTATGGCCTTAGCAACTGTATGAATGTGTGAATGCTATTTAAATCAGTTCATCTAGGGGTTCTCTCCTGTATCGGTGGACATCGTTGTCTAGAGCGTGGATATCCTTCTTGATGTGCCTGGGCGTGTCGGGCCTACCCACCAGATGGTGATTGGGATGGCTCTCACGGCAACACCCGAGCAAGTACTGCAACGAAAGGATCTCATTGTGTTGTTGCACTGGAAGAATCTTTGCCTCCTCGTGTAGATGATCCACTGAATGCATGAGGAGACACCCTGTTTCTGTCCTCAGGGCAGCATTCTGACAAGTTTGAATCTTTCGCGATTGCGTATCACCTGGGACCAAACTGGAGCCACATAACTTACTACAGACCGACCTACCGGATTATACGATGTCAACAAAGTTTCCTTATCTGCACCCTAAGTCCTACCTGCTAGGGACTTGAGGACCTTGTTTCTACTTTTCATTTTGTCTCAGATAGCTGTGGAATGCGAGGACGATATGAACGAAGTGTTGAATATTACTTTTTTTGATTGTTTTTAAGTCTGGAGTGTTAATATTGAATATTACCCTTAGAATTTTGGGGCAGTTTGTTGTCTGAATTCTGCAACCATCAACTACGACATTCAACTCTCTTCTATACTGCGCCGTACATGTGGTGAATAGAGTCGCCGTAGATTAAGTGGCGGATATCTGCAAATTCCTCGATTAAATAAGAGTTCAGTCATTCACAAATGTCATCAGGGAAGGTACCTGACGCCAGGATCGTGCAATAATCCGCATACATTACGAATACAGCAGAGGTTAAACAGTTTCGGAGTTCCCCACCTTGGGGATTTCTCCGTTTCACTCTACGGGGTTTGTTCTTCTTGTTCCTGAATTTCACGTAGGACTGGCGTCCACACATATAATTGATTATCGAACGTTTCGGACTTGGTCGGAGGGTTGTCTGCTCAATGTGCTCAAACAGAGTGTGATGCTTGACAGTATCAAAGCCTCTTGATAAGTCAAGCGCCACTATCACTGTTCTATCACACGGCTTATCCTGGTTGATTCCTCGACGCGGAATCCATGGTGATTATCGGTAACTTGCTAGTTATTTCTAGTGCTGGGGAGCACTAAGACAAACAACGTTTTGGATGATTTAGCGTTCCTGATGGCATTCGCAACATCACCTATTGTAAACTGTGGTGGTTCACCCTCAGCAGGAAGAAATCTGATGCGACGTAGTACTCTTATCTTCGCCCCGTCACTCCCGGGTTGCTCGACAACTGTCGATTGAAATAACTTGCGCACCTCTTCGGAAGCGGAAAAGTGGTGCACTTTTGTACGGAGGTACCTGAAGGATTGCCCCGACATAGTCAATCTTGGGACTAGGTCTAATTTTTTAAGTCATTACTTTCGATAGCTTCCTTGACAATCAGCTATTTAAGTTTGTCACCGTAAGGATGGACTTGCTCACCAAATAAAGTTGTATCCGAAACCACAGATTCGATTGTTACTGTATCTGGATGGTTTCTGGTTGATTTGTTTTTATAGAATCTTTACAAATTCCCGAATCTATAACAAAATAAATTCAGATTTCTAAATCTTTTTAAAAAAACTTCTTCAATTTATCAGTTGAGTGAATTACATCAATAAAAACCACCTGATCGATAACATTTCTGATCAATATGTCAGACTTTTGACAAGAGATTATGTGAAGAAAGGCATAATCCAAAGGAACAAATATCTCATATCCAATAACTCTCTCCGCTTATCTGAAGCTATGTTTGTCGATTTGAAAACACAAATTTAACAAATGATATTTTCACTAAAAAGTAAAAGAAAACATTAATCTAGATACGGTTGAGGGTGGAATAAATACCACCAATATCTCAACAAGCAACTATGAACCCGAAACGCAGCCACAATGAAACACCTGTCTTGTGTTATTGGCCAACCTGTCTTAAGGAATTGGGAACAGCCGAACATTTGTTTCTGCCAAAAGAAAATAATGACACCAATGTAATATGAATGAATACGTCTGACTGACTGACTTAGTGAATGAATGATTTGACTGAGCTTCAAAATTGGATAAAAATGATAAAAACATGACATTATAATAAATTGAATTACAACAGTTTGAACAAAACAATACAACACCAAAAAGTGTGGATAAAGCAAATGATTTCAGTTTCATTCAAGGGAAAATTTAGAAACATAAACCGCCTACCACCGGACACGAATGAAATTGACAGTCTTACACCAAACTATCGATCGATCACTTACCAAAGTTGGTGGGGTGAGAGGAAATAAATTGTCGTTTAGTTCCGAAATCATATATCAAACAGAAAAAATAAGCTAATTATGGCCAAAATACATTTTTACATATCACACACAGATTTGTATACAAAATGCATTCACAGCTATCTCTTTGACAAACCTCTATTTGTATGCTAATGAATTGTTTGAAAGATGCTGTCTTGAAATTAGTTCCGTCGGAACTAAAACCGTAAATTGTTGTTATTGGCATTCTTATGGATATGAAGAAAAGTTTACAACACGGAAACCGGAAAGATGATACACTTCATTATTGTAAGATTTTGCTGTTGTTGTTTAACTGAATTCTAGCCGCTTATCAAACATTTTCGGTAAAGTTATTTCTGTTGTTTTTGAACGCATCAGATAAACGTAACAAAATGAATGCACTACAACAACAATAACAATTGTGGTAAAAACATACATAGCTGTCACTGGCCATTCAGCCATTATTAACTGACAAAGCGACAGCCTTTCAAAATTTTTAACAAATTGACTGTCAAACTTGAAACATAAACGTTTTTAACATCTCCAGTCATAGTAAGATACAAATATACAACATCATCTCCATTGGTGACCATATGGAGGGGAAAAGGGGGGGGGGGGGGGGGGGGTTGTTACACTTAACTTTGACTTCAAGGTTTCTAAAAATCAAATCTATAAAAATCTACTACAACTTGGCTTTTTATGAATGAATGTGGAAGTGTATCAATTTTTATGGTTTTTATATGAATCACAATACATACACCGACTTTGTACGAGTGAGCTACAAAACTTCCGGTCAATTTTTTGTTTGAATTTTCCATATCATTTACAGGAACAAGTGGGCAATTTATTATGTTTGATCAGCTGACTTACAAAGAAATACATTTGGAAAAGCTTACAAAATATATACATACTTCAATTTGTCTTCACAACAAGTAAATCTAAAATTTGAAAATCAAATTGGGGTCTAATTGCATTTGTTATTGAAGCCTTTTTGCACATGTTTTGCGACCAAATGCAATCCAGTGTTTAACAGAAAAAACAAATTGGGATGAATTTCCGAAAGTTATTATGAAGAAAACGAACAGAAACTAGGGTGTAATTTCATACATTTTATTAAGAACAAACAAAAAACGGTTCCCGGACATAACACCCAAAGAGGACATAACTAAAAAAACGCGGACATAAATCCCAACGATTTTTTTCTTAATTCAAAGTTATTTTTTTTGCTTTTCGAAATTTTCCATTATTTTCTATTGATCAAAGAACTGTTATAAATTTTAGAGAAGAAGTTAGAAGATAAGCGGAATTGTACATTTGGGAAGGCTTAAGTGCCAAAGAATACCAAAGTCTCCACATATTCTTCCAGATAGCATAAATGTTTTTCAAAATTATATCTGAATTTGTCAGTAGCACCTCGGAGAAATTTTACCAGACTACGGTATTCGACAAAGATATTTTGTATATACGAGTATATCAATTATTTAAATAGAAAAAAATTAAATCGGGAAATTTTTTATGTGTTTTCATTTTTTACAAAAACTCTGTATTTTCTTAAATAGTACAAATATTTTTGTAAGCAGTCGCGCGTTTTTTTTTCAAAAATATTCTCGCATGCGGCGTTTTTTGGTTTTATAAAATTATTTACAATATTTTAGAAAAACTTTTTATGTTCAAAAATTGTGAAAATATTTTTGTAAAAATTTGCGCAATTTTGTAAAAAATATTTTCGCCCGCGGCTCTTCTCGTTTTTATAAAAGTATTTGTAATTTCTTAGAAAAACTAAGTATTTAGTAAAACTGTGAAAATATTTTTGTAAAAAAAATTACTAAATTTTTTCAAAAATATTTTTGCCTGCGGCGCTTCTCGGTTTTATAAAAGTAATTGCAATTTCTTAGAAAAGCTTTGTATTTAGTAAAACTTGAAAATATTTTTCCCTGCAGCGCTTTTCGGTTTTATAAAAGTATTTGTATTTAGTAAAACCGTGAAAATATTTTTGTAAAAAAATTTGTATTTAGTTAAACTGTGAGAATATTTTTGTAAAAAATCGGGCGATTTTTTCAAAAATATTTTCCAATGCCGTGCTTTTCGGTATTATTTTATTATTATATATAATTTTATTATTATTTATTATTTTTATTTTATTTTTTTTTTAATTTTTTAGAAAAACTTGCGATTTTTCAAAAATATTTTTGGCTGTGGCGCTTTTGGTTTTAAAAATATTTGCATATTTTTACAATAACTTTGTAGTTTCTACAATATTTAATATATATTTTTCCTCTGCTACTCTCCAAATCAATGAAACGGAATTAGAAAAAATGGAGAGTGGGAGTTGTTTCAATATGTTAAAGTGCCTGTTCTAGAACCCGCAAGAAGCTACTATCCTTCCATAATAATATCGAAAAAATAGTAAAAATTAGTATATTAGTATAAAACTATAAAAAAAGTACAGCCGTCATTAAATCATTTTATTACAAACTATTGTATGAACATCTTTAAAAAGCCTTTTTGCAAATACAACCGAAATTTGTTGCTTCATTTAAACACCAAATTTAAGTGAATAAATATTTTGGGGCCTAAATGGATAGTTTGGGGCCTAATTGTATTTTCGGTGTTTGGGGTGATATTGCATTTGCCAAATGCCTCCCAATTTCAAAAATGCATTTTAGTCCCAATGAAATTTTGGGGCAGGCATAAAGGTATAAATTTTTTGTTGCCAAATTTAGTTTGGGGTCTTTTTGTATTGGGGCCAAATTGAAAAAACACCACAACAATTGGGGTCCATTTTCATTTCCGCTTGGGATGTTATTTCATGGGGCCTTATTTATGTACGCCAAAATATTAAATTACGTTAAACTAAGTTTGGAAGAAATTTTTGAAAAAGTTTGAGTGTTTTTTTTTGCACACTAGGCCTTGCTGACAGGGTTTTTGGGCCATTATATCAGGAAGTATGGACTTAATCCGAAAAAACTACTTTGCCGTTGTTAAGGGAGCAGCTAGGACAACTAATTCAAAAAAATTCAAAACGATCCGAAAGGAGCTCTTATACTTCACTTTTAACGAATTATGTGTGGGAGCTACCCGAAGGAGTGGACCGATGTAGTCCATATTCAACCCGATCTATATCTGGAAGGAATAATACGAGTTATCGTTTACACCATTTTACAGAAGAATTTTGAACATTTGTAGAGGAGGTACAAAAAGGAGTGGAACGATATGGCCCATCTTCGAACATAAACTAAGTTGGGACAAACTATTACGAAATGCAAAATTTGGTTCGACTCTTCAAACTCCCGAAAATCGGGACGTATCTTCTATGGGGTTACATCAAAGCATAGACCTACACCGACAATTCCTGACAGAAATACTCTATATCCCCAACAAAGACTATATACCGAATTTTACTAATTTTTGTAGGATAATGCAGCTAAACCCTTGAAAATACAAAAATCGGAAGTTACTATTCTGTGGGGGCTATATCAAAACGTGGAACTATACTGACAAAATTTCGGGGAAAATTATTTTCCCCAGAAAAAACATAATAGCAAATTTCAGTCATTTCAATCAATCAATCAATCAATCAATCAATCAAAATATTTTATATTTGATATAGTTTTTTATTTTATAATTACTACCCCTATTTTTATACATAGTAATTATGTTTTGGAGTAGTCATCCCTCCCTTAAGCTACTTAATTTTGATTTTATTTGTTATCAGGCATTATATTGTAGTGTAAAGACTTAAGATCGAAAGACTTGGCATATGAGAATTGAAATAAATAAAATGAGAATTGCAATGCAAAAACCATTAAAGTGGGAAGTAGTTATTTGGTTTACATATGCGGCTACGAGATTTTCTAAATGTCTTTGTTGAATTCGCATTTAAATGAATTCATCGGTTACGTTTATTCTTGACTTCTTGTCGTCATAAAATTGGGAAAGAGTTCCTTGTTTCAATACAAAGAACTAAGAGAACTGATGAGTCCAAGTGGCGTTGCCTTTCCCGAAATTAAATAAATTTTAACTACATCCCACTTTAAAAAATTTGTTGTTTTTAAAATTTGATAAAATTCAGGAGGAAATTTGTATACCCCCAACGAAGACTAAATGTCAAATTTCAGCCATTTCGGTGTGATATTGAGGCAAAACCCTCCAAAATACCGAAGATCGGGAGGTACCGTTCTATGGGGACTATATGAAGGCGTGGACCGATATAGCCCATTTTCAATACAAAACATTCTTGGAGTAATATAAACTTCTATACCAAAGTATAACGCCCTATCATAAAAATTGCGAGCTGTATCTTGATTTCAACAGACGGTTGGAGATGGTTAAATCGACATAGAATTTTATGCCGATCAAGAATAGATTATAGGGTCTCCGACGAATATTTCTAATTGTTACACACGGAATAACAAATTTAATTAAACCCTCGATATTATGGTGGAGGTTAAGTTATAACGTTGTAACAGACACCACAATGACTACGAGTATCTACAGTAAAAATCTGAATTTAACATTTGTGTATGACGGAGTGGTCCTAAATGTTGGGACATTTCGGGGTCCAATTATCAAGAATTCTCCATTATTTAAATTTAAGCAGAAGTGACCTTAAACTGGATTTAACCACAAAATATTTGAATTTTTCTGAATGCGGTACCTAATGGACCGACATAATCCATCTTGGAACTTTATCTTAGTTTGGATATATTCCTTTCGGCAGTTGTTTTCGTCATGCGTTATTTTAGTTGGCCACCGTAATTTTTCTTTTAATTTTCATGCAGTAAAAGGTCTACGTTCGGCCACCGTAAGAGCTTTCGGACCAGAAAGACGAAGTTGGCCGCGTAAAATATTATATCAATACACGAAAGAGTTGTCCCATATAGGGGTTCTTGGAACAAATTGTAAATGTTCGACCAAATCGGATACTCAATTTCTAAGTTATCATACCCATCAGAATTTAAGTTGGTGCCGGAGGGGTTTCGGATCCCGATTGTCATTATCTCAAGAAGTATTGAAATAATCAGGATCATAAGAAATACTTTAATTAAACCATAAAAATCAAAGAAATAAATAATAATATAAATAAATTTATATATGTATCACCTCCGCCAAAAAAATTCTAAACTAATATGGAATAATTAGTTTTGTTTTTGTTATGAAATGGCCAAAATTTTAGATGGGAAAGTTTATTGACCCCAAATACCTAATTTTAGCTAATTTGGTCAGCTAACAACTTGAAAATACATGGAATCGGGCAGTACCGTCGTTACATGGGTCTATGTCTACATTTTTTGATGTAGTAGTTACTAACCACTGGGAACCATAAATACCATATGACATCACATGTTGTTTGAAAAACACTTGAAATCATTGGCACAGTTATAGGTATTCATACCAAAACGTGGACCTGTGTTCGCAATTTTTGGTTCAGAAGAATTTTGTTGACCACTGGGAACCATAAATGCCAATTACAGCCAATTTAGGCTGAAGATATAGATAATAAGCCGTAAATACCTGAAATCGGGCGGTATTGGTATATGGTGGCTATACTGAAACGTGGGCCTATGTCTAAAATATTTAATGGAGATGTTTTCTGACCACTAACCAACCTCCACATACCAAATTACGGCTATATCGGTCTGAACGAGTTAGATACTTAGATCAAAATCAGGAAATGGAATCAGGTTTTACCGTTATATGAGAACTATAACAAAATGTCCCAGCAAAAACTCGGATCCGTTAGTCAATATGTAACCCATTACAAAGTAATGTAACCAAAATAACTACTTACGTTACTCCTTACTAAGTTATGAGTATGGTGGCATAGAGTGTGCTCGACTACAAATCCATGGGTTGTTTGGGTTCAATGCTCACCTTCGGCGTGCGAGTTTTTTGTTAACAAAATAAAAACAGATGGCGGTGCACATGTACGCGTTTAGACAACCCTTTATATTTAAATAAAATAAAATAAAATAAATTAAAATAAAATAAAATAAAATAAAATAAAATAAAATAAAATAAAATAAAATAAAATAAAATAAAATAAAATAAAATAAAATAAAATAAAATAAAATAAAATAAAATAAAATAAAATAAAATAAAATAAAATAAAATAAAATAAAATAATAAAATAAAATAAAATAAAACAAGTAAAAAGTGTTAAGTTCGGCCGGGCCGAAATTTTTATACCCTCCACCATAAAACATTCAAAACGGAATAATTATTTTCTACCTGTCCACAATTTGAGCCAGAGATATTCTGTGACCACTGATACCTATATTAAGTAAAACAAGTAAAAAAGTATCAGTCGGCTTTGCCGACAGAGATATACCCTCGGAGGAGATACTAAAAGGTATGGATCTACATTGACCGTTATGGAAGTGGATTTCCAGCCACAACATATGGTGCCACAAGGGGTTTTTACACTCTTCGGGCTGTTTGCTTAAGAAGTATGGACTTGCCCCTAAAAAAACGTTTACCATCGTAATTGAGGCAGCGAATGCAAGTTGCTTCAACAAAAATCAAAGTGATTCGATATCAGGTCTTAAAGTGAAATTATCCGAAATTTTGTGTGGGAGGTACCGGATGGAGTGGGCAAATATAGTCCATATTTGAACCTGATCTATATCTGGTAGATATATTAGGATGTGTAAAGTATAGACCAATTTGGCCACTCCCTTCAAGAGTTACCGTACGAACAATTTTTCCGAACATTTTTGAACTTTTGTGGGGGAGGTACCTGAAGGAGTGGACCGATATGGCTTATCTTCAAACTTAAACTATGTTTGGACAAAATATTATTAAGGCCAAATTTTGGACCGAATCGGCAGATCCGTTCGAGAGTTATCTTGCGCTCCAACCACCTCACACGGTGTCATAGGGTTTTTTTGCAACTTTCAGGCTATTTTCTCAGGAAGTATGGACTTGCCCCTAATGAAACTTGTACCGTCGTATGGAGGGCAGTGAATACAAGTTGCTAAAACAAAAATCAAAGCGATTCGAGAGATGGCCCTAAACACTAAACCAGACCATATTTAAGTCTGGTACACGTTTCACCTTGGGCAAGGTATGGACCAAATCGGTTACTCCCTTCAAGAGTTATCGTGGGCACAATGTAGCCCATCTTCGAACTTAAACTAAGTTTGGGTAAAATATTATGAAAGCCAAATTTTGAACCGAATTGGTTGATCCATTCGAGAGTTATCGTCTGCAAACTGTCTGAAACACATTTCGTCCAAACATACTTGGGGTCTAAAACCATTATTTCGTTGAGGCACATTTTGCCCGTATGAAAGTGTATATACCCTCGTTAGCATAAATGCTGAGGGTATAAAAATGCATATACATATGTCTAAACTCGGCTGGCAACCTTATATGGGGATAAATCAAAGTGTATACCTAGGTTTATAATTGTTGGTGGAGAAGTTTTGTGACCATTGAGAACTTCAAATGATGAATTGCAGATACTTCCAAAATTGTACCTAAAATCCTCAGAATACCAAAAAACAGCAGGTACCATTATATGGGGGCTATACCAAAACATGGACCTATGTTCACAGTTGTTAGTGGAGATGTTTTGTGACCACTGAGAACTTCAAATGGCAAATTTCAGGTAGTGCGGTAATAAAATGAACCAAAAAATCTTAAAATACAGAAATTCGGGATAACGTTATATGGGGACTATAACAAAACGTGGACCTATGTTGACAATTTTTGGAGATGTTTTGTGACCACTGGTAAAATACAGCTAGTTAGGTTTTATAGTTTTAGCTAAAATTCTTAAAATATCGAAAATCGGGAGTTACCGTTATAGGGGGATATAGCAAAACATGGACCTATGTTGATGATTTTTTTGTGGAGAAGTTTCATGGCCACTGAGAACCTTTAATGTAAAATTACAGCCAGTTCGGTTAAAAATTGTAGGTAAAATTCTCAAAATACCGAAAATCGGGAGGCACCGTTATGTGGGGGCTTTACCAAAACATAGACTTATATTGAGATTTTTAGTGGAGAAATTTCATGGCCATTGATAACCTCAAATGTCAAATTACAAGTAGTTTGGTTAAAAATTGTAGCTAAAATTCTCAAAATACCGAAAATCGGGAGGTAACGTTATATGGGGGTTATACCAAAACATGGACCTATGTTGACGATTTTTGGTGGAGAAGTTTCGTGAGCATTGATAGCCTCAAATGCTAAATTACAGCTAGTTAGGTTAACAATTGTAGCTAAAATTCTCAAAATACCGAAAATCGGAGGGAGGACTTATGTCCATATCTTTTGAAATATAAGTTTGTTGATCACTAGGAACCCTAAATATTAGATTATAGCTAATTCGGATTGAAAATTTGACTAAGAACGTCAAAATACCTGAAATCGGGCGGTACCGTTATATGGGGGCTATAGCAAAACGTGGACCGATATAGCCCATCATCGAACTTGACCTGCCTGCAAACAAAAAACGCATCTTCCCAAAATTTCAGCGTCCTATTTCTATTTTGGTAGATGCTAGAGTGATTGCCACAGACGGACGAACGGACATACATAGATCGACTCGCCACAGAATAACTAAGTATTCTAGTGGTCTTAGAATAACAACTAATTCAGTGCTATATAAAAACTCATTATTTAGTGTAGATTTTTTTTTTCTGGAGTGTACCTATTATTTTTAATAAAAAATATTCTTATTTACTGGGGACCCTTAATGCCAAGTCATTAGTAAGTTGGGCAGAAAATGTAGCGAAAATTTTAAAAATATCTGAAATCGTGAGGTACCGTTATATGGAAGTTATTCGAATATGTGAATCTATATACATAATTTTTGGTGGAGAAGTTTCTTGATTACTGTGTACCGTAAATATCAAATTACAGCTAATTCGGTCAGAAAATGTAGCTAAAAATTTCAAATACCTGATATCGCGCGGTACCGTTATTTTGTGGCTATACCAATATAGTCCATCTTCGAACTTCACCTGACTGCAAACAAAAGACGCATTTTTCCAAAATTTCAGGGTCCTATCTCAATTGTTGTGGATGCTGGAGTGATTGCAGCTGGACGGACATGCATAGATCGACTGAGAATTTACGATTCGGTTCGATTTCCAGGCCAGGCAACATCAAATTTTCAACGGCAGCAGAGTACCCCTCAGTAACGTTGGCGACATTTCCTGACTACTTCTGCCACGTAAAACGTCTGGCGTCTTAAGACACGCCGTTTGGATTTCGCGATAAACAGTAGGTCCCGTATCATTGAGCTAATATTAATCGGGGTGCACTTATCGATATGAGAGAAATCTCCCTTGTCACTTCTAAAATGTTTGTGGAACATTAAATTATTCTTTATAATACCATTTTCTGCAAACATCCTAAAAGAGTCAAGGGGAGACTTCTTTAAGCTTGACTCTATTTTAGCTTGACGAAAAATCAACTTTATGAAAATGAATAATTATGGTCCCCCCAGGAAAGGCATTTTTTTTCGCTTCAACACCTTTGACAGGTTAAATCTAATCTCCAAAATGTGGGTCATGAAATGGATGACATGAATGAATGAATTTTTACTACTCGCTAAGATACTCAAAGAACGATACGTTACAACTTCATTCAATACGCGCATGGGCTAACAGCTCCAATATTTGTTTTATGAATGAACGCAACAACGATTGTGAAGCCAATCATGAATGAATGATTGAAACAAAAAAAGTATTGATTTACACTTCATTCATGATTGTAAATTTGTAACACCCTAAGAAACTGTGAAGCTCGTGCTTATAATAGGCGAGCACATAAAAACCACAAAGAAGAAACAAAGATTAATCTTTAAATGTAATGGAGATGCAATGGCTTACTGGTTGACCGGCTATTCCGTTGAAAGAAAAACTCAATAGGTTAGGCATGACCCCGTAATGATTTCCAAACCGAGGGGTGGGGGAAATGACAAACAGTAACTCAGCATGAATATGGTAACAACTTCATTGGGATATTGTATTTCATTCATATCAAATAAATATAGTTTATTTAACGTTTAAAGTTTCTTTCTTTGGATTCGGAAATAGAAACGCCTATTCACTGTTGCTTGTCATTTCCGATTTCTATTGTCTACTTTTCTTCTGTAATCGATCTGAATAAAGTGATAAAATGTCAACTTAAACTATTAAAGTTTCGTCTTGTTTTCAGCTCTATAACTTTCTTCGAGAAAAATTTGCTTGCGAGAAAATAAATTCAGTTTTTATTATTGGAAATTTGTAATCCATATCTGGAATGATATTATTAGGTCTGTGTGGCACCACAAATTTGTAGGAGCCATTTTATTGGCCAATATATATGATAATTTTATGACTGCTTTTGTTTCTTTCACACCCGGTGACAGAATGCCATGAAAACGGAACTGAATTTGTAGATCGGAAGTAATGTGACGTTGGTGAAGTTATTTTCGTTTTAAATGATTCAAATTCAGGAAAAGGGAGCGTTTGTATCAAAGAAATACGTTTATGTATACTGAACTATAGACCACTTCTTAGTGACAAAAGAATTTTAACTTGGTATACTAATTTTTCCAAGAAATTGTTTAATCCAAGACAAAAAGTTGTTATTGTTAGTTGTATGTTTTATATGTTGGTATAGAATAAGGACCTTCTTCATTTCCTTCTTAATTTCATTTTTAGTGCCTTAAAATTTTCCGTTGTTATTTCTTTTCTATTTTCGTTTCGACAATAACAATGTATAACAACAACGACAACAACAATAATTGTTGCTAACATTTTCATTATAAAGTACTTTGTTTTTAGACTTCAAGGCTTTCTGCTTCCCACGTGCACCATTTTAATATTCAATTCAATAAATTTATTTGTCTGAAAACTTAATTTAGCTTTAAACTATAACTACAAACAATCATAAAGCCGTACTCAGCTGTTTTGTTTTATTTTATGAATGAATTTTGCTCCGGTGCTCAATGGTAGATTTTCATTGAGCAGCACAGCAGTTGTTTGTAAGTAAAGCTGGTTTTAAGTTTTCTTCGTTATAAGTAATACTTATGTAAATTTTCGTACGTATGTATGTTTATATCTGTATAATTATTATGAATTTCAATTCATGAGAATAACAAATTTCTATGATTGAAAACTTCAATTAATGAATTTATGAACGAACACAAAGTTCTCAATGAATGAAATGCATGGAGGAGGTGATTTTTAATGGATTATCACAGCAACAATAACAACGATTGTGTTGTGTGTTATGTAATTCGATTTGTAAGTTCGACGCACGTCAATCAGTCATCCGGTGGGATTCATCCTGGGATTAAAACTAATTCAGGCTAATACCAATAACAAGGTAATATATGTCCAATCTATGCAAAAAACGGTGTAAAATATATTAATAATGTAATTAATATATATGTATGTCATCTGGGCCCTATTCCAAAAAAATTATAATTCTTCTGTTGTTTCACAAAAATACTTTTCAATTTCTCTTTGCACTTAGGAAATTTTTTTATCACTTTTCTCTTTAGCAAAGATTTTCCGCTCCCTCGCTTAATTTTTTCGCCACCTTGCTAAGCCTTTGCGTTCTCTTGTAAAGCGTGAATGCTATTTAATCATCTTTGCATGATAAATGAATTAATGAAACAAATAAGAACGGCGATAAGTTCCGGCCGGACCTAACTTTTTTTATACCATCCACCACCACTGTATTGAATTAAATATGAACAATTTGTAATTACTAAGCTCTTTCTCTACGTTAAGTATAATTCCTTGGAGGAGAATAATATCTTAACTGATGATAATTACTTTATACTGATAATTTTCTGTGTGGAGGTTTTTTACACATTGAGATTCCAAAATCCCAGTCTACATCCATTTTAGAAGAAACTTTTGCAACACTCTTTAAAAGAGCTCATCGTTTTTATTCCCTCGGCATTTATGCAAACGAGGGTATATACACTATCATACGGGCAAAATGTGCCTCATCGAAATAATGGTTTTAGACCCTAAGAATGTTTGGACGAAATCCGTTTCAGACAATTTGGAGTTGATTTAGACATGTCCGTCCGTCTGTCTGTCTGGCTGGTGCGCACGATAACTCTCGAACGGATCAACCGATTCGGTCCAAAATTTGGCTTTCGCAATATTTTGATCAAACTTAGTTTAAGTTCGTAGATGCGTTATATCGGTCCACTCCTTCCGCTACCTCCCCCACAAAAGTTCGAAAATGTCCGGAAAATTTGTGTGCACGATAACTCTTGAAGGGAGTAACCGATTTGGTCCATACTTTGTACGTCGTGAAATTCCTACCAGACTTAAATAAAGTTCCAATATGGACTAAATCGATCCATTCCTTCGTGTACCCCCCACACAAAATTTCGGGAATGTTCAGTTTAGGAGCTGCTTTGATTTTTGCTGTAACAACTTGTATACACTGCCCGATGGTACAAGTTTCATCAGGGGCAAGTCTATACTTCCTGAGAAAATAGCCTGAAATTTGCAAAAAGCCCCTGTGACACTGTGTGTAGGGGTTGGAGCGCAAGATAACTCTCGAACAGATTTGCCGATTCGGTCCAAAATTTGGCCTTCGTAATATTTTGTTCAAACTTAGTTTAAATCTGAAGATAAGCCATATCGGTCCACTCCTTCAGGTACCTCCCCCACAAAAATTCAAACATTTTCGGAAAAAATGTGGCCACGATAACTCTTGAAGGGAGTGACCGATTTGGGCCATACTTTATACATCCTAACATATTTACCAGATATAGATCAGGTTTGAATATGGACTATATTTGTCCACTCCTTCGGGTACCTCCCACACAAAATTTCGGATAAGTTCACTTTAAGGCCTGCTCTCGAATCACTTTGATTTTTGATGAAGCTACTTGAATTTGCTGCCTCAATTATGACGGTAAACGTTTTTTTTCAGCGGCAGTCCACACTTTATTAGAAAACAGCCCGAAAGGTGTAAAAAACCCCTTTGACATCATATCGCTCATTTACTCAAAGAGTGGCATAACTCAAAAAATGCATTTTCTGAGTTAGCAATTTCTATTTTTTCTGCGACTTCTACTTTATCTTGTTACAAATTTTCATGTCGATATCTCTAAAACTCAACGAGTTACAGGTCATTTACTACGAGTTTGGCATAATTCAACAAAAAAGTTTTTTGAGTTTATGAAGGACTAAAACACTTCAAATAATGCTTGATCTTGCACATAAATTTAACACTGATATCAGGCTAGATGTTTACAAAATAAAAGTTCAACGTTTGTGCCTAGTGCAGTTAAGGCTCTGTAAATGTATACCGATGGTGTTCGTTGTGGTCATGTCTAGAACGGTATTATGTTTTACGTGGACAAGTCCTGGCATACTGGTCTAAAATGTAAACGATGACCCACTGAAATGACTAGTGGGCGCGATATCTATCGAAAAGATATGACTCCCTAAATAAGATCCACTACATGCTATGTCAGTCCATTCCTTCACGTAACTCCTCCGCAACACTTTTTAACTTTTAACCTTATTCATAGTTTTTGTCGGCAATTTTAAATGACCAAAAAGGGCCACAACTTTCTGAAATGACGCCAGATATAGGCTGTGGGTATATCTCTGTCAGCAAAGCCGACTGATAATTTTTTACTTGTTATTTCTATCCCTGGCCAATCACAATACCAAATTACAGCAACCTCGGTTCGAAAATTTACAAAACCACTCGAAATACATAAAATTGGCCAATACCGGACCATGGGGGTTAGACTAAAACCAACACATGGATAGTTTGATGCGAGTAAGATTTCAAACTTCTGGGAACACAAAATTCCAATTAACAACCAATTCGGTAGCAAAATGTGTCTAAAATCTTCAAAAAATCTTAAATTGGGTGGTACCCTTACATGAGGCCTTTGGCAAAACATGGACGTCTGTTTTTTTGCAAAGAATGTTTTGTACCAGTTATAATGTTTTGTACCCCTGGCTAAAACTTTCTAAATATCGAAAATCAAAATGTAACCCATTACAAAGTAATGGCTACTTATGTTACACCTTACTACGTTATGAGTATGGTGGCACAGAGTGTGTTCAACGCTCACAGAGTGTGCTCGACTACAAATCCTAGGGTTGTTTGTTTCCACGCTCACCTTCGGCGTACGCGTTTTTTTGTTAACGAAATAAAAAACCGATGGTGATGCACATGTAAGCGTTTAGACAACCCTTTATATTCGTACGCGTTCCATAGTGTATATAGTGTTCGGCTACAAATCAGAAGTTACATGATCAAATCCAGCAGAGAGCGAAATAAAAGTAAAATTAAAAAGTGAAGTGTGTTGAAATTGAAAACAAATTCCACCTCAACTGTTCTAAAAATGGAATTTTTTAGCTTACTGTTTAACTTCTAGTGGCCACAGAATAACAAGTTATTCTAATGGTCATAGAATAACTAGTAATTCAGTGCGACATGCTCTTGTTAAAATAATTGGTTAGTAGGGGGTTTTGTAAGTAGTTACGACTACCAAAAAGTACTATAAAAACTCATTATTTAGTAAGTTCTATGGGGGCTATATAAAAACCTATACCATACATTTCCGGTGGAAATTTTTATACACCCAACGAAGACTAAATACCAAAATTCTGCAATTTCCGTAGGATTCTGAGGCCACAACCTTCAAAATACCGAGAATCGGAAGGCAACGTTCCAAGGGGACTATATGAAGAAGTGGACATATGTATAACGACAAATTTCAGGATAAAACTTTAATATCCCCAAAAAAGAATAAATACCAAGTTTCTGACATTTCGGTGAGATATTGCGGCCACAACCTTCAAAATACCGAAAATCGGAAGCTACCGCACTATGTCCAACGTGACCAATTTTCAGTTGGAACGTTTTGTACCCCTAACTAAGATTAAATACCAAATTTCAGCCATTTCGGGGCGATATTGAGGTCACAACTTCAAAATACCCAAACTTGGGAGATACCATTCTATGGGTGCTATATGAAGTCGTTGACCTACACCAACAAATTTCCGGTGGAATGTTTTATATCACCAACGAAGACTAAATACCAAATTTCAGCAATTTTAGTAGTATATTGTGGCCACAACCTTCAAAATACCGAAAATCGGGAGATACCGTACTATGGATGTTATATGAAGACGTGGACCTGTATCGACAAATTTCAGATGGAATGTCTTATACCCCCAACGAATATTAAATACCAAATTTCAGCCATTTAGGGGGGAAATTGAGGCCACAACCTTAAAAATACCAAAAATCGGAAGCTATCGTACTATGAAGGACGTGGATCTATAACGACCAATTTCAGATGGAACGTTTTATACCCCTAACTAATACTAAATACCAAATTTCAGTCCTTTCGGTGCGATATTGAGGCCACACCCTTGAAAATACCGAAAATTGGGAGGTACCGTTCTTTCGGGGCTATATCAAAACGTGGATCTAAACGGCAAGTTTCAGATGGAAAATTTTATACCCCCAACGAATACTAAATACCAAATTTCAGCCATTTCGGTGGGATATTGACGCCACAATCTTGAAAATACCGAAAATTGGGAGATACCGCTTTATGGGGGCTATATGAAAACGTGGACCTAAACGGCAAATTTCAGATGGAAAACTTTATACCCCCAACGAATACTGAATACCAAATTTCAGCCATTTCGGGGGGATATTGAGGCCACAAGCTTGAAAATACCGAAAATTGGGAGGTACCGCTCTATGGGGCTATATGAAAACGTGGACCTAAACAAGAAATTTAAGATGAAAAATTGTATACCCCCAACGAATACTAAATACCAATTTTCAGCCATTTCGGGGAATATTGAGGCCACAGCCGGAAGGTACCGTTCTATGGAGGCTAGCAGTAATTAATGTTTCCAAGGCGTCAGAAAATTTCTCTACGGAAAAATTACACCAACATGTTGGAATTACCCCCATATCACGGTACCTCACGATTTTAGCTACTTTGCTAAATTTTTCAATCAAAATAGCTAGGTTTGTAGTGGTTAAAAAACTTATCCACAAATATTGTAGACATTTGTAGGTCCACACATAATGTAGTTCCTCCCAATCGATGTTGTTGTAACTTCGTATAGCTAGCTCCTACATTGAAAGGTAAGCGAAACCGCCCGATGTGAAGTATATTTTAGGGTTTTTTCTACTGAATGAATGCTAATGAATTAACAGTTGGGATGTCAACAATGTTAAACAAATACAGAATTGGCCAAAATGGAGAAGTTCAACCATGTATTTTGGACCATTCCATTTTATGTAAGGGCATTCATTATATATATCATTTTATATATTATAGTCAATAATAGGCAAAAGGTCATTTATTCATGCAAATAGAAATATTTTTTTGAGAAAAAGTTCACTCATTCTTGCTCAAGTCATAACATACATCGTGCAAATGGACGCGGTGCTCTTAAAGCAACTTTAAATGGAAGGTGCTTACACCTGGGAAGTTTTTGCGGATTCTGAAACTACAATGTTCATAGATGAAAAAATTAAAACAAACAAAAATCGCCTGAGCGCTTGTTAAATAAATCGCGATCAAAATTCACATTTTTAGGTTTTTTAGGTTAACATGATTTTGCTTGGAAACCGCAAGTCCTATCGAAATGGAATTAGAAAAAAATATTGTGCCTGTGAATATTCTCTACAAGACTGACCTGTATGATATTTTCGTAGGTTTTACAATTTTTGAGATATAGAAGTTCAAATTGGGACAATTCAATGACTGTATCGTCTCCAAACAATGTTCTGACTACAATTTCCCAACTTAAACTTATATATCTCAAAAATGGTACAACCTAGGAAAAAATTACGATAACCAATCTTATAGAGAATTTTCACGGCTCTAGTCCCATTTCGATAAGACTTACCGTTTTCAAGCAAATCGTGATAACCTAACAAAAAAAACTGAAAATTTGACCTGAACTTCTATATCTCAAACACGGTAAAACCTACGAGAACATCATAAGGGATACTCTTGCAGAGAATTTTCACAGCTACAAAACTTTCTTTAGTCTCATTTCGATAGGACTTGCAGTTTCCAAGCAAAATCGCGAAAACCTAAAATAAACATAAAAATGTGAACATTGACCGCGATTTATTTAAAATTCGCTCCAGCAATTTGTTTGTTTTGTTTTTGGAGTTTTCTCACCTTTGAACATTGCTGTTTCAAAATCCGCAAAAACTTCTCTGGTGTAAGCGGTTTTCACTTACAGTTAGTTAAGGCGCACGATGTATGTCATTGTCTTATAAGGTAGCGATAGAGTCAATGCATTGTCCCAATTTGACCTTCTATATCGCAATAACGGCAAAATCTACTTAATTATTATGAAGGCCAATCTTGTATAGAATTTTCATAGCTACAACATGTTTTTTAGTACTGTAACGATAGGACTTGCCGTTTCTAAGCAAAAATGTGAAAACCTAAAAAACCCCTATAAATGGCAAATTGAATCGCGATTTATTTAAAAAGCCTGCTATTTTTTTTTTTTTTTTTTGATTTTTCTCATCTATGAACATTGTAGTTTAGGAATCCCCAAAAACTTCCCACGTGAAAGCACCTTCCATTTAAAGTTGCTTCAAGAGCAACGTGTGGACCGACTGTAACATGGAATTTCGGATTTTGAATGGGAAGAAAACACGATGAATGTATCATTCGAATAAAACTTTGTTTATGCCACTTTCTAAAAATTGAAAAAATTTGAAGTTGGAAGGGAAAATTTCACTGGGTTTTGTATGTGACATAGGAATTTTGTAGCTCGAAAACAGGTGATCCGATCTTCAAATGTTTTTGTTGTATTATTATGCACATAAAAATCGTGACCATAAGCGAGAGACCTTTTAATACTTTTTTTGTTTTTCGGATTTTTGACGATAAACTATCAATTTTTTCGTTAAAATAAAAATTTTGTTTTTGACAGATGGGAAAGTTGAGAGAAAATTATTCGAAAGATCTGCATGGGTAGCACTTGAGGGTGAGGTCATAAGAGGGTCATATTTGTATCATCTTTGCTCATAAATCTAGTTACCGAACAGATTCAAACAGGATTTCAACATTTTGCTCAAATGAGATTTATGGTCGTTGAACTTTTGGTATTATATAACATTTTGGTCTACCCTCCGAATAATGATTCAGACTTTTGTAGATATTTATTTTTACCAACACTTTTTGTCAGAACACAAAAGGTTACGGATAGGTTTAGATTTTAAAATTCGGAGACCTTTTGTTTCATTGTGATCATCCTTAGAGTCGGTGTTGAAGTTACCTGAAAAGAGAAGGAAAAAAAGAAAAAACAAAAAGTGAGAGAAGTTTAAGGAGAAAGTATAAAATAAAAATATGGTTAAAATATAATGTAGTCCGGAAAGGAAAGGGAGTGTAATAATAGCAATCCATTCGTTAAGAAGCTTGTCACAAAGCCAATGTATGCTGCTCCAATGCATACTTTTGAGGTCACTAGCGATTTTTGAATGATCCACGTTAAAATAGAACTGTATATATTGACAATAGTGTACTCCAAAGATGTTATAACTGTATAATTGGGCACTGATATGATAGGAAATCAATTAAGCCAAAATGTTTGAACTTTTGTACCGGAATGAAATTTATGTAGGTTTGAAAAAAGGATTGCGATGTGAAAAGTTTGAACCAAATCGGATACTTTCTTCGAGAGTTCTCAATAGTAACCATTTTTTGGTGATCGTATGCTTTCAAAGTATATAGTTACCCCCGAAAAAATATACCACTGCTGCACAGTGGAAAAAAGTACCGATTTAGCGCACCAAAAGTACAAATCTATGTTTTATTGCATATTTGTCCATAAATTGGATATAAAAAGCTATAAATTGACAATTTTATTCATTTATTAATATATTTGGTAAATTTGTATTTTTACCGTAGAATGGTACCTATCGATTTTCGGTATTTTAAAGATTTCTACCACATTATCCAACCGCAACGGCTAGGATTTAGTATTTAGTCTCCGTGGGGGTTATGCATACACTCCTAAAAACATTTTCGGTATAGGTCCACGTTTTCATATAGCCCCCATAGGCCGGTACCACCGATTTCGGTAATTTTTGAGGTTTTAACCACATTATCCAACCAAAATAACTGAAAGTTGACATTTAGTCTTCGTTGGTGGTATAAAATATTCCGACGGAGAATTTTCGGCACAGGTACACTCATTGATATGGCCCCCATAGAAAGGTACACGCAGAGAAAAAAATATGTTTGATCCAACAATATTCCAAGAGCAAAATATATATTGTTAACATATTGTTGGATTCCTTATGTAGTATTGTCAATCCAACAATCGTTATTGTCACACTAGACTATATTATGTGTTCTAAATATAAATATGTATTGTCACTTTGACACTATAACGTTTTGGACCAAACATGTAATTACGATAGTTTTGGTTAGAGGTAACAATATATGTTGTTGCAACTCACAATAGTTTTGGTCCAAATGGACAATAAATATTGTTAGAACTTACAATTGTTTTGGTCAGAATTAACAATATTTATTGTTGCTATTCACAATAGTTTTAGTCAAAATAGACAATAAATATTGTTAGAACTTACAATAGTTTTGGTCAGAAGTAACAATATTTATTGTTGCAATTCATAATAGTTTTGGTCAAAATTGGCAATTACTATTGTTAGAACTTACAATAGTTTTGGTCAGAAGTAACAATATTCATTGTTGCAATTCACAATAGTTTTGGTCAAAATTGACAATTACTATTGTTAGAACTTACAATAGTTTCGGTCAGAAGTAACAATATTTATTTTTGCAATTCACAATAGTTTTGGTCAGAAGTAACAATATTTATTGTTGCACTGCGAAATGGCTGGAATAAAAATTGTATACCTACCTTTTTAATGTGTTACATTTAATAAAATATAAAAAGTTTCATTGTATTATTTATTTCATATATGATTATTAAAAAATTTAAATAACACTGATTTGAGATAATTTTAATTTCTATTGACGCTAATTTTATTTAGTTTAACAAAGATTCGTCTCTTGATGTGCAAATTAAGCATGTTGGTAAACTATTTCTTGTGATTTAATCGGTCAGGAAAATTGTGACTCCCAGTCGTTAGTAGAATTTGAAGCTAAATTAATTAAATAATTAATTTTATGCCCAAAACAAAATCGGTTGAAGAAATGTATTGTTGCACAAATTACTGAATATAACTGGTGTTTTCCCAAATTTAAAAAGTCTGCAGCAAAACAATCCTTAACCCGCTAAATAAAAAATATTAGTTAAAAACAGACACACAAAACTACGAAATAAAATACAAGTGTCAGCAGTAGTCGTTTCTTTGGTTTTCATTGAGCATGAATTGCAAAAATTATTAGACTGTTGCAATGCGCTCTTTATATTTTAAATTAAAATAGAATCCCGACAATTCGTTCACAAAAACACAAATTTAAGAAAAAAACTATTTCTATTTTCTCTTCGTATAAAATTTTCAACCACCTTTTTCGTTTTTAGCTTTCCACAAAACACACACACATAACAACTTACATACGATAGTAGAAGAAAAGATTCAAAAGAGGTGGTGTCAAACAACAATGAAAAATAGTATTGGTAAAAATGGACAATAAATATTGTTAGAATTCAGAACAGTTGAGGGAAAATTATCTATATTTACAATAGTTTTGCTCAAAACTACAAACGCGTGTCGTAAACATTATTCAGTACAAAAAGATTTGTGACGTTTTCAAGAAAATTTTAATTTATTGTGTCAAAGATGTATGAATTATCGGAATTCTTCTTTAATATCTCCTTGCAACGCAAATTCTGCTTCAACCGCCACTTTTATATTTACCGCTTCACAAAACCACATGAGAAAACCAAAAACAAAAAACTACATGGCATTTTAAAAATAGATAATGCCATAAAAAAAGAAAACACCGACAGTTTTAAAATAAAGAATTCAATAGATTTAATAATGTATGACACTTTTATTATTAGCTTTTTTCATTTTTGTCTTGGAATGTTGTTTTTCTAAGTTTATAGTCACTAATATTTTACTTTTTTTGATCCACTTCCTTTGACTGCCAAACAAAAACTGATTAGGGACAAAGAATGCACAAACACAAATAACTTCACCGGCTGCCACACATAAAGTAAAGAGAGCAAAACAATAATGCAGCTACTAGAATCCAGAGAAAATACTCAACAAGTTAACGGGAGAGAGTATAGTCAAAAATATGTATTTTTGAACTAATAATAGAAATTTTCAATCCAAAATTGTGTATCTACTGAAAAAACAAAATAACAATACGTATTTAAAACTTCAACAAAAGCGAATTATTTAAATGGCAATATTTTTTGTAAAAATTCTAGATTATCATAGTTCCTACCAATTGGTATTGTTAATAATTTTGACAATAGTGCGGAATTTCGAAAGTTGTTTTTGTTTTTTATGTTTGGAGCAAAATATTGTATTTTTGGATTTGCAATACAATGCTCGAACAAAACAAATACAATTTTGGAACAAAAATTGATATTTTTATTCCAACAAAAGCAAAAAATATTTTTTCTCTGCGTGTACCGTCCTAATTACATAAAAAATACTATTAATAAAAATAGTAATAAAATAAAATGTTGCAGTTTGTTGCAGCTAAAATTTTACAAATTGGTTAAGAACTATGTGTACTAAAAATAAAATAAAAAATCTACGCGCCATCCCTCGACACTCCTTAGTAATAGCTTTAACAAAGTGCACAATTTGGAAAAAAATCGGATGTCACATGTTTTAAGTGTAAAATCCTTATATTCAACATTTTTTAAATCACCTGCTTCACGAAATGTTAAATTCAGTAAAGCTTTAAAATTACTTTGTAGGAAGAGTGCATGCGACGATCATAAATTTACTACTAAACTATATTATAAAAACTAGTTCAAAAAATGTCAACCAAAAATGGACCATTATTCCGCTTAGACTGATGCAAAATAAATTATTTTAATAGCCGTTGCATTCTGTGGACACCTTAGATTAATACTGCAATAATAATTTTTAAATTGGCGTATGTGATTTTTTTTGACTTTTGGCGCGCTAGATCGGTATTTTTTCCACTGTGTGCTGTGCAGTTTTCAAAACGATCAGAGAGCTGGTCTTAAAATGCACTTTTGTGTAAAATTTTGAAATTTGTTGTGGTATATATCCAAGGAGTGGACCGATAGACTGAAGACATATGCCGAACTGCAGTTTGGACCCTTTTAACAAACAATTATGAACATTGTGGGTAGGGGTATCCGAAGGTGTGTACCGATATGGCATGTCTTCGAACTTGATATCGAATTTGGACAAAATATTAAGAGGTGAAAAGTTTGGATTAGTTCGGTTGATTTGATCTAGATATAGGGGCTAGACGGATGAGCAGAACTAAATCGACTTCAAATTTTCTTAAACGGATTTTGTCTAAACATATTTGGAGTCTCATTTTTGATCATATTAAAGTGTGTAAACACTCCTTAGCCTAAATACTGAGGGTATAAAAAGCCTCGACCTGAATATGATTATTTCACAATAGGGATGGGATTGGGTAATTGAGCAGATAATTGTGCAGATGTTGAAAGTATACAGTCCCAAAAGGATAAATTAAGCTACAGGATCGTTCATTTAGATGTAAACCTTTCCTTTGAAAACATATAGACATATGTATATTGGCATATTTTTAATACTGATAGTTTAAACAAAGTTTTACAATAAAACCATAAAATGACCAAATAGCCTCTTTATTCGAGAAAACTTTTCAAATATCCAAAGAACGAAAATCATTTCGTACACAATTAACCCCAAAAAGAGATTACAGAATTTTCTTTGACAATTTTCATTTTGCATTTCGCTTACTACAATTTTTCACAATTGAGAAAAAACTACCAACGACAAAATTAGTTAACCCAAATTTTGCTAATTAAGTGTCAACGCGATAAAACAAATGTTTTACATTTGTCGCCTAAATATGCAAATTTTCGTAATAGAATTTTAATTCACATGGACTGAATGGAAAGAAAGAACGACATGGCATAGTCATCAACAGTTCACAGAATTCATAACAACCGCAACGGATGGACAACAAACAGTTCCCTTGTCCCCACAACCAAAACAACACACTCGTTAGACGTTTGCATATGACTGCAGGCCAAATTGTGTAAAAACAGATTCTTTTAACACCCTCTCCATATGTTGGGCAATTCAGCGACCAAAACCAATTTGCCAATGGGAGGAATTCCATGTGCATTTTGCCCAATTTGCATTTTGTTGTTGTTTGTTTCCAATACCAGTGTCGCCGTTTGACATAATTTTGATATTATGTTGTTTTTGTTTTTAAATTTTATTGAAATTTCCATTTCATTTGGCATTTGTGACCCCCTTCACTCAGCCCAATCCAATACCCCTCCCTCCACCACTCTCTGAGTCATAACCAATTTCCATTAAATGCTAAAATTCTTTGACAAAATCATAATTTCGCCAATCTAATAGATTGTCAACAACATAAAGTCAATTAAAAAAATTGCCATGAAAAAATTAATTCATAAAAAACACTTTAATTGTTAAAATGTGCGTTCGCAATATAGTTTACGCCGATTTTTTTCTGTCGAATTGGCCGTTTGGTGTAGCTGCAATTCATTCAGACGTTCAATTTCATTCATAAAATGCATAAAAACGATTTCTTGATTTTGTCAATGAATGCAGACAACGTTGTAGGTTGTTGTTGTTTGACGGCAAGCACTGGCGGCCAGTTAGTCGTAGAATATGATTGCAATCAATATGTTCGAAATTTTAGCTCTTTTTATTATTATTGCCAATTGTGTTACAAATACACATACATACGATCTTAGGCATTGTAAATTAAAACCACGAAGCAAAATAGATGATTGCCAGGTCATGTTATTAGTGTATTTGGTGGTAAGTAATTAAGAGATTATGTCAGTAAAAATTCGAAAATTGCGAAATTCCTGCGTAATTGGTCCATAATAACATTTAACAGTTCACGCTAAACGATACCACATTTATTTGCCATTAGTTTTTACAAAATGTTAATGCTTCTTAAAAGTCGAATATAACGAATTGTTACAGCTACATTATCTTTCAAATGTGATAACAGTACACTGTAAGTAAGGCTGAAATTTTCGGTTAATGGACTAATGTGCCATATAAATGTGGCATTAGAACTTGCTAAAAACGTCTCTAATGTAACAAATCGATTTATACCATGTTTATAATGCAGTCATTTCTTGCTTCCGATGGACCTAAAAGCACAGAGGTGTTCCAAGCCATTTCTGAACTTGATATCCCCACAAAACTCATACTTATACGGCTTTGCAATTAATTCATCCGCTTAACTTAACTACAAAAGATATTAGAATGTATTAATCGGATTTGTCGACAGCTAAATTAACGTAACCTATTACTGTAAAAAAGCGCGGTGGTTATAAAAGTCCTACGAACAGATCACCAATTAAAAACAAGTGAGCAAAGGCTATAGTCGGGATATGTGATACCCTACACCACTACCTCGGTGCATAAGCTTTTCACTGGTAAACATTTCTTTTAGGGAATATAATCCGACTACCACCAAACATAATATGCCTCTTTCTCTCTGGGACCCCCATAAGCAACCAAATTTTCGTGACCATCCGATCAAAATTGCGACCTGTAGAATTGGTTGCATTACCGACTATTGTAGTATATCCCTTGTTTGACCACCTTCCCCAACCTACTTTACACCAATGCACTGTGGTTCCGCCCGTGGTCAAAAATCGAAAAATTTATGTCGACAAATTTGATTGCGATTGAAATAAATATTCTCTTAACACATTAAATTTTTATTATCCAGTATTATTTTTGCCAATTTACAGCGGTAATATGCCAAATTAAGTCGAAGAAGTTAAGATTTGTATATGGTATCTTAAAAACAAAAAAACAAAGATCCGCAAAGCATTCGTAGCTTATAAGTGAAATTATAAAAAAAAACAAGTAAAAAAGTATCAGTCGGCTTTGCCGACAGAGATATACCCTCAGCCTGTGTATATTAAAACAATTTTTTCCCAAAATACGTATGTATTTAGGGGGTTTTAACAAGTTTGGGCGTTTGAACCGACAAAAATGTTGATAAGGATTAAAGATCAAAAGTTTTGCGGCGTAGATACTAAGAGGAATGGATAGACATAGGGGGTTTCTACTCTCTTCGGGCTGTTTGCTCAAGAAGTAAGGACTTGTCCCTAAAAAAAGTTTACCATTGCGAATGCAAGTTGCTTCAACAAAAATCAAAGTGATTCGATATCAGGTCTTAAAGTAAGCTTATCCGAAATTTTGTGTGGGAGGTACCGGAAGGAGTGGACCGATATAGCCCATCTGCGAACTTAAACTAAGTTTGGGTAAAATATTACGAAAGCCAAAATTTTAACCGAATCGGTTTATCCGTTCGAGAGTTATCGTGCGCTCCAGCCAGCCAGACAGACAGACAGACGGACATTGCTCAATCGAATCCAAATTGTCTGAAACACATTTCGTCCAAACTTACTTGGGGTCTAAAACCATTATTTTGCCGGTATGAAAGTGTGTATACCCTCGTTAGCATAAATGCTAAGGGTATAATTAAGAGGTAAATGTACAATTTCTAAAATGAAATTTATAGTTGATGGTATTGACAATATTCTTACGAACAAACAAATTCAAAAATTCTTTTCTAGTTCTTTAAAAATAAATTTTTTTAAATTACTTTTTGTGCTATTTTTAATATCATTGCTATAAATTTATGTTGAGTTTTACTAATGTTGGTCCGTAAGGGCAAGTCCATATTTTTTTTAAAATACAGTGGAAAGTCTCTAGTTTACGATAAAAAGAAATCCAGCTGCCACCATCTGCCACCCTGTAAGTTATTCCCCTTAAACCACGCCTGTAAAATCGCCAACATTCCGAATATCGGGAGGTACGTTTATATGGGAGCTATACCTAAACTTGGACCTATATTGAACATTTTTTGCACGGACGTATAATCTTCACTCCGAAGTCAAAATACAAAATTACAGCCAACTCGGTTAGAAAACCTGGCTATAATCGTCAAAATACCGAATATAGGGAGGTACGTTTATATGGGAGCTATACCTAAACGTGGGCCTATATTGAAGATTTCTTGCAAGGTGGTATGTTGTTCCCTCAGAACACAAAATGCAAAATTACAGCCAAATCGACTGGAAAATTTGGCTAAAATCGTCAAAATATAAAAAATGGGGGGGGGGGGGTACCTTTATATGGGGGCTACACCCAAATTTGGACCTACATCCATTTAATTTGTTTTTCTCCCTTTTGGGCTCGTTATAAAACTATGTTATTTTCGTCTTCCATTAACAGGCTTTGGCGTTGAAATACATCTACTAGAAACCGATATATTCACAAAGAATAAAACTTTGAATTTGTCTCCACATGAGTTTTTCCCCACTCCGACCACTAAATATTATCCGACTATCACCAAAATTAATAGGCTTCTTCCTCTGTGAGACCCGCACCAAAATTTCGTGACTATCCGATCAAAATTCCAACCTGTAGCGTGATTACAAAAAATTGAAAAATTAGATATATTACTGACTTTTGAGATATCTCGATTGTTTGCCCACTTACGCCAAAATACTTTGCATCAATATAAAGGAGATGTTTTCTTCTTCTATTAGAACTATTTCTGGCACTCCTTTCAATACAAGTGGACCAACTGTGCAATGTAAAGGTAATATTTTCGTCTTCCATTAACAGGCTTTGGCGTTGAAATACATCTACTAGAAACCGATATATTCACAAAGAATAAAACTTTGAATTTGTCTCCACATGAGTTTTTCCCCACTCCGACCACTAAATATTATCCGACTATCACCAAAATTAATAGGCTTCTTCCTCTGTGAGACCCGCACCAACATTTCGTGACTATCCGATCAAAATTCCAACCTGTAGCGTGATTACAAAAAATTGAAAAATTAGATATATTACTGACTTTTGAGATATCTCGATTGTTTGCCCACTTACGCCAAAATACTTTGCATCAATATAAAGGAGATGTTTTCTTCTTCTATTGATGGGCTTTCATTTTGAAATACTCCGACAAGAAGCGGAGATATTTGCTAAAGAAAACACTGTTGACTTTTCTCCATATAAGCTTTTTGCTTATTTCGACACCTGAATATTATCCGACCATCAGCAAACTTAATAGGCTTTTTCCTCTGTGAGACCCTCATCAACTCCCAAAAAATTCGTGACGATCCGATCAAAATTGCGACCTGCAGCGTGATTACAAAAAAATCGGAAAATGGGATGCATTACCGACCATTGCGATATCTCTGTTGTTAGACCACCTACGACAGCCTACTTTACATCGTTGTAAATGTGGGATATTCTACTTTCATAGTCAGGCTTTGCCTTTGGAAGCTCCCCAACCAAAGCTGTGATATTCGTCATTATAATTAATATTGCAAAAGTGAAATGTTGGGTGGTATTAGCGACTATTGCGATATCTTCGTTGTTTGGGGTTTGCGTTTGATATACCCCTTATAGATGCGGAAATATTCGCTTTGAAATAAAACGTTGACTTTTTCTCCAAATAAGCTTTTTGCCCATTCCGACCCCTGAATACTATCCGACCATCACCATCCTCTCCGGGACCATCATCAACACCCTAAATTTAGTGACGATCCGATCAAAATTGTGTCCTGTAGCGTGATTACAAGCTTTAGATGAACAGACGGAAAGACGGACGGACACACATAGCCAGATCGACTCAACTCGTCGAAACATTCATTTTGGTATATATAAGTATGGGTCTACGACCATTATTTCGATGCGTTAAAAATGTATATCGTTATAAACAGGACTACGGAGACAATCTTCTATAGAAACCAGTAAGGAAAGGATCAAAGTCGGCGGGGTCGACTTTATGATACCCTACACCACTGTGAATAATTTTAATATAACATGGCACATTTATTTCTAGACCAAATTCCGTCAAACGTTCAAATTTCATTAAAATTGGACGGCTATAGCATGTATCAAATACCTCACATCAGCCAAAAGTGTATATGGGAGCTATATCTAAATCTGAATTGATATCGATATATGTATGTAATATTCCAGATTCCAAATTTCAAATCGGCCGAAAATCTTATTTATATTGAGTGTGGGTTGTTATTGGTTTGTAGGGGTGAGATAAGGTTGGGTTTTTGGAAATCCGAAGGGTGCTAAAAGGCACTAAATAGGGTACCCTTTGTATTAGGCAAACGGAAAGAGCTAAATTTGGAATGAGGGTAACTTGTGGAGGTTTTTGGAAATTCGAACCCAGCAAAATTAAATGGAAGTGGTTCCATGTGAAATCATGATTTCACTGGTTCTTTTGCATGAGTTCAGAGGGAGTCGTGAAAGATCCGATCTTTTACATCGAATTATCATGAGTTCCAATGGAATCGTGAAAAATCCGGACTTTTTCATCGAATTATCAGTTGCTATACAAAAGCTGAAAATGTGCGAACTATTATGTTTATGTTGCAATTATCAACTACAAAGCTACGTGTTTCAAAACATCAAAAATACGCATTTTCAACGCAGGTAAAAAGCAAACATGTATCATTTTTATTTCTGATACATTTAGTTGCATTTTCGAGGAACAATGTATGAATGTGAAACTGAAATATTTTGAAGAGGTTTAAACAACACAAAGCAAATGACGATACGGAAGTCAGCCATAGTAAAACGTATCGAGCTGCACCTATTGCGTTGGCTGGGCCATGAGAAGAGGATAAATAAAGCCACTTTCATACGAGCCATTCGACGACAAAACTCCAATGGAAAGACCAAGTTGAATATGATGTCACAAACATGGCATCCAAAATTGCAAAAGCATAATAGAAGATCGGTGCGTTTGGAAATATATCCTTATAGTAAGTTTACATTTACGAAATCGAGTGGATTTCAACTGTCAATTCCTTTGCGTATACGTCAAATGAAATCTCATCTGAATTCCATTGGATTTCATTTGACGTTTAAGCAATGGAATTGACAGTTGAAATCAAGTGGATTTCGTAAATGTAAACGTAGCATTACTTCGGCCTATGTAACGATATGTTCTGTTTAGAGTAAAAACCATCTAAATAAGTATAAATGAGACCACCAAAACAGGGTAACTATTACAGAATAAATTGTTTAGAAATAATAGAATTCAAATTTTTACTAGATTTCCCAAATGATTTATCGAATATTGAAAAAAGAAACCCCAAGTTGCATGAAATATCTCGCAGACATGGGAAGAGATAACAATGATTTTGGCAGATCAATATGATATATTAAAAACACATAAAGATAATAATCTTTAAAATTATATAAAAATAAGGAAAAATTACATCTTGTGATAGAAATCATCTGTGTATTGTATTCAACAAATTTCATAATTTGTCCGCAAATTTTATTTCTGATTGTTGGAAGTCCAGATCCAATCGTGCAAAATGAACTGGGGCAAGATGCCATGACAACAAACTGGTGCAAAATGCAATGACAACGAACTGGTGCAAAATGCAATGACAATGAATTCATGAAGGCTTGTGTTACTCCCTTGTAAATTTCATCGGTGATTCGCCCGAATTTTCATCGATGCCATGTCACTTGCACCCATGATTCAACTCATGATTTGTCATCGAACTAGAAGTATACGAAAAGTACTAAAATTCACTAAATTTGGTACCAATTGTATATTTTGAGCTGGTATAGCTAGAATCTACAATTTGGGGTCGGAATCAAAGTTGGGAAGTGGTGTATATACAAGGAAATGGTTTTGGAAATTCTTACTTACGTGTACTAAAAGTACTAAATGGTACTAAATTTAGTAGAACTTGGATTTGTGTGAACGGATAGGGCTAGAAAACTGAAATTTGGAATTAAGATTACTGTTGAAGTGTATATAGAGATATGAACATAGTTTTGTAAATTTGTACTTTTGTGTACGAAAAGTACTTAATGGTACTAAAATTGGTACAATTTGGTTTTGGGATAACGGTTAGAGCTGGAAACCTGAAATTTTGAATTGTGATTACTGTTGGAGTGTTGGATTGAGATATTGAGATAGGTTTGGAAATACGCACTTTTGCGTACGAAGGGTACTAAATTAAGTACAACTTGCTTTTGAGTGAACGGATAAAGCTGGAAACTTGAAATTTGGAATTATGATTACTGTTGGAGTATAGGATTGAGGAACTTTTGAAATTCGTACTTATGTGCTCGAAGAGTACTATATGATACTAACTTTGATTTTGGAGAACGGATGGAGCTGGTATCCTGGCATTTACAATTAAGATTACTGTTGGAGTATAGAATTGAGGTAGTTTACTTATTTCAACGAAAAATACTAAATTTGCTACAGCCTGTGTTTGGGTGTACGGAGAGGTGGAACAAAGTGTAGGGTGTATGAAAAGTGATAAGTAGAACTAATTTTGGAATCGTTTGGTATATGGAATGGAGATAAAAAGAGATTTCGGAAATTTGTGCTTCGTTATGTGATATTAGTACAAAGCTGAAGTGTAGCGTTGGTATATGGAGGTGGCTTAGAAAATATGTACATACGTAGCATAAATATACGAAAAGTAGTAAATTTTTTTAAAATATGGTATTTGGTCATCATAGTCACTGCTGTTGTGTGGGGTTTAGATATGGAGGAGGTGTAAGGATGAGATATGGAGGTTTTTGAAAGACGATTAGTAATAAAGGAGCAGAGCTGGAATTTTGAAATTCGGTATTGGGATAAGGAAAAGGTTTTGAAAATTCCTACTTATGTGTACTAAATGGTACCAATTTTGCTACAATTTGGATTTGGAAGAGCGGGGGCTATATCCAAATCTGAACCGATTTTGATATAATTAGGCACATTTATTTCTAGACCAAGTTCCGTCATATATTCCAATACATAGCGTGTTTGGTGCAGCAAATACGTGATATTGGCCAAAAATATATATGGGAGCTATATCCAAATTTAAACCGATTTCCATATAATTTGGCACATTTATTTCTAGACCAAATTTAGTCACACGTTCCAAATTTTATCGAAATCGGACGTATATAGCGTGTTTGGTGCAGCATATACCTGAAATCGGCCAAAAATATATATGGGAGCTATATACAAATCTTAACCGATAGTTTAAAGTCTGTACACGAGATTGATCATTTTCTGCGTGGACGGTTTCTACCCATTAAGAATCCGAAATACATATAAAGTAACAGGGTTACAGTGACATCGAGCGGTATCGTTTTACCTTCCTTTCTGAGAAGCCACAATAACTCCTTCATCATTCTCAGCGGGATCATTGTGTACCACCAACGAAAACTAAAAACCAAAATTTGGTTAGATAATCCGGCTAAACCTATGAGGGCTATATAAAAACGAAGACCGATACCTTCAAATTTCTGGTGAAAGTTTTATACCATCAATGAATAAATACCAAATTTCAGATATTTCGGGGGTATATTGAGGTCACAATCTTCAAAATACCGAAAATCGGGAGGTACCGTTCTTTGGGGCTATACCAAAACGTAGACAGATATAACCCATTTTCAATACCAAACATCCTAGGAGTAATAGAAACTTCTGTACAAAGTTTTAAAGCTCTATTTTTAATATTTCGTGCTGTATCTTGCTTTAAACAGATAGATATATCGACTTAGAATTTTGTACTGATCAAGAATATATGGACTTATAGGCTCTCCGACGAATATTTCGATGTGTTACAAGCGGAATGACAAATTTTATTATATAAATATGCACTCAAAAGCGAAAAACATTATGTAATATGGTGAAATACAACACTAAGGAAACTGGAAAACCAATGAATCTTGATTGCTATATGCCATGAATTGATAAAAGATTAAATGTTCCGAAAAAATAAGGATTTGTATATTGTAAGTGGTTTCTATCCCTAAACCGTAGCTAACTGTAATCGCTTTCGATGTTTAGAAGTCCTACTGATTATTAGCAGCATCCATGTCTCAATGGAAATCATACATACATATGGATAGACGTGATAGTACTATCAACCAAGGTATGGCTAATACATATGTATACGAAGGATATAACGATACAATTCCATTTCCCTGTTTGCCCAATCACTGCAATCAGGATCTCTTTGTTAGTTAGTGCAACTATATGATATTACTTAAAATGTCATAATAATATACAATCCGACAGAGTGCATATGTTTTGAATTTAAATAGTGTTGTTGTACACAATTCATGCAGAGAGTGCACACACATTTGGTTGACTACAACATGCAACACAACATGATCTCATGTAAAACAGTGGGGCATAATCGATTTCAAATTATTTTATTTTAGAAGATGGTGTTCATTTTTAAAATTTCATAGCTTTCTAACCACTGTTACACCTCTAAGTCGCGCGCCTACCAGCCTACGCGCAAAGTTCGATTTTATTCGTTGTATTTAAAGTGTGATTCAAAGGCGCGAAAAAGCAACAATGTTGCGCGTGCTCATAACAGCCACAATAAAGCAACAGTCGCAATGGCAATGGTGTTGTAAATGTTGATGACGACACTGACACACAGTGACAATGTCGTCGACAACGATAAGACAAGGAAAAAATAAAAAAATAAGAAACCACACAAAATAATGAACACTCCAAAATGAAAATCATGTACAAATCAATATTCTTGTTGGTTTTTGGGAAAGTTCGCAATAAAGTTGAATTTATATATTAATTGCGGTGATGCTATACAGGTGTTCCAAAAATATTTGTCATATAATTATAACTAATTCATACCTCGAAAAACAGAAAACATCTGCTAACAACGTGATAAAAGACAAAAAAGGATTCGTGTCTATTATTTTTGCCCAAAGCCAAACATTTGCATAACTATTGTAAAAAAGTGATAACTCTCATTTGCGCATTTAGGTAATGCCATTGCATGCAATCCCACTGTGTTAAAGCAAACTATTTTTCAATTTTTGAGCGATATACAATAGAAAATCCTGCACCAATATGGAGGTTTCGTTTGCCGCATCCGCTTCCATTACACTCCAGCCTAGGAACTACAGTGAGGACACTCTCCCTCCCTTTGACAGTTCTTGTTCACTATATTTATAATTTTCACTTAAATATCACGTCACGTTTAATCAGTAAAACAAGAAATTATGCAATACAGCAAGGAAGTTGAACCCTGAGCCACACAAAAAATGAGCTGAAACCATTAACTCTTGGAAGCCAAGAAGGCCGTGCACTGATCGATATCATCCAGCTATGCATTCATCGGGGCAAAAAGCAATGAAGATCCCTATGGAGCAACCTAGTAGGAGTAAAATCCAAATTGATTTAGTTCAGGAAACCTACACTGTATAGAACGAAACTATATAAATAACCAACTTTCATTTGAAAATCCCACGAACTTTTAGATCCCCATTTGAATAGCAAAGAAATTAAATAAGGTTACCCTTGTTAATAAAATTACGCACAATAAAAACATATAAGAACGGCGTTAAGTTAGGACGGGTCGAACTTTTTATACCCTCTACCACGAACTGCATTGAAGTTAATAGTAACAATTAGTTTGTTTGTTTCCCGCGGGAGTTTGTTAGTTCTCCTACCGGGCGCGTCCCCACCGGCGGATAGGGGGAGGAGGATGGTCGTACCACTCTGTCCAATACCTATTGCATGGTGGGTCTGGGGCAGAGGGGTGGGATTATCCACCTCTGGAAACCTTGAGTTTCCCGCGGACAAAAAACTGACTATGGGGGTGTTCCCCTAAAACAAAAAACAAATATGGAAGGAATAAAGGAAGAAAAAGTTACGGTGCAGGGCCTAATAAACCCAGTGCCGGCGGGGACCTGTGATCTGCCTACGAGTCTCACCCCGTCGATATCATGCGATCGTGAGCAATCTCCCATAGATGTGGGTGCCTTGGCATCTGTGGTCGAAAGTAATGCTACAAGCACACAACCTAGTGTAAAAACGGAGGAGGATAAAGGGGAGCACAGGGGGAGGATTAACTTGACCCAACTATCTGATGATGGTAGCGACCCTGATTCCGAATCCGATAGCTGCGGCAAAACGAACACCACCGTTGTGAAAAATCCCATGAAAGAGGAAGTCCACAAGATGGTAGAGGAAGTGAGCGAGAGCATCGCTAAGCTCACGACGAAAAGAGTGCAGTGGTCTGGGGCCCAAAGGAAGAAATATAAGAGGAACCAGGCTAAACAAAAGAAGGAACAACAGCTGGCTGCTTCAAAGGTTACCACAGACAGTCCCTCCACTTCTTCGGAAGCGGCGAAGAGGACAAGGTCTCCTGAGGAGCAGAACGTGCCAAAACCCAGTAAGAAGAAAAAGAGCTTCCCACCTTCAATTGCCCAGGACAAACCTCGTCAGGACAAAAGCCAAGGAGACTGCCAAAAGTATCCTTCAAATGTTACTGAAGAGGCGAGTTCTGACAAAAAGAAGGTGAGCGCGACATCGGAATCTTCTGCGGTGGCCAAGGACTCTGTAAAGAAGCCTACCTCCACCCAGAAGAGGAAGATGGACGCTGAAACCGGAACGGAGCCGCCATCGACTTACGCCAAGGTAGCCAAGAGATACTACATGGACGAGCTGTGCTACGCAGTAATCGATACTAGTAAAGGATCTGGAAGGCTACACAAAGAGTACTTATCGGAGATCGAAAAATCGATCAACGATAAAATATTGGAACAAATCCTGAAAGGACGAGTCCCAATAAAAATAAACTGCTGTGAGCCAAGGGGGGACCTCCTATTGTACCACCTGGACTCACACGCAAACTCTGCAGCTCTCGGGGAGGTAGTCAGCAGTATAGCAACTCCATGGGAAGGTGGCAGACTAAAACTGGTGAGGAAAGACGAAATTCCTCATCTAACCAAAACATCGGTGTACGTCAAGGGGTATGGCTGCAAGCTCGAGACGGAGCGCATGCTCGAGGTCTTTGGCGTACAAAACGAGGCCCTAAAGGTGGAAAGATGGGAGATCTTCCACAGGGAGGAGAAGGAAGACGGCACTCTCCTTGTGATGGGGATCGACGATCTCTCGCTAGCCCGGCTCGTCAAAACCAAGGGCAAGGCATTCTTCGTCTCGAACTCGGTCTTCTTCAAAATTGGAAAGGCAAGAGTTGGTGAGGAGGAGATTGCCAAACCAAACAACCAAGAGGTCAACTTACCAAAAGGCTTACAGGAGGGAGGAGCAGACGACTCCCAAGAAGCCAACCTACTGGAGGACCAATGATTGATGTCATCCAGATCAACCTCCATCGGAGCGAAACGGCAACACTAGCCCTGATGGACAAAATAACTAAAGGTAATATACATATTGGTTTAATCCAAGAACCTTTGACCATAAAAACAAGGTTTCTGGACTTAACCATATAAATTATCAACTTTTTTACGCAAATACGGGATCCCGACCGAGGACCTGCATTATATGCCACAAAAACTTATGCTTTCTTTTTTCTCCAGAGTTGTCATCGTCGGACGTCACAGTATTGAAGCAGGGGAATGGTAACATATACCTAGCATCATTATACCTGCCGTTCGACTCCCCGACATTACCACCTTCGTCGGAATTGCAGCAACTGGTGAGAAGGATAAAGCAAACAGGTAACGAAGTACTAGTAGGTAGCGATGCTAACTCTCACCACATCTCGTGGGGTAGTACTAACATTAACAAAAGGGGTCAAGCCCTTATAGATTACTTAAATACTAACGACCTGATTACACTTAACACCGGGAATACGCCAACCTTTGTTAATAGAATTAGGGAGGAAGTACTAGATATAACGATATATTCAGAAAATCTAATAAACGAGGTACACGAGTGGAGGGTCCTGGAGGAACACTCCTTCTCAGACCATAAGTATATTAGATTTAAAATAGCTAGGCCATCGCCTAACCCGATAACCTTCCGAAACAAATCCAAAACAAATTGGACAAAGTTCGGAAAACGAGTAAAAGAAAGACTTGGGCAACCTGATGAGGAATGCCTAAGTAAGGAGGACATAGAGAGAGATGTCCTAAAGTTAACTGAGGCACTAGTAAAGTCTTTCGAGGAAAGTTGTCCCCTTCGAGAGAGGAAATCCGCCTACGAAAAACCCTGGATGACAGGGGAAATTCGAAATAAAGACAAGGAGGTCCGCAGACTTTATGATAGGGCCAAACGTAAAAAGCAGCTGTATTCTGGGACAACTATCAGGCAAAATTAAAGGAATACAACAAAATAATAAGAAACGCCAAACGAAACTCCTGGAAGCTTTTCTGCGAACAGGTGGATAGTGTAAATGACGTTTCAAAGATTAAAAAGTTTCTATCTAAAACCCATACACAGACCGAGCAATTGGTCGATGGAAATGGAAAAAGGATTGAAACAACAGAAGAAACTCTAGGCCTTCTGATGAAAACACACTTCCCGCAGAATACCATGGTTAACACCGAGGCATCGACGGAATGTATTAACTCATCGGAAGAGGCACCAAAGATCGACAGCTTAATGGTCCAACAAGCCATTTTAAGCTTTTCACCATATAAAGCAGCTGGACCAGATCAGATCTTCCCGGCTTTACTACAGAGGGAAGTGGACTTTATTGCGTCCAAACTGGTCGGGATCTTCAATGCATGCTTAAAATTTGCATACACTCCTATAGCCTGGCAGGAGGCAAGGGTAGTCTTTATACCCAAACCTGGCAAGGCAAGTTATGCAACACCAAAATCTTATCGACCGATAAGTTTAACTTCATTCTTACTCAAAACAATGGAACGGACAGTCGACACCATGATAAAGAGTAAGATCCCCAACGATATGCTTAAATTCAAACAACATGCATACGTTAAAGGCAGATCAGTGGAAACCGCATTGTATGAGGTAGTACACCACATAGAAAGAACCTTCGAAATGAAAATGTACACACTTGCTGTATGCATCGACATCGAAGGCGCTTTCAATAACGTAAGCACCGAGACACTTATCCACTCCTTAGACGAGTTTCAGGTAGACAGGGCCTTAAGGAACTGGATAAACCACATGCTAAGGAACATATGGATAAGCTGCGGGCTATACGACGTGAAAATAAGAGACAAAGTTGGACAAGGAACGCCACAGGGAGGGATTCTTTCACCTCTGTTGTGGGTTACCACCATAAACAGTCTCTTGAGGACCCTAACCGAAGAAGGATTTGACCCAGTCTGCTACGCAGACGACGTTATAATACTTCTGAGGGGAAAGAATCCGAATCAACTCTGTCGAAGAGCAGAAACGGCTCTAAAAATTGCTTTTAACTGGGCCAGGCCGAGAGGTCTGAACGTCAACCCGGAAAAAACAGAATTATGTCTATTCACTAGAAAAACGAAAACGGAACACTACGAGGAACCAGTTTTTCTAGATAAGACAATAAATATCTCCTGTACAGTTAAATATCTAGGAGTAATTCTGGATAGGAAACTTAAATGGAAAGACCATATACAAGAAAGGGCTAACAAGGCCCAAATATGTTGGTCAACCTGCAGAAGGGCGATAGGCTCAAAATGGGGGTTCAATCCTAGGATGATACACTGGCTATACAGAAGCGTAATTAGACCAATTCTAACGTACGCGTCTGTGGTATGGTGGACAGCCATGGACAAAAAATGCAATGTGGAAATATTGCAAAAGGTCCAAAGAACATGCTGCCTAAGCATTAGCGGAGCAATGAGGACCACACCGACTAGGGCTCTAGAAACAATTTTGTTTGTACACCCAATAGATATTCAGGTAAGGTATGAGGCAGCCATCGCAGCTGTAAGGCTAAAGTCGATGAGCGAGTGGATCGAAAAGAGCCACCAAACATACCACCAAAACATATTAAAGGTCACAACGGGTGAATCTATAAATCAGGTAGTATCGGACCGTATACCTGAAACTAGTGAAGTAGCCTTGTGTGAAGTGTCAATACCTGACAGAGACATGTGGATCGGGGGAGCTCTAGCACAGATTCCCGCTGGAAGCTGTGGGTTTACGGATGGGGCTGTGCTAGGGGGGAGAACCGGACTGGGTCTTTATATAATGGCACCGGAAACGGAAATCTCCCTCCGTCTGCCGGATCATAACACGATCCTGCAGGCGGAACTCCGGGCGATAACAGAGTGTCTGCTTTGGTTTGATACTCACACAAGGCCTACCACTGTAAATATCCTTACGGATAGCAAAGCAGCCATTAGAGCTATATCAACCAAGACAGTGAAATCTAGAACTGTCTTGGAATGTATTAAATCTATAAATAATTACTCCCAACACGGTAAGGTAAACATTATATGGGTACCAGGGCATACCGGGATTAGCGGTAATGAAATAGCAAACTCCTTGGCAAAACAAGCCAAGGAGCAACCCACGGTAAGTCTAGAAAACGCTAAGCCGTTTAAAGCTACGCGACTAGAACTAAAAACATGGGCAAAAAATGCACATGTATCCCTCTGGAGTAGTGAAGAGAAGGGAAAAAAACACAAAAATCCTATGGGGAAACCCAGACGAGGACAAAACAAAAGAATTACTTTTGCTAAGTAAAAAAGATATTAGTAGACTGACAGGAATCCTTACAGGTCACCTAGGTCTAAAAGCGCATCTGCACAAAATAGGTTGTGCAGAAAACAGTGAATGCTGAGCATGCGGAGAGGACGACGAAATGTTGGAACATTACCTCTGCCATTGTCAAGCCTTCACAAATCTGAGAACCCAGTTACTAGGGAATGACATTATACCAGGACTCGACCAAATTAGGACAATCGAGTTCAAAAAGATCAGAGACTATGTAAATAGGACAGAGATCCTAGACTAAGTCAAAAAAAGATAACCCTCCATAACCCAAAAAAAAAAAAATTAGAGCGCACAACAGGCCTACTTATGGCTTAAGTGTATGTCCACATGGGCATGTGGTGATCTAGGATCACCCCTCTTATCAACCTAACCTAACAATTAGTTTCCTTTCGTATATGAATAGACAGCGGAATGTTCTGCAAACCCTATTTTTGGTCCGATTCATGTCAACTGGGCATATTTTTGGCTTCTGATTAAATTGCTATCGAAACATATGAGATATTCAACAAATATTTCAATAAAAGGTACAAAAATATGTGTATGTACAATTTTTCTGGTTAAAATTCTTTTCACACAAGTCAATAAAATAGAGAAATGTATAACCACAGATTCAACCTTCAAAATACCGAAAATCGGAAGGTATCGTTCTATGGGGGCTATATGAAGGCCTGAACCTAAACCGACAAATTTTAGGTGGAAAGTTGTTTACCCCCAAGGAAGTCTTAAAACCAAATTTTACCCATTTCGGAGGGATATTGAGGCCACAATCTTCTAAATACCAGAAATCCGGAGGTTCCGTAATATGGGGGCTATATGAAGACGTGGACCTATACCGACAAATTTCAGGTGGAAAGTTTTATACCCCCAAAGAAGACTTAAAACCAAATTTTACCCATTTCGCAGAGATATTGAGGCCACAATCTTCTAAATACCAGAAATCCGGAGGTACCGTTCTATGGGAGCTATAAGAAGACGTGGATCCATGCGGACTAGTTTCATGTGTAAAGTTTCATACCCCTAACGAACACTTAATACCACATTTCAGCCATTTCGGTGGGGTTTTCAGACCACAAATCCTTGTATATATTTTTGCATATGGTTTTGCATATGCTCATTTTATGCAAATATGTAAAAATATGTCAAAATATGCACGATATGCAAAATATGCAAAAATGTCTGGGCCTAATTTGTTTTAACCGAACATTGGTGGCGTCGTTTTTATTGGGATAGCTTATACAATTATTCTTTTTTTCAAAATAGTCTGGCTTATTCCCATTGTTGTTGTTTTATTATTTTAAAACAACTAATTTATTAGAGGAAAAAGGTTGGCATTGTTCGCCAAGGGGTAAGGCAAGGAAGACTAGTTTCGATCCACGCCACTGGATCTCATCAGTTCCCTTGCTTCTTGTTTGTAGATATTCTCCAGCAAAGTTATTTTTCAATAACTTCTGCAACAAGAAACTTTTTATACCCAAACATCAATCGTCAGCTCGAAGTATAAAGGTGAGCAAAGACAAAACTTCAATGAGAAGTTTTTCTTTGGCAACCTAACACAACTCCGACGAATGTGTTTCCCACTGCTATGTGTCGTCGAATTCCGACGAATGCAGATAACAAAATGTAGTTGGTAGCTTGTCGCAGCCAACCATACAAGCGGTGCCAGTGTTTCTCAAATCGAACCTTGGTGGCGTCGTTTTTATTGGGATAGCTAATACAATTTTGTTTTTTTTTTCCAAAATAGTCTGGCTTATTCCCATTGTTGTTGTTTTATTATTTTAAAACAACTACTTTATTAGTGGAAAAAGTTGGCATTGTTCGCCAATGGGTAAGGCAGGGAAGACTAGTTTCGATCCACGCCACTGGATCTCATCAGTTCCCTTGTGATAAAACGAGTTTCTGTCTAATCAGATTTTCTCTACGACCATCCTAACCATATATGCATTTGCATAGGATTCCGCTGTCTATTTATGAAAGAACTAAGCTCTTCCTATACGTTAAGGCTTACTCCTTACAGGAGAATATCTTAACTGGTGATATTCACTTTATATTCGTAATTTTCTTGGCGGAGGTTTTCTACCCATTGAGATTCCAAAATACCAAGTTACATTCACTTCAGAAGGAAAATGTAGCAAGACCCTTTACGAGTAAAGAATTCACACCGGGCCGTATCGTTGCTCTTTCCAAAACATGAACAGTTATTTCCATTTTCCTAATTTGGCTTTTGTATCTTCTGACAACGCACAATACCAAATTATAGCAATCTCGGTTCGAAAATGTTAAAAAAACCCCCATCGAATTCGGCAATGACGGTTCATGGGGCTAGACTAAAACCTGAATATATTTGGTTAGTTTTTTTCGTGTAAGTTTTCTATTCTCTTGGGAACATAAAATACCAATTAACAGTATTTCGATTTGATAATGAGGCTGACCCTTCTTTGGGGGCTATATGAATGAAAAAGTTGGCATTGTTCGCCAATGGGTAAGGCAGGGAAGACTAGTTTCGATCCACGCCACTGGATCTCATCAGTTCCCTTGTGATAAAACGAGTTTCTGTCTAATCAGATTTTCTCTACGACCATCCTAACCATATATGCATTTGCATAGGATTCCGCTGTCTATTTATGAAAGAACTAAGCTCTTCCTATACGTTAAGGCTTACTCCTTACAGGAGAATATCTTAACTGGTGATATTCACTTTATATTCGTAATTTTCTTGGCGGAGGTTTTCTACCCATTGAGATTCCAAAATACCAAGTTACATTCACTTCAGAAGGAAAATGTAGCAAGACCCTTTACGAGTAAAGAATTCACACCGGGCCGTATCGTTGCTCTTTCCAAAACATGAACAGTTATTTCCATTTTCCTAATTTGGCTTTTGTATCTTCTGACAACGCACAATACCAAATTATAGCAATCTCGGTTCGAAAATGTTAAAAAAACCCCCATCGAATTCGGCAATGACGGTTCATGGGGCTAGACTAAAACCTGAATATATTTGGTTAGTTTTTTTCGTGTAAGTTTTCTATTCTCTTGGGAACATAAAATACCAATTAACAGTATTTCGATTTGATAATGAGGCTGACCCTTCTTTGGGGGCTATATGAAGACGTGGACATATACCGACAAATGTCTGGTCGACTACAATATTGGTTTGATATTGAGGCCACAAACTTCATAATACCGAAAATCGGGAGGTACCCTTCTATGTAGGCATTATAAAAACGTGTACCTATATCAGGGATTTTTTATACCCCCAATGAATCCTTCAAAATACCGAAAATCATCGATGGGACCGACTAATATTTCGATGTGGTACAAACGGAATGACAAATTTAATTATAACCTCCATATTATGGTCTAGGATATAAAAATGGTGATGATATGCGTAAGATGGTATTAGCAGTCAACGGAGGATTAGGGCTTCTAATGAAAACGCAGTTCCTACTGAGAACTAAAGCGCACGCAGTGATAGCAGCAGGGGGAAGGCTTATCAGAAGATGTAGCTAAAATTGATAACTGATTGGTTTTAAGACGCGATCAAAAGTTTCTCACCGGAAAGGCAGAGGGATCAAATAAGTTCCTCCTAGCCCTACTCCAGAAGGAGATGTATTTTATTTATTCGAATAACTTTTGGTCCACTTTTGTGTTATTACCATAAATAACACTGGTCAATAACATTTTTTGTTTCAATCGATTTTCGTTATACTTGGAAATTACAAATATTTTTTGCGTATGTTTTAAACATGAGTTTCACGGTGCTCTTGAAGCAACTTTAAATGGAAGGTGCTTACGTTGGGGAAGTTTTTGCAGATTCTGTAACTACAATGATCATAGATGAGAAAAATAAAAAATAAAAAAAACGCCGGAGCGCTTTTTACATAAATCGCGATTTAAGTTTACATTTTTAGGGGTTTTTACGATTTTGCTTGGAAACCGCAAGTCCTATCGTAATGAGACTAAAGAAAATGTTGTACCTATGAAAATTCTCTACATGACTGATCTTTATGCTAATTTCGTAGGTTTTACAGTTATTGAGACATAGAAGTTCAAATTAGGACAATGCACTGACTGTGTCGCCTCCTTATAAAATAATGTCATGACTGCAATTTCAAAACTTTAACTTATATATCTCGAAAATGGTACAACCTAGGAAAAAGTTACGAATGCCAATCTTGTAGAGAATTTTCCCAGCTAAAAGACTCTTTTTTGTCCCATTTTGATAAGACTTACCGTATTCAAGCAAATTGTGAAAACCTAACGAAAAAAAAATAAAAATGTGACCTGAACTTCTATATCTAAATGGTAAAACCTAGGAACAAATCATAACAGTCAATCCTCTAGAGAATTTTCACAGCTACAACATTTTGTTATTTAGGGTTAGGGTGTGTAACTTGGACAATAAAAAAGTTATTATTGCCAAGGAAACCTAGTGGAGATGAAAAAAGCAGCGTAAAAGTAAATTATCATACCCTTGTGCAGGTGAAAATGTGTAGATAACCACATGCTTGCCTTAAATGATTGTAGGATAAACTTTTTAACTTTCAAGACTTACGGGGGATATTTTCTTAGGACTATTTCTAAGGAATGATCGTATGAAAGTCTCACCTGCGCTTCGGCCGAAGAGAAATATAAACATACAAAGGATATGACAAGCATATGACAGCTGCTTTTGCCATACTAAAATTGGAAGGGAAAATATCTTTGGTCACACCGTCAGCAAGATCAATCTTAATGAGGTAATAAGCGACAGCAGACTATAAAAGTCGGCGATATCATACCCATTTGAGTTAAATTTGAATTACAATTTTCTACTTTATTATCGTCGAAGAAACATTCTTCCAGACCAATTTTCGAACATTTATGATACATGTGGTCAACTATGGTGGATTTGTGAGCATGATAATACTTAAATTTGTGCTGCAAGTATAGTTAAAAAATGAAACTTGAGCTAAAATACCAACTATTTTCAATGACCTTTCTAATTTATCGATCCTAATAATATGCCTACACTTGGTATTTGCTTTCAGACAATTGTCGAAGCTCAGAAGAGATCTAACGAAATCAAAAAGTCATTTAAAGCAATATTTATTGATTTTATCTGAAAGTTCTTGGTAACTTTTCCATGTTGAGAATTGAACCCACGTTCCTAATAAAGCAGATCAAATTTGTTTTAGGATTCATCAGAATGTTCCATTTTACTAAACTAAACCAAAACATTGCGCAATATTTGCATGGGTAGTACAATTTTTATACCCTCCACCATAGTATGGAGGGTATATTAAGTTTGTTTTTCCGTTTGTAACGCATTGAAATACTCATTTGCGACCCTATAAAGTATATATATTCTTGATCAGGGTAAAATTCTAAGTCGATCTGAGCACGTCCGTCCGTCCGTCCGTCCGTCCGTCCGTCCGTCCGTCTGTGGTAATCACTCTAGCATCCACAAAAATGGAGATAGGACGCTGAAATTTTGGGAAAATGCGTCTTTTGTTTGCAGGCAGGTCAAGTTCGATGATGGGCTATATCGGTCCACGTTTTGGTATAGCCCCCATATAACGGTACCCCCCGATTTACGGTATTTTGACGTTTTTAGCTACATTTTCAGACCGATTTGGCTATAATTTGACATTTAGGGTTCTTAAGTGTCAATAAACATACATAACAAAACTTGTGGACATAGGTCCACGTTTTGGTATAGCCCCCATATAACGGTACCCCCCCGATTTGCGGTATTTTGACGTTTTTACCTACATTTTTAGACCGATTTAGCTATAATTTGACATTTAGGGTTCTTAGGTATCAATAAACTTATATAACAAAAGTTGTGGACATAGGTCCACGTTTTGGTATAGCCCCCATATAACGGTACCCCCCGATATACGGTATTTTGACGTTTTTAGCTACATTATCAGACCGATGTAGCTATAATTTGACATTTAGGGTTCTTAAGTGTTAATAAACTTATATATTAGAAGTTGTGGACATAGGTGCACGTTTTGGTATAGCCCCCATATAACGGTACCCCCCGATTTGCGGTATTTTGACGTTTTTAGCTACATTTTGAGACCGATGTAGCTATAATTTGACATTTAGGGTTCTTAAATGTCAATAAACTTATATAACAAAAGTTGTGGACATAGGTCCACGTTTTGGTATAGCCCCCATATAACGGTACCCCCCGATTTACGGTATTTTGACGGTTTTAGATACATTTTCAGACCGACTTAGCTATATTTTGACATTTAGGGTTCTTAAGTGTCATTAAACTTATTTAACAAAACTTGTTGACATAGGTTTACGTTTTGGTATAGCCCCCATATTACGGTACCCCCCGATTTGCGGTATTTTGACGTTTGTAGCTACATTTTAAGACCGATTTAGCTATAATTTGACATTTAGTGTTCTTAAGTGTCAATAAACTTATATAACAAAATTTGTGGACATAGGTCCACGTTTTGGTATAGCCCCCATATAACGGTACCCCCCGATTTACGGTATTTTGACGTTTTTAGCTACATTTTTAGACCGATGTAGCTATAATTTGACATTTACGGTTCTTAGATGTCAATAAACTTATATAACAAAAGTTGTGGACATAGGTCCACGTTTTGGTATAGCCCCCATATAACGGTAACCCCGATTTACAGTATTTTGACGTTTTTAGCTACATTTTCAGACCGAATAATTTGACATTTAGGGTTCTTAAGTGTAACTAAACTTATATAACAAAAGTTGTTGACCTAGGTCCACGTTTTGGTATAGCCTCCATATAAAGGTACCCCCGATTTACGGTATTTTGACGTTTTTATCTACATTTTCAGACCGATTTAGCTATCAATTGACATTTAGGGTTCTTAAATGTCAATAAACTTATATAACTAGTGGACATAGGTCCATGTTTTGGAATAGCCCCCATATAACGTTACCGCCCGATTTCAGGTATTTTGAGAATTTTACCAACAAGTTTTAACCGAATTATCTGTAATTTGAATATTTGACATTTGAAATTCTTAGTGGTCACCACACCTCTCCACCAAAAATTGTCAAGAAAGCCCCCATATAACGGTACCTCCCGATTTTCAGTAATTTGATGATTTTAGCTACAATATTAAACCGAACTAGCAGTAATTTGACATTTGAAGTTCTTAGTGGTCAACACCACTCCATCAAAAATTGTCAACATAGGTCCATGTTCGGATATAGCTCCCATGTAACGGTACCTCCCAATTTTCAGTAATTTGGCAATTTTAGCTACAATTTTTAACAGAACTAACTGTAATTTGACATTTGAAGGTTGTAGTGGTCACCACAAATCTGCATCAACAATTTTCAACATAACCCCAATATAACGATACTTCCCGATTTTCGGCACTTTGAGGATTTTACTTAAAATGTTTAACCGAGCGTAGGTCCATGTTTTTGTATAGCCCCAAAACAAACCTCCCGATTTTCCGTACCTTAGCTTTATTTTTTGGACGAACTTTCTGTAATTTGAAATATAAAAGTCAACAAAAATTCTGCAACAAAAATTGTTCATTTAAGTTCATATTTTCGTATAGCCCAGATACCTCCGAACTAGCTGTTAATGACATTTGAAGTTCCCACGTTATGTACCGATTTTCGATATTTTGAGGATTCTAGCTAAATTTTTTAACCGAATTATGAGTTATTTGACATTAAAGGCTCCCATCAAAAACTGTCAACATAGGCCCATGTTTTATTATAACCCCTATATAACAGTACCTCCCAATTTCTAGCCCACCAAAAATTGTCAACAGTTAGATATAGGCACCATAAAAAAGGGCCTCCCGAATGAAGCATTTTATGTACATTATCTGACATTTTTACGTACTCACTTAAAGTTGGGGACAGGAATGAATATTTTATGGTGGAGGGTATGAAAAGTTCGGCCCGGCCGAACTTAATGCTTTTTTACTTGTTCAATTTTATTTGATTCAAACCTATTCTGATGATCGCAAAATTGGACACTTTTTTGTAAATTTTTTATTATAATTGGTATATTTTCCGTCAATTTTTTTCTTGGGAATGTTTGCATAGTATAGGACTCTCAAAAATATATAAAATTCAAACCTATTCAGATGATCGCTAGTGTATCTATAGACATCACATTTATCTATAGACCTAATTCCGTCACACGTTCCAAACTGCAGAAAATTGGACAGATATAGGGTGTTTTGTGCATCAAATACCTCAATCGGCCGAAAATGTATATGGGAGTTATATCCAAATCTGAACCGATTTCGATATAATTTGGCAAATTTATTTAAAGATCAAATTCCGTCGCACGTTCCAAATTGCATCAAAATTTGACAGATATAGCGTGTTTGGTGCATTAAATACCTCAAATCGGCCGAAAGTATATGTGGGAGCTATATCCAAATCTGAACCCATTTTCACCGAAAGCAATAGCGATCTTCCGACGGCAAAAAAAAATGATCTTCCCCAATTTGCTGCCAATAAATGCGACCAGTTCGTTGCGAACGGACGGACATGCATCAAATCGACTCAGAAAGTGATTCTATGCATATCCCTAGAAGGAACTATGTGTCTATCTCTTTTCCTTATGCATGTTACATACAAATGCCCAACACATAATACCCCTTAACAGAGTGTGGTGTAGGGTATACAAATAATCTGTTTAGCTATGTAAGCTCCTTTGAACGTATATCTCTTTCAGTCTGTTATCCGTATTCAAATGTGCAAATTGTCGATTAGTTGGCCTAAAAACCGTACAATAAAATAAAGCCGCTGCGTTGATATTGCTATTCAGCCATTACGATTTTATTCATAATTTCAAAACTCTTCTAATCCAGTTTTTCCATTAACACCAACCAAGTGTTGGGTGATTTGCATTTTTTCATTGAAGAAAAAACAACATTTTATAATCATTCATTCATAAAAATACAATACAAATTGATATCAATTAAAATTATATATTTTATATGCATCAATGGCGTCTCTGACACAAATATCCAATATTGCAAACATTGGTGAGAGATTTCTCCTTTTTGTTTCTTCAATGTTCTTTACGTATAATTTGCAAATCTTTCCCAAGTTTGTGATGAGGGGATAATTGATTGCTAAAATGTTGGGAACATCCACAATAAACTATCTACGCCACTGATCATTTTGTGCTGTTTATGTTCTTTTTACGCTTGTAATGAAAACAAAACATATGCGAAAGACAAGAGCGGACCTATTTGAATACTTTTTTAAATAATAAATTACAGTGTTAAACAATAAAACATCATAAAGATATTACAGAAAAAGCAACAACAAGAAAGCCAACTATTGAAATTGCTTGTAGGTGTCTTGTTGTTGTTATAGTTGTTTTCTATTGCCAGTTTACTAGTTCCTTCCATACAATTTTATTGTCAATGATTGTTTGAAACATTAAATCGACTTTTCAATACGGCGACGGACGACGAAGACCAACTGCTATGGTTAAACGTTTGGAAAAAAGGTGTGATAAATTGTATTTTCATAATGAACAATAGCAAGATGGAAGAAAAAAAAACAACAGCAGACTACGCTAACGGAGGACCGGCACAAAACAAGAAACAAAACCCGCCAATAAGTTATGAATGGGAGTTAAACCGAGGTGGGTGCCACGATACGCTTATAGGCTTGCTTGGATTTTACCATGCTCCAAGCAAGAAAAAGACAAACGAAAATACAATTACACCATGCATGAATGAACAAAGACATCAAATTGCTAAGAAGTTATTTGTTAACATAATTTGTTGTTATTGTTTGGTGTTAACAACGATCTTATGGGTTTTTTTTTCATATCATTGTTCTGATCATTGTTATTAATACCCTACTTTGGCAAGGTAATAGATAAGATCTACTACATAATCTATATATTATTGCATGAGATTGATGTGCGTTTTATTAATCATACAAAGTTTTCTTGATCGGGCAATATCATCTACAAATATCGGAGATGCAGCTATAAACAAAAGTGAAGGGGTTGATACCGCTACAATGAATATTATGCTATGAAAATAAGATTCCCGTCGTCAATATTCTTCCTTTCTGTGCAACTTTCTTAGGAGAACGTTAGTTCTACACGCCGAAACAAATTTTAGGACTTTAAAGCGAGTCTCCTCTACTCCGGGAGAAATAGCTGGCGATTCTCAGGATTCACTACGACAAGTTCAATGGGTCAGTATATGAGGCTAATTTCGTAGAGTTTATAACTTACAACAACATCACGTGCTTGTCACCAGATCAACAAACAAGGAACTTAATTGATCACGATGTGACATTCATCAAGCGTACTGGATGTATAATCGATGCGAGATCCCTGTCCTGCTGCAGCAATGGTACGTACGTGATTAAACGTAGCAAATAAACTACAAACAGTTATAACGCGGATGTTGGTCAATAACAATAGATATAAAGCGAAATTCATAGGGGTTTCAACCAGTAATGATAAACGCCCAGGCCAAACGGCTGGACCTAGAATCTTGAAATTTTGGATGAGCGTCACTATTGGTCCGAAGGTGTCAGATAAGGCTTAGTTTTTTGGAAATCTGAACTAGAACGGCATGGAAACTACCAGAAGCTACGAAATATGGAACCATTTGTGTTTGGCGAACCGGTAGAGCTAGAGTTCTGAAATTTGGAATGAGGATCACTGATAGAGTGTAGGATAGAACTATCAAAGGATTTTTAGACAGTCGAAATATAAGTGGACGAAAATTACTAAAATGTACTAAATTTGGTACCAGTTCGTATTTTGTAAACGGATAAAGCTTAAAGGTTTTAATTTGGAGAGAGAATAAAGGTGAAAAAGTGCGGTTGGCATAAGGAGGTGGGTTGGTGTACACATTAGGGTTATGACTTTTTGACATTTTTCCTCAAAAATGATTTCCTGTAGCAGGGATGAATGAACTTTTGCCTATTAATCACTATGCTATTGTTTATTCCATTGAAATATAAAAAAAGTTCACGCACAAAACGATTTTAAAAAAATAATTTTTTTAAAAAATATATGAAATGAAAAAAAAAAAATTCAAAAAATTATTTTTTGTTGCACGAATGAATAATTATAAGCCTACTTATAACTATAATAACGTTTATTTCATTCACATATTAAAAAAGTCGCGAAAAAAGTCACTTTGAAAAAATTTTAAATTTTTTGTTTTTTGTTAAAAAATTATATTTTTGAATAAAAGCGTTTACGACATTTTTACGATTCTCAGAATTGAAGAAAAATAGTGAGAAATAAATTTTATGTAATTTTAACTATCTCATGTGGCTCTAAAGTTTATTTTCAATTATATATCTGTTTTCAGTGACTTAAAAAAATTGTCCATAATTTTGATAATCCGTGCGGAGTTATTTTTTTTTTTTCTTCCTTTTTTTCTCTCCCATCGGACGCCTCCCCAGGTGGTGGATAGGGGAACGCTCATCAGATATGGCGGGTACCGCAGAAATAAAATATGCGGGGCGAACCAAAAGAAAAAAATGGAAAATGGCAGCGTCTGACCAAAGGATTGGCGGCAGCAAACAGCGTCTGAACTCCAGGAGGAGCGGCTGAATACGGAGACGGAAAACTCTAAACCCTTCAGAAGGCCTCGGCAAACCACTGAAGTATAATGCCTAGAAAAATCATACAATTACAATGAATACAGAAAATAACCTACGGCCCTCAGTCTCCGGCAATCAGAGGGTGCTAAGAATCCCCGGAGGTAAAACCAAAACCAGACTTAGAATAGGAACTTGGAATGTGAGAAGTCTTTATGAGCTTGGAAAACTAGACAACACCATAAGCGAAATGGGAAGACTACAAATTGATATCCTGGGTATCAGTGAAACGTGGTGGGTGGAGGATGCGGAATTTATTTCCCAGAACGTAAAAATTTATCATTCCGGAAATAGAGAGGGAATTCATAGAAAGGGCGTTGCTATTATAGTAAAAAGCCACATAGCGACCTGTGTCACTGGATATGTTCCAATTTCTGATAGGGCGATGATGATAAAAATATCTGCAAAACCAATATACATGAACATAATACAAGTATATGCACCTACAAATGATAGCGATAATGATGAATTGGAAAAGTTTTATTACGACGTTGAAAATTTATTAAAGATGACAAAACCACACGATATTACAATAATCCAGGGAGATTTTAATGCTAAAGTTGGGCAAGAAGAAACAACCGGAATCACCGGAAAATTTGGCTTAGGACAACGGAATGAAAGAGGAGAACGACTAATACAATTCTGTCAAGAACACAGTTTTAAGGTTGCTAATACTATGTTTCGCCTCCATCCAAGACGACTTTACACCTGGAAATCGCCACAAGACAATAACAGAAACATTGTTAGAAACCAAATTGACTACATTTTAATAAATAGGCGATATTCCTCCTGCATAAATAAATGTTCTACGTATCCAGGAGCTGATGTTCCCTCGGACCATAATCTTCTGTTAGGGAAATTACAGATAAAGCTAACTACTATCCGAAAGAAAACACCAAAGCGAAGAGTTAACATTCAAAAATTAAACGATCCTTCCACTAAACAATCCATGAAAGATCACCTTAATGCAGGACTACAACATATTGATGGAGATGATGTCGAGACCTTATGGAACAATGTAAAAAATTCCATAAATACTATAACCAGCAATATCCTTGGAACCACAACATCTAAAAGAGAGGACACATGGATGACCGACGAGATACGCGCACTTCGCATAGAAAGGAGCAAACATAAGAATTCAAACTATGAAAGATATTGGGAAATTAATCAAGAAATAAAAGTCGCAACTCGTGCCGCAAAAAATGCGCAATTAAACAAACAGTGCCAGGAAATTGAAAGACTCCAAATCTTACATGACGATTTCAATCTCCACAAAAAGTTAAAAGAGGCATCTGGAATATATTCAAAAAGATCATCTACATTTATTTTCGATGAGAATAATACAGCCATATATGAAACTGCAGAAAAGAAAAAACACTGGGAAAAATATGTTAGAAGTCTGTTCACAGATACCGCAAGAACCGAAATGCATAGCACTGATGGAGAAGCCAATTTTGGGGGAAGACGCATTACAGAAAGCGAATTAGATGTGGCCATAAATTCAATGAAAAACAACAAAGCTACCGGGCCGGATGAAGTCCCATCTGAATTACTTAAATTACTAGATGGAAGAAATACACAACTATTGTTGAAGTTATACAACCAAATTTATGAAACAGGACAATACCCTCAAGATTGGCTAAAATCTACGTTTATTATGATTCCCAAGAAAAACAATGCGAAGACGTGCGGAGATTATAGATTGATAAGCCTTATGAGTCATGCCCTAAAAATATTTTTAAAGATAATACATAGGCGCATATACCCAATATGTGAAGCACATATGGGGAAAACGCAATTTGGTTTCAAGGAAGGCATGGGAACTCGAGAGGCCCTACTTAGTTTGAATGTACTCATACAAAACTGCCGCGATGTACAAAAAGATGTCTACGTATGTTTTGTCGACTACGAAAAGGCATTCGACACGGTCAACCACCACAAATTAATGGAAATTTTGATTTCAATTGGGTTAGAGGATAGCGACATAAAATGCATCAGAAACCTATACTGGCAACAGACCGCAAATATTCAAGTAGATGGTGAAATTACTGGAAATGTTCCAATTTCAAAAGGTGTAAGGCAGGGGTGCATACTATCGCCCCTTCTGTTTAATCTGTACTCTCAAAAAATATTTGAGGAGTCAATATGTGGGAAAAATATCGGAATAAGAATAAACAACACAATTATAAACAATATTCGTTATGCCGACGACACCACCCTAATTGCAAGCAGCCTCGCAGGACTACAAAAACTAATAGATGCTCTTGAACATGCAAGTACGTCATATGCCTTAAAAATTAATATAAAAAAGACAAAGTTCATGATTATAAGTAGAAGAGGCGTCGAATCCAACACTCTTTTAAGCATCAATGGTACTCCAATAGAAAGAGTCTCAACATTCAAATATCTCGGAGTTCAAATTAATGAAAACTGGGATCCATCAATGGAAATAAAATGTCGAATTGAAATGGCAAGAAACTCTTTTTTTAAGTATCGAAAAATATTAACGAGCCATGACATAACCCTGGAAACAAAAAAACGATTTGTTAAATGCTACATATGGTCAGTACTATTATACTCGGCAGAAACATGGACACTAAAAGCAGCAGACGAGAGAAGACTGCACTCGTTTGAGATTTGGATATACCGACGGATCTTAAAGATATCCTGGATAGATCACATTTCAAATAATGAAGTACTGAGGCGAATGAATACCGAAAGTCAAATGATCAGAATGATAAAAACGAGAAAAACTGCTTATTTGGGACATCTTATGAGAAACAGAAAATATAATCTCCTCCAAGCTATCATAAGATCCAAAATAGAAGGACGCCGTCCGAGAGGGAGACGAGAAATAACATGGATCAAAAACATTCAGGAATGGACAGGACACCAAGATGAAACAAGCCTTTTAAGCGCCGCCAGAAATAGAGATCTAGCTATAATTGAATGAAATATTTTTTTTTATTTTATTATACATATACAATCAAACAACTCTGTAATAATCAACATTGTATGATCGCTAATATCCGAATACGGATTTGCAAATAAAGAAGAAGAAGAAGAAGAATTTTGATAAATTCAAATTTAAAAATCATTTTTTGCGTGAGGTTTTTTCACCGAATCACCTTATAATTCAAATTTTACGTAATTTTATGGCAAAACTCATCACGCTATGATACAGGGATATGAGGTTGTAAAAAAGTCATAACCCTAGTACACATGTGTACGGAAAGTACTAAATGGTACTAAATATGGTACAATTTGGATTTGGGCGAACGCATAGACCTGGAATCCTGAAAATGTGAATTGAGATAGCTGTTGGAGTATAGGATTGAGGTATTTTTGGAAATTCGTACTTATGAGTACGAAAAGTACTAAATGGTACTAAATTTGGTACAATTTGGATTTGGGCGAACGGATAGAGCTTGAATCCTGAAGATTTTTATTTATGTTACTGTTAGAGTTTAGAATGGAAGAAGTTTAGAAAACTCGAGCTTATGGGTACAAAAGGTACTACATTTGGTACAATTCAGATTTGGGTGAACGGATAGAGCTGAAACCCTGAAATTTGGAATTAAGGTTACTGTTGGAGTATATAATTGAGGTAGTGTTGGAAATTCGTACTTATAGGTACGAAAAGTACAAACTGCTACTAAATATGGTACAGTGTGGATTTGGTTGAACGGATTGAGCTGGAATCCAGCAATTTGGGATTGAGGTTACTGTTGGAGTGTAGAATGGAAGTATTTTTGAAAATTCATAATTAAGGGTACAAAAAGTACTAAATGGTACTGAATTTGGTACAAATTAGATTTGAGTGAACAGATAGAGCAGTCCTGAAATTTGGAATAACGATTGATGTTGGATTATTGGATTGAGGTAGTTTTGGAAATTCGTGCTTATGGATACGAAAAGTACTAAATTTGGATTTGGGCGAACGAATACAGCTGGAATCCTGAAAATTGAAATTAAGGTTTCTGTTGGAGTGTTAGATTAAGATAGTTTTACAAATTCGTATTTATGGGTACGAAAAGTACTAATTGTACTAAATTCTGTACAATTTGGATTTGGGTGAACGCATAGAGCTGGAATTCTGAAATTTGGAATAAAGGTTACTGTTGGAGTATGGAATTGGGAAAGTTTTGGAAATTTGTACTTATGGGTACGAAAAGTACTAAATGGTACTAAATTGGGTAAATTTTGGAATTTGGCCAACGGATAGAACTGAAATTTGAAATTAAGATTGCTGTTGAAGTGTAGAGTTGAAGTGGTTTTGGATATTCGGTGTTATGGGTACGAAGAGTACTTAATGGTACTAAATTTAGTATAATTAGTTTTTTTGGTGGACGGATAGAACTGGTATCCTGAAATTAACTTATGTGTTCCAGAAGTGTTAAGTAAAACTTAATTTTGAACCTTTTGGTATTTGCAAAAATTTAGAACTAAAATTGTGAATTTTAGTATTAGGAGATGAATAATGGAGATGAAAAAGGAAATCTCGGAAATTAGTGCTTATGTTGTAATAAATTTGATATCGGGTGTAGGAATAGAGGAGTAATTCGGTGTTTGTAGGTGGATGTGGTTGTTGAAATACGTACCATAAGTATACGAATGGAACCAAATGGTAGTCCTAAATGGTTGGTGTATAACGTTGGTATATAGAGGTTGTTGAAGAAATACGTTCCATAAATATACGAAAAGAACTAAATCGTTCTAAATTAGGTGTTTGGTGTAGGGGCAGAGCCCGAATTCTAAAATTAGAGCCACTGTTGGTGTTTGGGGTTAAGATATGGTGGGGGAACAGATAGAGCTGGCAGTGAGAATCACGGTTGGTGTATGGGGTTGACATAAGGAGTAATTTTTGAAAAGTACTAACTTTGGTACCACCTTTAAATGCATACAACAAATTTTGAAGTAAACGAAGTACTAAATTTGGGTGTAGTCTTGGGTGTAGGATTAAAGCCGAAATTATATAATTTGGAAAAATATTGTTAGTGTACCCAAAGTTCTAAAGGGTAATATACAATAAGTATTTTAGAATTACTAAATTATACTACACATTGAGCCACTGATATGAATGAACTGTTAAAACCAGCGCTATGAAATTTGAGCGAACAAGTAGGGATAAAACTGTAAAATTTGAGATAAGGTCCTGGGTTTGAAAATTTCACTGAATATTGTTTGATTTTATGCGGTTTTTATTTTTCAAACAATTGTGCTTTTATTCTGAGCGCTTTGGAAAGACCGTTTGGAAACGTAGACCTATGTGACATTTTTTTTGCAGGAACGTTTTTACACCCTAAGGCCAGAAAGCCATAAACCTCGCTGCTTAATAGTTTTTTAATGAAATTACATATCAATTAAAATAAGTAGTAGTACAATATAATTTTCAGTGTTCAGCATTTCGATATTAAATATTGTTAGTTGTTGTTTTTTATTTCCTTTCCGCATACCAAGTGATGGCAACTTTGCTAGTTCACTATAAAACGCAAACTTTGCAATTTCCAGCCACCAGTTTAGGATGGAGCTAGATGCCATAGTACTATTCTGGAGCCACTGTGGTCCGATGTTAAGCACGTCCGCCTTGCACTCAGAAGGTCCGTGGTACATTCCCCGACCAGAACATCAATAATTTTCGGAGTTGGCAAATCCCCTGAGGGTAATACTGGCTTACATTTTCTGAGTATTTCAGCCATGAAAACCTTTTCTACAAGTGGTGTCGTAAGACACGCCGTTTGGACTCGGCGATCAACTGTATCATTGAGCCAATATGAATCGGCGTGCCTCATTGAAATAAGAGAAGTCCCCCTGTACCTTCAGAGGTGTTGTGGGAATAAATGTATGGACGAAGAAAGTCTAATTGCAATATACTCCTGTATTAACAACACTGGCAAAATTTGGGGCGTCAGACACTTGCTGTATGTAAGCGTGGTTCTGCTCGTTTTAAACATTTGTGGATTGTCAGTTGGCAAGCAATTGGGAATAAGGCACTACTGTCCACACTATAAAGTGTGCAAAGGGCTACGTTTATACTGATCAAAAGCCCCCCTCAGGCTACTTTGAACGTGATGGTGCCTTTTGCTAAAATTCATTAATCTAACCCTTATTTAAGCTTAATGATAGCATTAACATTTCTTAAACGGAGATTTTTGCAAGCAGCAGAGTGGTTAAAGGACGTGACTCGTAGTAAATGTGCTGTAACTCGTCGAGTTCTAGAGATATCAGCTTGAAAATTTAAGACAAGATAAAGTAGAAGCCATAGAAAAAATTTCTAACTCAGAAAACGCATATTTTTCAATTATGTCACTCTCAAGGTAACACTCCTCTGCCAATATAAACAGATAGATCCAAGATAGAGGAAGGCATTGTCGATGGTGTTTTTTGTCAACATTAATCTAACCCTTATTAAAGCTTAATGATAGCGTTAACATTTCTTAAACGGAGATTTTTGCGAGCAGCAGCGTGGTTAAAGGACTCGAGACTAGTCTCGTAGTAAATGTGCTGTAACTCGTTGAGTTCTAGAGATATCAGCATGAAAATTTGAGACAAGATAAAGTAGAAGCCATAGAAAAAAATAAATTTCTAACTCAGAAAACGCATATTTTTAAGTTATGTCACTCTTTGAGTAAATGAGTGATATGATAACCCGAAGCCAAAATTTTATGTCTCGGCAGTCTCGTCTAAAAAATTATGGAAATTTATAATAGCTTGTCATTAATGTGCTTGTTGTTGGCGGCACTAAGTTAATTGCAATTATTTTACAATTTACAGATTTGTTTTTAAGTTATTGTTGTTGTTGTCATTGCTGCTCCTATTTATAGAATCAAATCAATCGAATAAATTGTGGTTATGAGCAAAACAACTTGCAAACGAGTGGCTTGAGGTTTGTTTCATTAATAAAACATTTCATAATAATAACTATTATTCTATGAATGAATATAATACGACAACAACAAAAACAAAACAACAATTGTTATTGTTGTTGTCACTGTCTCCCTATCATGATTGTGTTATTATTCTCCTAATGCCACCGCAACAGCATTTTAAGTTTGTATGTATACGAACCGTTCGTTGTTTTGCTTTGGTGCGGCAATATTTCAATGTTTCATACTGACATGTCATAAATGACAACCTACACACCGGAAGTTGCTACTTTATGAATTTCACAGAGTTACGAATTCAAACAAGTTTTTGTAGTTGTTTTTTTTAGCATTTTATGATGATTACACGAAAACCATGTTGTTTTGACTTCTAAGACACGACGATTAAAATTTCAAATTATAGAGATTTTTGTCCATTCATTGATAGCTTACTTAAATCATCGAATCATCGATGATAAAGTGTTAATCTTTTTATTATTGTGACAATCGACATAATTTAAACACATTTTGCAGCTAACTAAGTTGTTATGATTTTTAAGATTTGTGGAATGGTATTTATTTATTTTAAATGTTGGAAGAATGAAATAGAAATGATGCATTTAAAACTATATGTTGTCCACGATCGTAAATATTTAGTTCAAATCGAGTAAAATCACACTTATAACACACTTTGTGTGTAGGCTAAAGGAAAAGTAACCATAAATAATACAAACATGAATACTAAGGGCAAAATATTTCAATTTACAACATCACGCACCCAAATATCTTAAGGGTCGTCATGATATTTAGTAATAAACAATAAACTGTGGTCTCTTCACAATGACGATGAAACAATTAGGATGTGGTCCGTAAAATCTTTACTGAAAAGTCCGATATTTTAAAATTCCGAATTTTATCAACATACAATGCAACACAAAACATGGAATTTTTAAAAGAATTTTTTAACATCCCTTAACCCATAAAACATGGATTATTAAAAAGAATTTTTTCAACATCTCTTGCACCACAAAACGTGGATTTGTTAAAAGAATTTTTCAACATCTTTTACACCACAAAACGTGGATTTTTTAAAAGAATTTTTTCAACATCCCTTACTTCACAAAACGTAGGATTTTTATAAGAATTTTTTTTAAAAGATTTTTTTCAACATTCTTTACACCACAAAACGTAGGATTTTTATAAAATTTTTTTAAAAGATTTTTTTCAACATCCTTTACACCACAAAACGTAGGATTTTTATAAGAATTTTTTAAAAGATTTTCTTCAACATCCTTTACACCACAAAACGTAGGATTTTTATAAGAATTTTTTTAAAAGATTTTTTTCAACATCCTTTACACCACAAAACGTAGGATTTTTATAAGAATTTTTTAAAAGATTTTCTTCAACATCCTTTATACCACAAAACGTAGGATTTTTATAAGAATTTTTTTAAAAGATTTTTTTCAACATCTCTTACACCACAAAACGTGGATTTTTTAAAAGAATTTTTTCAACATCTCTTACACCACAAAACGTGGATTTTTTCAAAAGAATTTTTTCAACATCTCTTACACCACAAAACGTGGATTTTTAAAAGAATTTTTTCAACATCTCTTACACCACAAAACGTGGGTTTTTAAAAGAATTTTTTCAACATCTCTTACACCACAAAACGTGGATTTTATAAAAGAATTTTTCAACATCTCTTACACCACAAAACGTGGATTTTTTAAAAGAATTTTTTCAACATCTTTTACATCACAAAACGTGGATTTTTTAAAAGAATTTTTTCAACATCTCTTACACTACAAAACGTGGATTTTTTAAAAGATTTTTTTCAACATCTCTTACACCACAAAACGTGGATTTTTTAAAATAATTTTTTCAACATCTCTTACACCACAAAACGTGGATTTTTTAAAAGAATTTTTTCAACATCTCTTACACCACAAAACGTGGATTTTTTAAAAGAATTTTTTCAACATCTCTTACACCACAAAACGTGGATTTTTAAAAGAATTTTTTTCAACATCTCTTACACCACAAAACGTGGATTTTTTAAAAGAATTTTTCAACATCTCTTACACCACAAAACGTGGATTTTTAAAAGAATGTTTTCAACATATCTTAGACCACAAAACGTGGATTTTTATAAGAATTTTTTCAACATCTCGTACACCACAAAACGTGGATTTTTTAAAAGAATTTTTTCAACATCTCTTACACTACAAAACGTGGATTTTTTAAAAGAATTTTTTCAACATCTCTTAGACCACAAAACGTGGATTTTTTAAAAGAATTTTTTCAACATCTCTTACACTACAAAACGTGGATTTTTTAAAAGAATTATTTCAACATCTCTTACACCACAAAACGTGGATTTTTTAAAGGAATTTTTTCAACATCTCTTACACCACAAAACGTGGATTTTTTAAAAGAATTTTTTCAACATGTCTTACACCACAAAACATGGATTATTAAAAAGAATTTTTTCAACATCTCTTACACCACAAAACGTGGATTTTTTAAAAGAATTTTTCAACATCTCTTAGACCACAAAACGTGGATTTTTTAAAAGAATTTCTTCAACATCCCTTACTTCACAAAACGTAGGATTTTTATAAGAATTTTTTAAAAGATTTTTTTCAACATTCTTTACACCACAAAACGTAGGATTTTTATAAGATTTTTTTAAAAGATTTTTTTCAACATCCTTTACACCACAAAACGTAGGATTTTTATAAGAATTTTTTTAAAAGATTTTTTTCAACATCCTTTACTCCACAAAACGTAGGATTTTTATAAGAATTTTTTAAAAGAATTTTTTCAACATCTCTTACACCACAAAACGTGGAGTTTTTCAAAAGAATTTTTTCAACATCTCTTACACCACAATACGTGGATTTTTTTAAAAGAATTTTTTCAACATCTCTTACACCACAAAACGTGGATTTTTAAAAGAATTTTTTCAACATCTCTTACACCACAAAACGTGGATTTTTAAAAGAATTTTTTCAACATCTCTTACACCACAAAACGTGGATTTTATAAAAGAATTTTTCAACATCTCTTACACCACAAAACGTGGATTTTTTAAAAGAATTTTTTCAACATCTCTTACATCACAAAACGTGGATTTTTTAAAAGAATTTTTTCAACATCTCTTACACTACAAAACGTGGATTTTTTAAAAGATTTTTTCAACATCTCTTACACCACAAAACGTGGATTTTTTAAAATAATTTTTTCAACATCTCTTACACCACAAAACGTGGATTTTTTAAAAGAATGTTTTCAACATCTCTTAGACCACAAAACGTGGATTTTTTAAAAGAATTTTTTCAACATCTCTTAGACCACAAAACGTGGATTTTTTAAAAGAATTTTTTCAACATCTCTTACACTACAAAACGTGGATTTTTTAAAAGAATTTTTCAACATCTCTTACACCACAAAACGTGGATTTTTTAAAAGATTTTTTTCAACATCTCTTACACCACAAAACGTGGATTTTTTAAAAGAATTTTTTTCAACATCTCTTACACCACAAAACGTGGATTTTTTAAAGGAATTTTTTCAACATCTCTTACACCACAAAACGTGGATTTTTTAAAAGAATTTTTTCAACATCTCTTACACCACAAAACGTGGATTTTTTAAAAGAATTTTTTCAACATCTCTTACACCACAAAACGTGGATTTTTTAAAAGAATTTTTTCAACATCTCTTACACCACAAAACGTGGATTTTTTAAAAGAATTTTTTCAACATCTCTTACACCACAAAACGTGGATTTTTTAAAAGAATTTTTTCAACATCTCTTACACCACAAAACGTGGATTTTTTAAAAGAATTTTTTCAACATCTCTTACACCACAAAACGTGGATTTTTTAAAAGAATTTTTTCAACATCTCTTACACCACAAAACGTGGATTTTTTAAAAGAATTTTTTCAACATCTCTTACACCACAAAACGTGGATTTTTTAAAAGAATTTTTTCAACATCTCTTACACCACAAAACGTGGATTTTTTAAAAGAATTTTTTCAACATCTCTTACACCACAAAACGTGGATTTTTTAAAAGAATTTTTTCAACATCTCTTACACCACAAAACGTGGATTTTTTAAAAGAATTTTTTCAACATCTCTTACACCACAAAACGTGGATTTTTTAAAAGAATTTTTTCAACATCTCTTACACCACAAAACGTGGATTTTTTAAAAGAATTTTTTCAACATCTCTTACACCACAAAACGTGGATTTTTTAAAAGAATTTTTTCAACATCTCTTACACCACAAAACGTGGATTTTTTAAAAGAATTTTTTCAACATCTCTTACACCACAAAACGTGGATTTTTTAAAAGAATTTTTTCAACATCTCTTACACCACAAAACGTGGATTTTTTAAAAGAATTTTTTCAACATCTCTTACACCACAAAACGTGGATTTTTTAAAAGAATTTTCTCAACATCTCTTACACCACAAAACGTGGATTTTTTAAAAGAATTTTTTCAACATCTCTTACACCACAAAACGTGGATTTTTTAAAAGAATTTTTTCAACATCTCTTACACCACAAAACGTGGATTTTTTAAAAGAATTTTTTCAACATCTCTTACACCACAAAACGTGGATTTTTTAAAAGAATTTTTTCAACATCTCTTACACCACAAAACGTGGATTTTTTAAAAGAATTTTTTCAACATCTCTTACACCACAAAACGTGGATTTTTTAAAAGAATTTTTTCAACATCTCTTACACCACAAAACGTGGATTTTTTAAAAGAATTTTTTCAACATCTCTTACACCACAAAACTTGGATTTTTTAAAAGAATTTTTTCAACATCTCTTACACCACAAAACGTGGATTTTTTAAAAGAATTTTTTCAACATCTCTTACACCACAAAACGTGGATTTTTTAAAAGAATTTTTTCAACATCTCTTACACCACAAAACGTGGATTTTTTAAAAGAATTTTTTCAACATCTCTTACACTACAAAACGTGGATTTTTTAAAAGAATTTTTCAACATCTCTTACACCACAAAACGTGGATTTTTTAAAAGATTTTTTTCAACATCTCTTACACCACAAAACGTGGATTTTTTAAAAGAATTTTTTTCAATATCTCTTACACCACAAAACGTGGATTTTTTAAAGGAATTTTTTCAACATCTCTTACACCACAAAACGTGGATTTTTTAAAAGAATTTTTTCAACATCTCTTACACCACAAAACGTGGAATTTTTAAAAGAATTTTTTCAACATCTCTTACACCACAAAACGTGGATTTTTTAAAAGAATTTTTTCAACATCTCTTACACCACAAAACGTGGATTTTTTAAAAGAATTTTTTCAACATCTCTTACACCACAAAACGTGGATTTTTTAAAAGAATTTTTTCAACATCTCTTACACCACAAAACGTGGATTTTTTAAAAGAATTTTTTCAACATCTCTTACACCACAAAACGTGGATTTTTTAAAAGAATTTTTTCAACATCTCTTACACCACAAAACGTGGATTTTTTAAAAGAATTTTTTCAACATCTCTTACACCACAAAACGTGGATTTTTTAAAAGAATTTTTTCAACATCTCTTACACCACAAAACGTGGATTTTTTAAAAGAATTTTTTCAACATCTCTTACACCACAAAACGTGGATTTTTTAAAAGAATTTTTTCAACATCTCTTACACCACAAAACGTGGATTTTTTAAAAGAATTTTTTCAACATCTCTTACACCACAAAACGTGGATTTTTTAAAAGAATTTTTTCAACATCTCTTACACCACAAAACGCGGATTTTTTAAAAGAATTTTTTCAACATCTCTTACACCACAAAACGTGGATTTTTTAAAAGAATTTTTTCAACATCTCTTACACTACAAAACGTGGATTTTTTAAAAGAATTTTTCAACATCTCTTACACCACAAAACGTGGATTTTTTAAAAGATTTTTTTCAACATCTCTTACACCACAAAACGTGGATTTTTTAAAAGAATTTTTTTCAACATCTCTTACACCACAAAACGTGGATTTTTTAAAGGAATTTTTTCAACATCTCTTACACCACAAAACGTGGATTTTTTAAAAGAATTTTTTCAACATCTCTTACACCACAAAACGTGGATTTTTTAAAAGAATTTTTTCAACATCTCTTACACCACAAAACGTGGATTTTTTAAAAGAATTTTTTCAACATCTCTTACACCACAAAACGTGGATTTTTTAAAAGAATTTTTTCAACATCTCTTACACCACAAAACGTGGATTTTTTAAAAGAATTTTTTCAACATCTCTTACACCACAAAACGTGGATTTTTTAAAAGAATTTTTTCAACATCTCTTACACCACAAAACGTGGATTTTTTAAAAGAATTTTTTCAACATCTCTTACACCACAAAACGTGGATTTTTTAAAAGAATTTTTTCAACATCTCTTACACCACAAAACGTGGATTTTTTAAAAGAATTTTTTCAACATCTCTTACACCACAAAACGTGGATTTTTTAAAAGAATTTTTTCAACATCTCTTACACCACAAAACGTGGATTTTTTAAAAGAATTTTTTCAACATCTCTTACACCACAAAACGTGGATTTTTTAAAAGAATTTTTTCAACATCTCTTACACCACAAAACGTGGATTTTTTAAAAGAATTTTTTCAACATCTCTTACACCACAAAACGTGGATTTTTTAAAAGAATTTTTTCAACATCTCTTACACCACAAAACGTGGATTTTTTAAAAGAATTTTTTCAACATCTCTTACACCACAAAACGTGGATTTTTTAAAAGAATTTTTTCAACATCTCTTACACCACAAAACTTGGATTTTTTAAAAGAATTTTTTCAACATCTCTTACACCACAAAACGTGGATTTTTTAAAAGAATTTTTTCAACATCTCTTACACCACAAAACGTGGATTTTTTAAAAGAATTTTTTCAACATCTCTTACACCACAAAACGTGGATTTTTTAAAAGAATTTTTTCAACATCTCTTACACCACAAAACGTGGATTTTTTAAAAGAATTTTTTTCAACATCTCTTACACCACAAAACGTGGATTTTTTAAAAGAATTTTTTCAACATCTCTTACACTACAAAACGTGGATTTTTTAAAAGAATTTTTCAACATCTCTTACACCACAAAACGTGGATTTTTTAAAAGATTTTTTTCAACATCTCTTACACCACAAAACGTGGATTTTTTAAAAGAATTTTTTTCAACATCTCTTACACCACAAAACGTGGATTTTTTAAAGGAATTTTTTCAACATCTCTTACACCACAAAACGTGGATTTTTTAAAAGAATTTTTTCAACATCTCTTACACCACAAAACGTGGATTTTTTAAAAGAATTTTTTCAACATCTCTTACACCACAAAACGTGGATTTTTTAAAAGAATTTTTTCAACATCTCTTACACCACAAAACGTGGATTTTTTAAAAGAATTTTTTCAACATCTCTTACACCACAAAACGTGGATTTTTTAAAAGAATTTTTTCAACATCTCTTACACCACAAAACGTGGATTTTTTAAAAGAATTTTTTCAACATCTCTTACACCACAAAACGTGGATTTTTTAAAAGAATTTTTTCAACATCTTACACCACAAAACGTGGATTTTTTAAAAGAATTTTTTCAACATCTCTTACACCACAAAACGTGGATTTTTTAAAAGAATTTTTTCAACATCTCTTACACCACAAAACGTGGATTTTTTAAAAGAATTTTTTCAACATCTCTTACACCACAAAACGTGGATTTTTTAAAAGAATTTTTTCAACATCTCTTACACCACAAAACGTGGATTTTTTAAAAGAATTTTTTCAACATCTCTTACACCACAAAACGTGGATTTTTTAAAAGAATTTTTTCAACATCTCTTACACCACAAAACTTGGATTTTTTAAAAGAATTTTTTCAACATCTCTTACACCACAAAACGTGGATTTTTTAAAAGAATTTTTTCAACATCTCTTACACCACAAAACGTGGATTTTTTAAAAGAATTTTTTCAACATCTCTTACACCACAAAACGTGGATTTTTTAAAAGAATTTTTTCAACATCTCTTACACTACAAAACGTGGATTTTTTAAAAGAATTTTTCAACATCTCTTACACCACAAAACGTGGATTTTTTAAAAGATTTTTTTCAACATCTCTTACACCACAAAACGTGGATTTTTTAAAAGAATTTTTTTCAACATCTCTTACACCACAAAACGTGGATTTTTTAAAGGAATTTTTTCAACATCTCTTACACCACAAAACGTGGATTTTTTAAAAGAATTTTTTCAACATCTCTTACACCACAAAACGTGGATTTTTTAAAAGAATTTTTTCAACATCTCTTACACCACAAAACGTGGATTTTTTAAAAGAATTTTTTCAACATCTCTTACACCACAAAACGTGGATTTTTTAAAAGAATTTTTTCAACATCTCTTACACCACAAAACGTGGATTTTTTAAAAGAATTTTTTCAACATCTCTTACACCACAAAACGTGGATTTTTTAAAAGAATTTTTTCAACATCTCTTACACCACAAAACGTGGATTTTTTAAAAGAATTTTTTCAACATCTCTTACACCACAAAACGTGGATTTTTTAAAAGAATTTTTTCAACATCTCTTACACCACAAAACGTGGATTTTTTAAAAGAATTTTTTCAACATCTCTTACACCACAAAACGTGGATTTTTTAAAAGAATTTTTTCAACATCTCTTACACCACAAAACGTGGATTTTTTAAAAGAATTTTTTCAACATCTCTTACACCACAAAACGTGGATTTTTTAAAAGAATTTTTTCAACATCTCTTACACCACAAAACGTGGATTTTTTAAAAGAATTTTTTCAACATCTCTTACACCACAAAACGTGGATTTTTTAAAAGAATTTTTTCAACATCTCTTACACCACAAAACGTGGATTTTTTAAAAGAATTTTTTCAACATCTCTTACACCACAAAACGTGGATTTTTTAAAAGAATTTTTTCAACATCTCTTACACCACAAAACGTGGATTTTTTAAAAGAATTTTTTCAACATCTCTTAGACCACAAAACGTGGCTTTTTTAAAAGAATTTTTTCAACATCTCTTACACCACAAAACGTGGATTTTTTAAAAGAATTTTTTCAACATCTCTTACACCACAAAACGTGGATTTTTTAAAAGAATTTTTTCAACATCTCTTACACCACAAAACGTGGATTTTTAAAAGAATTTTTTCAACATCTCTTACACCACAAAACATGGATTTTTTAAAAAATTTTTTTTAACATCTCTTACACCACAAAACGTTGATTTTTAAAAGAATTGTTTTCAACATCTCTTACACCACAAAACGTGGATTTTTAAAAGAATTTTTTCAACATCTCTTACACCACAAAACGTGGATTTTTTTAAAAGAATTTTTCAACATCTCTTAGACCACAAAACGTGGATTTTTTTAAAAGAATTTGTTCAACATCTCTTGCACCACAAAATGTGAATTTTTTTAAAAGAATTTTTTCAACATCTCTTACACCACAAAACGTGGATTTTTTAAAAGAATTTTTTCAACATCTCTTACACCACAAAACGTGGATTTTTTAAAAGAATTTTTTCAACATCTCTTACACCACAAAACGTGGATTTTTTAAAAGAATTTTTTCAACATCTCTTACACCACAAAACGTGGATTTTTTAAAAGAATTTTTTCAACATCTCTTACAAAACAAGACGTGGATTTTTTAAAAGAATTTTTTTTTTCTACATCCCTTACACCACAAAACGTGGATTTTTTAAAAGATTTTTTTTAACATCCCTTACACCACAAAACTTGGATCTTTTAAAAGATTTTTTTTCAACATCCCTTACACTAAAAATCGTGGATTTTTTAAAGAACTTTTTCAACATTCCTTACTCCACAAAACGTAGATTTTTTAAAAGATTTTTTTTTAACATCCTTTACACTAAAAAAATGTGGATTTTTTATAAGAATTTTTCAACATCCCTTACACTACAAAAGTGGATTTTTAAAAGAATTTTTTCAACATACCTTACAGCACAAAACGTGGATTTTTTAAAAGAATTTTTTTAAAATCACTTAAACCACAAAACTGTTTTTTTAAAAGAAGTTTTTCAACATCCCTTAAACCACAAAACTGTTTTTCGTAAAAGAATTTCTCCAAGATACATTCCGCTACATAACGTGGATTTTTAACAGAATTTTTCAAGGTTCATTTCACTACATAACATGGATTTTTTTAAACATTTTTTTCAAGATTCATTTCACCATATAACATGGACTTTTTTAAAATATTTTTTTTCAAGATCCATTACACCACATAACATGAATTTTTTAAAACATTTTTTTTCAAAATCCTATACAAATAAGAAGACTATATTTTCTTTGGTTATACTCTGTTTGCGCTTAACCGGATCTAATAAACCCACTGGGTTTCAAATGCCAATTTCATAGCGCAAACGTCAAATAAGTCCTCACAAAGAAGGATAACCCCGAAAAAAGCTCTAATGCAAACGCCATTTTGAGAAATTATATTTTTGGATATCTTTAGTGTTTATGTAAAACTAATTAACTCCATTAAACAATTAATGACTTGCTGTTATACTTATTTCAATTTCGCATAGCTTTCCAAAGAAAATCAAAACAAAATATAAATCTTTTACTTTTGAATATAAATTACGCTTTTTGTCCCTGTGGTGCGCTCATTTGTTTCTTCTCCAAAAAATGCTTCTAAAAGCATTATCGATCTTTTACTTACTCGACCATACTTCCATTTGGAGAACAACATTTTTCTACGACTTGAAAACTATTAAGAATTTATTGATGTTTTTACGCTTTACATTGGGGGGAAATAAATAAAAATATGTGCCAAGTTTTCTAGGTTTCCATGTAGACGGTTTGATGCGTGCCAATAGCCGCCAAAAAGAAAAACATTGTGTTGTTGTACTACAACAAATGTTTACTGTGCGACGGAATACAACAGAAATGCTAAAATTGCCATCATTAATGATCAATCGTTATGAGTATTGAATTGATCCTCATCATCATGTTAGAATCTGTTGTGTTATGTTGTACATGCGGTGGGGTTTATGGAAAAGGAAAGAAGGAAAACTGATGCCAATGTCGAATATATGGTAAAGAATCGATGTGTATCGCGTTGCCATAAAGATCTTATTGTGATGGGGGGTGTGAGAATCATAGCATTTTTTGTCGGCACTCTTCTGTCCGTTTTGTAGTCTATCTATGTGCCCGTGTCTACCTTTCACTGTGGCCTCTGTGATATGTGTGTTCTTCACGTTGTACGTTCCGTGAAATGTTGATCCATTCGTTTGACATGATTTAGTGTTCACATGCTGCTTGCAAATGTATTTAAACTGTTTTTTGGTTATTTCAACTCATACAGTGGTTTTCGGGGTTACGTCTCTGATCATGGATCATGGTTTATTATCATGGATTTTGAAAGAATATTTTCAAGGAATATCGGCCGTTTTTACGGAGGATTTTATGAAAGTACTGAATCAAATGACAAAAACGCTACTTGGGTTTTGGGTTATCAGATCGAGTTTAGATTTCATGACCTCATCTTAACATGGCTAATTTTTTAATTTTGGGAGGAATTCGGTGTAATATCTCAGAGCATGAAGAAAACATTTGGAGAAATAATCAACTCGAGAAACTGCATACATATATGGCCTCAAAATGCATACTTACTTACTTAGCTGGCCCATTGCAGAACATTTGTTCCATAGGCCGAACTAAGAAAAGATCTCCATTTCTCTCTATTTGTTGTTTCGCACTCTGGAATACCGCGCCTTTTCATCTCTTCATCCATTTGTTTACGTCATATATTCCTTGGCCTGCCAATTCTGCTTGCACCGCCAAGCGGTCCGTATTTATACGCCTTTTTAGCGGGTTCATCTTCGCTCATTCTCATGATATCGCCTAGCCAACGCAATCGCTGCATCTCGATACGTTTAACTATATTGATGTCGTTGTATAGCAGATTCAGCTCGTGGTTCATGCGACGTCGATATTCACCGTCAACGCAGACTGGTCCGTAGATCTTTCGAAAAATTTGTCTCTCAAATTCACCAAGCACTGTCATGTCTGCTTGCGCAAATACCCAGGCTTCGGAGCCATACTTCAGCACGGGTAGTATCAGTGTTTTGTAGAGCGTTTTGTTTGACGAGATGCGGCTTTGTTTTTAAACTGCTTACTTAAACCAAAGTAACATCTGTTGGCCAATACAATTCTTCTTTTTATTTCACAACTGATGTCGTTTGTTGTGTTTACGGAGGTGCCGAGGTAGACGAAGTCTTTTACTACCTCAAAATTAGTCAAATGTATAATAAATCTAAAAATTCCATAATTTGTATATATTTCGAACCATATCACCAAAACTGTCAAATTTTTCGTAGGGTTTTCTTTTTGAAAAATATCATAAATATCAAAATAAAATAACATAATGAGAATAAACTGCCCGAGTGAACAGAGACTGAAACATGTTTATTAGAAATTGTGATATAAAATACCGTTGAAACATCATAAAATAAGAATTTTTTAGTTTAAGAATGTTCTGACGAGTTGCAGAGCACATTCTTTGAAAGATTTTGGCTGAAGGTTTCATTGTTCAACACCCAATGGTTGCTACAGACCAGAATTACAGAAGTTATGTAAATTTTTCTATATTTTTATCGATTTTGACAATAAAGCTCTACAACGTTAAGGGGAGTACACATTATCATTCAAAACTGACAGTCAACATACTTTTAGGACAATTTTCCGGCAAATAACAACTTTTATTTAGCTAAAAGCGTTTGAAATACAATATTTACGGTATTATTTAGAGATTACAAAAGAAATTTTTCAGTTAGGCTTTGATATTCACGAAATAGACCTCGATGACTGTCAGTTTTGCTTGTCAATGTGTAATATACCTTAGGCCTACAAAATTGAAAAATACTGCAAAGCAAAAGTCCTATTAGATTCTAAGATTAATCCCCGAATAGTTCTTTAACTTCTTTAAAATAGCATCCACCCTATATCACATTGGAACCAGATTTCAACCAAAAATCGGGCGGTAGCGTTCTACAGGGGCTATACTAAAACATGGACCTATACTGATAATTCGGCGCAGTAATATGTAATAGCTCCAACGGAGACAAAATAATGAGTGTCAGAATTATGTGGGTAAAACCAGGGTTTCGAAGTCTACGAGTCGGATTCGAGCAATTTTGCTGGAGTCGGAGTCTGAGTCGAAAAAATAACTCAACTCCGACTCCGGGCAATTTTTTTCTACAATACATATATACAAATATAAAATTAAATTCGGACCACCATTTTTTTTTTTTTTTGAAAATCATTGCTTATTTTAAAAGAAAGCTATAAAAAACATATAAGCAAACGGTACATACGTACTAAGGTAACGGTACTAAGTTAGAGGATAATAACTATCCTTTGAAGTCATCTCCAACTTGTTTACAAAATTCATATCGAGAATATTTTTTAGTCCAATTGATCATTAAATTTATTGCAAGCAGAATTAAAGTTCTATGGCAATCGAATTATAATTGGACATTTAACGTCTTCTATGTAAATCGTAGAAGTCTTCTGGTCTTCTCACAAAGGTTTAATGGTCTTCTCATCTTGTCTTTTGTGAGAAGTCATCCTTGTCTTCTATTAAAGGACATCTTGTACTCCAATGTAAACATTGTGATCTCTATGGGAAATCCTACTGATTAAACTATGACGCAAAATGGAAGTCAACGTCTGGGTGTAAAAAATTCCCTTTGAGAATGAAAGCCCCTAATAAGCATATTAGAAACCCCAAAGGATCCCATAGCTGATGTTTCTGATATTGTTTCATAATTATACCCTATACCACAATGTGGAAAAGGGTATTATAAGTTTGTTTTGGTAAAAATTCATGTAACACCGCGAAATATTCGTCGGAGACCCCCAATGTGGTATACCAATCTTCATATCTCGACGAGATAAAGCGATTTTGAGATGTGTGTCCGTCCGTCCGTCCGTCCGTCCGTCTGTCCATTATAAATTGTAAACACGCTCCAGGCCGCAATTATGGACCGATCGTCACGAAATTTTGTATGGAGGTCGGGTTCAGATCAGAATAGATCCCTATTCTTATTGGTGATGATCGTGAAATATTTAGCGGGTGAAATGGACCAAAAACATAATATTTATCCAATTTTCTAGCGGCTCTGTAGGTCGCAATAATAGTCCGATCAACGCGTAATTTTAAATAAGGTAAGAGTATATCCCAAAGGAGAAGCTTGCAATTTGTGATGGCGATCGGATAATATTTAGACGGTTAAATGGACCAAAACTTTTGTGTGAAAAATTTTAATATACAGCTTATATCTCAATTCCTGGAAGTGACATTCCGGACAAGTGAGATATACTTGAAAGTGGAACGCTTGACCTTTCAATTGATGCCAATTATGTTGGTGTGCATGATCAGATAACAGAGTTATAGCCTAATATATTCCGTTATTTGTTTGTAGTGTAATATTAAACTCGCTAGAAGTCGCAATTATACATCAATAGTCACGAAATTTTGCACCGGGTAAGAGTATAGGTCGAAAAAGATGCCTACAATTTTGAATGATGATCTGATATTCTTTAGCGGGTGAAATGGACCATTACTTTTGTATGAAAAATATAAAATTTTATTTATTGTCGATATTTTAATTCCTTGAGGACATATTTATATCGCAAAGTAGCCTACATATGGGAAAAAACTACTGACCTTTCCTCTGATGTAAATTGCAATAAAGTGTTTGCTAGATAACGGGCCTACTGCCTAATATATAATTGGTTCTATGTAGAGAACCACATTTTTATCCCATGCTACATATTGTCTCTCCAAAAGTTTATGTAACACCACGAAATATTTGTCCTAGACCTCTTATTTGGTATGCCAAAATTCATATCTCGACGAGATAATGCGATTTAGCGATGTGTGTCCGTCAATTAAAAATTGTAAACAAGCTTAAGGCCGCAATTATGGACCGATTGTAACGAATTTTTTAAGGAGGTTGGGTTCGGGTGATTAGTTTTGCTGATGATCGTGAAATGTTCAGGGAATGAAATGGACCAAAAACAAAATTTTAAACAAAGTTTGAGTTTATGATGAAGAAGAAGCGTACAAACCAACGTGAAGATCAGATAATACTTAGCGGGTTAAATGGACTGAAACTTTTGTGTGAAATTGGTAAAAATTTCAATAACGTAGCGGTTAAACAACGGAAGTAGTAGTACTACATAAGTGGGTTTCATTACATTTTAGTTTGTGTGAACTAAATTTTCCTTTCCTGCTACAAAAATGTATTTGTCATGCTAGATAACTTTTTGGTTTTGGTCATAAGTATTATACAATTCATCTCTGATATTTGATAATTAAATTTTCACAATCATTGAAAAGAAGTTCCGTGGAGAGTGATTCTCCAGGGATAGTGGTATAGGGTATCAGATGGTCGGCTCCGTTCGACTATAGACTTTTCTTACTTGTTTTGAAATAACATTTTTTCTGTTAAATAAAATGAGGAATCTTTTTATAGAATATTTTGTCCTTTTAGCTCAGTTAATTTCATTTTACAAATATATAATAACAACACTGTGCTACAAAAGTGAAAAAAAATTTTTGCAGGGGTTCTGATGCATAAATTCGGTATTGTGGGAGTCCATGGAAGACGAAAATACCTTCGGTTTCTTTTGGTCACTTCGCTTTTTGATTTTATAACGGAAAATGTAGTGAAAAACAGGGTTTCTTGGATTTTCAACTTAAAACGGACATAACTTATTTTTTCCACAACGGACATTTACAGCATATTTTTTATTTAAAAGGTGAGAATCATGTCTTTCGAACAAGCCATAATTTTTAAAAATCGGGTAACAAATGGTTAAGTTATAGTGTTAAGTGTGATAATGAGGCTTAACCCTTAAATATACCGTTTTATGTGGGCTACATCAAAACCATGACCTCCACCAATACATTTCTGGAGAAATGTTTTATAGTCAAGTGAAGACTTAATTCCAAATTTCAGCTATTTTGGTGGGAGAATGCAGTTAAAACCATAAAAATTCCCAAAATCACAGAGAACCGCTTTATGGGCGCTGTATCAAAACGTTGACCTGCTCCAACAAACTTCTGGAGAAATGTTTTGTTGTGCAAGCGAAGACTTACCATTTCGATAGGATAACTAGACTTGATGAGGCGACTCCTAGCCTCATCACTACAATGCAGCCCAAGAAAACCTAAGGAAAAACCCAAGAACGAAAACACGCGGGTGATGTGTCTTCTTCGACGGTTCGAAAGAAACTCAAATTTTATTTACTATTCTACAAAATATTTACAACTCTTAAAACTAACACACACAGACAATGCATTTAGTAATGTACGCTGTGTACATAAATACATCATGCACACCACGCACACACTGCGTTGCGGGTGATAAGAAACATACACTATTTTATTACCGACCCTTTCTATTTATGGCCGACATCTGTTATGTGTAAAGATAGCACATTGGTGCGTTGACTAAAATCTACCTGACACCATTAAAAACAATTCTACAAAATTGTCCATGCTCCCCGCCGTGAAAAGATCCTAATCTTTTAACAATTGTATGTATTAGTATCTTATCTTTTACAAACTAAATGTTTTAGTAATATTGCAATTACATTTAATTTTGTAACTGCTGAAGGTATTACTTAGATTCTAAAACTAATTATATGAATGCAAACAATTATTATAACTTAATTCTAAGTGATGGCACCCAACACCTTCAGCAACCAGCTCGGACGGGGACTTCTTTTCCATTGCTTAATTACATGGTAAATCCATTTTCTTCGCAGAGGATAACCTGAAACATTGCTAGCGTCAGCTCTGGTTGTGCGAGAACCGGTAACTTCTTCATTGGCATTAAACATCGATGCCTTTTTGCTAGCGCCACCTTGTATTTCTTGTGATTTCATGACCATGTTGATCGGAGGTTCATATGTTGCACTAAATCTCAATTTGTTGATATCACCCTCAATGGTGCCTGAGCGATGGAAATTGACGTCATTCTCTTTGTCATTGGCATTAGGTTTAAATTGGAAACCACCGATATGTACTTCTTTAGTACCTTTCTTCAGTACCATTTCTTCAAGATCACTTTGGGAAATTTCGATGTGATCTTTCTCCCTGCTGGGTTGACTCATATCTTCTACGTCACACAGTAATTTGTCGTACATATCACTTTCTTCTTGTAGTTGTTGTTGTGCCATTCCATTTCGTAGACGTCGCGATTCATCTTCCAGATTTACTACCTCAGCAGCATGGCATGTCCGTTCATGTTGGATCAATTCCTCCAAATCACGATTACGGGTATTCAATGCGGCATTTGTAGCTTCCAACTCATTAATGCGACTATTCAAGCTATGATTGGCTTCTGCTTGAAGACTATTAATCTCTTGTTGGTACATCATTTCAAGGTTGCGCATTTGTCCTTCGTGTTGTTCACGCAACTGTTGTAACACTTCACTGATTTCAGCTTGGTGGCGAGAATGTATTTCATCAATTTCTCGCAAATGACTTTGCTCCTTAAACGTGAGTTCTTCGCGTAGACTCTGAATGCGGTTTTGCAAATCCGTACGGATCATAGATTCAGCGTTTAAATATTTACGAGCTTCGTCCAATTGTTGTCGTAGACACTCCGATTCTTTCTGCACTTCACAAAGATTTTCCACAGCCTTTTCCTTTTCAGCATAAGCAGCATTGTATTTGACGGTAACGTCAGTGACCTGTGACTCATACATGCGAGCCTTTTCTTCAGCAAGTCGGCAGTCCTTGATTTGTTGATCCAATTTGGACTTAAATTGCTCATTTTCTTTTCGTAATCGATTTGTTTCACTTTTTAATTTTCGCGAAACATCCACGCACGCGTTTTCATTCTCAGTTTTCGAGCTCCTAACAACTTCCTGTATAGGCCCTAAACTACCTGAGAACTGTGCCTCATAATTTATGTTCACCTTTTTTGGTGCTACTCTTGAAATGTTCCCACTTCTTACTATTTGGTAACAAATTTGCAGATAATGGTAATGACTTGTGTAGTCACCCTCTATCCCTACTACCTCCAAATATCGCACGTACTGTGACAATAATGACTGATAACTCTTTTCGAAGTCTTTTGTTCTTGAGAAAAGAGCTTTTCTAATCTCCCCCCAAAAATCAAAAGAAGCATCTACTAAATTAATTGTTTCCCTAATATTTGGCGGTCCTGTTTGGAGCAGTCCGGATTTCTTTCCACACTGTTCCGATGAACTTAAGCTGTTCACCTCAGCTATAAAATCTACATTATGTAAACGTGGCACTTCTATAGGCACAAACAAACCCATAGCTTCCATGTTTTCCTCTATGCTTTTAACGGCATATTGCACTCCCACAGCGAATATGCAATGATCGTATGGTACTTTTTCCATACGTCGGAGCTCCCTTTCGTTACCTAAAAAGTCCGTTCTTGCTTCCGCGAAAGAACTAACTATTTTGGAACACTTTTCCCTAATTTCCTTGGCTACACTTGTTTGAGCAATTTTGTATATTTGTAAATCAATGGACACTATATACTCGCCCAACATCCTTTGATGTTGGATGAATTCTTCGAAATTCATTTTCGCGAGCTATATTTTTTGTCACTTTATTATTTTTTTTTTATTTGTTATTAAAATTGACCTAACATACTCTTTGCTTCGAGTATGCGTCTTTTAATAACCTAACACAGTCACTTTTTTCTACAGCACTGCACTACACGTATAAACTACACAACGTTCTCCTTTGGAACTGCGAGCCTACCACGTCACTTAAGTAGCGGATCTATTACGTGTTTTTACTAAACATATAACAATCACTTTGGGGTCACCAAATGATGAGGCGACTCCTAGCCTCATCACTACAATGCAGCCCAAGAAAACCTAAGGAAAAACCCAAGAACGAAAACACGCGGGTGATGTGTCTTCTTCGACGGTTCGAAAGAAACTCAAATTTTATTTACTATTCTACAAAATATTTACAACTCTTAAAACTAACACACACAGACAATGCATTTAGTAATGTACGCTGTGTACATAAATACATCATGCACACCACGCACACACTGCGTTGCGGGTGATAAGAAACATACACTATTTTATTACCGACCCTTTCTATTTATGGCCGACATCTGTTATGTGTAAAGATAGCACATTGGTGCGTTGACTAAAATCTACCTGACACCATTAAAAACAATTCTACAAAATTGTCCAAGACTTATTAACAATTTTTCTTTTTAGCGTCTGGAAAATACAAGCTACCAAATTACATGACTTATGACTTTTATTGGAATTTATAATTTTATGTTATGGAGTTGGGCACTCGCCATAAAATATTACATATTTAAAATTTTTTTCTTATTTTTGGTACGAAATAATGATAGATGCAGTGCTATTTTGGGGGTATTACACTTATAAATTTGAGGAAAACTTTTTACAAATCGTTGATTTCTTGGATCGTCAATATCCAGCGAGTAATTTAGTTCCGTAATTGTGGTCGTATTATTTTCAAACTGCAGATGCACTTTACAGTTTTTCCAAGAAATCCATTTTTAATAGGGAAGAGGATGTAAACCTGTGGCAGTCAAGAGGCAAAGTTTCTTAAATTAGGCACATAATAAAGTGTCAAAACAGCCTCGGGAGTCCTCCGACATTGCTTTGACGGTAAAAATCGCTGATTATTCTTATTTATTCGCGTTTAAATACTTATGCATCTCAAAACAACAGTCAGCGTGATCTTCTGGCATCGAAAATGTGATGTAAACAAGCGTTAGTAAGTTCGAATCGACCTAAGAATAATAACAAATTGTCAAGTATAACAGCAACCGAGCCCAAGAGAGAAAAACGCCAAATTTAAGCCAACAATTCTGTGAATTATCATGGAAAATGGATAGGATTGATTTTTTTCTATTATTCAAATAATTTCTCAACCATATTTCATAAAAATTTTGACATAAACCTACGTTGGTTCTTCGTCATATTGGGTTGCTGTTAAACTTCCCAATGTTTTATACTTCCTACGTCGATAAGAGCTTACTAACGTTTGTTTACACACATTTCCGATACCGGAAGATCACGCTAACTGTTGTTTTATATATAATAATCAGAGATTTTTGCCGTCAAAGCAGTGTCGAAGGACCCCCAGGGTGGTTTTGACACTTTATTATGCCCCAAATTTACGAAACTTTTTAACAAACTGGATTTATTTTCTTAATTGCTACTTATTTCTAGCAATTTGATACAAAATCATTTTAGAATTTGCCCATTCAGGTATTACCATTGCTCCCGTGAAACCTGGCAATACCAGCAGTCATTTGTAAAACACCTACTGCGAATGATCCTCCGAATTTCGCACAAGAATGGAGGAATGACCATTAGTTTAATGTTTGAATGCATTTAACTCCGCTTAACCCATATAACCTCAAATTGGTAATAAACGGAAAGCAATATCAAAAAACGAGGGAGTTAAATTTGGCAGTTAAATTTCCTATAATGAATGAATATTCATATTTTGGCTTAGGCACATAAATATCATTTAATATTCGTATTTTAACTACTGGGAGATTTCACGGGGGTAGTTAGGATTTTTGCGGGAAATACTCTCATTGCATATAAGTTTATATTGATCACAAACAATGGCTGAGTCTGTAAATGAAGTTTTCCAATACAACCTATGTAATTGTCGTTTTCCTTTAATATAATTTTTTATTCTGCATATTGCAGGGGCAAAGACGATTTCGAGCCAAGTTGCGGAAATATTACATTCGATGTAGTGCAAGCTTGCATTTGAATTCACCAACTACTTTTTGTTCACGAATTACTATGTTGAATGTCTGTCGTATTTTATTCCATCCTCTTGTTGGCTACAAACTGATGCTGTTTCCTTCCCTATACTTTAAGCCTTTTGTCTAGCTTGCTTCTTCTATAATTTTTTTTAAATAGTGAACATTTAAACATAGCAGGCGAAATGTGTAACAACGATATAGCTGTTCATTTTGGAAATTTGAGCATAGGCAAAAACAAAATCGTAAACTACGAATGACAGTTATGAAGTTTGCAGTAGTTTTATTAGCTGCACTACATAAAAACAAGCGGCATATTGAGGTGTATCAATGATGTGGTACAAATATGTACAACTTCGAGATAACACATCACATTAATGGCAAAATATCTGACAATTGTCAGCGCACCTGTTCAACAAAAGGGTATTAACACTAAATTTTGAAATTTTCACTTTTTATTAAAAAACGAACATAATAATTAGCTCCTCCCACAGTAAAAATCTCCCATTATTTTGTCTACTATCATTGTGAACACAAATTTTGGGGCAGAGATAATTGCTTTTGGAGATGAAAGCCCTTGTTTAGTAAATTAAGAATCCCAAAGGACAGATCCGCCGTGAGTCGAACTTTCGCGTTATGGCGCGATGAAGTTTTAGCTTTTTGTTCACTGTTCTTTTAGCTTATTTATGAGATGACATGTCTTCAGTCAAATCGAATGAGGATTATTTTCGTATAGCACTTCGACACTTCAAAAATGACTATGAAAACGCGACAAAATCGATTAGTTGTCAATGAGAGCCGTACATACAATTTTCTTAGCGACATTTTTGCAGAACATTTCGAAGCTGAAAAATATGATCTTGTGGTACTTTTATAGAGGTTTTTAAAATAAAGGAAGAAAAGGACATTGAAGGAAGCGAGTTAGCAGGTCCAAGTTCTCTACGAAAATACTCCTCATTCGATTTGACTGAAGACATGTCGTCTCAAAAATAACCTAAAGCAACAGTGAACAAAGATATAACGCAAAAACTTCATCACGTCATAACGCGGGAGTTCGACACACGGCGGATCTGTCCTTCGGGGTTCTTAATATACTCACCAAGTGCTTTCTTTCCCAAGAGGAATTTTCCGTGCCCCAGACTTTCACCTCCATTTTGTTGCACAGTGTATTTCGTAGAAAAAAAAAAACCGACACTTCATGTCTTCAGAGTTACTAGTATGCATCAACAGTTTTTTTTTTGTCTCTACTAAAAAATAAAAATTTTTGAGTGCTACCCTTTTGTGGAAAAGGTGCGTTATGCATACTAACGTAAAATCCGTTCCCGTACCCTAATGTACCAAACTGATGACTTCGCAAGCAAAGAGAAGGGTTCTTTTCATGGCAGTGAGTAGTAGGACGAATTTATACTGCCTTTGTAACATAATGTTATGTTTCCGCTGAAGAAAATAAGACAGTAGGAGTCGATGGGCTATCAGCCAAATGGTTTAACATTGGAGTTGACAACCCGGAGAAGTTTATGCGAGGTTCGGAAGAGTGTTGAGATGCAACCCCATGCACAAACGGATACGTGTAACCCCTTATGTCGACGGTATTGTCATCATGGAATGAACTGTATGTACTAGCATCCACATTCCGAAACGTCGAAAGGCAACCTGATTTAATGTATTAAATTACACAGGTTATTAAGGCTTAAAAGCTAAAAATATAACGGACAGTAATATTTGAATATTTGCTCAACAGGTGAAACATTTAACATTAAACTCCTTAGGGTACCTCCCACACAAAATTTCAATTAATTGCAGTTAAGACCGCCTCTCGGTTCGGTTTGATTTTGTTTTTCAACAGGTTGTGCTCGAGGCCTTTATTACAAAGGTACAATCATCAGACGCAAGTCCAAACTTCCTGAGAAAATGCCCTTGGATAAAATTTTGGATCTCGTAATATTTTGTCAAAACTTATGTTGGGTTATATCCGCCCAGCAAACCAAATGTAGGATGTCCGACACATTTGAACAATTTCGGAAGAAAAATTGATCAATAAAAAAGAGGCGTCAACGAAAATGTTTTTCCTTCGATATTCATACGGCATTATTACAAAATCGTTCAGAAATCTTTACGAAGATTCGGAAAGTACCTCCGATTTTCATACGACATCATTCCGAAATAGTTCAGAAATCTGAAGGAATATTCGGAAGAAAATTTCCTTCCGATTTCGTTTCGAATTCGGATCGAAGTCGATCCGATTTCGCTCCGAATTTCGTTCCGAAATTATGTAAAACACTTCATACAACTTTCGTTAAGATATCGTCACTATTTCGGACCCGACA